>NC_139347.1:113674650-114274650 GCF_055883805.1 Amblyomma maculatum | reverse complement strand
ACAATAAAACCTACCAGAACAAGTTGTCAGCGGCCCTTTTTTGCATGAATTCGTCCACTGAGCCATAAAATCAGAAATGAAGCAATGTTGGTTTACTAGCATATAACACAATTATACTTCGTGTTCGATTACGCAGCAATCTGGGATCCTTTTAACAAAACCAACCTCAAAAAGGTCGAACGGATGCAGAAACAGGCAGCTTGCTTTATATCCAATAATTTTTCCCACAGGACTTCAGTCACAGAACTTTTAGCACAAGCCAACTTGCCGCAATTAACACAGCGTAATTGAGTTTCCAGACTAAAATTTATGTATCAGATTGTAAATGGTCACTATAACGTTACCATGATATAATTACTTTCTTTGGATATGCCACCAGGCAGAGGCATCAACTAACAATGACGCCGGTCCGTTTAAAAAATGATTGCTTTAAATATTTTTTCCCCATGAACTGTTACTGACTGGAATAAGATAACAGTGACTCAACCTTGTCTGTTTATCTCCGATCTCAATTGATGACAAAAAAGCTTAAGTATGCCTATTTCAATTTATTGCTTCTTTTTTTTTCCCCGCAGTGCATTTTTTCAGCTCATTCTGTTGCCTGTGTATATTATTTTCCTGCAATGTATATTCCCACCCTGCTAAAATTCCTTGTGGATAGCAGTATTTGTTACATAAATAAAAGTAAAAACAATAAAGCAAAGTAATCTTTGGTCTTATTAAGGTAAACACAGTACTAAAGATACAGGAGGAAAGAAAAGGCAAGATGGGTGCCAAATACCAATTATTTTTCTGGGGACTTATTTTTATACAGCAGTATACAGACATTGTGCCTGGACAAAAATATGCAAATGAGAAAAAAGCATGCAGGAGTTACGATAACTAAAACTTGGAATTTGGCAGCTGGTGTATATCTCCTCATCCTTAGTCTACTAACTAGCCTTCCGAAAATTTCCTGCAAACATCTCATTTATTGTGATCGCATATACACCCTGCATTGAGATCGTCAAAGATAAACAATTGAATGAGACTACATGTGCTTGGCTTCAGTACCTGCCAAAAACTAGCCGCAACCTGATGCACTTTATCTCTGTCACACGAACACTTTCAATCCTCATTGAACTCGATCTGCACAATTCAACTCAATGCAGATCCAGATTGTCACACAGTAAGTTTCAAATACAACTGAGCACAAGCCTGCTAGGCTCGAAGCCGCTTTTTTAAGTGCTCTAGTGTTTTTAAGCACATTCGAGAACGGGTGTCGCCACCTTCGACGTTACCCGATGCACACGAAGGAAGGTTCTCAATGGTCATTCAAAACGGCCGTGTAGCACTGGATGCTTTAATCCCTCTTGGGAAGACCTGAATGCAGATCGAGTTCAATGAGGATCGGAAGCATTCAAGTGACAGGTGTTACACGTGATGTAAGCAGTACTTTTAACACACACCTGGAGTTCGCTTCTGGCTGCAATGATATATGTAAGAATAGCTTGGCTCCATGCTGTCATGCAAGGAAAATAAATCAATACATATTAAATACTGCCCAAGATTAAAATGCGAGATCATTAGAAGTCACAACTGCCATCCGTCGCGGTCCATTTCACAGAATAGTAGGCTCGGGATGAAAAGTCTTTTTCATCTCGGGTTTGAAATACCTCTACGTCGTCAAATACATTTTATCATCTTCATAACGGGCGTAAGCATGGGTTATCACGCTAGAAAGCACACAGAAGCTGCAAAAAGTCTGCGAGGACTGCAGGTACCACAGGCACAAAGAAAAAAGCGTCCGTTCACACCACGTGCTTTACACTAAAGAAATGTTGAAACCATGGCTGAAACGCTGGCTGATTGAAACAGCATGCCGACTTTGGCAGTTTTCCACTTTACAAGCAATAGTACAAACCTCAAAACAAGAAGTTTTTCCTAATGTGATTTTATTTTACAAAAATACTAATATATTTCCACTTCAGAAAGAAACACCCCCCCCCCCCCATCTCAAACACAACACTACAATAAATACAAAGCGAAGCAATAACATTGACTGGACCGGCTAGATGATCGTTTTCAAGATGGCGGCGCCCAGCTGTGTACTTGCGATACCTCTGCGTGCTGCTGGCACATAGTCTGGAGAAAAACCAACCCCCTTCTCCAAAAGAGGGATGACGTGTGAGGACGCCTGCAAAGACAAAACATTTTGCTGCAGGCTGACTGAAGAAGGTGCGGTGCTGAAGCAGAATCATGCTTATTTTAACAAATTCAAGGCCAGGTGGCAATCACAGGCCATAAATGGTGCGACTTAGTCATCTGATCTGAGGGAAATGCACCAGCAGATCCTCCACACCTCCGTGTAGAGAGGATAAATTTCAGCAAAAACTTCTGGTCTGAGGAAATGCTGCCGGGACTACTGCACTTCTGCAAGCATGCACTTATACCGGAGATCCTGACAAGGAAAGTTAAAAGGATTGGGAAGCTTTACAAGACTGGCACATATGTCTCACACAGCAAGTTCAGGGAGGGGTTTTATGAGTGCACGTCCCTTGAAGGACTGTGTATGAAAATAAGAAAGCTGGTGTAAGATGCCGTACCATCACCTGCAGTCAATTTCATCCAGGGCAGAAGAATCTGTCAAAAACTATCAGTTTTGTCAGTCCTCCATTCCAAAAAATCGTAGTGATGCCTGTATTGCTTGCTATTTCTTTATTTTCACTATTGAATTCATGCTTTCATATTTTTGTGGTGTCTGCAATCGTGAAAGATACCTCATACTGGCATGATTGCTGGGAAAAGATTGAAATAGCTTGTAGGTTTTTAAGGCCTTCTTGCCTCATGAGAGCCTCGACCAGGATCTGCCACGTAAAGTGTGCACTGAACTGATTATAGAATTAAAAAAATAAAATAAAATTGGAATCTAACACGAGCTACTGGCTTGCAAGATGGAGATGTTGTTGTGTTGTGTTTAGTGGCGCATAAGCAGCTTAGGCTATCATGCGCCAACTTCAAGGTTAAGAGTGTTGCATTTACGTAATTTAAACTTACATTCTGTTTAGAACATTTGCTTCTATTAAAAACCTGAAAACGCAGGGCGAATCAACGAGCGCATTTTCACCTAAAAGCAATGCTGAATGAAGAGGACTGTGTTCTTTGTAAAACTGTGTAAAATGTTTTTTTCTTAGTTGTTCAAGTTGTCTGCATGAGATTAAAATGTGGGTGACTGTTAGCTCGTGTCCGCATGGATCACACGGGCTTATCCTGTTTTGTTAAAATGTGTGTGTCCTATGTGAAGACGGCATAGAGCCACTTCTTTGGAACGTTCAAGGTGGGTGTTTGATTTCCACACTTCTATTACAGGCTTTATGAGGTGTATTTTTAATTTGTTTTAGTGTTCCAAGTTGCCTGCCATTTTTGCATCAGTTTACTTCGTATCAATTTCATGCAGTCTTGAGATGGTATCTGCACTTCTTTTATTTTCTTGTCTCGAGCGTTGGCAGCACACATATCTGCTTTTTCATTACCGTATTTTCCGGTGTATAAGTCGCGGTTTTTTTTCTAAAATTTTCGTCGGTGCGTCTTATCCACTGGTGCGACTTATGTATGGAATAAATCCGGGCCGCGGCGGGTGAAAGGTGCCTGTGTACTTCAGGTCCGTTCGTTTCACCAACACTGCCTACACTAGTTTTCTTCGTGGAGCACTTCGCCATTCGTTTCACCAGTGTAGCTAGCGCCCTCTACATGACGCCGTTCTTTTCATACAAGTGTAGATGTCGTGTAGTCCTAGTTGAGAAAAATTCTACACTCTCTCGACTGACGGTGCTGAATGCGTGCAGCCAGTGCTGCTGCAGACGACAGCTCGAGACGCGCGCGACTTCGCCCTTCAGTATGGCGGCAAACGACGGCAGCGTGTTTGGCGTTGTCAACGGCGTGGATACGCTATTAACACCGATCGTTGGACAAGACGGCCTACAACTGAGGTCAGAGCACGGCTACATGTTCACCACACCAGGTAAGGCTTCACTCGGTCAACAAAAAGAGAAACACGTGCATGTGTTTCTTCATGCGCCGACGCTGTGCTTGCATGGTACTTGTTTTGTTTTTTTCTTATTTTACTCGTCTAGTTTGCTTCTAGCTTTGTTTTCTATCGTTCCCCGTAAATGAGCTTGGTACTAACCAAGCTCGTAGTTGGCTTTATCCGGCCATGTGTACGTCGCCTCCCCTTCGACCTTTTGACAGGTTTTATTCAAAGCTATGACCCAGATAACTATATTTAATATTGGCACTCAAAACATCAATATTTATACTCTCGCACAGACGGCTCAATCGTATCGGCGGTGTTGAGCGACGCCAGTAGCCAGGCTCCGGCTGATCGCCGAATGTCCACGCCGCCGCAGAGCAACGCGCCTCTAAGCAGCTCTCCTGAGCCTGAACGATGGCACAGGACTAAGACGCTCTTTCTTATCGAGCGCTATCCACAGATGAAAGCACTCGTGGGAAAAAAGGGTGGCTTCCGGTAAGTTTATTATTAACGTTTTTTTTTTTTTGAAGTGACAGTACCGTGGTAAAATAGCGTACTGTACTTGCATCCAAGGCATATTAATTTCAGAACTGTTTGATCTGGTAGCTGATACACTGCATATGCTTTTTTTTACGTTTCGTTTCTTGCAGCACAAAAAAAATGTTGTGGCAAGCACTGTCGGACTCCATAAACGAGGAGTTTGGCTGCGACATGAGCCCTCTCCAGGTGGAAAATAAATGGAAAACCCTGGAGAGGGCATACAAAAGGACCAAGGAAAAGAATTCCTCGTCCGGCCACTCGCGCGTTACGTTCGAGTTTGAAGAGTAAGTGCAGATCACTGCTGTAATGGTTAATTACAAAAATATAAATTGTTATTTCGCCCATTTCAGAGAACTCGCTGGTGTTTTGGAGAAGGAGCACCACATTACGCCTACCATTTTATTAGCACCTGGTAGAGTGATGGAGCCGAGAAACTGCAGGTGAGGTCACAGTAGTTGTACAGCTCGCATCTTACAAAGTAAGGCTCAAAATGTTTCCATGTTCTAGCGCACCGTCGGAAACAAGCACTGACGAACAGCCCACAAGCCAGGGTGATTCGAACGGAGGGTCACCACTCCAGGATCCGCCCAGCCCACCGCATGTGTCGGAGGAAGGCCCATCACTGCAGCGAGGACAAAAACGCATAAAAAGAAAAACTACCGTTGAAACCCTCCTGCAACAACTTGCGGAAGCAAGGAAGGAGAGGGCCGAAAGGGCAGAAAAAAAATTGGCCCTTTTAGAGCGCCTCGTTGCCGCCGTGGAGGGGCAGGCTTCCAAAAGCAGTGAGTAAACCATTTTTCTTATAAATGTTTATTGTTTGTGCTGTAGTTAGAAACTGCTAAAAACTGCACGCTAGTTTGCAAGAGGCAAACATTTAGCTCAGCACTGCGTTTGAGCGATATCATTTCGCATGCTTTCGTAGTTGCCAGCACTGTCAAAGGTGAGGTCACAGTCTTCGTCATTCTCGATATCTTCTTGCGGGGCTAGATGCTCTAGGTCTTCGAAGAAGTCCCTCTCTTCGTTGCACATGTTATGCAGCACACATGCCGCCATTACGATCAGGCAGCATTGCTTAATGCTTGCGGCATCCACAAGGTACAACCTTCTAAAGCGTTGCTTAAGCAGTCCAAATGAATTTTCGATCGCGACCCTCTGTTGCGAGTGCACCTTATTGAACTTCTTCTTCCACGAAGGAAAGCTTCGCCCATTGTCCCGGTACGGTGTCAAAAGCCAAGGTAGTAGCGGATATGCCGAGTCACCAATCAAGTATCCATTGCTGCATTTCTGAGAACAATCTTCAAAAAGAGGACTTTCCCGAAGTACTCTTGCGTCATGGGCCGACCCAGGAAACCCAATAAACACATCAATAAACCTATTGCGATCGTCGCACACGCCCTGCAGTAATATCGACGGCCACTTTTTACGGTTGTAGTACGACTGCGGCGACTCTGCGGGCCTGTTGATCTCAACATGGCAGCCGTCCACGCAGCCGATTGTGTTGCGTGGTCCCTTACCGCCGGTTTTCGCTAAGAAGTCAGCCTTAATGCGCTCCTGCCGACGCTGGTCGGGCCAGGCGATTACAGATGCACTAATGCTGTTCAAAAAGTTCAGCACTCTATCAACGCAAGCACTCACCGACGAGACTGACACGTCGAATCGGTCAGCCAACGAATACATACTATTCTGGTGCCCGAGGTAGCTCAGAGCGATAAGACAAGTCTTTTCAGCAGTCACTTGAGTACGACCTCCAGTAGGGCATGGAAAAAACTGCGACGCTTCGAAAGAACTTGCAAGAGTTTCAAGGGTGCTACGTGAAAGGCGAAACAAACGTTTGAATTCGAAGTCATAATATCGCCCTACGACTTCTTTGCAGTAACGAGGCATGCGGTTTCGCTTCAGTCTCTCCAGCTCCGTCACTGCCACTGCAATAAGTTCCTCAAGTTCCTCTTCGCCACTGCTGTCCGAGTCTACAAGCTCCATAGCTGTTTGTAGAACCGTTGGCAGCAGGTCGCGGTCCATTTTCTTTTCCTTCGCAGCGCAGAGAACACACAGAGAACAATCGCAAACGAACCAGAAGGCTTGCACGACTTTTGCACTTTCGCATTCGTTTCTATTTGGCGCTAGTGTCGCGCTACGCCTGCACGTCTCAACTGGCGCTGCATGAGTGTAGCACTTGCACGGCACTTGCTGTGCACTGCATGAACTAGTGTAGATCATGCAGGGTGAATCGAACGGACCTTTCGTGACATCAGCACACGCTAAGAGACCCAGGTAGCATAATTTAATTTGGAGCCCACCACTACGGCGTCCCTCATAGCCGATGTCACTGCGAGACGTTAAACACAATTAAAAAAAAATTACATGGTGGGCGCAGGCATGCGCCCTAGCCAGAAAAATGATGATGATGATCGCACGCCACCTTCTGCCGCGCACAGTAACTACATTTCGGAAGAAACTCAAAATTGACTTGCAAAACAAAATGCGGCACATTCTAATAGGCAGTTTTTGTCTGAAGGAGGAAAATGTGTTGTTAATTTTAAAATGGTAGCTCGCCAAAACAAAAATACAAATTTCAATTTTTGAGCTGCTTCCGCTGCGTCACTTCCGTCCGCCATGGCATCTTCCTCGGCATTTTCATTGCACTGATCGTTCCGGTATAGTGCATATTCTAGGCACTATAGTTCCGGCGTGTACGGCGTGCCGTGTGTCCGATTTCTCGCTAACCATGACGCCACCTGCGAGGCGAAAAAGTTACGACGCGAAATTCAAGCTGCGTGCAGTTGAATTCGCACAGCAGCATGGGAACCGGGCTGCAGGAAGGCAGTTTGACGTTAGTGAGAAAATGATCCGGGACTGGCGCAAAGCCACAAGCGTGCTCCGGACAATGAAGTCGACCAAGAAGGCCAACCGCGGCAAGAAGGCGCGCTGGCCGGAGCTTGAGCATCGTCTGCGTGCGTGGGTCCTAGAGCAACGAGCCGAAGGCAGGGGGCTATCGACAGTGCAGCTGCGTCTCAAGGCGAAGACCCTTGCAACAGAGATGAATACTGTTGGATTTAAGGGAAATCCGTCGTGGTGCTTCCGCTTTATGCGGCGGAACAAGTTGGTGATGCGAGCGCGGACGACAGTGTGCCAGAAGCTCCCCGACGACTTTCAAGAACAACTGAATAACTTCAGTGCGTTTGTAAAGGAAGAAATTGTGAACGAGAACATCAGCGCGAGCCACATTGTCAACATGAACGAAGTCCCGCTTACGTTCGATATTCCCCTTGGGAGAAGCGTCGCCGAGAAAGGGGAAAAAACAATAACGGTGAGAACAACTGGCCATGAAAAGTTGCACTTCACCGTTGTTCTCGCCTGTAGCGCGGACGGTACGAAGCTGCCTCCCATGCTAATTTTTAAGCGCAAGACGCTACCAAAAGACTGCTTTCCTCCTGCTGTCGTGATACAGGCCAATGCTAAAGGTTGGATGAACAAAGACATGATGAGTGTGTGGCTTGATCAGTGTTTTTCGCGCCGACCTGACGGATTTTTTCACGTGAGCAAAGGAATGCTTGTGATGGACAGCATGCGGGCGCACATCACAGATTTCATAAAAAAAAAATCAGTGCGAAGAACTGCGTCCCAGTGGTCATACCCGGCGGCATGACGAAGATGCTGCAGCCACTTGACATTTCTGTGAACCGCAGCTTTAAAGCGGTTCTGCGACGCTTGTGGGAGTCGTGGATGTCCGAGGGGGACCACAGCTTTACTAAAACAGGACGTATGAAACGCGCGACGTTTGGAGAGGTAGCCAAATGGGTCGCCGATGCTTAGGACTCCGTTTCCAAAAAAACAGTAGTAGCCGGGTTCACAAAGGCTGGGCTGATCCCGTTCGCGAGTGGTGACGATGCTGACGGCGAAGTGGACACCAGCGAGTCTGAAGACAGCGATGCGCCTGCGGAGGAACTCCCACCTGCAGTTGCTGATTTGTCAGCGACTCGGAGGAAGAAGGCTTTGATGGGTTTGCCTAAACGCCGTCTGTGAGTACCATACGCGTACCATACATACCATATATATGTATGAAAATAAAACATTTTTGAAAAAGTATTGTCTGGACTTTGGACGGTATATGCACGTGTGTCAGCACTGCCCATCACGAGATACGGTATGTGCATATGCGGCGGCCGCCGCAATCGTTTATTTTCATCGCACTTTCTAACAGCGCGATCCTCAACGAGTTTTCTACTGAGTGAACAGGTGCGTCTTATACACCGGTGCGACTTATATATGTTTTTTTTTTTTCGGAAAAACTGCCGTTTGGAGGGGGGTGCGACTTATACAAAGGTGCGAGTTATACACCGGAAAATACGGTATCTTGGATTCCTACATGACTGGGGACCCGCAAATTTTTATGCTTCGTCCTTCATCTGTAAGTGTTGCTATGCTGTGTATGTTTCCCAGTATTGGTATAACCGCATTTCTTGTGTGAAGGGCTGTGACTATACTTAAGGAATCTGTGTAAATAATACTTCTCTTGAGGTTTTTTTTTATTTTCTCTATGGCAACAGAGACAGCATAACATTCAGCAGTAAAGATGGACGTGCACTGTGGAAGTCTTATTATTTCCTCCCATTCGCCTTGAACAACTGCGCTTCTGACATAATGATCTGTTTTCGAGCCATCCGTGTAAAAATCGGTGAAGCTACTGTATTTTTCTTTCAGCTGAAGGGATTCTTGTATGATGTGCTTTTGTGGGGCTATTGTTTTTGGAACTGTGTGAGAGAGGTTGCAGACTGCAGGAACCAGGAACCAAGGAGGCAGAGGGTTAGGTCTTTTGGCAATACTAGGTAAACAATCCGGTAGCTCAACCTCTTGACACATTTGATCAAATCCTAGGAGCAGTGGTCTCACAGCATTGGGTTTGTTGGTTAATAGTGTTCTAGAAGGGCATTTAGTTACTAGGGAATAGCAGATATGCTTTGGCAGAGATCTGATTTTAAATATATAGGCATATGTAAGTGAAGTTCTTCTGATTTCAAGAGGAGATTCATTTGTTCCCACAAGCAGACTGAATATAGGAGAAGTTCGGTATGCTCCACATGAGAGTCGAAGTCCTGAGTTATGTATTGGGTCTAATTGTTTATGATGGTCTAGTTGACCCATACACTATGCAGCCATAGTCTAAGAACACATTTACGACAGATCTGTAAATGTGTTTAAGGCATGTCCTGTCACTACCCCAGTGTTTACGTGAAAGAACCTTTAGTATTTTTAAACATCTGGAAGCCTTTTTCTTCAGGACATTTATATGAGGAAGAAAGGTGAGTTTTTTGTCAAAAGTTACGCCTAGAAATTTGTGTTCGCTTTTTATGGGTAATTTCGTTTTGTTCAGGCATAGCGTAGGATCTGTCTGTAAGCCTCGTTTGAGAGAGAACAGCCACAGTTTTTTAAGGAGAAAACTGAAATCCGTTTGTGTCTGCCCATGCTGCTAGTTTATTTAAGGTCAACCGCACTTGTCCCTCACATGTAGATACGTTAGAGGATGTATATGCAATCTGTAGATCATCAACATAAACTGAATACATTATGGATTTCGGGATAACTGTGCTTTTAGAATTCATATTTACTATAAGGAGTTGTGCTTAAGAAGCATCCCTGTGGTACGCCATTCTCTTGTACAAAGTTCTTTGAAAAGATTGAGCCCAAGCGCACACGAAATGAGCGATTCGACAAGAAGTCCTTCAGACAGTTTAACATCCTACCACGTATGCCTAAATCTGCTAGGTCACGGAGGATGCCAAACCTCCATGTAGTATCATATGCCTTTTCCATATCGAAGACGGCAAGGCAGTGCTGTTTGTGAATAAATGCTTCACGAACAGTGTTTTCAAGGCGGACTACCGTATTTACTCGCGTAATGAACCCACTCGCGTAATGAACCCACCCCCCACTTTTGTCGTCGAAAATTGAATTTTTTTTTTACGTCGCGTAAATAACGCGCACCCGCCCGCAGGGTCGGTGTTCAGCATGTTCGCGTTATCTCGGCTCAATTGGCCGGCGCTGTTGACTGTCGACGATCATAAAATTGTCTGATCGCGCAGTGATAAAATAAACATCATTTGAAGCCAACGATGCTGAACACCGGCGACGCGAACGCGGGTGACGCGGGCGTCGACTGCACGCTTTCGTTGATCGTTCATTGACCTTGCATGATTCGTTGGTGGATGCGCAAAGGGCTTTACTGGGGCGTCCTCTTTGAAATGGGGTGACCGCAGTTTCCACCACGCTCGGCTATTTTCTTTGTATTTCTCGAACCAATTTGTCAAACTTCTCTAGATTTTTTTTTACAATGATGATGATGATGCAGGTTGCCGAGTGCCATCTATTAAATGCAAAGCAAACCTCTGCTTATAGCGCCATGCATGCGCGGCGGCGGCAGAACGAAATAAAGACAACGCACTTGGACAGCGTCGGTCGCCATTTCGCCAGTCCTATTTTGTTGCTGTTTAAGTGCTTCGCTACGACCTTTGCATTATTTCGTGCGTGCTGTGCATTTTCTGCGCGTTGTGCGATGGGGCGTTGCGCTAGCTACACGGCCGGTTTTAAGCTCAAAGTCGTGGAGCATGCTTTGGAGCATGGCAATCGCGCGGCTGGACGGCATTTTAGTGAAGACCCCGTGCGTGTGCGCTACTGGAGGAATCAACAAGAGGAACTCAGAGCGACGAAGAAAGATCGCCGGGCCTTTCGCGGGCCGAAGCAGGGCAAGTTTCCTCGCGTCGAGGAAGAAGTTCTGAGCTATGTGAAGAGGCTCCGCAACGAAGGATGTGCCGTATCCCACGAGCTGATACAGAATCACGCGCGGGCCACTGCAAGAAGTCACGGCATTGCCGCGAGTGAATTTAAGGCGAGCAGTGGTTGGACGACTCGTTTCATGCGCCGGAACGGGTTGTGCCTCAGAAGGCGTACTACGTTATGCCAGCGGCTGCCGGCAGACTGTGGGGACAAAGTGCGTGATTTCCACCGCTTTGTCATTCGGATCCGTGAGGACAAAAAGTTCCTGCTGTCGCAAATCGGGAACGCAGACCAGACGTGGATTCAGATAGCGGACCAGGGGCCGTATTACGGACCGCTCTATAATTGAGAGCGCTCTAAAACGCCCGCTCCTATTGGTCGCCGTCGCCATCTTGAAAAGTTGCGTCACGGGATGCTGCGATTGCGTCGCGGAGGCGAAAAAACAGATGACGTCGCGCACCTAATTATGCCCGTAGTTTTAGACTATTTTTGTAGAGCGCGATGAGACGGTCTAAAACGTTTTAGAGCGAGTTATAGAGCGAAAATGGCGGCGGCGTCCGCGGTGGAGTGGTGTGAGTGGTGGCTGCGGCGCTGAAGCGGCAACGCCGGCGCGAGCAACGACGAAGGGCGGTGTGTGAGAATGCGTTCTACTTGTTCGGCAAGTTGTTCCGACGCCTATTTCGACTTGAAAATGCGAAAGCGGAATGGTGGTGCGATGAATACGCCGATGAACTGTGATGGAGCTCGCAGTCGACCGCTCTTGACGGTGCGGCTGTCATGCGTGCTTCGATCTTTTTTTTTTTTTTTTTGCCTCCGGAGGATTTCGTCTCCGCAGGTAGTCGGCCTCTCATAACTGACGGTGAGCAAGTGCGTGCGGGCTGAACTCAACTACTGCAAAGTTGGCGCTGAAGGGTGGTTGGGATCCGCAGTGCGCCCAAAGCAAAAGGCGGAGGCGAAGGCGAAGGCGACATACAGTGCAAAACGAATGAAAACGAGCGAGGTTGGTAGTGTACGCTCAACCGCGTTGCTTTTCCCCGTGCTCGTTCTAACTGAAGCATTTTTGTGTGAGACGTTCGTGTGGACATGTTTATTTTGCCTGTGCTCCGCGATCGATCTTTCTTTTGTTTCTGTTTCCTAAAGAAAAATAAAGCCCCGATTACACTGCTTTCTATATGATTTCTCCGCGCATTTAGGACCATCACACAGTACCTTGACTTCAGACGATGCGCAAAAGCCGGCACTATAGCCGTGGAATCAGCTGTTTTACTGAAAATCGCCATTTTTACGGTTTGTTTACCTCTGCCAGCGCGCCCTCGCGGCAAAAGAAGCTACCCACGAGAGCGTTTAATTGCAAAACTGTAGCTGCTTCTTGATTTTTTTTATGACATTGAACTTTAAATGCGGCTTCTTGAAAATATAAAACTTTAGTTAATTTATTCACACGCTATATCTATAAAAAAGTTAGCAAACTGCTCCTTGACGTGCGAATAAACTTGTTTCCGTGAAAATAAGCGGCCCGGGGCGGCACCCTGGCGATCATTGGTTGATTCCGATTTTCGTCACGCGTTGACGTCTCGCCGAGACGTCACGGCGTCGTCATTTTGACGTCACGCTCTATAACTTTAGAGCGAGAACCGTAATTCGGCCCCAGTTGAAGCGTGGATTCAGATAGCGAGCCCGAGTGAGACAGACCATAAGCAGCCAGCAGCATGAAAATAAAAATGAATTTTTAATTCACATGCATCGCGTACGTGTTTTTACTATAAAGGTAAGGTTGGGATTGCGATTTTCCTATCTTCGTTGTGACATGAAATTTCGACCTAAAAAATATCTAAATTTTTTTTCCCCGCGTAATGAACCCTCCCCCCAAATTTATGTCAACTTATCTGGAAAATAGGTGGGTTCATTACGCGAGTAAATACGGTAGATGGTCCGTGGTAGAACATGCTGTTTTGAACCCGCATTGGTGAATGCCTAGAAGTACTCAGGAATGAAGGACAAAGGCTAATCTGGTATTAAGAACACTCTCAAAAGACTTTGCAAGGCAACTTGTGAGAGCTATGGGTCTATAACTGCTGGGGGCCATTGGAGGCTTTCCTGGTTTCAGGAAAGGCGCAATAATAACTTTTCTCCAGGCCTCAGGAATACTCCCGGATATCCATACTTTGTTGAAAAATTTCAGGAGTGCTTCTAAAGCAGGTGTAGAAAGATGTGCATCTGATAGTGAATTTGATCTGGGCCAGGTGCAGTCTTCAACAGTGTTTATTTCTTGTAGTGTTATTAACTTGTTATATGCTTCATTTGTACTGCTGCTTGTTGGCAGTTTTTATTTTTCGGCCTTGTTTTTGTACATTATGAAAGATTTTGGGTAGTGTAGAGAGCTTGAAATTGCAGAAAAATGCTTGCCTAGAATATCTGCCTGTTCCTGTAAGTTTGATTGAGTGCCAGGAGATGTTAGAAAGGGGATTGTGTACGGGGAGACGTTACCATCCAGTTTGTGGACAAGCTCCCACATTTTTTTTTTATGTGATTGAGCTATTTATTGATATGTATTTTTGCCAAGAACCGTTCTCAGCGTAGCGGCGGACATACCGTACCCTAGCTTTCGCCTGCTTGAATTTTACGAGGTTTTCATTTGTAGGGTACCTGTGAAAGATTCCCCAAGCTTTGTTTTGTTTCTTTTTTGCTTCTCTGCACTCCTGAGAATACCAGACTGCGATTTTTCAGTACCACTCCTGCAGACTGTGGTATAGCTACAAGTGCTGCGTCAATGATGCAGGCTGTAAATATTTCATTTAACTCGTCAACACTAAGGTTTTCGGAAAAGACCTTTTCCAGGCTGGCTTCAGACTGGAATAGAGCCCAATTCGCAAGGTGCAGCTTCCACTGCTTGGGTTTGTTTAGAGTGATGGAGGGTGAGGGTGTTTCCTAGAGGATTGTCAAGGACGTCAAGGATTGTCAAGGAGCTAAATGACAAATCTAAAACGCTCATTTTCCCCGTGCTTGGGGAGCAGTATGTATGCTTTCCTGTATTTAGCTGGCAGACATCATTGCATAATATAATATACGGCCTCTAGTGTCTGTCTGGTCGCTTCTCCAAAAAGTAGAGTGCGCACTAAAATCTCCAACAACCAGATATGGTTCTGGCAGTTGTTCTAAAAGCTCTTCCAGATCATGAAGGGTTACAATTAGGTGCGGTTGGAGATACATTGAGCATATAGTTATTGTTTTATAATGAATGATAGAGACGGCAACAGCTTCGAACTTGGTTTTGAGGCTAATCTGACGTGTTGCAACTCCATTCTGCACTACAATAGCGATACCTCCAGATAGCCTATTTGATTCTTTTCGGTCGCAGCGAAAGACATTGTGTCCTTTTAAAATGTTTTGATGTGGTCCTAAGTTAGTTTCCTGTAGGCAAAGGACTACAGGAGAAAATGAATGTAAAATGTCTTTTATATAGGTAGTAGTTGTTTGAGACCTCGGAAGTTCCAGTGTATGAGGAACGCCATTTTTTTTTCTTTAAGGAATGTGCCTGAATTTAGGTTTCAGGTTTGTTTGGTCCTGTCTGGTAACTGTGAGCAGGGCATGCTGGGCTCCTTCCTGGAAGTTGATAGCATACAAGACACTGTGCACAATGAAACAAGCATGCATTTGATACTGACTGCTACTGCAAACAAACGCACTGCAGTTCCATCCTCCCAAGATCACGACCAGCATATTGCTAGGAGTGATACAAGAATAATATTTTACATTGCTGGCTATGTTGCAAGAAAGTGCATTGTAAAAACCAATTGCCAAGACTGTTTCACACTTCTCACTATGCCTGCCCCAGGTGAAACTTTCCAGCTTGCACGGCTGAGACAGTTTTGTAACAAAGGAGGGCTCCTATCTCCCGTGAACAGCAGCACACGGATAGCGTTTTAGATGTGTTGACAGCTGTGAAATACAGACTTGGTCAAGAGATTGGCTGCTCCAGCCATGCTTCGACTCTGTCTACAAATATAATCAAATTCTATATTGTCACACTACAGCACTTCTATATTATAAACCTTGACAAGGCAGGAAAGCGCCAAGACAAAGCATTTGAAGCTGAGCCGCTGCTCTTGATATGCTTGCTGTTTGTGAAGTCTGCTTGTTGCATTGCACTGCTCAAGGAAATAAGCTTTTCTTGGTCTCCACCATTTTCTTCACGTTTTTATTTCCATGAAATATGCTGCTTTCAAAAATAAAAGTGAATGAACCAAGATCAGTCTGCGGAAAGGCAAAAAAAGATAACACCAAGGATATGTTGTAAAGCTGGCAGAATTAACTGCAATTGACTTTGGAATATTATCAGATTAAGCAACCATTGATGTAGAGGCACATGATGTAGAGGCACATGATTTCTGGCACAGATGGGGCAACTTTGAGTACTTAGACTGTTAAGTTTACCTAGCCCCACACAGTGGTCAGCGGTCATGGCCTTCGACGGCTGAACCCAAGGATGCAGAGTCAAATCCTAGCCTCAAGGGCAGTTTTTATACAGAGGTGAATAGCAAGGCGCCCGTGTTCTGTGCTATGCCAATGCGTGTTAAAGAACCCCAGGTTGTTGCAATTTCCGGAGCCTTCTACTATGGCGTCTGTCGTAGCCCGAGTTGCTTTGTGTTAAACCAAGCCAAACTAATAAATTTAGGATTTCTTTCCACCTTAAATAATGTATAAGCCTTAGCTTTTTTTTCGCATCCCCCTCCTTTTTTTTCTTCCACATGATGCAAAGAGAGAGTATTGAACTTTGTAGCTGTAAGAAAAATGTAACAATAAATGTGCTTAATTAATGTAATATGTGAATGCTGGATAAGGACAGGGCCGCGCACCAGCGCCTGTTCAATATAAGTGCTTGCTTTAGCAAAAAGATAAGAGATTTGTTATAAACACGTTGGCCTATTACTGAATTACGCCTGTGAAAATATGTGACCTTTCCGAATGCAGGAAAACTAGGAGAGCTTTAGTTTGCTCCTAATGAGAGCTTTTTCCCTCAATGCAAAGCTGGTGAGTTTCTGCTGTTAACGGGGCACAAGCTGAGCAAAACCTAGCTGCGTCGCCACAATATGAATGAAAGCAAGTCTTCCCTCATGTTATGTATATGCACAACAGCAACACGGCTCTTTTCATCCTGTTGCACCATCTCTACGTGGCCGCCTCACTCCTAACAAGGCTCCACAGCCAGCGCCACCTACCTAACAGCAAACCAAGCTCAATCCTCAATAAACCTTAGTTCCTTTTCTGTTCACAGCTGAGCTGGTTTGTGTTGTCAGTCTCTCTGACAATAACCAAACATAACATGGTGTCAGAATAACCTAGAACCCCATAAATATGGCCAGAGTGTTTCTGCAACCACCTCCTCAATTTGAGTCCGGCGACAACCCGCACCAGGCATGGGAGGACTGGAAAGATGCCTACAATGTCTACAAACTCGCATGTGAGTACGCCAGCAAGCCTCCTGCTACTCGTAAGGCCTTACTCCTCCATGTTCTCGGGCCCCACGGCCGCCGCATCGCCCAACATTCCCCCTCAACCTCCGAGCGCCGACAGCACGCAGATGCCGGATCAAGTTATGTACCTCCTCGAGCAGTTTGACAGTACAAGCCATACAAAAAACCAGCCGTTCGACGACTTTGTAACTGACCTCCGGAGGCAAGCAGAAAAATGTGACTTTGGAGAAAAAGCAGAGAGACTCATCACTGACTGCATCATTGTTGGAATTAGAGACGCAGCATTGAGGGAGTGACTTTTCCGTGAACGGGACTTCACAATTGACAAGATAATTACAACATGCAAAGCAGCAGATTTCTAAGCACGTAAAAGACTTCCAAGAGCCCAAGCTTGAAGTGCTAGCTATAAACAATCAGAAAAGACGGAACTCGACAAAGCAACCAGATTCGAGGACCCCGCATTCGGTCCCGAAGCAGAAGCAGCAACACGAATGCTTGCGCTGTGGAACAACGTACAAGCCGTGCGCCTGTCCTGCTTACAGTCTCGATTGTTATGTCTATGGCAAGTTCGGGCATTTTTCGCGCATGTGTAAACAATGCCAATGAGGCAGCAGCTCCTCAAGACAGCGAATCGAGCTCCTTGAAGGTTCTCAGCCGCAGGATCAGCAACAAGAATTCTTTCTGGAGCGCTTCGACCTCAACGTCTCGGAATGGTTCGAAACAGTCTGCGTGAATGGTCACAGCATCGGGTTCAAGTTAGACAGCGGCTCCAACATGATCATGCCCATGCATCAAATGAGAAACTGGTGTATGCAACTAGACATGAAGCCGACGCATGCACAAGTGATGACGCACAGTGGGCAGGAACTTCCTATATTTGCTAATGCCAACTGCAATGCTCAGTGGGTGAAAACTCCTGCATTTTGAATTTCCTCGTCGTCAACTAGCCACTGAAGCCATCTAAGGCGCCGACGCATGCAAGACATTGCATCTCATCAAAAGAGTACAGCTGCAGCGAACTGTAGCTGCATGCACAGCAACCCAGACCATAAGGAACATGATCGATGACTTTTTCGATGTATTTGAGGGCATTGGGAAATTGCCTGTGGTGTGCTCCCTACAACTGAAAGAAGGATTGATTCCTACGGTGTCAGCTCCACGCCGAGTACACTGCTCAATAGAGCACAAAGTGAAGGCCGAATTGCAACGGATAGAAAATGGCATATAATGAAGGTGACAGAACCACACCAACCTTTACTGGACCGAGCCCTTCCTGATCAAGGTTGGCAACAACTTGCCCTGGACTTCTTCCATCTGCAGGGCAAGACATGCCTGCTGATTGTCGATTATTTTTCCAAGTATGCAGAGGTCCGGCAGATGAGGATAAGTTCACCGACAGAGGCACTGAACGAAACACTTGCCAGGTTTGGCATTCCAATGACAATCGTATCTGATCAGGGACCACCCTTCGACAGCGATGAGCTCAGAAAGTTCTTCCGTGATTGGGATGTGACACACCAGCAGTCTTCTCCCTTGTACCTCCGTAGCAGTGGTCAAGCAGAAGGAACAATACAGACCATCAAGGCAATGATGACTAAAGCAACCGAGGAAGGCAAGGACCTAGCAGTAGTGCTCAACTACCTCTCCACACAAATACCAGGAGCAAAATCACCGTCTGAGCTCTTGATGGGTAGAAAGCTTTGCACATTCCTACCAACATTTCCAACTGAGGCTCACCAAAATCTTCTGCAAGAAAGGCAGAAAGACATGCTGACCTGCACACAAGAAACCTTTCCTAACTTGTTCCTGGCAACCCATATGGCGCCAAAATAGCCGCAGCTGGACAAAAGCCATCGTGGTAAACGTGGGTCCAGAGCCTAGAAGGCCCACCGTGAAAACAGACACCCGAGGCATCTTTGTAAAAAATCAAACCAGCGACCTCAAAAGGCAGAACGTCCTACTGCCCAAACTTAGCCGGGAGACTACGAAGTAATCGATTCAAGCACTCCTCAATAGAACCCAGAATATCCGGTCTTTCCTCCCCAACCACTTCAAGTACCCCTTCGCCCACCTCATACTACTTGATCAGGAAGAAGGATCAAGCCTTCTGCACGTTATCCAAGCACAATCACTGACTTCTGATAAGCAGGATATTTCGTGTGCAACTTTCTTAATTTTCGTTAAAGAAGGGCGTGTTATGTATACTGTAAGGTAACGCGAAGGTCGGACTTGGGGAATCAGGCTTTATTACAGACCTGAAGCCTTGGTCGCACACTGCAGCCAAACACACTCCGCGATGACGATGGGTATCTACAAGAGGGAGCAGGATGAAGATGAAGCAGCACGTTCAGCAGTGTGGAAGATGAAGCGCCACACAGTGCTCACAATACGCACAACAGCAACTGGGCTTCCCATCCTGTGGCCGCCTCACTCCTAATAAGGCTCCACAGCAAGTGCCACCTACATAACAGCAAACCAAGCTCAATCCTTAATAAATCCTAGTTCTTTTTCTGTTCACAACTGGGCTGGTCAGTGTAGTCAATCTCTCCGACAATGACCAAACATAACACCTCATAAAAGGAAAAAAAAAGTTCGGACATACAAGCATTCCACAAATCAGTGATGACTGCCCACCTTTCGTGCAGCCAAACAGAACAAATCTGAAGTGGCCGCTTAGATTCAAGCTGGTGGTGGCGCCACCTCTTGGGTGAGACAAACTGCAACAGTGATGGCGCCCTGTCGGCCCACTACATTACTCGAGCACTTATCTCGTTGCCTTGCCCGCATATATACGCTCATTAAACCTACCTTCTGAATGAACCTACTTTGGCTGCTCTGGCTGTTTGATGTTGACTATGTACGCACACACACACATGCACACACATACATTGTAAAGGAAAGCAAGCAGACACATGGCCATTCTTTCGAATGCCCTGCTTTATTCTGTCTTCCTTGTCTTCTCCTTTGCTTCTGCATTGTTCACTTCGTTGTCGTCTGTAAATTACACTCGGCCATGACTGCGTCCTTAAATGGAGCACCACCACATCGCTTACGTCGCATCTGCTGCACATCGTTTTTTTTTTTTCGAGCTGTCCTCCTGCAGAGCCATAATGATATTTGCATCAATAATCTTTGCTTATTCTCTTGTTCAGCGATTGGTGCATTGCTCTCAGTGCTGGAATCTGGGTAGCTGCCTCTTGGGTGCTCTGCCAAGGCCTTCATGATAGTCATGCTCCTGAAAGTTTCGCCAATGCCAGTTTCTTGCTGTTGACTTGCTCTTCTTGCGCAGTATCTGATGGTTTCCCTTGATCTGGAACTGCCCTCGTGAGGCATCCACACTGGTAACAAAAACTGAAGAAGCGGCACTGCAATACTTGTTGCTGGTGCCACTGTTTCCAGCGGAAGCACTGTACCATGCACGGCTTCCCTGAGTACGCCGGCAGATGTGGGCTTGTTCCTTCACGATGAACTCTCAACATTTTTGCGTCAACTTCACATCTAGTACATTGAAATTGGCCGCAGTGAGGCCTTTTTCTCCTGGAACCACGTCATATTCAACTTCCTGCCCTTTCCGGATGCAGCGAAGTTTATGGGAGTGTTTTAACATGGTGCGGTGGACAAAAATGTCCTGCCAGTGTCGGTGCGCTTGATAAAGCCGTTTCGCCGCGAGGGTCCGCTGACGACAGTGAGGTGTGAACATGGCGGTCTACAAAGAAACAGCTGACTTCCCGGCTAGCTGCTGCTTTTTACGCATTGTTTAAAATTGAGGCCCTGTGCAGATGTCCTTAGTAGCCAGAAAAATCTGACTGAAAGCAGTGAAAGCTAGGAACTTGCAGAGAACAGCTTGGTGAAAGTGTCATGAAAATCGACTATGTCAACCTGCTGAGGAGAATTGGTGTCTTCCATCAGTGCTTACCAGCGATGGCAAGAGCGATGAGTGGGAGCCGTGTGATCTAGTGTTGTTTCTTTAGAAAATACAAAAGGAAAATGACGGCTACACTATTACCTAAGCGGACAGATGGAAGCTGGCAGTATCAGTGAAGTAGGTAGCAGCCGCTATGCAAGACACGCGGCAAGTGCAGGAAACGAGATCCAACGCGCAACCCTCCACCACTGACTTCTCATGCAAGCCACGGTGACTCACTGCTGTACTTCACAACCAGTTGACTTCGGGCACATTGGGACCGATTCTTGACATTCCGACCGATGCTGCTGCAGCTCCATTCCGTTCACGTTCAGTTGCTGATGTTGTTCAGACTGTGTAAGGTACAGAAACTTATTTTTATGCTCTGTTTCGTTTGCTCAAGAGAAAGAAAATACTTTATTTAGAATTTTTTTTACCATTACCGAGGCGAGAACGAGGTTGTTCTACCAGACCTCAGTTTAGAGGCGATAAAGGTAAGCCTAAACCGGGATGTCTAGTATGTTGCATTTCGCGCAGCGGGAAGTGTGATGGTGTTGGTCGTACATTGTTGGAAGGCCTCTCTGACGGTGTCAGTGCCTGTTCGTGTTAGACTGCATCCACTCTGTCGGCGGGAAAGGCAAGTGCATTATGCATGTTGGTGTGTGATGCTGCAGGCGGGCTGGTAAATCTGCTCAATTGCCACGATCGCAATATGAAAAAGGGCTCACCAGAGAGGTGTGCAGATATCTTGAAGGTGGAGAATGTGTACTAACTTTCAAGTGCCTTTATATCCATCAAGGAGTCTGTGTAGTGTTTCAAAATATGTTCACTTTATACACATCCGCATTCTCTTTTGATATTGAGTAATTATGTACCAAGTCTTTTCTATTAAAATGTCAGTTTGAACAGAAGATGATTTTTTTGGTTATTTGTTGAAAAGACTTGGAAAATATATGCCAATGACAAAAGTAGGTGTGTAAAGCTGTACCTATCACACGTTTATGTTGTAGACATTTTTTTGATGCCTATTGTTTAACGTAAAGGGGAACGCATCGCAGCATTGCAGATGCCCTTAAGGGTGCATTTTTGTTGGACCCGCAGATGTCGTGTACACACGTTGCACTGTTTTCCGGTGTGCCCGTCAATGGTAAGTTGCGCAATTAAACACAAGGGCTTCCATCCATAAAAAATACAAACTGTGTAAGCGCTCTCAGAAGACGACAGAGACTGTCGGCTTGAATTCTGCCACTCGGAACAGCAAAGAAAAAAGACCGGGGACCCCATCTGAACTTTTTATTATTCACCGATGAAGCAATTTTTGATCTGAATGGAAAAATCAACAAACAGAACACGTTTTTGGGCAAAAAGCAATCCTCGTTTTCTTTCGACAAATGTCAAGCACCCACATAACATGGTTTGGTGAATTGTGGTGCGAAGGACTCATTAGGCCCTTTTATTTTGAGGAGATTGTCACTGCCGAGTCACATTTCAAAATGCTGCAGCAGAAGATTCTGCCAGTACTGGAAGAAAGACATATGCAGAAGGAGGTCTGCATAATTCAGTAGGACGGAGCCCCAGCTCATTATGCCAGAATTGTCCGCAACTGGGTGGAAGGAAGATTCGCTAACATGTGGATGGGTCGAGGCTAGTGCAACATGCAATGGCACCTGACCTAACTCCATGCTATTTTTTTATGAGCTAAAGCAGCGATTGAGGCTGCTTGTGCAGAAATCACGGAGCGCATGAGGGCATGTTATGCTCGAGAGCAGTAGGCTTCTTGACAGCCTGAATCCAGGAGAGGCCATCATGGTGGATAAAGATTTCAGATAGGTGTTTCGTGAATGACATGAGCCGCAAATGTCTGCTCAGGCTGTGGAGCAAACTCATCTCATTGCTTGTGCAAGAGTTCATGTGGAACGAGCAATTGCATGTGTCAAAAGCTTCTACATACTTGACAATCCATTGCCAATCCCTGTGATAAACATTACAGAACAGGTCTTTCAGGTATGCTGTTTTTCAAGTAACTGCAGAGAACCACTTATAGAGGATACGAACTAAATACATAGGTCCAGGATTAAAACTGCTTTCCTTCTGGCCTCAACTTTTTGCATACTTATGTTTGCACTATCCCTGGGGTTTTCACAAGTGCTGACTTCAATCAACTTTGCATTGTATTTGGAATTATTTGGTTTTTAGGAAAAATCCTCATTTGTAACCGACTGCTTTTGTGTGTTCGTATTTCTTCTGCCCGACACTACTCCTCGCTTTCATCAACTCGATCTGGCTTGGTGAGGCACCTCTACCAATTGAATGGAAGACCGCCCTGGTAACTTTCATTCCGAAAGCCGGCAAAGCCATAAACACAGACAACCTCCGCCCCATCTCCCTCACGTCTTGTGCGGGAAAGCTGATGGAGACCATGGTGCGGGACAGGCTGTCTGGGTTTCTGGAAAATAAAAATACATTCGCAGACACCATGTTCGGTTTCCGCCCGCAAAGGTCCGCTCAGGATGTTCGCTTCAACTCGACCGAGAAATTCTCAACCCTGTCGAATATCCCTTCAACGATAAGGCAGTACTCGCCCTTGACTTGAAGGGGGCTTTCGACAATGTCACACACGAAATCATACTGCAACATCTCTCCCAGACGAACTGTGGACATAACACATTTCAGTACATCAAGCAATTTCTCTCAGATCGGCAATCTTTCATCCGAATACAAGACGAAGAACACGGCCCATATAAACTGGGAACGAGAGGCACCCCACAGGGCGCGGTCCTCTCGCCATTACTTTTCAATCTGGCCATGATGAAACTCCCGGCTCAGTTGGCAATGGTCGAAGGCATCCAGCAAGCGCTGTACGCCGACGACATAACCATCTGGGCCAAACACGGATCGGCTGGAGACATTGAGGCTAAGCAAGCGGCGCAGATCGTAGACGCTTACGCCCGCCGCTGCGGCCTTCAATGCTCACCGTACAAATCCGAATTTGTGCACATTCGCCCGTCGCCTAAGTGCACCACAAAAATGGAACTATCCCTGGCCAGCGGTCCAATACCCGAACACGATGAGATTAGAGTACTTGGTCTCCTTATCCACAAACATCGACGGGCTGATACAACACTAGCAAAACTGCGCAAGGTGGGGGACCAGGTGGGCCGGATGGTGCGCCGGGTTTCCAACAAACGCGGGGGGTTACGGTGCACAGACGCTTTGCGGCTGGCGCATGCATTCGTGACCAGTCGAGTACTCTACTCGACTCCTTACCTCCACCTGCGCAGATTTGATGAGAACGCTCTCGAAGTGATTCTCAGAAAGATGTACAGCGTGCCCTCGATCTCCCGATCAACACATCCAACCAGCGTCTTATGGGTCTGGGGATGATAAACACATTCGCGGAGCTCCGAGAGGCGCACTTGACTAATCAATACACAAAACTTTCAAAAACGCCGTCGGGACGCTGCCTGTTAGCCCGACTACACATCCACCACCCAACATTTACGGAAGAGTGCGTACGCATTCCTGAAATCTGGAGATACGCCCTGCACGTACGCCCTCTTCCGGCCAACATGACACGTGACGACCACAGTGGCAGGCGCCTTGCGCGGGCGGAGGCACTGGCCCGTCACTATGGGAACAAACTGCAGGAAGCTGCAGAAGACAGGCTTCAGTAGGAAGCATATCATGGCTTTTTTTGAGTGGGTGGAAGACTTCCTCAAATGAGAAAAGGAGTGGATGCTCCTGTTCCGGGCCAATATCACATGTGGACCCAACACGAACGATTCTCCGAGGCCACCATCCATGTTCTGAAAGACTTTCGGCTGAACAGGGCAGAGGCTTTCAATGCTGTTGCACTAGTGGATACAGGGGCTTTAATACGGGAGAAATACTTGGAGTCATCAGCTTGCATTTAAATGGCTGCTTTCTAGGATGCCATCGGGTGCTGCTGGCCCCATAAAACTAATTATCCACAAGCTTTATGCCATGCCCAGTGCCACGCACCAAAACACGATGTACGAGGTGACTGCAGACTTTGGAGTGTGCAACCGGGCAGCAAGCGCCTTTTGCAAGCACCCTGTGACTGAAGGATTCCAAACTCCATTTTCAGGCCGTATGCTGACACGGAGGAGAAGCTGCAGAGGACAGGCTTCAGTAGCAAGCATATCATGGCTTTTTTGAGTAGGTGGAGGACTTCTTCAAATGAGAAAAGAAGTTGATGCTCCTGTTCCGGGCCAAGATACCCACATGTGGACCCAACACGCACAATTCTTTGAGGCCACCATCCATGTCTTGGCTTTAGTGCGGGAGAAATACTTTGAGAGCCACATGCAACAGCCGCGTTGCCGGTCATCAGCTTGCATTTAAATGGCTGCTTTCCAGCATGCCATCAGGTGCTGCTGGCACCATGAAACTAATTGTTCACAAGCTTTATGCCATGCCCAGTGCCACGCACCAAGACATGGTGTACGAGGTGACCACAGAGTGTGCAACCGGGCAACAAAGTGCCTTTTGCAGGCATCTGGCTCTAGTGCTAGAGTCTTTTGGAGGACTGTTTCCTAATGCTCCCACCCTGGACACTGATGCCAGATATCACCTGGGCAAGTTGGCCCTGGGTGACCAGTGCCTGCCTCAAGGATTCTTCATGCCTTTTTTGGATGGACAGGAGCACCCAGAAGAACCCAATGAGGAAGGCCCAGCATCCGAAGCAAGTGGGCTGCATGAATATCCTCTGCCCTCAACATAAAGGTCGCTGCTACTTGATGTAAATGACTCAGATCAGCACCAACTTGTCCAGATACATATTTCCTGTAGCTCTTCCTCCTCATAGTTCCTTCCTTCCTCACCAAACAAATTCTTTAGCTGGTTGCACTTAGCATACTCATAGGAAGGGAACATATGTACAAGCACAATGCTGAATTTTCTGCTATACAATTAAAACCTCAATGATCTGAGTTGCATATTCAAGTACACAGCATTCCAACCATACGAAACATCAGCAAGAAACAATCTATGACCTAGTTTCGTCTCTAAGTGTTTGCCGACAAAATATCTGTATCTCAAGCGTGTGCACCTTCTACAGTCCGGTCTACGACCATGCCTTTGTTGCATTAGTATAAGAGATTTATTAAGAGATATTTGTTGCCACAGTGAAGTTTCATCTCAAACAAAAAGGACATAAATTCTCTTTATGCTGCTAATTTATCAGTGATCATAACATCGTGACAGCAATATGTGCATGGTCATAGGCAGCCACTGTAGCAAATGCAAAGTGTGCATGCTAATACGAAATAAAACCCAGCAAAGCAATCGGCATATCCCATAGCCGAATCTAGGCAACCAGTTTTGGAAACATCTTTTATCCAGGCTAAAGAGTAGTACCAGGGCTTTGAGTCTCAGCTGCAGTCTGCATGCCACGAATGAGCATAATCCAGCATACCTAGAAACCTTATAGGGCCTTGGGATTGAGCCGAGCCATGTGCCCAATGGAACACCACAGGGCTCATGCTGGCATTCAAGGCAACAGCATCAAATCCGGGTATGTTAGGCAGCCTTTTTTATGGCAATCCAGATATAATGATATGTTATAATGATCTTGTCTATTTGGATTTATCAATCGACAGATTTAGTTGGCCGTACGGAACGGGGATCCGTATCTAGGATCGATGCGAGTCGGGAGTGTGCATGCTCAGAACAAAACGTATCGCTGGGCCAGATCCTTGAGTACGTCCTTATCCGCAGCCAAACCGGCTCCTTGCCTTGTGCCAAAGGGGGCCGCAGCTGAGCGCAGAGCTGCAAACTCTGCCAGAGACATCTATGCTGCGCAGTACATCGCCAGAGCCTGCAGGTGACAGCACTGGTGCGGACTTAGTAGCTGAGTGTAAGTGCTCCGTCCCAGCAATGTATGACCATATTATACAACACAGTAGACTTGTTTATGAAGGTTACAGCCGCATGACCTTTGTACAAGCACCGGGAAGAAGCACACTGCAGTGGAACTCTTTAACACAATGCAACAGATGCTCCAAGACCACGAAATAAGCAGGCCATGCAGCAGGGGAGGCATGGATGAAGAACTGCCTGTGCCCACGGCAATATCAGCCAGCTCAACAGACCAGTCAAGAGCTAGTGTTGAAGAAACACGAAGCTATCCAGTGCAGAGTAGGTTTCCAAATGTAACAGTCAATGGCTGTGTTATTACTTAGTACTAGTGCAGTGCACTACATATGAGCAGAACCTAACAAACCAGTTTTCAGGTTTGTTAGGTTCTGCTCTACATACAAGCTCTGCACAATTGGCTGCTGCCTCTCAGCAATTTTATTCATGGAAACCAAAGACACCAGGAGGAATCATTTTATCAGACTACTTGGTTTGGTATGCCGTTTGGGAGTAAAGCTCACAAATAGAAAATAGAGACAAAACAGAACACTCATTGGACACAGTATTGGTTATGAGCAGTGTCACAGACACGCCTTTTGTTCCGCACGAAACATAGTGAGCGATCGTGCACAAGCCCATTCTGTATGGCCAACTAAATCTCTTTAATATTGTTGGGTGAGCTGCACTGTACTACCTGCTGTTTTCTCAGGGGTAAGGCGTGCACAATGTCAAAGCAAGGATACATCTGGGAGTATTTGTCACCAAATAAATAATGCACCATGCTCAGAATTTAACTTCAGCACAACAGATGATTTTTATCGACTCAATTGCACCATCTGACTACACGACAAGCACAGCTATTGTGCTCCTCAACGCGACGAAGGCTCGAGCAGTACAAATAGCTGTGCTGCTGCATAACTCCCAGACAGAGGAGTGTTACAGCCTAGCATTCCACCTGCTCAAGGAACACTATGTTCCATGCTTCAGAAGGAAACAGGGAAACTAGATAGCGTGTTACATGTTCGGTGACGATAGCAGGTAATTAGTACCATTCTCCTTACAAAGCCAACAATATAAATAACATTCTGGCATGGCAAGTTTTCAAAAAGGAGTCTGGAATAGATTCATATAATATAATCTAAGGTTACGGTATCTGTGTCCGGTAGTAAGGGCAGGCACTAAAAGTACCCACCTCGTGTGGTTTGATGGGCCCCCACCAGAACCCAGATGACCGTAATGAAGGCTATGTAATTTAAGTATGTGATGAATTTTGTAATCCTGCACATAAGTTTGTATATTTAGACTGATTTCATTTACTAATCTAATTAACCATGCACATCATCGATTTGTCTTGTGACAGTACTGCCAGACGAACCGGTTGATGTGTGTCTGGTGCCGGCGGATTTAACTGGTGACAAAGGGTGATGAGCTCTTGATGTCAGTTTTACCCTTCTGTTACTGTGGGAAATGTGGTAAAGTTTGCAAGTTTTCAACAGGTATGGTAAGTGGGTTGACTTTTATGCCCCTGCCTCGGGCTACAAGGTTGCCACAGATGTCGAACACAACAGACCATCTGGTGATCTATAATGCACATTGACATCATAGAGCATATGGGAATTTCTCGCCTTACATACAAAAATACCACTTAGTGACCCAAATACGAATCTCACAACAGGCAGCTCCATTTGGTAGACATACCGTTTTCTCTCAAAGGCTTCTGTGCCTCTCGACATCTTGGTTTCCCATGAGATTGCTGCTGTCAGCCCAACTTGATGCAGTGAGCCAAGAGGAGGACGTATCCTGCGTCCCTGTCTTGTAAAGAATGAGCAAACTTGATGTGGCCTTTCTCAAGGCAGTAACTCAGTTGGCAGTGATTACTAACGGAAGCAAGGAGGCAGACAAACATATCAGTGACATTGTGAATAATGTGACTAAACTAGAAATGCTTTTGAATCTACGCACGAGGTAGAGGGGTTGAAAGGTCAGCTCCAAGGACATGGGGAATGAGCAACCCAGGAAAGGTGTCGTGTCAAGCTGAACGGCTCACGGAGTGAGGCCGTAGAAAAAGGAGTGCAACAGGGTCCTCGCCCTGCTCAAGGCACTGAGAACCGACCAAGGGCTCAAAGTGAGGCGATCGTCATTTAATCAAAGGATTTGAATTCAAACAATGTCGGCAAACTCATTCAGCAAAACATTGCTCCCTATGCCCTGGAACTCAAGGATGTGACAATGAGACCAGGTCAAGCCGGTGTGGTTATCACATCGGGATGTAAGCCCTTTTCCAAGTTACAGCCGCACTCCATGTGGTACAGGTAGCAACCACCTACCGTATTTACACAATTGTAAGTCGACCTGTTTTTTTCAAATTTCAAAATCCGAAGTTGGGGGGTCGACTTAGAATCGTATGCATTGCCAATAAAAGTATGAAAAATGATATATCGCGGACGCTACGGCGGGGTTACAAGTTTGTGTTTACTACACGACTGTAGGCGTTGCATTCAGCAATTCCGCACGCTTCTATAACAGGCTTTTTCATTTTCTTTTTAACTTTCACTCCACGCACCACGTTCATAAATCCCCCCTCCCCCCAATCTATATCGTAACGTATGCCGCACTCACGGGAGTATCGATAGTTGATGGAAGGGCCTCTGTTCCAATAAGCGGAGGCTGCGGCGGCTCTTCCGGGAGTGTCGATGGTTGACGAAAGAGCCGGCTGACCACGTGGTGTTGAACGAATTGGGCATCGTTCCTTGTTCTTTGCTTCTTTGTATTTCTGAATTCATTGCCGGCCACAGGCTGCATCGTCATGAGTTCTCTTGCTCCGAAAAGCATGCGGCGCTCTTTCACGGCAGCTTTCAAGAGGATGGTGATTCTTTATGCAGAAGAGACTAACAACTGTGCGGCAGGCAGAAAATTCGACGTATCTGAACGAGTAGTGCGGGAGTGGCGACGGCAGAAAGACAAGATTTTCAGCTGCGATGCTAAGCGAAGAGGTTTCCGCGGGCCGAAGTCGGGACGTGTTCCGGAGCTGGAGACCAAGCTTGCGGCTTATGTTACTGAGATACGGGATCGGTCCCTTCCAGTGACATGCGAAATGGTCATGCAGCAAGCCCGTGTATTCGCTGCGGAAGCAGGGATTCCGAGGACCAACTTCAAAGCCAGCAGGGCATGGGCATCGAAATTCATGAAGAGGGCTGGCTTTTCTCTTCGTCGTCGTACGAGCGTGTGCCAGAAGCTGCCTGCCGCATACGAAGAGAAAAGAAAGAGAGAAAGACAGTACTTGCTCAGCCAGATTGGCAATTCTGATCAAATCCCCGTATACTTTGATATGACGAACAACACGACGCTAAACACGAAGGGAGCCCACCAGGTGAAACTCCTCACAACAGGAAATGAGAAGCTGCGGTTCACCGCCATGTTGTCGTGTTTGGCGGATGGCACGAAGCTCCGTCCATACATCGTCTTTAAAAGAAAGACAATGCCATCAGAAGCGTTCCCGAAAGGTGTTGTGAGCGTGAACGAGAAAGGTTACATGACCGACGACATTGTGGTGGAGTGGTACCGTCTGGTGTGGCTTCTGAGGCCGGGGGCATCACTTAGAAGTCACATCCCCAACCTTCTTGTGCTTGATTCATTCAGAGGCCATCTTACCGACAAGGTGAAGACAGAGCTGCGGAAGGAGCACACAGACATGCATGTGATTCCCGGCAGTTTGACGAGGCAGCTGCAAACCCTAGACGTCGGCGTGAACAAGCCCTTCAAGAATTTGTTACGCTGTGAATATACCGAGTGGCTGGCAGCGGGAGGCCGCGAGCTTACGCCAACTGGGCGCGTCAAAAGAGCCTCCCTGGTGGTCGTGTGCGGGTGGGTGCTTTTGGCATGGGCGGCTGTACCACGCAATGTCGTGATGCGGTCATTTGCAAAGTGTGGAATTTCACATGAAGCCAATGTGCTGTGGGACCACAGCAGTGATGATGACAACAGCACGGTGAGGACGATTACAGCAGTGAGGATGAGTAGTTCGCTGCTAGACAATGCAATAAATTTTCGTTTTGAAACGCTAGTATGTCTTTTTTCTTTTTTTTCGGACTTCCTGATTTGGGGGGGTCGACTTACATTCGAGTCGACTTACAATCGTGTAAATACGGTACTGAAGGTAGCAGCGCACCAGAGGAGGATATTTATTTCTCCCAGGTTATACACAGCAAAATAACCTGCATGTCTGCTTAACCAGAGAGGAATCCCTGATTGTACTTATAAGGCTAAGAACAGAAATGCACATGAAAGAAGTGGCACAGAACATTGAGGTCACAGCATCGTACGTTATCAAAAGTAGGTTCCATTCCTTGAGCGGGCATTGCAGCAGATAACTCACCTTGCATCACTACAGAAGCTGCAGTGCTACCGTTTCAAACACTCCAAGTTCAGAGACACAGGAACTGTTGTAAACAGTACAGTAATTTGGATGCAAACATCTACTATGGAAATAAAGGCATATCACTGCCAAACAAGCATGGTAGAAAACTGAAGTCTTCAGTTGGCACAACACCCAATTGGTATATCTGCTTTATACCTAAATTAAGGGAGGGTTTGGTGTCAGATAAATAAATGGCCATGCAGAACCATATTTCAGCACTTTTACAAGTGACCCTATCATTAATTTTTTTCGTTTCATACATGTTTAAAGATAGAAGAAGACCACTGTGGCTTTGTCAAAAGCCTAGTCAGATCTGACGAAATAAATGAGTTTGCGGCACAAGGGGAGTTCGCGGAAGGGTCGGTATTATCCCCTACTTCATGAGGCTCTGAGCATCTTTTGCAGGTAGACGCTAAAAACAGCAAAATGAGGACCCATGTTTAAAGCATCTGCAAACCACTGCGGAAGAGGACATGGCTAGGCGAACTATTGCAATTATCGCAAAGGGTGGTCTGTTGTAATGACACTACCAAGATTGAAAAGGCAAACTTTCGATACGCTCGTGATTCCGTAAATGTACCGGGTGGATCTTTTGAGCTTGGTGCCATGAAAATGGTTGGTCTGGACATTTAGCGGTTACCAAAACCAAAGAGCACCTTTTGATGGAATACTAATGGCCAGGGTGCTTCAAGGATGTTGAAAAGTATGTTAAATTGTGCGACGCATGCCAACGCGTCGAGAAGCCAGGGGACAAATGAAAAGCTCTCCTGAAATTGGTTCCACTGATCACTGAACCTTTTCGTCGGCTAGTGATCGACACGACAGGGCCTCTACCGCAGACAAAATCTGGATATAAGTATTTGCTCACCACGCTGTGCACAGCAACAATGTTCCCAGAGGCCGTTCCTTTAAAAGAACAAAGCTCCTCTGAGATAGTGGACGCTTTCTCACCTTTTTTTTATAAATCGGGTTTCTCGGGGAAACCCAGGCCAACCAGGGAACCGTCTTTACCAGCGCCTTAACAACCTCGCTTCTGAAAAAATGCGGTGTTAGGCTTGTGCATAGCTCAGTAAACCACCCACAGTCTAACAGTGTTGAAAAAATGCACTCTGTGTTCAGAAGAGTTCTACGCGCATTGTGCTATGAACACAAAAGTGACCGGGAAAGTTGTTTGCTGGCGACATTGTTCCCGCTCAGAACAGTTCCTCATGAAGAGACCGGTTTCACACCGGTCGAACTTGTGTATGGTAGAGCCCTACGTTCTCCCCTCTGAATCCTAAAGGAATTTTGGAGGGGGATAGGAGAAAGCCAGACATGATGATGGAAAATAGCGCGAAAGTACACGAAGGACGGAAGGATGAATGTTAACCAACTCGCCCAACTTTCGGCATTACTTAACGTGAAAGCCAGACAGTTGTGAGTTACGTTCTACGGTTGCTAGACCAGCTAAGTTCTATGCGTGCTCTGGTAGAGTAGAACTTGAAAACGGCACAACAAAGTGCGAGAGTCTATTCTGACAGAAACGTATGCGTGCGAACATTCTAAGTGGGCAATAAGATCATGATTTTGCGGCCATCTAGGAAGAAAAAAATGGAAGTGCAATGGGACAGCCCAGTGGCAATTCAAGACAGACTGTCTGAAACCAACTACATCCTAAAAAGGCCAGGCAAGAGGAATGAGATTGCAATGAGACCATTGCAACCTGATGAAGCCTTATGTAGGCAGAGAGGAGGTTGTCAATATGTTGGTAAACGTGCCGGAAGAAGTACTTGCGGATCTACCAGCGTTAGATCAAGACAGCTGTGAAGAACTAAGCATTGAGGAGATCCTGTCGTACTCCACGAGAAGCGAAGTACTGACAGAGGGGCAGCTAGATGACTTTAGGAATGAAGTGTTTGCGTCTTATAATTTTTTTTTATGGTTTGTAGAACTGTGCAACCCCCCCTCCCCCCTCTGTAATGCCACACATGGTGTTGTGGGTAAAAGAATAAATAAATAAATAAAGCTTGACATCAATGCCATAATGTTCAGGTGGAAGGCTTCAAAGTTATGCACTCGAGCATTTCAAGGAAATTTTTTGTAAATGAGTTTCTATAACAAAATCAGGCCGAGAACACCGACGACCAAGAAGACATAGGCAGCTGCATGCTGTCAAAGTCAATGTTAAAGTGTTGAACATGGGCTCTCTCAGGACACCAAGTATCTACGCAAGGGACATGCAAAGATAGGTGCTTACCCCAGCGTAGTTAGTGGGAAAGTTGATTAGAGGAAAAAAATCAAATGCCCACAAAGATAAAGAAATGAAGCCACAGTTGGATCCATGTCGATTGAATGCTATGGTAAGTATTTCTGCAACTTTCCACTGTTATAGAGCTTGATGTCCGAATGCAAGAGATATGTGTCATCGAAGGATACGGCCAGTCTGAATGACAACAATGCTGTACGTGCAGTATTTGGCGCTATAGCCAGGGGAGTCGCAAAGCCCATCTCCTGCGAGGCCTATTTCCATTCTATCCTTTGCGAACAATGCAAACCTACCTCCTTTGCTCAGACAGTAACAGTCGTGTTTTGTTCGTCCAGGTGAAATGAGAATTGGCAGATATGATGAAGAGTACAACCTGTCGACTCGCTTAAAGGATTCGTGTGAAGTTAACAAATGTCACTTAAGAAGCCTCAATGAAATTGTTGTCCTCTTCACAGTAGACAGATCACAGTTTATCGCCTAGCGCAGCAAATGAAATATGTGAATGCCAGACCCCACGTAACCTCCCGGCCTGAAACCGCCATCTCTCGCAGGTGAAGCTTGAAATCCGTGAACTGCCCCAAATGCCTCCAAAGTGCACCGTATCATGTACTGAATCTCAGGAATCATAACTTTTTGAAGGAGGTACCTGAGATTGTGAATGCTCTTCACCACCGTCTGCATGGTAGAGCTTGACATCACAGCGGACAGGCTACCATTCTACAACTCCATTCTTCGCGATGTGCTGCTCAACAACGAGCACATCAAGACAATTAAACTGCAAGCTTAGAGCATCGAAGGGCTCTTCTCTCAAATGACTTCTGCATGAAAATCTCCTTTATCAGGAATGTCGAACACTTCGATTGCACTGCTTTTTTTAGCTGCAGAACTATTGAACATCTTTGTACATGCTGTTGACAATGCTACTTAAGATGAAGTCCCTCTGCATTCCATTCGTAAGCATGAAGATGGAGAGGCTAAGCTGCTCTTGAGGGCGATAATTGCAAGCCCATCAAATTTTGAGGTTGTTTCAGTTGGCTGTGTAGTTATAGAGGGCCCTAATCAAATGTGTCGCTGAGTTCTTACAGTACCTCAAACATCGCTTCGATGAAGAGAGGCCTTTCAGTTTGACACCCCCATGGAGAAGGTCCTTGCAGTGCTTTCGGAAAACTTAAGTACATTAGAATTTGATGCAGTTAATGCCAATAAGATTTTGCCCTACTAGCTGGTAGTATCACTAAAAGGAATCTGGCACTGCATTATTTACATATCCTTCGTTGTCCCAACTTGTTGGTATGACCAGTGTACCACGACATCTGGTTCCAAGTACTGATAAATGTAAACCTAAGAGAGGTGACCCTGCCCCTCTACATTATGCAGTAACAGCAATGAGTGCTGTACTTCGGCATCTTGTCGACAAAACACAACTCGGCAAGTGTGACCTTCCTTGGGACCATCCTATATGGCTTTTTTCGTAAGGGTGTGCCGGGCCTTGCGGGAAGCATCTTGACACATCTGCTCAAATCCCAGCAGCAGTGGTCTCGTGAGATGCAGTTTGCTGAAGAATATTGTTCTAGGTGTTTATGAAAGCGCATAAAAACACGGACAACATGGCTAACCAACTAGTCCAAATGCAGCCGTTATAGTTTTGGAAGGGCACGGTGTTACCAGGGAATAATAAGGTTCATTTGTTTCTACAAGAAGAGAGGATATAAAAGATGATCTATATGCTCCACATGAAAGGTGTACAGTCGTGCCCTGTTAATATGACCCCTGTTAATATCGAAGACCCGAATTATGGACAGTTTTTCTGGGGACGAAACTATTTCAATGTATTTATGCCTTGTTAATATGGAAACTCGCTGTCTGGACAATGAACAGGGGAAGAATGCATACTGCCCACTTGAGCCCATGTATTTTTGTCCCGTTAATATGAATAGTGCTTGAAAAAAGCAGAGGAGTCCAAACGCAAGTTAAAGAAGGACGCGCCGCTTGTGAACCTACGCGACAGCAGATATGGCCGGATGCCTGAACGAGTACTGTGGGGTTGGAAAAAACCAAAGCGGGCGTGTCGCCATTTAAGAAGGGGGGGCCGGGGGAACGCAAGAGCGCAGAGGAACATCCACAGCAAGCCGAGGGTCAGCTATGTAAGAAAGACGCCGAAAGTGGGCAACCAGGAGATTTCTGGGTGCAGCGGAAGTGCCGCAAAGAGAGGCTGCAGTCGGGAAAACAGCAACATGTGGTTGCAATAAATTCTGCTGAAGGTGAGCAGAGAGGCCTGTAAAAGCGTAAGAAATGACAGGGAGAAAGACAAGTGCCTAATGTGGCGGCGGGAAATGAAGTTTTCTTTCCCAAAGCACACGAAGCCGTTGACGCTTTTCGGTCAGAGTTAAGACACACTCTCAAAGTAGAGCGACAAAAGAAAGGCAACAAACACGCAACCGGAACCGGGCGTCCCATCCTGGATGCGCTGCCGAACTGCCACATTTTGCGCCCCAGGCAGTCCGCATCTCGGCTTCGCTTTGAGTCAACGATGCGGCCTTGTCAAGGTCTGAGCTCTTCGTAGTCGGCTAGCCGTCGTTCAAACTGTACTTCAGCTTGCCGTGTTTGTTTCGTAGGAACACAGAAACGGCACCAGGAAGATGGGATTCCGATAGCCTTCTGCGTAGCAGCTTGCCAACTTGACCCCCCTCCCTTCCTTAGGAAACAGTACAAGGCAAAAAAGAGAATCAGAAGAACGACGGAAAGTCAAGGAGGTTAACTAGAGAAAAAGACTGCAAAGAATCAGGAGCCTGTGACTCTCAACTTGAGTCTGGCTTTTTGCATGGCGGGAGTTAAAACGCAAAAGAACAGAGCTGAACTTAGGCGCGAAGCAAGCAATCTGTGAATACAAGCGACAAAAGCCATCTCAGCCAAACCAAGCAGTGAGGGACTGGGCCTAAGCTAAATTAATCCTCAGCCTCGCCAGGTCGACGGTAGCATCGATATTACAGGACTCCGATAAATGGCTCAACGTCGGCATTACAGCGTCAGCTACAGTCTGACAGCGCCCAGCGCAGTTCGAAGAAATGGAGTCAGCCTTGTTAATGTGGTTTGGGAATGTGCGCGTGAATCGTGCTGTCGTGAGCGACGAAATGCTTCAAGAGAAGGCTCGCTGTTTCGGCAACATTAATAAGTACATACCGTTCCTTATCCTCCGTCTTGATAGGTTCTAGCTGATATGACTTACGGAACGTTTTGTTCAGTAAAACAGGGTGGTGTTTACTGAGAAAAATTATTCTACATTCTGTCTAGGCATGGCTACTCAAGAGGATGGTTGACAAGTTTTAAGAATGGACATCATGGCATCTCGAGTCGACGGATTGATAGAGAAGGGGGTAGTATCGACAGCTCGGCTGTCTCCTCGTCTCAGGAGAATCTCAAGCAGCTACTTGGCGGCTACTTTACTCAGTGACGTGCCATTTTGGAAGTGGCGGTGAGTAGAGAATCGGATGCTGATTCATCGGCCAGTGAGGAGTTCGTCCTGGAATGGTCCACCAACACAAAGCGTACCATGGTGTGCAAGTCGCTTCAGACTGCACTACAATTTTTCGAAGAAAACAATGACAAGTAGGGACTGGTACAGAACCAGCTAACAATGTTTCCCAACTGCTGGAACCAGCTGAACTGGGTTATAGAATAGTTTGCAGCTGGAACCAGCAGACGATGGGTCTAACTGCCTAGCTGGAGCACGTGTACAGCACAAGACGGTGACAATGACGACTTTTGAAGATGTAGACAAGGCTGTGTATGCCTGGTGTTTAGAACAGAGCCAAGGAGGTGCCGCTGTCCGAGGCCTTAGTGCAGCAAAAAGCCCTCAGCTTCGCGTGCTACTAAGGCAAGACAATTTTAAAGGAAGTGGCGGTTGGCTGAGCCGTTTAAATGCAAGGCATAATATTGTTCCAAAGTACTTTCAAGTGAATCGGCAAGCGTCGATACCGAATTGGCATCAACTTGGATGCGAAAAACGTATGAAGACACCGAAGCCTAATACAAGCCCTGCGACATCTACAACGCCGATGAAACAGGCCTGTTCTTTGAGATGCTGCCGTCAAAAACACTGGAACTGAAAGGGCAATGATGCCATGGTGGGAAGCAGAGCAAGAAACGCATTACGGCTTTCTTGTGCTCCAACATGGACGACTCGACAAGCGCCTGCTCCTCGTCATCGGCCGAAGTAAAAAGCCACGTTGCTTTAAGGGGAGTCACAGGCTGCCCAGGCAATACTCAGCCAGCCATTATCATGGATGATCCGTGCCATCTTTGCCTGCACGTTTAATAATGCAAACCCCTGACTGGGTGCAGTTTGTAGCCGGGCCATGTCAATAATTATGAAAGGACTGCTGACCCCTGTAAGCACCAACAGGAGAGCCAGTTTGATGTGTTACAGCAAGAGCCTGGAACATTGCTTGAGCTACATTAAAATGCTACAGAAGCTGGCCAGTTCAACTTATGCATCAGCATCTTTAGAAGAGCTCAAAAGTAGCCTCCAGAAACCAAAATTCTGCAAGTTGCCAAGTGTGGGTATGGACTTTTTAGGTCTACAAAGTGACATGATTTATTGAAAGAACCAAGCAATTTAGTGACATTGGAGTGCATCCCAATGGGCTGCAAATCTATGCTTACCGTGGTGTTGCTGCCACACAAAGTTTGCAAGGATCAATGCCGTTGACACATTAGTGCATAAAGTCATTTTCTTTTGTTCACGTCATCTTGTCACAACATGGTGTCTTAGCGGCACCAGCTCGAGACATCTAATAGTACCCAGGCATGTCAGCTGCCAGCTACCGTGTGCTAAAGCCCCGCCCTTGATTTCGAAACAATGCAAAACAGCAAAACAGGCTAAGCGAAAGGCTGAATGTAAACATGAGTGCTGAATCCGTTTGCATGTGGCTGGTGCCCACAGCAGGTCCAGAACTGCAAGCTTCCAATGGCATCCACTCTGCTGTGCATGTTATAGGCAGCCAGTACAGTGGTTCAATTCTCATTCCCGCCCTTCAAATCGACTACCTTGTGCAGACTATGGGCGCAATGAAATTGTTAAATGTTCTTCCTTGCTTTCAGATATGTTGAAAATTGTCTATGTAGCATCACCTCCGACATTGGTTATTAAAGAAATGTTTCTCAGTGATGGTCACACATGCAGTACAATAGATGGCAGCACGCAAGGCAGGATTTTCAGTCAGCTAATGCAGGTAGCAGTGATGCCGCAGCATTTCGTGCAGACAGCTATATGAAGCAGGCTACAGTTGGGCACTACATACAGATTACTTTGCTGGCACTATTCCCGGGAAATAATCTAACCATCTCGCTTAATTTGATATTCCCCTTCATTCCTTAACAAGGAAACTTGTCTTCATTTTGATACAGATAAGTACCTTCTCGAAAAATAGTCGGTGGAGTGACGCCTTTTTTTCTCTCCAATCTTTAAACTTTATGATACACCAACACCCTGTCTGTTTCGTTTGTGCTCACTCGGGGAACTTCACGCTTGTGCTCGTTTTTCACATGAATGACTTTCACACTGTTTGCATTGACACGTCGATTCTGCAGTCGATGTGTTTGAACTAAACGTGGCACATAACTGTGTTGTAGGCTTCTGCCAGAGCAAAACAGGCCAAGGGATTGTATTCCACGGCTTTCCCCGTGATGAAGCGCAAAGCAAAGCTTGGGTAGACTTTCTGAGTGCGCCTGGGCGCACAGATTGGACTCTGAGAAAGGGGAGTAAAATTTGCTCGCTTCATTTCACGCCAGAATCATACAACTTTAACCCGGAGCTAGTGGTGCAGTTCGAGATGACAACAAAAGTCGCGCTTGAAATCTGGTGCAGCGTCGAGCATTCTGTACACCACCAGCGCTGAAGTCTACAAACATAAGGTTTGTAGATCAATCTGCAGTTTTCATGCCGTGTCTATGCCCTGTTTGATCACTAATTGGGACAAAAACGCAGATGAACGTCAATTCATACAGCACTACTTCCAGTTTGCAAGTCGATGACTGTAACTTGGCATCTGATTTGACAAGTGCCAGTATGTCGTTCGCTTTTACGCGAGCACTGGAGGACCCTCTACGCACTCAGTATGAGCTACATCGCACTAGTGCTTGCCTGGGCACTCGCGTGGTGTAATTCGTCACAAGAGCTGCACACAGATTTTGTTGAAGTTGGCATACATTTCTAGCGACCTACAGTGTTAACCATGCTCTAAAAGAGTGATTAAAAAAAAAAAGCTCTGCCTTTAAGGGTATGATGCGATAGCGTTTCACACATGTGGACAACGTTCTGTTGAGGAGGGAAGCACTTTCAGGGTGCTCCGCTGTTTTCAAATAATGCGACATCTTCACGCACTCGCCGACCTCGAATTTATCAACATCCTACGCATCTAGCTTCAGTGCTTCTTTCGGTACCATCTTCATGAACAGACGTCACCAGTGAGTGCTTTACTGCTTTCTTGTTTACCTCCGATCTTCTGCCCCGAAATTTTCGTTTTCTCGCGTCTCTGGGCAGGGCACGTAAGGACGCTCTGTCTGAGCAGCTCCCCTCCGCTTTTTCTTCCTCCTTCGTTGCTGTTCCTCCTCACTCTCCCCGTCTAGCTGTGTCTGCTACGATGGCTGGTGCGTCTAGCCAGCACGCCCCGCCGGCGTACCATTCCATCTATGCCCTCCGCCACCGCCGATTCTGCAGCGCCGTTTTCTATGATGGCCGCCGCTGGGGCGCTCCACCACAAAGAAATCTATCCTGTACCTGTTTCTCATGACGATCATACCTGAAGGCCAACCGTTTCCGCGGTCCTCTACCGCAACTGCGGCCCTCGCTAAGCATAATCATCCCGAATGCCAATCTCCAGGCTGGGTCATGGCTCATTACAGCCGCGGCCGTCTGCGTCTGCAGGCCAAGGCAGCTGCTCACGCTCCACCCCGACCCCATCCTCACCGCACTCCGAATCTGCCCCCGCTGCCCCGTGGTGAGGTAAAGATTGAGATGCACCCGCACGGGGGCCTTGACTTCACCAAGTACAAGCCATACCAGATTTCACAGCATCTGAGCGCTTCAACAGCCATTCTGTTCCCCTCCTTCCAGTCGCAGGTTATGCTGCGTATAGACAGTTTCAATGTTTGTAAACAAACCGCGCTTGGCGCTGATTGGCTTCCCCGAGTAAACTTCCGGCACAAGTACTTCCGGCATGCCTTCGCAGCGCGACTAGCTGCTTGATGCAACGTGCGGCTCTGTTATTTTCTTCCCTGCGCGACGCTGCAGCAGTTTGGTGTACCGTGATGTCGAGTGAGTATTTTAAGAAGCTTGATACGCAGACACAGAACCGATATCGAGAGAAACTGACGTTCAAGGGCGAAGAGCTTCCCGACCCACTCGACGATGCCGCGCGGTTCGCGTTCACGTCAGGTTCGCGCAACCTTCTACCTGTCACAGTGACAGACATTTTCGTATACCTGGTTGAAGGAGTCTGTTTCTACACAAAGGAACAGTTTAAAAGCCACAAAATGAGTGCAGCTTACAACGCATTCCTAAGTGGAAAGGTGAAGCGGCTGAAGTCGTTCAGAGCAGGCGAGCGTGGCGGCGGTGTGGTTCTCGTTGCGGCCACTGTGGACGCAAGCCAAACGCTTACGAAGTCTTACGAAGCGTGGTGTGTTGTCAAAGATGACGGGAATGTTGAGACTGCTCACTGCACCTGCATGGCGGGGTAAGTACTACACGCTCCGTATTTGGCTGCTTCGGCCGCTTCCTACTGACAGTGCTGGTGTCGGGTTGTCTGTTTCTTTGTGTCGCGGAAATAAAGTTGTGGCGCGATAACGCGCTAGTGAAAATACTTAGATAACGTGACGAGAATATCGCATTGACCGCGGCTAATTTATAATACTAGAGTGCTTCCATAGTCCTGTCACAAATTTTTCTGCAGTGGTCTTTGCAAGAAACTCAGTCCCGAAATGCACTGTTTTCATTAGCACTTTAGGCTATTCTTGGCTCATGCTGCCCGTAGTGTGGGATCATTCTTGCGTACAGGAGGAAAGGTTTAAGGGACAAGGGGGAAAAATTCAGTATCCTGTAATGTCCTATAGCATGCAGCGCGTTATGCCAGCGTGTTTTTTCATGTCCCGTGGGTTGCACTGTTTTCCCTTCTACATAATGTTTCCATCTTAGGAAACGTATCCAGTCAACCTAGGACACAGCTTTGCTGGTGATTTCATGGCTGTTAGCATGTTGCTATCGTTGCCATTCGCCATGCTTAACACATTTCAAGTTATTGGCTTCTTTCTCTAAGATGGAAAACAGCACAGAACCACACAGAGGACAAAAACAGGAAAACTAAACGCAGGCGCTAACAACCCGAGGCTAACAACAACTCTTGATAAGTTTTTTCCTTGTGCTTTGTGAGTTGCTGATAAGCATGTGTCCACTACTTTAACTTGCAGCCTCGGAGAATGTTGCACGCATGTTGCTTCACTGCTCTTCAGCATTCAAGCGAATATGCACTACAGTGATGCATCACCAACTGATGTCCAGTGCAAGTGGATTGAGGTGACACGAAGGAGCAGAGTAGGTATTTTTCCTTTCCTCTGCATCAACAAATAGTGCAGAAACAAGGATTAAACACTAAATTTCTTGCAGCCAGCACCAGTTAGCAACATCAAGTTCTTCAAGCCCAAAGTGGGTCATCCGGCTCCTGAGATTGTCCCAAGACCCCAAAAAACAATACCAAATTGGAGCAATGATGAGGTTCGCAGCTTCATGCAGCAAGTCAAGGTGAATCCTTATATTCAATATCCTTTATTTTGTCTTCTTTGGTTTACATTGATTCTTTTATCTGCTCTTACAGAGGTTTGCACCAAACACACTGCTGCTGAATTCACTGACAGACAGTGAAGAGACTGATTCTGCCCCCGAGTCAACTGAAGCTGCTGCTGCCCAAGAATCCAAAGAATCAGCCGTGTCCGAACAATCAGCCTTGCATTTTCCACTGCAAGCTGTGTATGGTGACAGTAACTTGCTAACAGCGAAACAAGTGCAGATGTCGCATGCATTGAGATTGAACAGACAGTCAAAGAACACGACATGGAAGGAAGAGCGCCGAGGCAGGATTACTGCCTCTGTGTTACACCGTGTAACAAGATGTAAAACAGGGGCAGAAGGTCTTGTTGCTGAAATTATGGGTTATGTTAAGGCACCACATGTGCCAAACCTGCGCTGGGGCTGTGAAGCAGAGCCTCAAGCAAAACAAGCTTTCATTACTCATCAGTCACCGCATCACAGCCAACTCGAAATAAGAGACTGCGGCCTGTTTGTGCTGGAAAGGCTGCCATTCCTGGCAGCAACTCCAGACGCTATTGTTTCCTGTGCATGCTGTGAGAGCGCTGTGCTGGAGGTGAAGTGTCCTGCATCGCAAAAGGTGCTTCTATTACTGCTAAGCTGGCTTATCTTAATGCTGATTTAAAGCTGAGGCATGACCATGCATACTATACGCAAATACAAGCCCAAATGGCTATTACCAGAATCCGTCGAGCCTACTTCGTAGTGTACACAGGACATTCAGTGCTGGTTGAGGCTATGACGTTTGATGAACACTTCTGGGCAGACACAGAAGCCAGAGCGGAAAGTTTTTTCTTTCGGTACGTCTTCCCAGAGCTGCACTCAAAGCAAATTTTAAAGAAGATAGAAAGTGCGAAATCCACGTGCCACTGCCACGGTGCCAAATCTGGACGCATTGTAGAGTGCACTCAATGCCTACACGGTTTTCACCTCAAGTGTGTAAACCTCAAACGCACACCAAAATTGTGGACATGCATAAAGTGTCAAAAGTAAGCAGACTAATGAAACAGTTTAAGTGTTGTTCGATCTGTTGTCCTATTCTGCTGTGACGGCATATTCAGAATTGTGGGATTTGCTTCTTTTTTCTTGCAATTTTATATATATGTCACTTTTTCTCTGATATCACGGAGCCAGTGAAGGCTCAGACACCATGTTTAGGATTAGTGAAATATTAAACACATGCCGTGACATTATGAGCAGCCATTATGATTACTAGATTTCATATTGTCTGTTTACTGGATTGCAGGTATGCTGTAATCTTATTTGGCACCTGCATTCTTTTACTGTAAATGCTCAAGTACAGCTTCATGTTTCCCATCTACAATGATGATTGTTCAGTGCAATAAACATGTGCAATAATAAAGAGAACGAAAAAACAATACAAAAATTTTAAAGTGAAACTGCAAAGCGCTCAAATGCAATAACTCCAGTCTTGGTTTTTACTTGGCATGAAATAAGATAATACGGGTGCAATGTTGCCAAACTGAGCCTCTCATAAAAATGTTACTTCCAAAAAAGTCCAGTCTTGCACTCATTGAAACGATCACATCACGCCACAATGTCACCATCCACGAGAACAATGGAGGAAGTGCTCATTATGCAGCAGCTTCTCCTAGTGTTAACGAGGCTCAGACGGACTGCTAACTAAAGACCTTGCATGCAGATTCGGCATTGCAGTAGGTTCTGTGAGTGGAATTTTCCACTCGTGGCTTGATGTGCTAGCCAAGAATTTGCACTGAAATATTTATTCAGCGTCCAACTTCAATGGAAGCTAGGTTGTTGATGATTGGTGTTTGTAGGTTGACAAGCCCACAGCAGACAACCAGAATCTTGTCGATTGTTGCACAATCTGCATCGTTCGACCTTTTCACGAAGCTTACTGGCAGCACACTTTGGAGACTTCTGAAGAGCTTCAAACGTTGAATGGCTCTTTCAACATGAATTCGGACCCGTGAGAGCTTTCTTGATGTTGTGACTTCTTCTCCTGGCAGCTGGGGGCGTTTTTTTGTTAATGAGGGCATTAGTATTTTAGCACCTCGAGCAGCAAACATGTCCTCGCACCGGAAGCCTCTGTCCACAAGAAAACAATCTCCCTCCTCAACCTTATCAAGCAGGCCACTACACAGTGTGAGCTCTTTGTCACAAATGTAACTGAACCTGAAGGTGAAATTGCAACAAGTGCCTTGACGGTGTTGTGATGCTTGTAGTTTGAATATGTCTGACTCCTAGCTTCCATTGAAGTGGACGCTGAATAAATATTTCAGTGCAATCGATGATACCCCTCAGGTTATCAAATAATGTGTCTTGAAAAGCTGGCAGGCGGTGAGACTGCAGCGCTTTTCTCGATGGCCAAATGATGAATTGCTCAAAATTCTTGGCTAGCACATCAAGCCACGAGTGGAAAATTGCACTCACAGAACCTACTGCAATGCTGAATCTACATGCGAGGTCTTTGGTTAGCAGTCCTAGTCTGAGCCTCATTAACACTAGGAGAAGCTGCTGTTCAGCATCCAGGCATGTCTGGGCTGGTGTCCAAATAGACAACACAAACTGCAGCAGTGCCCTGAACATTGTTACGGATACAAGCCCTGTGTGGAACTTTAAAGTTTTATCTGACTGCATCACCACAGTCTGTGTGATCTCTGGAAGGTTAATGGGCTTATTCTCCTTTGCAGCAGGTCTATCTTCAGCAGTTTGAAAGTTTTGCTTCATTTCAGTGAGATGTTTTTTTGTCAACTCATTTTCTTCCAGCAGAGCTTCAATGTCCTTTGTAGTGAGGGTTGTTTGTGCTCCAGCATCACACGTCTTCCTTGGACTGTCGCCATGGTCGGTGGGGTCACCCGGGGAGGTCAAAATACAGGACTCGGCAATGCCATCTCTTTGTTCGGAAGGCAGTTTTCTTTGAGCACGTTCGAATCTGGCAATCTTCTGTTTTGAGTTTCCTTGTGTTCGGTAAGGAAACACTGAAGGAACATAGTCTGGGTGGTTTGCATCAGAAGATGGCTGGCCTGCAATACAGAAGGATAAAAATTATGACACGCATTGGGACTATCTGCAACTAAACATTTTTTTAATGGCACTTTCATTGCTGCTAGACAAAGGATGAAATTAGTGAAAAGAGTTGCTTGTGTGTACACACTAATAAAAGGGCGAGATGATGTGCGCACATACGCACACTCTGTGATATCAGCATGGCTTGTTCTTAATATGCATGAACACACAAATGAATTTCTCAAACGTCCTTGTAATATTAAACAGCAAGGTCAATTGAAAGGGAATCAACTTTTGCCACGCCTGCAAGGTACTAAAAACTGTAGTTCACGAGAATAACACATAACCTGCCTCTGCGAAGCCGTAAATACGCCCGGATAGTGGCCGAAACTCCCTGCATGTATGTATGGATACCACTAGTTATTTTTGGGATTATAATCTGCGTAAAGTATTATCGTCGACACGGCTGTCTACATGCCGGTAGGCAGCGATACACCTGTCTAAATAAGTGAAGTTGCAGAAGAGCAGTAGTGCTCCAGATAAAAACTAAAAAAAAAAAAAAAACACGGCGACTGTATGGCTACACGCCGACGTAAATATCGTTACCCTGTGGCGTTGCGCTTAGCAGATGCAAACTTTACATTGCACGCTTCTGTACTCATGAACTTAAGGAGCTGGTTAGATTTCAAACTGCTCGCGCGTGGATCACACAAGATATGACACGAACCTTAATAAAGTATAGGCGGCAGTAGTACTTTTATATAACTAGACCACATGACAGCGCCGGCGCTACTGTAAGTAGCAACATACCTTGGATGAAGTGAGCAGAGCAAATCTGAGAGCTCTTTGTAGGCTGCCAGTTGTCTCGGCGCACCGCTGCTATCCAAGCGTTTTTCCTACTGGCCTCGCTGGGGAACCTGAACGTTCGCACTGCCGAAAGAAGGTTTGTTCCTGAGCGAAGGCTGCACCCAGGTACAACACAACATGAACCCATCCTTGAGCGCTTCACAGGTGACTTGTACGACGCTGAACACATTTCCAGCGAGCAACCGCATACAATCAAGCGATACCGCCGCCAGAGGATCGAAAAGAGAGAAAGGCGTTGTTCCGGCGAGCCACTGGACACTGAACAACGCACGGAATGCCACAATCCGCACAAATATAGATATACTACGGAAAAATCGAACAAAATGCGCACAGCGCGAGCGCGAGAGCACACAAAACGCCAGCAAAACAAACCACAACCGGAAGTTTTCTAAGGGCGCCGGATACGGGGGCACAGTGTTGCCAGTGTACGGTCGGCGCTGGATGAAACCGTCTATAGTCCATGACAGAAATATCATAGTGGCTAGCATTGCCTCACTGGACATCGCGCAGGCCTTGGAAAGAATTCAGAACATTAATCACAATGGCACAACGTACCCCACCTGCAGCTACATTGCCTCCCCCGATAACTCAATCAAGGGCTTTGTCCGAAAAGTTCAGCCAGGCTCCACACCTGAGACTCTCATGCACCATCTCACCGCCCTAGGTTTCAACTGCCTGCAAGCCCGCCTTATCGGCGCAGGTAACAATGCGCTCGCCACTTTCAAGGGCCGCACTGTGCCAACATGCATATTATATCAAGGCGTCATGCAGCCCTGCAGACCCCACCGCACCTTCCGCCAGATCTGCTTGAGCTGCCTCACTGCTGGTCACCGTGCAGATGTCTGCCCAACACTGGAAGTGAACTTGTGTCACTGTGTGTGCTGCCCACAACCCACCACAACATCACCTGTGCATCCCGCGTTGCACCCAGTGCCACGGAGCCCATCCCATGGCGGACCACTCCTGTCCCTTACTGTTTGCTTGGGCGCACCCCTTCTTCCTAGGCACACATTGGAGGTGTGGTCTGCAAAATGACTCAAATTCATGCCTCAAAGGATATGCAGTAACCCGATCTAGGAGCATGGAAGCACCCCAAAAGATAGAGCCTACGGCTAAGACCAAATCCCCGACAGACATAAGAGTTTCACGCCCTGACAGCGTAAACAAGTTTGAATAACGCTCAGAAACCTGGATTAGATTCGGTCTGGAATCGACAAATGAGGAACTGTGAAAATGTTGTATGTTATGTATATTGTACGCTGCCATGTAGTATGAATCAAAGTGGAGTGATCTGTACTTGAAATCTTTCATGGTTAAGCTCGTGCGACTCTTTTTGTAAGAGTGCATCGCAGTGTTGCCAAGTGGCGGCATATGTTGAATGTATCTGGAGTTCAAGTGTCATGTTTATGGCTGGCACGTCACTGTGTTATGTCGTGGAAACTCACTTGAGTTTGTGACTCTCATGTCGAACATGAATGTATGTGCGTTATGTGTACATTTGCCGGTGAAGTTTGTGAGCGCATGCATGCGCGCACGATGTTCGTGTGTATTGAGAACATTGTAGGACAATATTCTTTAAGGGAGGGGCAGTATTCCGAAATTGGCACACATGTTAATTAAGCCGGCGCGCAGCGCGAGGCCCGCGCGGTGCCGAATCGAAGGTTTGACGTCTTTTGAGAAACACCCCCCTCCCCGCACGAAGAGAGCGCGTAGTCTTGCATGCATTGGCGTCACCCTCTTATCACTCGGCGATGATGGTGACCCAACCGGCTGGAGGAATGTGCTCGTCCTATCTAGATTTTTCGACGGCGCCTAGCCGATGACGCCACACGGCTCGACGGGAGGAAAAGGGAACACTTCAACAAGCGAAAGATAATTGTGTGTGTGCGCTAGCCTTGACGTGCTAGAACAGACAGATGCTGCGCACCCTATTTATGGAAGTCGCGTCGCTTAAGTCAGTCAGTCAGTGTTTAGCTAGTATTGCGGTGTGTTCACAAGTGCTACAGCTGAACTCATGGGGATCACCCACTGCTGGCAAGTCCACAGACCTGCGAAGGAGCGGTGCTCGTCTCACATGGCGGCCACATCATGACTCTCGAGGCGTCGATCTGCAACAGTACCCGGGGAACAATTTGGTGTTTATTTATGACTCTCTCGTGTATTGTTCTGAGTTGTAGCGCCTCTGTGTTATTGAATACCTCTTTATTGCATGCTTAGCATTGGTGTTCTGTGAACCTCTCGTCTGTGCATTGTTAGTATTGTTGTGTATTCCTCTGTATCGTTTCTTGCTGCGTATAAAGTTTGTTTTGTTTCTGACTCCGACCCTTACTTTGGCTTGAACCAGCAAAAGCTGGGCCCCAAACGGCCACCCGCTTCTGTCACTACAAAGTAGTTGAATTCCGGCTGAGCTTGCCACTCAAGTCGAGGCCATTTCCTTTGCGACCGGAACAGCTACCCCCCCTCATTCTAAAGCCGCGTTCAGACTACGTGCGCAACGCACGTATCGTTCGTAAGGATCGTAAGCGTAAGCGCAAAAAACGTAACGTGTCTGTTCAGACTGCTGTCGCATTGAGCGTAAGAAGCGTAACGTCCGCACCGAGCGTAGGCATAAATGTCAGAGGACCCGCGACTTTTACGACTAGCACAGATACGTCTGTTATGCGCAACCAATGCGCACAGCCGTTTCGGTTTTCCCTTTCCGGTCACGGGGCTTCCGGTCCTCCCAGATTTCGCGCGCAAACCACTAGTAGGCGACATCATCCAACGCTCCTACTCTGCTGCAGCGTCTCGGCTCACCGGTGTTATTGGTGCTGTGTCGGTGATTGTGTCTGTCCGCAGCTTGATCATGCGCAGTGCGGAATCTTTGCTGTGGAATTATCAGTCTCTCATAAAAAAAGTTCGGCAGAGGCCGGCTCTCTACTACGAGTAGCTGAAATCGCACATAGAGAAGTGCAAAACCATGCCTGGCTGCTAATTGCCAGTGCGCTGAGTCAAAGCAGTAAGTGGTTTATCAATCCATTTTTTCATGCGCGAACAAGCTCTCAACAAGCAAATGTTTCCTCTAGTTCAGAAAAGTGAGGTTATGGAAGCGGGGGATGCCGGCTTCATCACCATGCATTCTCGCATCCCATCGGCTCCGTTGACAAGTGAGGAAACAGTTGGCCTGCAGCGAAAGGCCGATGCAGGGTGGCGTTGCGGTCGGGCCGCAGAACGGAGCTGGCGCAGACTCGTCGAAGTTGTACGTTGTTCCGTTACTGAATACAATGTACTCCTTGCTCAAATTGCACTTATATAAAGAAGCGTCCGCGACGTTGCTATCAATCTTGAGTGGCTTCTGCTGATTAAAGATCGAGGAAAGGCCATCGTATAGCCTGAACAACAAATCCAGCGGTGCGTTGGGATCTTCGCACGTCAGATTGTTGAGGGTTGTCTTGAATATGATGGTCTGCGGTGGCACAATCATGTTGATTATAGGATCTGTTTGGTACAAACCCATGCGGGGGTTGTACCTCAGTGTCTCGTACTTGTCCTCGCACTTATCGTGAACGTGTACACACTTCTTGAGCTGTACCATGTAGAACACGTACTTGATGAAGAACGGAGTGCACGTAAAGTTGCAATCCGTGTATGTGTTCATTATCCAAATAGACAACTCATGCTTGTCTGGGGTCATTACGAAGGGAGGCTCGAACTTGGGCCGAAAGATTGCCCGCGGCATGACCACTTGCAACGGTTTGCCCGTGTCGTCGTGCGTCGCGCTAGTTTCGAACATGTACTGCACACACCGCTATTCCCGCGTCGTTGCCAATGTTCGAAGCGCACGCGTTCGTGCACAGGGCGCGATCGAAGCTGATACCCGAGTATCCCATGTTAGACACGATGAGCGGAGTGAGTCGCCTGAACCACAGATTGTAATCCGCGGCGCAGTTGTGTTGAAAGACCAATTTGACCATCGCGAGTGTGAACGCGCGGTGTTCCATGTCTATTTTCACACCTTTTTTGCCGGCGCTTGGTCTCTTGTATTGCTTGGCCAATTGGATGCACTTTTCCAAGTCGTTGATTACCGGTCGCACCGGCTGACCGCGAGAGAGCTCGAAGTTGTTCAGCATGCGAGTACTGTGATTGTAAATCTTGTCGACCGCATCTTTGAAGTTTGCTCGAGAGGTGCGTGCATATTCCATAATGTCCTCGGATATGTCGTCACTGTCACAGTTGGGGATGTAATCGCCACCGCCATAGTTTACGGCACAATCTTCCTCATCTTTATCTTCGTCGTCGTCTTCCTCTTCTTCTTGCGGCGGCGGCAATGGCAGTGCTGGCGACGACGGTACCCCGCTGTTGAGTACGATCAACTCATCCTCACTGTTCTCTTCGTCACTGACGGTAATGCTTGTCAATGCATTTTCCAGACGCAGCGCTTCCATCACGTTGTGAACGTCGATTGAGTCTGACTCCGCGCCGTAAGAAAGCATAGACGGTCGGCACGTGTATGTAGTACCCGTGTCAAAATCTACGCACACTTCCTTGCAGACTTTTTCCACGTCGTAAGTCCTGTGCATGGATAGAATTTGTCTGATCACAGAGATCGGGTGCTCGCGCAAACTAACGTCTCTGTTGCACCTCGATTCGACGCCAGTTACCGGATCGTGAGCCACAACAAACACTAGCGAGTACGCGTCCGGAGCGTCGTAGGACTTCTTGGACCCGTACATGAGCCAATGATGAGACCCGGCGTTCTCGTCCAGTGCGGCAACGACCATCTTGATTTCATTTGAGTACGTGTCCGACGCCAACACGTCTCTCTTGAGTGTAGTCTTGAGGTCGGTGAGAATGCTGCTTCCACTCTCGACTTTGCGGGACGCGAACGAAACGTTCAGGAGTTGGACGTGCCATCTCTTCGTTGAAGATCTAGTCAAATAGGCCACCTTGATGGCAGCTCCGTCCAAAGTGATACAAATGTTTGAGTGTCTCATGGAAAGCGAGGCGAGTAGCGCAGAAACGGATTCGATGATGAAGTCCGCATTCAGCTCGGATATATCAAAATCAAGCGCGATGCGATACATCGCCTTGTGTTGGTTTGCCAGCCGAGATGCGTACCACAGCTGATAGTCTAGGAAACAGCTGCATGCCGGAGTTGTGCCCACGATTTCTTGCACGTTCGGCTCGATTCGGTCTTCCAAGAAGTACGGCGTTTGCAAATGACGAACACCATTTGCAAACTAAAGAGCTGTTGCAAGCATCAAGTGAACCTTCAGTTTCTGCAAATGACGAACACCATTTGCAAACTAAAGAGCTGTCGCAAGCATCATCGGAACCCCAAGCCCTTACAAATGCTTCCACGAACGCTAAAGCGCTGTCGCAAGCATCCTCGGAACCCCAAGTCGTTTCCACGAGGTTGTTGCAAGAATCGCCGAAACCGCAGGTGTCTGCAAATGTTTCCGCCAATGTCTCCGGAAAAAATGTTACTGCTGTACACGAAGAGAAGGAAATTTTGCAAGCATCTGAATGGAAAACTGCCCCCATGCCGTTGTCGCAAGCCAATGATGCAGCGCCGCCCCCGATTGCATCGCAGTCAATTACAACGTTGCCGGAAGAGTCCAACGTGGCAACCAACAACGACGTCGTGAAATGCAACTCAGACTGCGTATATAAGAAGACCGCTAGCGATCCTCAACCATCGATGGCTCCCCGGGCCATGAAACGGTGCAGGAAGCGTAAGGCGACTTCCGAAAATGACGAGTGGGTTAGGAAACGCGTTACGAAACGTTGGCGTCCCGTCACCGCAGTCAACGGCAACAAGGAGCCCATGTCCAGGCGTCAACAGATGGAGATGAGACGTTCCAAATTGGACTTGACGGATGACAATACGTTTATACAAGAGTACAATGCTTTCATCTCCAAGATTCCCGAACGCATGCACTAGAGAGCGGACTGCCTGTTTAGAAAGTTTGAGAAGTACTGCCGCGAAGACGACTCGGGTAACTTGCCTCCGCTACCGATGAACGACATGTTTCACTTTCGAATGATATCGGCAGCGACACGACAGTGCACCATCCACCTGTATCAAGTGGTACCTCACGCTGTTCCCGGAGGAATTCCAAAAGCCGTTCAGGAAGGCATCGCTTCCATTCCCGCCACGCTTAGAGTGACTCTGGTGCAGGGTCTGTACGAGCAAAGTCCGTTGTACGCGGAGTGTTTGGGTTTCGAGCGTCTAGTCATGGTGTACATCACTCTTGGCTCGAAACGAGGGGATCGAAAATAAGATCGAGGTGCTTCACGTCCTGAACACGTACTTCGCCCGCTTGTTTGGAACAAACGACGTGCTCGACGACAGGGTGGAGAGGAAGACCGAGTTGCGCGTAAAGGAACGAGAGCGTCGTAAGCTGATCGACAAGACCAAGAAGAATAAGAGTAAGAGTAACGAAGACGACGACTTTGGGGATTTTAGCAGCACCAGTGCTTCTGAGGAAGACGACTAATATGGAGCTGTTCCTACGCAGCGGCACATCGGCCGTGACGATTTCAGCTACATGATCAAGAAGGAACGTTGGCGCTTGCAGTGGATTTCTAACAAGCAGTTGAAGAGACTGCAGCGACAACAGCAAGTGGCTCGAGACTTGGCCACCCGCAACAAGCGCGAACGAGAGGATTGAGTGCGAATGCTCGCCGACCGAGCCAAAGAGAGGCGCGTCAACGATCCGACGTACGTGACTCTGGACCGGGCAGTGCTCGCGCACTGTTTCGATCCCGACTCCGGCAACGTGGTGTGTTTCACGCCGGTTGGACGTAAGGGCTCGTGTCGGCGAGTCGAACGCTCTCGCATGGCTCACTGTGCGAATCCCAACGTGGGTGACATTCATTATGTGTACCAACTGAACGGTCGGTTCGAGTTCACGTATGCGACAGTGCACACCATGTTCACCGGACTGTTTTCTAGCAAAGAACACTGGCTGAACCCGCCGCTGGAGATGCTGCCAGACGAAGGGTACGTGAGTACCTTCAAGGCACTGCATCGGAAGATGTGCGTGTTTGCCGCCGATAACAGGTCTTACATGCACATGCTCTGGAACTGGATGGCTCCGTCGGTTAACGCAAGCGTCGAGCGCGCGGCGAGATGATGGACCAGCAGCAGTCGACCGTGGTCGCTCCCTCTACAACAACTGAAAAGATCATCGCCAACATGACTACCAAGCAAGTGGGTTGCACGTTTGCCGCGATTGCCGTGCACGGTGCCGACAGCTACGACTCTTGTAAAGAGACCTTGCTGATCAAGCAACACATGGCGAACCCGACCATTCGTCGCAAGCACTGGGAAGCTGTGACCAAGCAGTTTGCACCGATGTTGAAGCGCGTGAACACGTACATATCGTACTTGTGTCATCGCATACTGAACGCTCAGGTGGAACTGTAAGACATGGCCAATTTCGTTTCTATGCTGTTGGGAGGCAACTCGGAAGCGTACACGCTTCCGTCGCCCGTCGGGGCAGTGAGTCGGTGGTGTACGAGCAACCAGACGAGTCTGAGACTTGGATGTACGAGCAGTTTCAGGTTCTGTTTCCACACCAGCGCGACCTCGTCTCTGTTACCGAAATCAATCCCGACATGTTCACTACAATGTTCGATGTGGAACTGCCCCTGTATTCCTGGCGCGCCATCACTCACGGCGTAACACACTTTTGGATTTCTATCATAGCGTATTACATGAGCTTTCGCGCCATGTACGCTCATCAGCAAACGCAGCTCGAGAACCGGCAACAGATGAAAGACCCCATGGTGGTGGTGAAAGATTACAGGGGTGGCAGAGAAGATCAGAGAGAGAGTTGCAGTAACGACGGTGGTCGACTGAAAGATGCCGCCGTTCCCAGCAATCAGCGCACGTGCGTGCTAGTGTTTTGGTGTAACGGAGACGACGAGTGCGCACTGATGTTGCTGGAAAGACTGTACTGGGCGTTGCACGTGGTACTTCGACTGCACGCAGGACAGGGCGAGGTGAACAGGAACTACAAGAATGTGTTTGCCAACAATGTGTTTCTTCATTCGTTTATGCAGAAGACGGACAAGGTGGAACTGGTATTCTCCGACTCCAGCGTCGGTTGCAAGATGGAATTTAACACTCTGCACATTTTGTTTTGTGCGAGCTCTTCCAGCGATCGCCCACCGCTTGTCGTGCTGCCCCAGATCAGTGTGAAGCAGCGAACACCGGGAAAATGATGCGTGTCGTTTGTGAAGATGAGTCCTCCACACAGGATGACCAAGACACCGTCAACTAGCCTGACTCACGAACTGTTTGAAGACAGAACGAAGTCTCGCCGAGTGTACAGCAACGAATATTATACGTCTCGAGAGGCCGTTCAGAATCTGCTCGTCTGCGATGGCATCGGAGACGTGGCGGTGCACGAGCAGAAGTACACAGACTACATCTGTCCTCGCGCGATCGTGAACACGATTCGTCGCCGCTGCGGGGACATGATCGCCAGCGACTCGCTGAGCATGGACTTTCTGTCTGAAACGTACTTCGGCAACATCTCCTCCATGGAGAAATTGTTTACAATCACCGTAACTAATTTGCGCATGAACATTTTGCAAGCTACTCGTTACTTTACGGGTCACATGTCTGTCAATGCCATAATGAACGCTCGAGCGCATCACAATGCAGTTTCCGCGACGATCGGCGCCCTCACTCAGACGACTGACGAGGAATTTGTGGTCGAAAACAGCAACGACGAACAGTCACAATGCAGTTTCCGCGACGATCGGCGCCCTCACTCAGACGACTGACGAGGAATTTGTGGTCGAAAACAGCAACGACGAACAGCAGAGAACTGCGTTCATGGAGAGGTCTGAAATGGCTACTATCGAATCCGAAAAGCGGCGCAAGGCGTTGAATTTACAGAAGGAACAGCAATGACTGCAACGACAACGAGAGAAGATACAGGCCGCGAGTGCGCAAGAGAAGTCAGATGAGGCGCCGGTGGAGAAGTCTGCGTCATTAGAGCGAGTGTATAAAGAGAAGTCGTCATTGAAGAAACAAGTCAGCAACGGCTGATCAAACTCGTAAAGATAGTTGTTCGGAACAGGCCATGGGGAGTAAAGAAGAGTCTACCACGACCGAACAAGCGCGTAAAGAGAAGCCGCCGGTAAAGAAACACAAGTCCGTTGCGACCGAGCACGCGAGTAAAGAGAAGTCATCCAAGTCCGTTACTGAACAAGCGCGTAAAGAGAAGCATGTGGAGAAACACGCGAATAGAGAGAAGCAGTCAGTGGACAAGCACACGTCCGTTACAACCGAGCAAGCGCGTAAAGAGAAGCCGCCGGTAAAGAAACACAAGTCCATTGCGACCGAGCACGCGAGTAAAGAGAAGTCATCCAAGTCCGTTACTGAACAAGCGCGTAAAGAGAAGCATGTGGAGAAACACGCGAGTAGAGAGAAGCCGTCAGTGGAGAAGCACACGTCCGTTACAACCGAGCAAGCGCTTAAAGGAGATAGACACCATTTTTTGAAGCGTCGGAAGGAATACGATTGCTTTCCTTGTACAGAGATGCTGCCCAAGCAATCCCAACCTCGTACGTTTCCGCGAAGATATTTTAATTTGATTTTAAAAACAAGCCAGGCAAGTACTCCGTTTTTCAAAACCCATTGGCATCGACATCTCTGTGACGAAAACGTGTACATAGGTAAACAACATGACGTCATCAAACAACTCTGACGTGAAGTCGGCAAAGCAAAGAGCAGTGACGACACATGGCCGGACTCGAACAGCGCCGCCGCCGCTTCCGGCCGTGCCCTGAGAAAGAACTCCGCTTCTGCTCGCTTTACTCGATGGCTTCTTCGTTGGTGCATGTTACAATTACCTCACCGGTGTACGTATGGAGACTGCCTGCTAAACACAGGCCCTAACAGCATGCTTGCACAAGTGTAGTGCTTACGGCAACGGTGCCTGTCGATGGCGCGCCGGGAACATACTGCACCGCTCCCCGCCTACCCTAGACGTCGCTAGCCCTAGCTGGTTTCACATCGAAGCGCCAGCGAAAGGCGCTTCGGAACGAGCTAACACTGTAAAAAACGTCGGAGTTTGGCGCCGCTTTACTGGCAAGCCCATCTCTTAAAATAATTTCTTGCTTTGCGCGACGCCTTCAGCAGCGGAGCTAGCTGACATCAGGTGCGTCGCATCGGGCAGCAGCTGTCGGGAAAAAAAAAAGTTCGCTTGTATCACTGTACTTATTCTACAGGACCTCCGTATTGGCCGAATAATCCTCGCAATTTAATCGTGACTGATAGTCCTTTGTACAAATAGCTATGTAAGCGAATGAGCAGCGATGACTTGGGAGCCGATCGCGGCAGCCATGGCTTTACAAAACCAGATTGCCTTGACTGCGCCAGATGGCGCCACATGCTTGGACGGCGGCACGCAGGCCTGCTGCGTCGGGACCAATCAGCGCGTGAACAGGCGTGAGCACGGGAGCCATCGGGAGAGCTTACGGGTTACGGTGGCCGATCGCATCATTACTAAAACATTTTTTTAGAAAAGCTTGGCTCACAGCGTTGGCCAACCGGACTGATAAAGCAGCATCTTTACGGTTCCTTTGTTCAACATTCCTACCAGTTGACATCTCCTGCGCGTCAGCCCACCAAGCTTTCGTGGCTGCTGCTGATTCCTGCTTCGTCGCTTGAGTCGCAGGCGAGCGGGTCGGGATTAAAGTGCCCGGCAATGTTAGCAACATCCACGTTATTGGGCGAAACAACGTCGCAGTACTAATTATGCTACGCTGAAGCGCTGCTCGACGACGATATTTTCGTGCAAGTGCGACAGCAAGCAGACGAAAAACGCGACCCGAATGCATCATCAGATTTTGTGTTTACGCGATCACCAACCTTGCCAGTAGGGGGCGCTCGTGTGGCGTTCTCGTATCTTTGACGTCATCGTGCGCTCGTGTCTGGAGAGATCGAAACCGAAACTGGCCCTGATAAGTGCACTGATAACAAATTAATTGATCTGTGCTGGGGCTTTTTCGGTCGCAGTCCCTCTGTTTTGGACCACTGTGGATCGATTAAAGCAAAAATACCTGAACAGAAAATGTAGGTGTCTATACTCCTTTAAAGAGAAGCGATCGGTGATGAGGGACAAATCCGTCATTGAACAAGTACGTAAAAAGAAGCATGTGGAGAAACACACGAGTAGAGAGAAGCCGTCGTGGGAGAAGTGGACTGAGCATGCAAGTAGAGAGAAGCCGTCGGTGGAGAAACAGAGGTCCGTTACGACCGAGCACGCGAGTAGAGAGAAGCCATCAGTAGAGAAGTCGGTCAGCAACGCTTGTAGAAGATTCATGATAGCTACTAAGCAACCGCGTAAAGACCACGTTCAGACGCAAATTCAAAGCCCACCGTTGTTCAAGAAACAGTTATCCTTTCCACCGAGCAAGTTCAGAATAAAGAAGCTATATCTTCAGTAAAGACTGCCGTTCCTTCCACAGAGCAAGAAGAGCAGGCTCAGAAGTAGAGGAAAGAAGCTGTTACACATAAGCCCGTCGTTGTATCTTCAGTAAAGACTGCTGTTCCTGAGCAAGTTCAGAAGTTCGTCGTAGCTGTCGTTCCTGAGAAGTCCGCCGTCGTTCTAGAAACAGTCGTCGTTCCTGAGCAAGTTCAGAAGTCCGCCGTCGTTCAAGAAACAGTCGCCGTTCCTGAGCAAGTTCAGAAGTCCGCCGTCGTTCAAGAAATAGTCGCCGTTCCTGAACAAGTTCAGAAACCCGTCTTAGCTGTCGTTCCTGAGAAGTCCGCCACCGTTCCTGAACAAGTTCAGAAGCCCGTCGTAGCTGTCGTTCCTGAGAAGTCCGCCACCGTTCCTGAACAAGTTCAGAAGCCCGTCGAAGCTGTCGTTCATGAGAAGTCCGCTGCCGTTCCTGAGCAAGTTCAGAAGAAAGAAGCAGTTACACATAAGCCCGTGGTTTCCGCCGTTCCTGAGCAAGTTCAGAAGAAAGAAGCAGTTACACATAAGCCCGTGGTTTCCACCGTTCCTGAGCAAGTTCAGAAGAAAGAAGCAGTTACACATAAGCCCTTGGTTTCCGCCGTTCCTGAGCAAGTTTCGAAGCCCATTGTAGACGTCGTTCCTGGGCAAGTTCAGAAGAAAGAAGCCGTATCGTCGATGGTCGTCGATTCAACGGAACGTGTTGAGGATCAGAAGTCGGTGGTGGCACTAGAATCCGCATCTATCACCGCAGTCGACCACACTAGGAAGACAAAAGATCATAAGCCCACATCTGTCACCCCAGTCGATCACAACCCCAACAATTCGGTTGTTAGCAGCAACTGTGTCGAAAAGAGTCGTCACACAAAAGTCCGTCGCAGTAGCTGAGGACGACGAGATCGTGGTAGACATGGACGACGAATATGCTGAACTGATACCTAGTTGCAAAGAAAACGAAACTGGGGGGAAAGTAGAATCGTCTAGTCATAGCAAAAGCAACGACGTCAGTGACGAGGACAGAAGAGGACATAGCATAAACGAGAGTAAAAGAAAACGCGGCCGTAGTAGTAGCAACATCAGAAGTAGCGTCGCCAGCAGCAGCAGTAGCAGCGACGAGGATAGAAGACGCCGTAGAAGCGAGAGTGGAAGAAAACGTGACCGTCGCAGCAGCGAAGAAAGAAGCAGACGGTACTACAGGAGCAGAAGTAGTAGTAGTAGTACCGACAGTTATCACCGTCGTCGTTACAGGAGCAGAAGTAGTAGTAGTACCGACAGACATCACCGTCATCGTTACAGGAGCAGAAGTAGCAGCTCCAAAAGACATCACCACCGTCGTTCCTACAGAAGCCGGAGCAGAGGAAGGTCCGACAGGTATCGTGTAACCGATAGACATTGCCGTCGTCGCAGTAGCAGCAGCAGTAGACTACGAAATTACAGAAAATGCAACATGTCGGACTCTCACGCTACAATTAAGAGGGCGTCCCCTACTCTGGTAACGGATGAAGAGCCTAAGAAGGTAAAGATGGACCAGCAGGTTACTGAGAAACTCGTTGAAGAAATGGAAGCTTCGTCTGAGCAGCAGCGTGCCGAAGAGGATGTTCAGGAACAGGTTCAGGAACGGGTTCCAGAACATACTGAGCAAGCTCAGGAGCCGACTGAGGAGCAGGCTCCAGATGCTTCTACCAAGCAAGAACGGGAACAGCTTAAAGAAGAACAGATTCAAGAACAGGACCAAGAGGCTTCTTCCCCCGAGCAAGAACAGAGTGAGGATAAGCAAGAGCGTCCAGTAGCTCATTCTGCGGACGACGACGACGAAGAGGAAAACGTCGTCACCATCGACGCCATAGAAGGTGAAGAGGATGAAGAACAAGACACCAATACTACCAATAAGAGTGTTGATAATAAATAATGTTCGTCGTGTTATCTAGTCTTTGTGCTATATAAGACGAGAGCGTGCGTGCGTGCGAGTATGACTCGAACATAACATGGAAGAGCCCACTTGCACCCCGCTCTCGGGAACGGTACCCACACCCCCACGCCTCGCATTACCCGCGAGCCGTACAATGCCGAGCGTTTGCGTCGAGTTAGGCGCCGCTTGACGTTTCGTAGTATCGAATGCACTCCCATTGCGAATCGAGCGCGAGCGGACATTGTGATGCGAGTAATTCGCATGCCTAAAAGCATACCAGAGTCCGCGCTGCGGCGCATCAGACGTAGACTGCAACTGGACGACGACCGTGACCAGAGAAAAGAAGAAGCAGAAGAGCAGCAGCTCGAACGCTCTACAGGCTCTTCCATAGAAGATACAAGACACTGCAGTGAACAATAAAATGTCTTTATTCTCCATCGGTAGAGGCATCGTCTGAGTCGAACTTGCTGCGGGTGAGCGTCGCACGATGTCCCCCGAGCAGCACTTGCGATTCGTAAAAGGCTCTAATGAGAGTGATTATGTTGGCATATACTCTAGCGTTCTCGTTTCCATTTCCATCTTTGATCACGCGAAACGTAATGCACGTGTCAATTGCGCACAATATATTTACGTGCACGTCTTTCGTTGGATCGTAGTGCGATACACAAGGAAGGTTGGCAGACAATCCACTTGCCACACCACTACTCGTTCCTCTTTCGGGTAGACAGCCGGAGTAATAATGGCGCTCGTCAGCCAGTTGCTGTTGGTTCTGCTGCTGCTGGGTCGTCGCCGCGGTGGTGCGGCCGAAATTTGTAAAGACAGTAAAGAAATTGCGTAGAAACGACCCCCAAGTGTGCGTATTGTTGTTGCCCGTCATTGAAGCGGCAGCAGCAGCCGCAACTTTCTGAGCCTTGCGCGCTCGTATCCTGTTTATGGAACCTGCGTCTACCATAGCAGCCGAATTCTTGACAACGTTCACGAATTCCCGAGCGGGAACTCTATCGGTAATGCAACTGTACCAGTCGTCGTGTTCGTTGTCTGGAGTACCGTTGGGATCTCTGTAAACGATAGTGTACATGGCAACGTGCGGTTCCATATTCTTCGCGAGACGGTGGTGTTGTTGCTGCTGCTGCTGCTGCTGTCCAGGCACCCATCGCGCTGTTGGGGGTAGACATTTTATTTTAAGCAGCAGTAGGATCGCCCACCCAACGCGAGTATTGTTGCGCGTAATCTCTCGTATCGTGCAGGCTGAAAGCAGACACCTCCGGTGCATACGTGAAGGTAATGGAAGCATTGTCTGCGTTTTCGAAATGCACGGTGCTTGTATAGTCATTGACGCTGTCATTTACGTAAGTCATTTCACCATCTAAGTTGTACGAACCGAGCAACGCTCTGTCTTCCTCGTGTAACGATTGAAATAGAGTGTCTACTCTAGGAATTGCGAATTTCGCCGGAGAATACATTACGCGATTCCACGTGTCATCTACGTCCAACCCGGTGAGAATAGCGTCCACAAGACCGAAAGTGAATGTCGCAGTCGCCTTTACGGCAGTTATCTGTTCTTGCGTACCGACTTCGTTCCCTTGCAGCGCACGTACGCCACTGTCCTTAAGCGCCGCATCGACCGTGCGTGCAGACGCGTCCCCGCCACGGGAGCCGAGATAAGAGATCGCGTTCTCTCGGAGGAATTCCTTTACTTTCTGTATTAATTTCGTTTCCACGTTCGCGTCGTAGTTTGCCGCGTCAGCGACATTCTCTTTCATTTTCTTCACAAACTTGTCGCGCACCTCGTCGGAGACGCATCCGCTTTTAGAGATCAGGAATGCGAGTATAGGTGGTATGACTGCGTTTTCCACTATGTTCTGCATTTCTGCTCGCACATTTTTCACCTTGTATAACGTCGACAACAGCTTTCCAGCAGCGAATACTTCGTTTCCGTAAGCCATCTTTAACGCTTCGCAGTTGTCTAGCCACCGCGGACTGTGCACTAGCTGCGAAAGCAACGAGTCTGGGATCGAAGCGGCCACTTGCTCGACGGGACGCTTGTCCACAAACACCTCTCTGAGCATGCGAATCGGTATGCGCGTCTCTGTGACGCAAATCGCAACCACGCATAGCGGTAGCAATGGATCCCAGTTTGGACCGCCTCCTTTAGCGAATATGGAAGGTGAAGGTTGTTGGGGTGGTTGTAGGAGTTCGGGAGCTTGTATTGGGCGTGGAAACCAGTAACCCAGACCCAATTCTAATGCTTCTTGATCTAACGTTTTACGGCTCTGTTTGTCTACGATGTTCCATCCGTTCGGAATTGCTGGAACGTGTTGATACACGCTTTTCAACTTTATTGGCAACAGCGGAGGTCCGCCGCTTGGATTAATTAATTGGTGTCGTAGATTGAATAGCCACGCTCGAATCGCGAGGCGAAGTCGCTGCTGCGGTCGCTGCTGCAGTCGCTGCCGTGAGCCGGGCATTTTTTATCTCGAGTGTGTGTATTATTATTTCTGAGGGTCGTGTCGCGGAGTGTTCTTATCTCGAATGATGTGTGTTTTGTTCTTATCTTGAGTTCTTCTTCCCTTCTCAAATATCCGGAGACTCACTGCACCGTCTAGCGGCGATTCAGTATATATATATGAGCGGCGTGCGATTCCGCGGTCGTCAGAACTCGAACGAGATTAGAGACATCGACTGCTCATTCGACTCCGGTCCCCCAGAAAGAGAAGATGGCGGCACCATCCTTCGCGGTCTTCGCAGGCACCCGTGCCGGCGAGGTAGACGGCAAGTGCGAAACGTATCAAATGCAACTCGTAAAGGTTCGAGTGATAACGGAGGAAGAACAAAGCAGCACTACCACCGGCACCATAGAGAGAGAAGAAATCAGCAGCGACATCATCAGCAGCAGCAGCAGCGCGATAGTACAAGAGGCCGAGTCCCCTCAAGAGCGCCGCCGACGCCGGCGGAACCAGGAACGCGTCCAAATCAGTGTAATTGACACTATTCTTCATGGTAATAACGTTGCGGAGGATTGTGCTACATTAATGACTGGTGTAGACATAAGAGATGTCGTTGTAATTAGCGACGGAGACGATAACTAGACACTTACAACACTATGTGTGTGTGTGTAACGTGTGTGAATAAAGTCTCGTGTATATATTCTCACTACATTCGTCGTCCTTCTTCTTCTTCTTGTAGAAGGATTACCTGCCGGCTACCATCGAAGATCTCCATCTGGACGATTTTGTAGACGAGGGCACTATTTTCGAAATTGTGAACATGAGTATACAAGACCTAACGGATATCGTATTGGGCGAGTTTACGAACGAGGAAATTGCAGCATGCGAGGTGGATGTAGAGAACCGGGTCCAGGAAGATGGCAAAAAGAATATCGTAAAACGATCTCCTTGCGTAACGACCGCCGTGCGAACGTCTAAACGCAGGCGAAAGCCCAACCCCAAGTATGCTAGTGAATACGATGCTGTGCGAACGTCTAAACGCAGGCGAAAGCCCAACCCCAAGTATGCTAGTGAATACGATGCTATGCGAACGTCTAAACGCAGGCGAAAGCCCAACCCCAAGTATGCTAGTGAATACGATGCTGTGCGAACGTGTAAACGCAGGCGAAAGCCCAACTCCAAGTATGCTAGTGAATACGATGCTGTGCGAACGTCTAAACGCAGGCGAAAGCCCAACCCCAAGTATGCTAGCAAATACGATACACAAACGCATCGAAAATCGAAAAAGCCATTGGACTTGAGAAGTATGAGTCTGGAAAAATTTGAAAAATTTTTGAGGTGCGATTCTACACTAGATAGCTCGGATACGGAAAGTACGATGTACGAGAAAGTACGAGAGAAGAAATCAGCAGCGACATCATCAGCAACAGCAGCAGCGCGATAGTACAAAAGGCCGAGTCCCCTCAAGAGCGCCGCCTACGCCGGCGGAACCAGGAACGCGTCCAAATCAGTGTAATTGACACTATTCTTCATGGTAATAATTTTGCGGAGGATTGTGCTACATTGCGCTACATTGTGCTCGTGCGCGGCGTACCGCTGAAGATACGCAACTAGATTAGTTTCCAGCACTCTCGACTCTTCCGCGCCGTCTCTCTGCTTTCGCGATGGGATGGTGGTGACGTCGGGATCCACAGCACGCTTTCTGCTGCTTTGCATACCGCTTGGCTATACACCCCAGCGTGCCTTTGGGACACACGGGACACGCGCACACCGTTACTTTTCCACGCCTCAAACGCTCGCTAACGCACTCCTGACATGCGCAGTAACTGGTCTTATTTAATGGCGGAACGGAAGATATTTTGACTCTGTACGTCCAATTCGCAACGCTCGGTGTGCGCGTGTCGCGGATCACCCGTAAAATTTTGTGGAAACGAGTCCCCTATGAGATCCACTATTGCTTTGCGCACGTTGGACCAGTGGCAGTGCTCACAATCCGTGTACATGCCGTTCAGGACGGTGCCGCACGTAAGTTTAGCCGTGAAGTACTTGGTGCGAGCGAGTGATATGGGTTCGTTGTCATAACTGCAATGATTGCAAGGCGGCAACGTGGCCGTCATGTATTTGATCGATTGCGGCTGCACTGATATATATGATGATACACGCGTCGGTAGGGAACCGGTTTTGGAGGAGAAAGATAAGATGTATCTAGATTATATTATTGGATTACTCGAAAGATGGGGGGTGTCGTCGAGAGACAGACGAAGTCGACGTACAGTCGCGGTCATGGACGACCCGTGGTTGAACCAGACCGCGGCGTCGTGCCCCGAGTACTTCAGCACGGACGACTGCGGCGTGGTCGGTTCCAAAGGAACTGTAAGGGGAGTCAGTAGATATCTACTGTCTACGGTCGTGTACCTGCTCACTGCGTGGAGGAATAAGAGTTTGGACTGTATCACCTGCCCTAAAGACATAGTGGACAGACTGCATCGCGTATCCTCGTCTTTCTCGCAAGAACATTTCGGATCACGTACAGTTTGTAACTTCTTGCGCGGCATCCGCAGCCGCGTCGTCGTCCACCGTCGACACCGCGACAGCCAAGTCCAAAGTGAACAACGACTCTGCCATCTCTTTTCATTACCGCATGTTGAACAAGTACATGGGGAACCGCATAGCCGAAGTGATCAACGCCATCATCGTGCATCCCGATTGCTCGACTCGCCATCCTTACATATGTGGTGGAGGCAACGACCTGCTGCCAATCGAGGCGAAAAATTGGTACGTGTACTCTCACGCTCACTTGGAACGCGTGATCGACCACGTCTTTCGGACCTGCGGCAGCATTATCGGCAGCGGTGGTAGCGATGCTATCGTAGTAACCGGAGAGTACAGTAACGAGTTCTGCTCAGTTCACGTCAAAGACGATCAGTACGTTACTTACAACGTCCACACGCAATTGCAACTCAAGAGAATGCTTCGCATGATGGTTCCTAAATGGTGGTGGGGCGGTGTCGACGAGAAAATCGTCGGCGTGTACGTGGATTACACTTACGCCAACAGCGCTTACGGGCATCGCAACAACTACCAGTACGTTCCGCCTGGCGCTGGAGCCGCGACCGCTACCGACATCAATTTCGACAGCACGAGCAAAGTGGTGTACGAGGTGATAGTGAGTGGAAAGAACAGAGTTTTGATCACGGATAGGTTGGTCGATTCGAAACTGCTGCAGGACGTAATCATCAACGAATGGTTCGTGTTTCCCACTCAGCAACAGCATCGTCAGCAGTACCAACAGCAGCAACAGCCGCCGCAGTTGCAACAGCAGCAACAGACAATTGAGTGTGGTGGCAGGAAACGAAAGAAGAGAGACATTCTACATTCTTTTATCAGACGACGAGGACGGTAACGATGAAAATACGCGAGAAGACGAAGAAGAAGAAGACGAAGATGAAGGCATCGATGAGGGTGGAAAAGATCAACCGTGGCAGCAGCAGCAGCAGCAGCAGCAGCAATGGCAACAGCAATCGCGAGGAGAAGAACAGCAGCACCAGCAAGAAAGCGTGTGGAGTAGGATATGCAGCGCTCTAGAAGCTGTAGCTTTGTCGTACGTTCTGCTCGGCGATGAATATGAGCGGCCGCCAGAACGACTGCTGGCGACAAACGGAAGCGAGGTATCGACGCATTCCGCCGCGGCCACAGTGGTCGCGATGTTGGACCACCACTTATGCGTCGTGGTTACCGCGGACAAGAGAACGCTAGACCGTAACAGAGATTCTTCAGCGACGACTGCTGCAGAGTCGTACGTGACCGTGTGCATATGCACTCGATCCTTTCATTGCGACCGCAAACGACTGGTGAGCGCGTTGCGCACGCATCTGTTCGATAGGATATGGCCCGACCTCGCATCGTTGGATTCAGTTTCAATGACCAAGAGGGAATTCAAAGTGGTCGCACACTTGCTGCGCTACGGGTACGATGCTTTCACCGGCATGGTGAAGCGCCTCAAGTGCGTGCACGTCCCCTACACCATTCCCAACTGTGACATCGAGTACGTGAACATGGTGTTGAACAGCGTGTCGCCCCACAGCATCTACCGCAAACAGTTCGACAAGAACATTGTCACGACATATTCGAGACAGGCTCGCATCGTGTGGTTCAACCACGTAGCGTCGTGCAGTCCCATCGTGCTGGTGGACTACGCCAACAGTGGAAACGTCTACTACTTTTACAAGACGTCCGCGCCGTACCTGCACACGTTCGTCACGTACATCATCCCCAACGCGCACAGAGACTTGCTTCGATGCAGCTCGAACTGCACGTGTTGCTCTTATCGGGAACTGGTGGTGGATGTCGGTCACACGTTTCTCGACTTTTTCACGCTGGTCGTAGTACACGCATCTGTTATACACCAGCGAATCAACAAACGGAACAACAACAACAATTACTGTGAGAGACAGAGAATAGATTTCGTGCTCTGGGAAGGAAAGGGTATGGAATGTAACGACGAATTCAAGGCTTCGTTCAAACGATCTGTTCGTCTGCCCATGACTTGTCCTCCTGATCAATCGCATGCCACCGTCATTCTAGACATGAACGATCCAGGCCGCATGCTGTTCGATCGGCGGATACGATACAGCGTGGACACGCGTCCTCCGTCCACCACCACCACCACTACAACGTCTGCAACGACGATGCCCGCGTGGTGGACGTCCACTAGAAGTCTACTGGGAGGCAGATTCACGCCGGGCGAGATGGTCTCGATCGGTAAAGTATTCACCAAAGAGAGAATAGGCGGCGGCAAGCGATACGATGGCGCCAGAGTGGTGGTATACGCGTATATGTCCACGCATCACAGCACGCACGTGTTCGAGGCGGTCACAGTGACGTACCCAACCGATGTCTCCACACGATGGTGTTACTCGTCGTACAGAGATTTGGTCAGCGACCGCATGGGCTGGGCCACTTCGATGCACAGACGTCCGACCAAAGAGTGGACGCGAAGAGACGTGCTTCGCATTGTGACGGACTCTGTACGCGTGTTATCGGACGGCATCGACTTGAACGCCCCGATCCAATCGGTGACCCCCGTGACTTTCGAGACGCTGGCATATCTGAAGATTCTGACCAAGGAAAGACCCATCACGGTGGGTGAACCAGCGTGCACTACGGGACTTCACGCTTTCGTGGAACACCACTACGAGAAGAATATGGACGCGCGACGAGTCGACGGTCTGGCCCAAGTTCTGTCTCGCAACGTGATCAACGGTGCCGCCGTGATACAGGCCGTGTTGAACGACGATCCCAACGAAGACAAAATGACCCGGTGGTGTAAAATTAGAGACAGGATAGGTGTGGACAACATGGACGATTTGCTGGAAAGATTGGACGTTATGCTTTTGCAGCGCAACAACAACAACAACCTGCAGAGCAACCACAATTTGCAGGAGTGTAAATAAAGATATTATTACAATTGCGAGTTGAAGTGTGGTCGTCATAATACGTTCATACTGTTTGCGGAACGACGTCATCGCGTTATAATGCGGTATCTGAATTATATATATATGTACAGAACACAAGCACACGCTCGTCTACTAGCTGCTAGCTGAGTATACCAGGCATCACGGCCAGTTTAGTCATACACTAATTGCGTCGTACTATTGCAACGGAACGACGCGCATCGCGATATAGCTCGGTGGCTGAAATATGTCTCTGTTATACTCACACAACGCCGTCGCTAGACGCAAACGGTCATCCCCATACCCCATTGAATCATGACATAGCAGATACATAGTGGATGTAACAATATTGCACTGAAAAACAATGCTCCATTCTGCATGCATTCTGCAATCGTAATATATATTTCAGCCACCGCGTCATAAATGTTCCATCCTTCTCTGGATGTCCGTTTCATCCGCATGCAATGCGCAGAACGCCATAGCACGCTGTCTGGGAACATTTGCTCAACCATGATAGCGGCAAAAATAGACATATACACATATATACACACACTAATATCTTATTTCCAATATCACGCGGTTCGTTCGTTGGTGTCAGTCATCTACCTTACACACACCCCCCAACAACAACTCCTACTACTATATACTTAGCACGCTTACTGAGCATCCTTAACAGTTTACGATCTAGATTCAGATTTATGCTTATTCGTATGCGACGCCACGATATAACAATCTTCATGTGTAATCGTGTGTGCGCTTTAGTCGAAAGTACACGGCCAGGCCGGTTTAAGGGGCATACGTGATCAGAATCGATCCTATATCTACACCTATATATATACGCTACGATGGAATTTCCACGGTCAAACGCGATGGACCTAGACTCATCTATGTTGTCCGTGGAACCTGCTGTTACCGACGACGACGGTGACAGTGGCGGCGACGCACCGACACCACTGACATACAGGCTTTTACCGTACCGAACGTACGCGAGTCCGCCGCGACTTGTGCAAGAGACGCTAGGCTTTCTTCTAAGCCACTTTGAACTCGGCTGGATGAAATCCGTCGCGGAACGCATCTCTGCAGTCAACCGGCCGGATTCGTGGCAGTTCGTACAGAATGGCATAGAAGAAGTGGTGCGGCAATTGGAATCAGGAGGAGGAAGAGAACAGCAACTTCGAATCCCTGCGATAGCTGCAACAACTGTGGAACAGCGAGGAGACGGTGAGGACGAAAGCGGGCCTTTCTTACTAGCCGGTATTACAAGAATGGAGTTGTGGTTTGGCCCACCATACTGACAAACGAGATAATCGAACGAATGAACCCGCGCAAGCAAAGACCGGCGGCATTGGATGGTGGTGATGAAGACGCATTTTCGCAACGGTGGAATCTGGACGACTGAGGGGTACACGCGTGGACCTCGTCGTTCTAGAAATCATCATCGTGGAATGGTCCACAACGATGGCACGTGTACTCAGTGTGTAGAACAGGGAACGGCCGGGTGCTACTGTTCTGAAGTTTCGGTCAAGTGCAGCGTTTGTCACATCGGCCACGGACCAACAGCAGCATTGTTGCCCTGACATTGCCAACCTGTCAATACATGTAGATGAAATGTCCACCCACTTTGTGAACGCATTGGATGAATGCTTCGGTTTCGCACCGGCTGAGAGCCTCCAAATCCACGCAAAATGCTGGCGGCTGGACAGTGCCGACCACCTGATGCTGTTTTCAAACGGGCCGCGCCAACTCACGCTCTCAACGCCGTTTGTGAGGCGTGTCGCTAACTTTTTAGCGACGGTGTCATCCACGTGCCAACATGTACTGCTGCCCCAATTTGAGCTTAGGACTGTAACGCCAACCGTTTTCACGCATCTTACTGCCAGCAAGACTGGCAGTAACTCATTTGTCAGGGTTGATATTGGTGAGTGCAAGCACGCAATGCCTCCGGAGATTGTGGAATCTGTGTGCCGAGTAGCATCAGAGTGTGTCGTGATAGAACATCGATTTTCTAACACAGTCCCCACTCCCCTTACGCTCGCACACAACGTGGCCGATCAGGCGCCGGGCACGCCGTACGTAAGGTATGCAACAACTGTTCTGGCTTCATGCCATTGTAGAAGAGCCTCGAGTAGGCTTCTAACTCCAGTGACTGCAGTCATCATTGCCAGCATAGATGACAGGTTCCATGTGTACGCGCCAACGAAGTGCACCCGCTGCGGCGTTGTCGCGTTTATGAAGCAGCCTCCGACTGACGATGGAGCCTACACGCATGTAGAAACTCTGTTCATGCAAGCCATACCCTTGTCAGATAGGGAATTATTGGCATATTTAACTAGCGGAGCGTTTTGTCACGTAAAGAACATATATCTGGGTTAAACAATTGAGCTGTAGATGCTACAATTGTAAAGTTTCTTGCCAACTTCAAACACTTGAATAATCTAATCACCTTGGTGCCGCGATATTGTTCTCGCGTGTCACGAAGAACTTTCATCCAGTCGATTCAGAAGAGCTGCCCTAGCCTACATCGCATTTGCATGACGCGCAGATGCGACAGGAGAGATGAGCGCTGTTTTGCGTACGGGGTGGCCGCGCCGCCCAGTTGTAAAGATTATGTAGTGTCAAGAGTGCAATGGGACAATGACGGTGACGATGACTTGCGTGCACCAACAGCAGCTGCAGTAGCCGCTTTCACCCGATGCACACTGTCGTGTTCACACACGCCATTTGCTACTGAAGGCCTGTATTTATTCAAATCTGTGTAACTGTTTGCCACACGGAAGGAGTGTGTGTAATGGTTGTAAAATATTGATCTTTATTACCATCTTCTATCTATCTGTTCACACTGTGTTACATTGAACCCTGCAATAAAGATATATTTCCTAACGTATCACGCTCCATACTTTATCAGAAAGTAGTGCGAATACGCATACCTAAAGCAGTAACAAATGTTCTTGGTATAAAATTGTTCTTCTCACGATTCTTCGCCACCACCACCGCTGTTAAAGTGCAGAGATTGCACGCGTGGCAACCTCGAGAAACAACACGATTGGGTCACAAAGTCACCGAAGGTAATCAAGTCTTTGGAAATTATTGCCGAGGATGCGGCACAGACAGTTGGGAAGGAACGATTGTCTTTGCACTCAGAGACAGTTGTTCTATCGGATCCAGCAGTGACGATGAGTGTTCACGCCCCACCACATCCATCAAGCGCGCCAATGCAGATCTTAGAAACTTGTGCGCTCTCGTTTCCTCGCACGCCGCCATTCCCAGCAGCTTGGCATTTTTGGTGCCGTGACACGTGCAACCGTCCGTGTCGTTTGCGACCAGCGAAGATCTGTATGATGCAAGATAAGCATTCACGGGACTTTTCTTCGTCGATTTCTTCACCTCACCACCACCACCACTCACGGTTGCTGCTACGCCCTTAATCAGAGTGTCTGACATGTCTGCATCCACGACGATCCTGTTCCAAACGGGACTTTGCATGCACGCGCGGTTAGCCAATTCCCTTTTTCTCGGCGGCGCTTCGCGGGTACGTCGCTGTCGCTGGAAAGAGAGTGCTTGCGTCGTTGCACCGAAGCTGCCGCATCACTCAGTTTCAGTATAGCGTCCGAAAAGTCTTGGAATCTGTGGGAGTGTTTCTTCATCATGGCGGTCACCTTGTCTATTAGTTCGAAAGCAGTCAGTGTGGATCCGGCAAAGTGAAGCCGCAGTTCGTTGATCAGAGCGGGATGATTTCTGTACACGAGAAACGATAGCCAATCCCAACCTTTAAAGGATGTGTCCCCGTCGTCATTGCCGTTCTCATGGACGATCGCAGTGATTGCCCTGCGAAACTCGGTCCTGTTGCGCAGCACCGCGGTAACCACCGTCCGAATCGAGCGAGCGTCGAATCTGCACACGGAAAATTCCGTCAGTGTGGCTTTAGGTCCACCCTCGCGCACGACCGCATCGCAAAAGTCTTCCGTCTGGCGCTTGCAATGTGTCCACATCGATACCGAGTAGAGATTCTCGTGGTGGGCGACCCAGGCTCCCAACTCGAGCGGCGCGTGTCGCCACTTTTCGTGGAGGACGTATCACAATTTCAGTTCGGTCAGCATTTTCTGAGGGGAGACGAGGTTCCGCGGACGTTTCCGTGCCTGCCGCGCGCCCCGGCTCATTGTTTGGAGTCAGTAGTACGGCCTTTGAGTCACCGCCCCAGCCCGTCTCCAAGATCGCTCCGGGGCACTGGTAAAATCGCAAGCAGGGATGGAGGCGGACCGTACGCCTGTTTTGGTGCGAGGGAGTGCGATCACGGGACACCGAGCAGGAGTGCGCAGTACGTCGACAATGAGAGCGGGCGCGTGAAGAAATGTGCGAAGGAGTGAGCGGTGCGAAAGCATGGTGAGCGGACATTTGAAAACTGTGTGCGAACGTGCGTGTGCGAAACGAAGAAGTGTATTTGTAATCGAGTGGTTAATTATTAATATACCCATTGTTCTTTTTCGTATTTTATTAGTGTGTCCAGTCTTTCCTTTCACATCTCATTTTGAGCTTGAAGAGCCCAGACCTCCGCTATGAGCCGCTCGCTAACCGGCGCCATGTTGAGAGCGGCGATTGGCCGGTCGTAAAGAACGCATCTCACCGAACTGCCCAGTGTGAACATGCGCGGTCGCAAGCTGCGTAAACGGGAGTTCCAGCCGCTATGCGCACTGCGATAGATATGATACGACAAATAAGCACGTAGTATGAACGCGGCTTAAGGGTGTCTGGGAGTGTGCGCACTATGAAGGGCGCATCATTGATAATCCTGTCATTATTAACGGGTGACAGTGGCGACGGTCGCCTGCCACCATCGCCAGGTCTTTCCCGCCTCTGATGTCTCGATCATTAGGAAGGCGGCGCAATGGGTCTCATAGTTTCATCCAGTTTCTTCTATCTCACCCCTTCCTCTTTCCCATCTCATATCTTGAAGGACACCTTGGGTCCCAGGTCAGGATCAGCAAGCCGTCCTGGTATGGGCAGCACTGCCTTTTGCTACCCGTGCATGCCTAGGTCACCTGCCATGAATGCTGAATGAAGTATTAGTATTAGTACTGACAACTCAAGGAATGAAGTTGGTGTGTATGCATGCACTAGCTGCGCTATCCTAAGGTCCCCAGTCACCGATCTTGCCTATCCCTTTCCTGCCCTGCCCACACATACGTGTGGGTGCAAAAAATTTTTTTTTCTGGCTACTTTGCACACCCCACGCAAATTCCAGCCCAACCACCACGTTTGTGGGGGTTTCCCTGAATTAACCAATCTGGTTAGTTTGCAAACGAGCCTCCAGGAGGACCACCGCAGCATTTTCAAGATGGCGTAACCCAGCCGGAGCAAGTGGCCGCCGGCACCGAGACGTAAGTAGCTGATAGTATTGATTATTCGAGTTTGTAAGGCAATGTAATTATAAAATATGCTTCCTGATTCATCAAAGAATACATCTGTAAAAGAAATAGGCATGATTGCGCCGAAAACAACTAGCGAGTGCCACCCACCCATACGTGTGGGTTGGGCAGATGTGACTAGGGAGCTCTCGGAACGCAGCCATCGAACGCTAGCCGCTTGCTCTTTTAACGTCGTCTTTTTTTTGCGAAGAGAAATGTTGCCGCTTGCTAATATTGTTTAACATTTGTTCTCCAGGGATCTTCAATCCAGAAAATGAAGATGACATGGAAGAAATTTTGAACATGTTGGAATCTTCTGATATTGAATGCATCAGTGACGACGACGACCCAGACTGGGAGTTACCCGAGCGCCAAGTTGCAAGCAGTGATGACGAAGATGAACAAAGTGAGGCATTGCGTGATGATGCTACAGTCGTGAACATGCAGAGTTCATCATCTGCAGCAGAAAATCAGCCACCAGGCAAGGTCGAACGGAAGGAGGAGACCTTTCAGGAGAAGTTGCGATCTCCCTGTGATGATGATGATCAGAATAATGTCCTGCTCAACGTGCGTACGCCGCTTCAGTACTTTTCGCAGTACTTTGATGAGCCTTTCTTTGAAAACGCTTCAGAGAAAACTAATAATTACTGCTTGTCAACCACAAGCAAAATACTGAAGGCGACCCCGCAGAAAATCCGCCAACTGTTTGGTATGCATGTTATCATGGGATGCATCTGCCTTTCAAATATCCACATGTATTGGCGCAGGGGCTACAAGGTGGAACAAGTGACCGACGTGATGTCGCGTGAGCCAATTTAAAACCCTGCGAACATGCCTACATTTTGTGGATACCGAAACACCTCCAGAGAATCCAACAGAGAACAGACTGTGGAAAGTGCAGCCAATCATTGATGCTGTACGTAACCGCTGCCTCGAGCTACAGAGAACACCTGCCAGTTACTCCATTAATGAACAGATCATTCCGTTCACTGGTAGGTGCTCTCTTCGACAGTATGCAAAGGGAAAGCCAAGGCCACTTCGCTTGAAAAACTTTGTTTTACCGACTTCTGCTGGACTGGTGATGGACTGTGAAGTCTACCAAGGGAAATCAACACCCCTTGCAGGTACTGCTCTTGGACTTGGTCCAAACGTCCTCAGGCTCGTACAAACACTGCCAAAGGAGTCATCTGTCCACTTCGATAGGTATTTTACTACCATTCCACTTTCGGATGCACTGATCAAGAGGGGCATTGACGGAACAGGTACTATCATGTTAAACCGTGTCAGAAATGTTCATTTCAAAAGTGACGCGGCGATGAAGCAAGGTGACTCTCAAGAATTCACAAGAGCCGATGGAAAGGTGGTTGTTGTGAAATGAAAAGATAGTAAGTCCTTTACTACTGCTTCTACATGCATTGGTGCAAGTCCAGTTGAAACAGTGAAGCGCTGGCCCAAGAAAACGAAGGAATATATTGACGTTCCTTCATCGGCAGTTGTCCGCAGGTACAAGTCATTCATGGGAGGGGTTGATGTTTGTGACCAGCTAATGGAATATTACCGCATATTGATCAAAACAAAGAAATGGACTCTGAAAGCCAGTCTCCACATGGTGGACTTGGCCATTGTGAACGCCTGGATGGAGTATCGAGCGGACTGCAGTGGAAACAACTTCAAACGACGTGAAGTAATGGAGCTTGTGGATTTTCGTCTCACTATCGGTGAAGCACTATGTGCATCACCGAAACGGTGCAGGTCTGGTAGTGCTGATGGCGATTTCATTGACGACGCGCAAGCTGGCAAAGCCATCAGGGTGGCAAGAATTCCTGGTGTGGACAAGCGCACAGACGGTTTTGATCATTATCCAGTGGTTAACCCTATCAAGAATGCTAGGTGTTGCAGGCAGCCTGGCTGCTTGTCAAGAAGTCGCACGCGCTGTACGAAGTGTGATGTCTACCCTTGTTTGACAAGCGAGAGGAACTGCTTTAAAGCATTCCATACCCCAGTTTAGGGGTGCAAAATCAAATGCACTCATTTGTTTCATTGTACTGAATGTCGTACTAATAAAAGCCCAGCCCACATATAAGTGTGGGTTCGTTTTGAACATGATGAAGTAAATATTTGCATTCTTTGATGATGGAGGTAACTTGAGAAGCCCACACAAACAAATAATCGCAGGAAAAAAATGTTATTTATCGGGATGGTTGTGCGCGGGCAGGAAAGGGCTATATTTGCCTGACATAACGACAAGGCGCGGACAGAAAAAACAAACAAAAACAATGTAAGCGAGGTGTGAAAAGGAAAAAGGGCCATCAAACCTGTAATGTCAGGCGCAACAACTCTGGACGTATTCCGTCCCGCGAAGCTTCCGCTGGGAAAGCAGCTGCGCAACCGTACACCTCTTCGTTGAAAACTGCAAAGGAGGCGCTGGAACTTGCCGCACAGGGTACTTACGCTGTTCGCGTATAAATTCAAAGCCAGATCAAGGTTTAAACAAAGGCAAAAACAATATTCAACTCATGACCTACTGTATAATGGGCGACCTGCGCATGCGGCGCTGCGCCAGCGCCGGCGATTTGCTTTTGCTTGTGTGGTTTTTTTTAGTATTCCAAACCGCCACAGCAAACAGTGGCGCTTGTGCTCACCCCCACCCTGTGGCCGACCGCATGTGTTTCAGCGAGAGCACGTGAAGAGAGGAACGCACGTGCGTGTCGATTAGTGCCTGGCGGTCACCTTGTCTGGCCATATTTTGGTTGCAAGAACTTATTTGAATCATTCTCAGCCCCGTGGAGGCCAGCTGTCGCGTTTGCGGCATTTTCACGCGCGATGGTATACTGTTGCGTGCCGCTGTGCAAGTCCTCCAAACTCCAAACTCATGCCAAACTCATTCCATGAGTTTCCTGTGACTGACATTCGCAACCAGTGGCTGAGAAACAACTCTCGGCAAGGCGAAGGTAAGCCACTAAGCTGCACTTAGCTTTGAAACATGCTTTTAATAAGCATTTCAAGCGACGGCTCCCGCCGAGTGGCGATCTAGCTTCCGAGCGCTCATGCCACAAGTTACTGTAGGTCGTGGCTCATGCGCTCCAATAGTAGAGTTTGCGTTGCACTGAGTGGTACTGAGAACATACCCGCATTAAGTAATGTATGCCTATTTCCACGATGTCCCTCTTTTTTTTCTTCTTCTCAGGGCCAGGGAAACAGCCCTGGGTGCCAAATGACCGAAGCAAGGTCTGTAGCCTTCACTTCAGGCCCGAAAATTATCGGGAAGGAGTGAAGCTGCGGATTTTAAAACCCAATGCCAACCCAACGGTTTTTCCGGAATTTCCTACATACTTGCAGCCGTTACAAAAACAGACGCGACGCCCGCTGAAACGGAAATTGCCTCCATCAGCTCCTTCTGTGAGCAAGTCTCCTGGGCTTGCGAAAAAAAGCAGGTAAATACAAATATTTTGTCGCACTTTTTGTATCTGTATAGCTGTAAAAACAGCATAAAATATGCTTAACTGTATAGCTGTCTGTTGCAGCTGTTGTAATAAAACTCGTTTGTTTGCTGCATTTCAGGCAAAGTGAGTGTATGCTTGACACAGCTGCAGCAGAAGAACTAACCAGTGATGATGGGAACAGCGGGGCTGTAACTGTTCAGAAATCTGGGAGTTCTGAATCTGCAGAACAACCTTTGCCAGGAGCTCTAATGGAGCCTTCTGAAATGTCTTTGCTAGACCCAATCCAAGAAGTCTCCTCTGGCCAGTTTTTGCTTCCCACCTTTCAGTTAGCTCCAGAAGAAGCACCGAGAAGTGGCCTATTGTCATCAAAGCCGGCAGCTAAGGGAACACAAACAAGGCTCTCGGTTTCACGAGTTGCAAAATTGTTCAGGCAGGTGGCAACCCTCTCAAGAAAATGCAGACGGCTTGTAGAGAAAAATGCAAAGCTTCAAGAGGAGCTCTCATTGCTCAGGCATGAAAAGAGAAAAACTGAGGGAGTAATGAAGAAAATGAACTTCACGGTTCTTCAGGTACGGTATCTGTTATTGGATTATCAATCAAAATTACTGTTGATTGAAATTTTGCCTTTCACAATCTTGGACTATTTCAGGAAAAAGTGGAGCAAAATGATGCAAAAGCCCTTTTCATTCAAGAGCAGCTGGCTTTTTTGGGCTTGTCAAAGCGCCGCTGGCAGGAAGAAACTATACGCCAGTGTGTACTCTGGCATGCCAAATCTCCGTCGTGTTACCAGCTGCTGAGAGAGTCTGGCGTGCTGAAATTACCTTGCAGGTTGACACTGAAAAGGTACATCGGTGCTTGCACTGGAGAAGTAGTCTCTTCACTGATAAAGCAGCGGCTCCAAGTAGAAGCAAAACTGCACTGCGAACAGGTAAAATACTCTGTTGCACATCAAGGAATCATTTATGTATGTTTTTACATTACTCTCTGCAGGCACGATGTGGTTCCCTTATCATGGATGAGATGTCTATTAAACAGGCTACTATATACCAAAAGCAATCAGATGTTGTCCACAATCTGGTCAACTTGGGAGGTGCTGAAGTTGATTGCAACCTAGAAGATGAATTGGCAACCCACCTCCTATGTTTTGTTTTCGTTGGTCTATCCACTCATTACAGGTATGTTGAGCTTTTAGCTGTGCTAAAAGATATAATTCATGATGTCTATCAAATTTGCACCTATTATATTCTTTTGCAGAATGCCGTTGGGTATTATTTTACGAAGGCCCTAACTGGAAGACAACTAGAGATGCTTGCCCTTAAAGTAATGGCATCTGTCGAAGAGGCAGGCTTTCAGGTGGTGAGGCTAGTTGGAGACAATCATCAGGCAAACTGCAAATTTTTTTCTAGCTTGTCAGGTGGCCCTATCAAGCCTGTCATAACGTGAGTGGTCATTCACTGTTGCCTTATGTAATGCATGTGTTGCTGTGAATATTTGTGCAAAGTCTTCTGTCATGTTTGCATTCTGGTGGTTGTGTATGGGATTTATAATGTTGCTTTAAGGCGACATAATAGTCATTACGAACAATTTTCCAGGCATCCTCTAGGTGAAAGCCGGCAGCTCTACTTGACATTTGACTACTGTCACATCCTGAAAAATATCAGGTCGCAGTTTCTTGATGAAAAGAGAATTTTCCGAAACAAAGGGAAGCTGATCCTGCCAGATTACTTAAGGTAACAAACAATGCTTTTTTGCTTTGTAACTTTTGTAGTATTATGCTAACCCTTTACTTTTTTGCAGGTTGCTCCACAAGGTGCAAGAGCGGCAGGGCGCTTTTAAAATGGTGCGGGGCCTGACAAAGAAGCACCTCTGGCCAAGTAACTTCGAGAAAATGAATGTCAGTAGAACTATTGACATTTTCTCACCACAGGTAAAATATGCATTGATTAATTTTCTTGTGTGAACGTTGTATATACCAGTGTAAATATAAATGGCAGTCGCAGTCTGTAGGATTGCTTAAAAGCTATAAACTGTTTGCATCTCTTTAATATTTCCAGTGTTAGCTTATCCAACCTTCAGAAGACAGCTTAGATGCTCACTACTGTTTTTCTCTCTCTCTCTTTTTTTTTTTTTTAGGTCACTTCAGTCCTAAGGTTTCTGCAGCAGCATGGACATCGCCTTGGCGCTCCTGGGTTTGAGGGTTGCTTGCCCACAGTAAAATTCACAGAGACGGTTTACAAATGGTTTTCAGTGCACAACATCAAGAGCACCACATTTTACACTGTCAGCAGGGATGCTTGGAGGATGCCCTTCTACAGCGCAAGTGATGAAAGGTATATGCACTACGGTTGAAATATCTAAAAGCAATTATCTTTCAAAAGTCTCAATTTGCAAAAATGCTGGTATACTTGAAGAAAGCATCCACATAAAAAGTGCATGCGAAAGCTAATACTCATGTTCTCTTTTTAAAACCTTTTGTAATTTTTTTTTCCATACTGCAAAAAAAAAATAGCTCGGTGCCACTTTCTTGTATCATGAATCATTTTTTTTTTTTTTTTACTTGCAGGCTTCTATGGCTGGAGGCAGAATGCCTAGATTATTTTGCCTCGTGGAAGCAAGGTACCATTCACAAGCTGGAATTTCACACTGCAGAAACTCACGAGGCACTAACCATAACAACAGCATCCACTGTTATGTGCACACAACACCTGCTAAATGCAGGATTTCACTTTGTGCTGACAGGGAAGTTTTCCAGTGATGACGTAGAGTCGCTGTTTTCTGCTATTAGGCAGCTAAATGGCAGCAATGACCAAACTGATGCCTACACAGCATTGTCGGCGCTGCAGAAGATTTTGGTCACTGGCATCATTCATTCGTCAGCCAGTGGCAATGTCGGAAGTGTGGTGGGAAAGCTAGGGGCAGCATCACATCGGCCTGCTCATACAGTGAGCAAGGCCACTGCAGGAAAGGACATTAGAAAGCTTTTGCTCCCCTACCTGTCTGCATTGGAACGATACCCAAGTATGCATTTTGTCCTCATCAATACATTGTGGAGCAAGCGCTGAAAACATAGCTAAGAATTTACTTGTAACGGTTTGCATGTTTGTAAAAGAGCATAACAGTGAAGCATATATGTTTTGACCACGGTTTTGACCGAAATTCCAAGAGTGCACAATGTGCTATTAGGCATTTTCTGAAACATGTCTCAAGTAGCTTTTTATTTAACTACATGTTGACCTGCAGTCAATGCCAAGGTCACTGTAGCGTACACTCAACAAAATCACTAACCAGTTTACCGTTTCTTGTAACTGCTATCAAGCCTGTTATTACCTATTTCTTACACCAAGCCACACTTTATTTTCAGGTCTGCCGCAGCAGAGCTTGAGGTCAAGCACTTTAGCCCTGATTGCTGGCTTTTTGGTGAGGGCAGTACAAGACAACATTGAATGCATGGGATGCATTGATAAGCTACGCGCCCCAACTTCCACTTCAACAACAACTGCCCTGATTGCAGGAATCGACAGGGGAGGGCTCTCCTACCCCACTTTGGCCTTTGTGTGTTTTGTTTCAATTCTGGAGGAAGCTGCCTCTAAAGCAGCTGAAGTACTGATGAAAGGGCCACAGCCTCTAAAGAAGTTCTGAGAAGTTGTGCTTCCTTGCATTGTTAAAAATCCGTTGTTCATTTGCCCTGTCAACCCCACAGAGGCCCACAGAATGGAACTCGCCAGACTTGTAGTTAAGAAGTTCATGAGGCCCTTCTTAACCAATTTTGCCGGACTTCTCACCGAGGGCAACGCAAAAAGGAAGACGTTGAATAAGAAGCCTGTCTCGCGAAAAGTTCTAAAAGTATGATGTGCCACAATAAAGTGCCCTTGACATTTTTCAGGCTGAGACTCGTCATCATTTCTTAAAGCGGCGTAAATAAATGCGCCAATAACAGCACATTTTAGGATTGCTGCATGCGCTGGAATTAAAACTACTTACGTTATACCACGCTCTCAACGGTACCTCACTTCAGTGAACGTGCCGAACGCAGCAAAGGAACGCGTACTGCGTTCATTGCGTCCCGCTCGGGACGAGCGAAACCAACGGGAGAATATAGTGCGGGGCGCTCAGGCCTCGGCTAACATATCGGGTCTTGAATATTTGGGGGCTGGGATTTAAAAAATTTCTATGCAACATCTACTACCCCTTTCGAGCTGAAATAACGTTCACAAAGTAGCAATATATAGTCTACGTTATCTGACAAGTGATTCAACATCGGTGCTTGCCTAGATTTTCCGAAATCGAGGAAAAACTGCTCTCGGTGGCGTGCACAATTTTCGCAGAAGAGAGTCGAAAAGCTATTTTGACATGGTGCGTCATCTGTCGGGCAGCGAGGCAAGCAAGCTAACGGCCGGGATGGACCTTGCCTCAATGCTCGACAGATGACGTACCATGTCAAAGCAGCGTTTCGACTCTCTTGTGCGAAAATTGTGCACGCCGCCGAGTGCAGTTTTTCCTCGATTTCGGAAAATCTAGGCAAGTACCGATGTTGAATCACTTATCAGATAACGTAGACGATATATTGCTACTTTGTGAACGTTATTTCAGCTCGAATGGGGTAGTAGATTTTGCATAGGAATTTTTCAAATCCCAGCCCCCAAATATTCAAGACCCTGTAGAAAGTGCGTACTAGACTATATTGGCAGCACAACATTAACCAGCTTTCCACCAGACAATGAGAAAAAAAAAAGGCCGAGGCTAGAGCCACGCCCGTGGCAGCAGCCGACCCCACACACGTTTCTCCTGCTGCCACGCACGGAAATACGTCACACTCACGTGACCCGTGCATGATGACGTCAGTGGTTGTGCGCTTCCGTTTAAAATGGCGCGTTGCAAGGCGTGCAATTCCTAGCATTGCCTCCTTAGCCGAGTGGCGTTTCATCTGTGTGAAATTTGTTCGTTGTCATAGCTTTAAAGCCGTTAATTTTGTTGCGGCGGTATTAATTATTGCTATTGGTACGCATGAGTTCATTTGTTTTGTGAGTTGTGCGGTAAAGACGAAGTGTTGCACGCGCACAGCGAGAAAAAGATGCTACATATTTTGGCGACAAGGATGGTAGCGTAAACCAGGACTTCGGCGTGGACTGCTGACCGTCCATCATGAGCTTTTCGGGTCTTCAGCCGCCTCCGCCCTTCCGTGGGAGTAATGGAGGCTGGCGTTCCACAACTACATGCTGGCGTCTGGTGCCTCCACTAGATACCTCCACACTTCTGCTAACCGGAGAGGGCTATCCTGCCAGCGAATTTTCTACACATTGTCGCCGTCGTCCCCTTCAGCGCCTACCGCTGCTGCCTCACACTCCGGTGACGATGCTATCTTTTTACTGGCGACGCACTGCAAATCTTCCATAAATGTGATCGCCGCACGCCACCGTTTTCAACGCTGAGTACAAACTGCCGGAGAGATGGCATATGAGTACACATCGCTGCCCTTCGCAGCCTTGTCGGCGACTGCGGTTTTTTTGGGAGCTTCGCAGACTACAAAATCAGGAACCAGCTTGTGAAGAAGACCATTAGTCACCATTTCGGTGAACGCCATCTCCTTCTTGACTTTCTCGCGCGCCCTGGCCTTTGCTAGACAGTGCCAGCAAGCTTGCCATGAAGCAAATGAGCTGTCGGGAGAGGTGGCTCCAGTACAGCGCGTGAGATGCGAGTGCACATCATAACGGGTCCCTCAGGTCCCTTGCATCAAATGCAGTTGCCACGTATGTAAATCTTCATCTGCACTTCCGGAGCGCTCGTGCTATCGCTGCGGTTCTCCTACCCACCTGGCGAACGACTCCACGTGGCAAGCTCGCAAGTAGAATAGCCAGCCTCTAATCCGCGGGCGCACGACTCTCCGTCTTCCCCGGCACGCGTGCCGGGGGCGGGGAAGAGGACGCCCATTTCCGATGGAAATAAAAAGTTGTGCAACCAACCAATCGCAAACGGAAGTGTCGTCGGTGCGGCAAAGTGGGCCATTTGGAATCTGCAAGTCGTCTGATCGTTCCAGTGAAGTGCAGAAAGTCGAAGATGATTCCTCCAGCAGTGATGCTATTGTACGTCTCCACTGTTCCTCTGCAACCTGTTGCTTTGCCAGACAAGCTTTGGGATAAGCCTGCAATCGACATCGTGGGGCGTTTCGACCAAGCTCCTAGTAACTGTCGCTTTGCTATAACACTCGTTGACTATTACAGTAAATGGCCGGAGGCTTCTTTCACAACTGCCACAGTTCAAGAATTGCTTCTAGGTACATTTGTTCACAAGGGTTACCCTGAAAAGATTGTGTTGGATCACGGATCACAATTCTCATCCTCGGGGTATACGTAACTGCTACTCCTCAGTTTATGACCCCCAAGCCAATGGACTTGTAGGACAGTTTAATAAGGTTTTCAGGGCATATGTTCAGATGGCTCTTTGCGAGCGACGTAACCTACGTACAGCTATTATTGAACTCTGTGTCTATCGCTGTGCGCCACATGCCACGACAGGAATCGCTCCAGCCATCCTAGTTCATGGCCAGATGCCTCGCATAAGACTTAACGTTGCGTGCCTGCCAGATCAGTGCTTCTCGACTGATCGCACAAGAGCGCTGAAGCTCTAATGCCAGTGGCTAGAGCAGAAGTAAGCCAAATATAAGCTTTATGCAGACCAGCGGAGTGTAACCAAGCACTGCGACTTTCAGATTGGCAACTATGTGTGAGTTCGTAAGCCGATTGTGCGAGGCAAGCTGGCTGCTCGGTTTCGGAGCCTTGAAGAGTTGTGGAGCAAATTGGACCAGTCTCATACCTGCTGGATGATGGGCGAGTGTGGCACTCGTCCAAATTATGAGCTGTTAGGAAAGCAGTTCAGTGCCAACCTCCGCCTTCAGCTCTGATGGCTCTCCTCGCTAACATTTTGTTGCCCACTGACTGCACCCGAGTGTCGACCAGTCCACGTACCAGAAACGCAGACCAGAGTCCAACCTCGCGTAGCCCCAATAACGCTGATGTTAGCCTGGGAACTTCCTCATTCCTGGCTTTGCCTGACACAGAACCGACAGACCCCCCCTGAACCCAAGTGTGCCTCAACAGCAGCAACTACTACTCCTCTTCCTTCTCCCTGCAGAAGCATTTGTCAAAAGAAGCTTCCCGCAAGGTTTAAAAGACTGTGATGTATTAAAGGATATTTAGCCATTTGCTAGCAAGCTTTTTTTTTTTTTTAAGTGCGGTGGAAATGTGATAAAGACGAAGTGTTGTTGCACATGTGCATGGAAGAAAACGAGGAAGTGAAATACAGAACGGCTGGGGAGCAGTCAATTGCTGCGTTGCTGTCTTGTCTACGCTACAAGTTGCCTTATGTTTCTTTGGCTCGAACCCAGGTGCTCCAGAACAGTAGTTGGTTATGTAAAGTATTGCGCAATTGAGGTGTAGGCATTTGGTAGGAATGAGCCAGTCTTTTGCATATAGTATTACATAGCCCTTCTGGCCTTTTGTGCATATCGTCACATGCGAGAGTCGGGCTTTAGTGACGTGAACATTTCTGAGCGGTTCAGTTTAAAGGGATGTTCCTTACTTTTGCTCACCTTCAAATAGTGCGTTGTGTGGTGGCTGCATGGTGACTAGGACAGTGAATTACATTGACCAATATTTTTCATCATGCAGTCACGATTTTGTACGAGCAGATGGAAATAGCTAAAGATGTTTGCACAGGGCAAATGACATCTATGTTCTTGTTTACCAACTCACTTGACCAGTTAGCTTATGGTGTTCTCTTCCTTGTCCCTGTCCTGTGTGCACTGGTAATTTTCCAACATTCAATTTCAAGTCTTTTTGTCATCCTCCAAGTTTCTATCTTATCAGTGGTCACAAGCAAGGTATCATGCTTGCCTTTTGAGACATATAGATTACCTGCTAGTGCTGATTTCAGTGGGAATATACTTGTCAGATGCACTACACTAGCATTACAATAAATGTGCAACTCACAATAGTCCACATTATTATTTTAGACACATCAAAAGATTATCACAAGCAGAGCTTAAAGTCAGGGGGGTGTCGCGGCGTCCAAGAACCCTCACCAGTTTTTACGAGAGGTCTGAGACTTGAATATATTGGGTGTCCAGCACTGCACGAATATGAAGCAGGTGCAACCTTTTATTCTTCTCAGTGGCAATCAGAGAATGCTTATGATTGTTAGAAAATTTTGCAGCAAGTTGTTTTAAGAATTATTGCTTTGTTTTAGTAAGAATCAGAATTTCTAAAATCTGCAATGAAGAAAACAAAGGTCAGTCCCTCTACACAGAGGCTGGAACTAGTTAAGTTATTCTACACACATACCATCTCTTCGATTTTGCTGGTTCAGTACACACTGTGTTTTAGGTGCTGGCTGAGCAAATTGTCAATATGCTTACACAATATTATTCAGATGTTGTACTCGTCACCAGTCAAACAGACCAAGCTGGTAGTTCTTACAATATTTCTTGCTAATTGTCAATGGGTTCACTTGAAGTGTAAAAATTATAGAATATATTTTTCCTACCTAGTTGATTTTACATTTAAAGTGCGATTAAGATTGTGCTTCCTGTGTAAAGTGTTTTAAAGAACATAGCACTCTCGCTGCTCCTATAAAGTTTACTCAAATACATTTATTTGCAAAATTTCTATTTAAACTTATTTACTCTTATAAAGTTTTCTTCGCAACCAGACAGTCAGAAATTCAGTTCTCGATGTGAACTGTGCTACAAGATAGTGGTTTCAGGAAACAATATTACATATGTTACAAGTGCTAACGCTTTGTTGTTTCACTATAAGCTGCTTTATGTCACATATTGTTTGTCGATCATGCTTGCAGAGCACAGGGATTAATTTTTTCGGGTGCATGTCATAAAATGATCACGAAAACCTCCTTCGTATATAATATGATCGTATATAATATGCTCGAATTTCTAGAGTACCCTCTCTGACAGAGCCAGACTTTAAGCACTGAAAGTAATTCATTCATTTCAAAATTACTTTTGCTAAAGTGAATAACTGCTGTTTCTATACATCATATCATGCACTCCCGGTACGATGCTAAGAAAGCAGTAATGACATATGCGGCAAGCCTGTCCCACAGTGATGGGTGAACAAAAAAATACAGAATTGAGTAGAACTGTGTGTCCAAGGGTCACAACCATTCTCTAAGCAGGTACATGTAAGGCGTCGAGGGTCCATCGAAGCGACAGCGGTGCAAAATGGTTGAAGGTCAAAACTAGTTGAAAGTGCGCAGTAACACTCACTGTTGCATACTGGCTATAGGCACAGTGCCGCTTTGTTACACTTGTCATCATGGGCGAAAAAGGAGTTGGGGGGGGGGGGGGGAAGAGACAGGCGGAAATGTTCATGGTGTGAAAATTACCCAGCGCAAGCTGCCATGGTCCCGCGAACATGGAATCTATAAATCATATCATTCAGTGGCTTAGAACGGTGGAAGCAGCTCGCCGCGAGAGCAAGGCACCGAGTTTGCCTCTTATTACTTCTTTGAGTGCAATGAATGTGGCGAGTGTTTGACCATGATTCTGTTTTTGTTGTTTTGTTGCCATTGTCATATTTTTAATAGCCTGTTATGTAGGAAAAGGAGAGGGAATAGTTTCACTGGATAGAATTTGGCGGTAAGATGAAAGAATGTGCTCTAGTGTCTGGGGAAAAGTTTTGTTCACAAGCTTTACTTAGTTTCTATACGGATGAAATCCAGACAGTAAATGAGAAGGAATTTGCTCTGCAGAGGTAATTGTAATGTTACTACTTTTTGGGAGCAGTAATTAGTAATTTCATTACATTTTTAACACTGCTTGCAAGTAATTGGTAATGTAATTAAACTGCTTTTGAACAGTAATTTTGCCAAGTATGGTGCCAATTTAACCCAGACAAAAAAAAAAAAGATACCATTATGTCTATTAGGAATGAAGTAGATTAAATAAGACATGCCAGCTGGACTTGTGAATGTAATCATGTAGCTCAAATGGTTTTTCTACTTCTGATTGGCAATCACATTGGAACATTCAATTAGAAGGCCCTGTTGAACATTCAATAAACAAATGTTGCAACTTAAACTGCTGTGTAGTTTGCATAATTTCTACGACCACAGCAGTTGATTAAACGAAGTAACTTTGATCCCTGAAGATCTGCTACTAAGTAGGGTCCAATGTGCGAGGTCCCAAAAAGAAAAGATTGTGTCAACTCTTCCGGTATATATGTAGGTTCGTATGGTTTATGTGTCATATGCATGCTTGCCTGTCGCCTGCTTGGAGCTGCCATTTCAGGTCAGTGCCGGCAGAATAAGCATTAAGATTGGAAGCCTTAGCTGAACTGCCCAACTGGAATGTTCAATTTAATCAAATTGGAGCTTCGAGTCTGTTCCAAAAGCGTGTTTAGAAACTGATTTCCATGGAAATCATTTTTTTTTTTTTCACACAAGAACAAGCCAAAAGACTGCACTGCACTGACTTGACAAATATCTAAAAGATGGCAACTTTATTGAAATATGGGCGGAGAGGCTCCGCAAGAAGGGCTGAGTTATTTCAGATACAAGGCATATACTGCAGAGTACAAGTGCACCTTCCAAAAACAGGAGTCTGCATTATGTCCCGTTTTTGCTGACCTACCAACATAGCTTGATCAGCCACACTGCTGAGCCACAATGCAAACCCAATTCGCGCTCATACATGTAGTTTTATGTAAGTACCAAAAGCAACCTCAAATATTCACCAGCTGTTCCTGACTGCAGTTCCTTTTTGACAGGCGATTCTATCAAATTGTTTTTCACGAAATTCTAGCACTGAATTGATTGCGGACGAGTAGCCTAGCTGGCCGCAGAACGATTTCGGAGATAACTGCAGTGCCTTAACGTACCGCCTGAGAGCTATGGAATAGAACACTGCAGCAACTGCAGTTCTTTCGTATTTGAAGGCGGAATACGAAGACAACGAGATAAGCAGCCCACGGGGAGACGAATTTCCTTGCGTCGAGTGAAGTGCACAATGCACAGCCGAACCCGAAGCCCAGAACGAAGCTAGAAAAAAAACTTCCTCTGCAGCTGCATGTCACAATCAAGCGCGTCCAAACTCCGTCATTCTGCGCGCAATGCTGACCAAGGTAGATGTAGTAGATGGGCATGAACGGGCCTTTAAGCAGACCTAAAGCAGCGCCCAGCCACACGCTCCTCCACTCCTGGCACTCCTGGCGCTCGCCAGCGCGACCAACGCGCCAAACCGCCAAACGCCGACGCTACCGATCACTACATAAGTAAAAATTATTAAAAAACTGGACAGTAATCATTTCTTTACCAACAATTTAAGTTTTAAATAAGAATTATAAAGGTTTTACTTGCTGTCATGCACATTTTTTTCTTTGCTTAGTTTATGATGACGTAGTGTGACGTATTTTATGCGTGGCAGCAGCAGCCTGCTAGTGCCACGGGCGTGGCTCTAGCCTCGGCCAAAAAAAAAAAGTTCAAAGAGACTATACCGTTTCAATCATAGCAGCGCGCCGTGCCCTCAAAGTCTTTCATTGCACTGCATAGCGAATATAGCAAATGTTTGGGGTTTTCGCGTGTATCGCCGCGCATTTTTCTAGGCGCACCCTATCTATAATGAGAAATGGCGATTTAACTGCAGCTCCAGCGCAAATTTTTGCCATCATTGCCGTACTCCTGAAGGCAGGGCTCGGCAGAGCCGGAGCCGCCGGAGCGTTGCTGTGAGGCGAGGGTGAGCACTGGCGGCCTCTACCGGCACGCTTGGTCCCTATTCAAGTATCACGTGGTATTTCCAATTGTATATCTAGTATTTCCTCGGCCGCGCGCTGCCGTAAGCGACCGCGGGATGCGCAGGTCGCCCATTGTACAGTAGGTCGTGATTCAACTAACCGACAGACAGTCTGTGACAAAAAAGGAATTCTCACGGCTTTCTTGTTCGATGAGGCATCGTAGTCGCAGAGTTGATCGCTAGTGGCGGTCGCACAAGATGAGAAACGATGAGTTGATCGCGGACTCAGTGAAAACAACACTCGGCTGCGAGAGCGGCCCGGAGCGATGCATTGTAAAGTTCTACGAGGCCTCTAGTGTACTACCTCTAGTACAACAATCCGGGAGTCAACAAATAACCACCACACTCGCCTCTTGTAGTAAACCAGTCTGGGAGTGAACAAATAATCAATACAGTCGCCTCTGTCAAAGCCTCCTCTGTTCGGTACAGAAGCAAATTCATAGCACAAGCACGTAAGCGCACCCTTCGTCTCACGTAGGCATCCATTTTATAAGCCTCTTTTCACATTTTTTCTTTGCCTGATGATGATCATAATGATGATGATATTTGTGGCCTTCCCTTTGAAACAGGCGATTGGGCCGATCTATGAAATTCGAATCCGGCCCAAAATAAAGTGGGAAAAAAATTAGGAAAAAAACGTTGCAGAGTTCAGTCAAGGTCAGTTCAGTTGCCACCGTAACCAGGCGGTGTGCTCTGTTCCGTACACCTTCAACAGCTTTCTGGTGCTTTTCGCACTTTTCGACCCTTTGGCCTTGCCTTTGGCGCCCCGAGAATTTTGAATAATTGCGCAAAAACATACGAGATTTTTAAAATGTTAGTTAGAGGTTGTATTTTTTGTAAAAATTATCTTATACTTTAGCAAAACCACTCTGGCACGGCCGGTGGGCTGGCCGGTCTCGAGAAAGACTCTGGCAACGCTGCCAAAAAAAAAAAAAAATGTTTACTTTTTTTTTTATTTTTTATTTTGTGATTTGAAAATGGACGCGAGTGTGACTTCAAATTTGTAGACTTGAGCATAGTGAAAAGTACGTGCTGCCTGCGAGATGTGATGTCCTTTGCGTCGAATACAAAGTGTTTCACTGGAATGTGTGTAGAGTGTTTGCGATGGCAACCGTCATATCGGAAAAATGCGATCACGTGCGTGCAAGTTCACGTGTGACCGCTGGTAGTTCTTGATGGGACTGACAGCGCTTGGGACAGGTGAAACGCGTTAATTTGTTTGGTTTGAAGCGTAGCACAGTTGTTGCGCTTGTGTACCACTGTTTATATAAGACTCCATCCTTGTGTACGACGCCGTAAGCAGCAAACAAAAGAGGCATGTGCACATCAAAGAAACACTTTGGGGCCTCGTTCTCGTTTGAAACTGTTCACGTATTTGCCACCACAGCATTTTTACCGCAGTTGACTGTGGTAAATTTGGTGCCGAAAAGTTGGTGCCAGACTTTTCCGATATTGCAGTGGCGTGTCCTCTATTTCCCAGTCTGGCTAATGTGCTTCTTCCCACAGAACAAAGGAGTCTGATGCTAATTTCTTGAATGCGTGATTGGAGTACCTATGTGATATCTATGAGGCGCAATTCCTTAAAAGATTGGTGGGATACCTATTGCTCGTGCGCGTCTTGAAATTTTAGTAAATTGCTTTTCATGGGCGCTTTAAGAGCAGAGTGCCCACTTTCGGTAAGATTTTTGAATTCGCCTCATTAAGTACTTTTTATTGAGGGCTTATTGAAAGATTCACCAAAGGTGGGCGCGCTGTTCTTAAGGTATCCTCACTAAGGTAAGGAGCCTTTTAAAATTTGGCCGTTTTGCATCCACATTATCAAGTGTGACTGAAGGCAACCTTGCATCATGATGCTACTGTGTGGACGCTCTGTGTTTGGAGACGGTACTGTGATGTACTGAGGGATGCAGTCCACTGCTGCAGTTTGTGCCTATCAGGCATATTCACAATCACCATCCATATTTTAGCTTGCTTGCTCGCCATGGTGACTAGGTGGTTATTGTCATTTGCTGCTTATCCTGAAGATGTGAGTTTGACCAGGCCTTGGCAGCCGCTTCCCGTGTGCTGTTTGATGTCAGTGGATTTTAAAAGAACCCCAGATGGTCTAAATCATTGGAGCCCTCCACTACGGTGTTCCTCGTTACCCGAGTCGCTTTGGGGCATTAAACCATTCAGTAAAACAGTAACCTTTCAAGCTGATAGCACAACTTCAGCATGTTCCCTGGTAGTGTATGATATAGTATTAAAAATTTGGCTGGGTGGGAGCAGTTTATACATGGCTCTGGGAGTGTCGGGAGTGTCGTCGTCATTGATGCACTTGTGCATTTTACAGCAGAACAAAAGTAAGCGAAATGCATGAAACCGAATCTAATAGTTGCTCATTGTCATGGTTGCTTTTCTTTCTCTTCCCCATTATGTAGTTTCCATCGCCGGGGTGCGAGGAGGTTCTGTCATGGTAATCAAAAACACCTAAAATGAAAGGTATGTGTGTTCCGTAAAAGAGGATGTTTTATACACATCACTGTTTGAGTTTATTGCCCTCACACTGCATGTATATTTAATAGCATGCCGACCAGCCGAATGCTAACATATGTGACAACGTTGGACCATGTCATTAGGAAGGTAGGTTGCCACCAGCTTTAAAGGACTATAGACACCGAATTTTGATTGAACTTTTTTTTAATAATGCGAAAGACATTCTTGTATTTGAATCACCATGAGGATTGTGCCTATGTACATTTATTTGAATTTTCTTTTCCCGCCATTTCGGTTTCAGCAGCCAAAAGATGGCTGTGATGTCACAATCAAGTCTAGGTCACGTGCCGCTTGAAAAAACAGCGATATAATTGCTGACTCTTAGGCTTTTGTAATTCCTGTCCTTGAGGCAGGCTGGCTTTAGTGTTCTGGTGAAATAAAACGACAAAGAAACGATTATGTCGCTGTTTATTTCATCCCTCACATGAACTAGATTTGACTTTGACGTCACAGCCATCGCTCGAATGTTGAAACCGAAACTGATGAGAGAAGAAATTCGATTATAGATTTCTCAGTGGCCATAAGTGAATATTCTATATTATGAGGTGATTCATGTACTGTAGCAGGGGTGGAAGTGCTGCTCCAATGCTCCATTCTGCTCGAAACTGCTCTCCCTGCTTCATCCTGCTGCCAGGCACAATATTGCTCCAAAACTGCTCTAAACTGATTGCTGCAACTTTTTACTGTCAAACTTAGCTCAACATAGGAACTATAGCAATGCGCTGAGGTATAACATCTCTTGCACCGGGCTCAATACAGGAAAATTTCGCAAGCTAGGGAAGTGTGAAGTATAATTTAAAATTTTTTTGCTAGTAAATTTAATATGACTCACAAGCGATTAGAGGCAATTGTGAAAAACATGCACTGTGCATGTGACAGCACATCCTCCCAGGCTTTTGAATGATTGGTGGAGTGAGAGCCGCAAGTGAAGGAGGTAGCACTAACTACCACATTAGCATGGTAGGAACCGTTAAGAAACTTGTTAGATAACAAAAATTACACAAGTTATTCTAATGCTCTTTCTTTAAAAACAAGCACATACTTCACCATCGAGCCTATTTGTCAATGACAAGCGTGTCAGGCCTATGTCGGACAAAAGCTTATTTGAAGAGTTGTAGGTTGCTAAAGGTGCCAATCACTGAAAAGTTCCCAAAGATGTTTGAAGGTCACATAGAGCCTATTGCCAACTTGTTAACTGCAGCACTGCTTGAGCAAGAAGATTAGAAGCTACTGGCAGGGGACAGTTAAGTAAAGAAGCTGAAGGAGGAAAAGGCTACCCTTTAGTGCCATCTATCCTCCCTGAAGGCATCACTGGTCATTGCTCTGGAATTGATAAGCACAAGCGTAGGATCAAAGAATGTGCACAAGATAGCAGAAATGTGCCCATTAGTGCAAGTGGCTATACTAGTAGCGCTGCTTGAGCGCATCGAAATGGTAAACTCCACTTTTGAATCTATCATGTCAAAATAGATCAAACTTGGTCTTCGGTTATGAAGTACATATGCAAGCATTCCATTTTCTGTAAGGTTGTTCCAGATTGTTGCTTAGGTCAGCCTTTGTTGTTTTAAACATAACATGTTTTGGCTATTTGTCGTGTCAGAAGTGCGTGCATAGTCTGCAAAAGCGCTCAACGTTGCTTAAAAGGGAATAAAAGAGGGATTTTATATGTCAGGAATAGAAAGTTGAAATTATCAAGGGCATTTAACAGTAGAAACATGCTCCAAAACTCTTGTTTGATTGCCCAAAAGCTGCTCCAAAATTTCATTATGACTGCTCCCTACCTGAGCTACTCCAAAATGCTCGAGCCTGCTTCCACTCCTGTTAGTAATGATCATTACAGAAGATAAAACACGAACCCATTATTGAAGTGTCTCTACACCTTTTAGGTATTTGAGGCAGCATTATTGCTTAGTTTTATGCTTATTGGTGTGTGCTGTAGCTGCCGTGCTGGCGGATGTATATGACACCTTGTGGGACAGTAAGTCAGTTGTCAGTAAGTATTGTTGCCTCATGGTAGTTGCGTGTCCTGAATGTGTTTCATGCATTGCTGTAAAATCCTACATGTCACTCCAATCTGCCCCAGGAGTTCATGGTGCAGAAATATTTGTGAAGCAGAGATTTTAAATGTAGTTTCCTTATGGGGGATGTCAGTGAGGTTTCAATCAGATCACTGATTCTCGAAGCTCTCACAGCGCGTGGCTGTCACGGCAGGGCACAGAACATGCTGTGCTCCACTCGACGGATCAAAGAGGGCCTTAGTATTTTGAAAAATACAGTTGGTAGGTAGGTTTAATTTCACAGGCCGATACAAGGGCTATGTGAGTGTGAAGAACATATGATAATTTGAAGAAAGAAGGAGGAGAAAGAAGAAGAGGAAAACGTGGAGGTTGGCTCGAGGAGCGCGAGGCACGAGCAGGAGAGAACAGGCGAGCAGCGGAGCCGATCGGCTGCCCAAGGAGCTCGGAGCGGTGCGTCTTCTGCCAGGCCTGACCCGGGGATTCAGACCTGGGGCCTGCCGGCCATATCCTGTTCTGTTCTCCTGTCCTGGCCCGCCTCCTGTCCCGGGTGATCAGACCTGGGAGTGCTGCAGTCCACGGAGCTCGGGCGGTTCGTGTTCCGCCAGGCCTGACTTGGGCATCCAGACCTGGGGCCGCCTACTGCATCCTGTCCTGGCCCGCCTCCTGTCCCGGATGACCAGACCTGGGAGTGCTGCAGCTGCAGCTCATCGCCGCTGCTGTAACCGCGGCTCATCACTGACACGGACGTTCGGCATCGTGCTGGGCCCCTGGCACGTCGGGGAAGCCTGAAGCATCGGCCGCGGAAAGGCAACCCGAGGCCTCTTGACCCTACTGCACCGACCCTTCAGAACTCTGACTACCCGGAGCGTCTGCACCGGCTTTTCCATCCAACATCTTGGTGACTTTTTGACAATTTGTGTTTTGTCATCGTCTCACTTGCTCGTTCTACGCTCGTCCCGTCCATGTCTGTATATAAAAGTATTCGTTGTTAGCTTGGTCAGTCTGGTCGTCTATTTAGATTACTGTCTCGGAATAAGCCACAGAATAAGGTGGCTAGAAGATCTAAAGAAAAGAACCTCACAGTGAGACACTATTGGGGAGAGCTCCAGGTTAACTTGAAACAATGACAGGAAGTTGGCTTGTGTTGAAACGAATCTGTGTTCTAATTGCCGAAACCATCACCACTGAAAGCAAAGCTTTATAAGCGTCGTAAATGACAAAATGTAACTGGCTAGATTCATGGAAGAGTGTGCCTAGTGTAGCGGCTCCACAATGACGTATCATGTCACATGGGGTGGCGAAAAGGGCCCATTATTACCAAAGATGCATAGCCATAGCCTATAGCACTGAGAGGCTCTCCTGATAGACTCTCCTGATAGACTTCAACCCGAGTGCATAGCTTATGTTGGTGACAAAGGCTAAGGTGGGGGTGAAGGTTGATGGTATCCCTTACGATACTTTATCTCACAAGCTGCTAGCACTAGGAAAGGTAGGGGTGACCTGGCCCAATCAGGATCATGCACACTACAATAGGTAATTGTGCTGCTACTCGCCTATCATAGTAGAAGCACAATTATCTAATTCAGTAGAACCTCCTTATAGTAAAATCACTGGGTCTGGCAAAAATCTTTACTATATCAGTTGTTGGCGATGACATGGCCCTGAGGATGCTCTTACTGAACATGTTTTGTTGCTTAATGAAAAAAAAAAGCACTTAAAATATCTTCCATCTCTTATTGCCTGTTTGTGACATTCTTTAGTTATAAGGTTTTTGGTATACCTTGAGGAAGCACCTCTTAAGCATGAGGGCAACATAACTATGAATACAACTCAGTTTGATTTCATGTGAAAACTAAAGCCTTGCATGGATATGGTGTCACTTTTTTGCTGTTTCTGTCTCTAAAAAGGCAATAAATGATAAACGCATGTGGCAGTCAAGTACTCTAAGACTGCATTTGCTGCACCTCTACTTCTTGTCATCGTTGCATCATGCTTCGTGCTGTACAGTGCAGTGAATTTTTGCTGTTTCTTTGCTTCCTTATTTCTTGCTGCACTTTTTACTCTCTTTTACTTTCGAATGAACAACGCCGCCTCCTTTCCGTGTTAGTAGACAGCTTTACTATTTTTTCCCTACCCACTGCATGCTTTCTTTCACAGCTCCAAGGCCTATGTAAACTTGACTTCTTCTGAGTGCTGCTATGTATGGCAGTAGAGCCAATTTAAAAAACACTATGCTATAGTACAACCTCGTTAATTCGAAGTCATCGGGACCGCGAGAAATCTTCGAATTAAGCGGGTTTTCAAATTAACCGAACATACCAAGAAATAAGACTTAGGCAAAAAAAATTCGTTGCAGGAACATGTTACCTTTATTCGGCATATTTTGAATTACTACTGAAAGTAATCAGAGATGCTGGTTTGCCGCGTCCGGTAGTTTGCGGCTCCTAAGTTGGTCAAATAGACGAAACATCTCTGAACTTCCACCGCGGCACTCAACAAAACTGCGGATAACGTTCAGCGATCCGATAACTTCACCAAGAGCAGGTGCTCGGGGAGGCTCGCCGGTGTCGTCGTCGCTATCGTCGCTGTCATCGCGCATGTTCGTACCAGCAGTGATCTCACTCTCCAAGTCAGAGTAGCCAGTCTGCTCTTCGCTCTCAATGTTGATATACTCGGCGAAGCCGACTGCTTTGGACTCATCCTCTGCGCAGAGCGCATTGATGCGGTCGCAATACTCTGCTCCTTCTTCGTCAAGAGTAGTAGTACATGGGTGGTCTGCATCGGCATCAACAGTGCTTTCACTGGAAAAACCAGCGTGTTCAAAACACCGCCTGATCAATGTGGGCTCCACTTGTTTCCAAGCGTACACCATGAGGCATATGGCTCCGAGGAGGTCGATGGAGTACTCCTTGCCATTGTCGTAGCAAAGGAGCATGCGCTTGAGCAGGTGGTACCGATAAATCTTCCTAGTGTGGTGAATGACGCCTTGGTCCATCGGCTGTGGGATCGAAGTGGTGTTCGGAGGTAAAAATACCATCCTGGTGGCCTGGAGATGTGGGATGTTGCCATGTGCCGGGCAGTTGTCGACGACAAATAGGACATTCCTGCCCGTGGCCGCGAACTTGCGGTCAAGTTGCCGCACGTACTCTTCAAATATTGCACCTGTCATCCAGGCTTTCTTATTGTGCCTGTAGACGAGTTCATCCTTTGGCAGCAGCCACGCATTTTTGAAGCAGCGAGGCTTCCCCGTCTACCCGACGACCAGTAGCGGCAGCTTGTGTTTACCGCACATGTTTGCGCCAAACAGCACAGTAATCCTGTCCTTGGCCTGTTTCCTACCCTTGATGGCGGTGTTCTTCACTGCGAATGTTTTTGTTGGCAGCATCTTATAAAAAAGTGCAGCCTCGTCAAGGTTGTAAACGTCGTCTGCACCGTACTCGCTAAGCAGCGGCGCCAGTGTGTGGTTTCTCCAATCCTCGACAACGCTCTCGTTAGTGCTGCCGCTCTCACCACAGACGGTGAGAAAGGTTAAATTATTGCGTTCTTTAAAACGGCAAAACCATCCATTGCTGCACTTAAATTCCTCGTGCCCAAGTTGTAGAGCTAGGTCGTTGGCCTTCTCCCGCAGTAGCGTTCCATTGACGGGAAGGTGGGCAGCGTTTGCTTTCTGCAGCCAGCGAAGCAGAGCAGCTTCCACATCTTGATACGTGGGAGCCCGCACTCGTGACTGCTTCGAAGAATAGGTCTTGCCCTAAGCCTCTAGTATTTTTGACTTGTTGCTCAATATTGTGGACAACGTCGAGAGGGGCACGCCATGCCTTTTGGCCAACTCGGTCTTCGAACAAGCGCTCTTGCCTGCTTCCTGGATCAAGCAGAACTTCTGCTGCAGCGTTAAAGTCTTGTACTTTGGCATTTCTGCACTGCTACGGTCACAAAGCTAGCACTTCTGCACAGTCCCGCCCAAAAAAATGGCACAGTAGCCGACCCCTAACCACAGCGCACAACACAAAGAAATGGCGCAGGCGAGGCCGGCGCGGCGATGGTGGTGGCGTACTTGCAGACGCTACAAAACGGCGCTCGTGCTGCGTTGTGCTGCTCGTGGGACGCACGCTGCGATCGTCTGCTACGATTTTGGAATATGTGTGACGGGGTGACCGAGCTGTGCAGGCTCCCTGCTACGTTTGTGCGAGACGGCGTTAAATGCTGAATTGTCGTGATATCGTGGAGGATGCACGGCTATGCAGGGAAAAGTGATGTAGGCCTAGGCTAGCTCAGGTTCGGCGCAGCAACAGTGCTCCCTCATCCCGGACCGGTTCCTCCTTCTCATTCCACCGGCTCTCCTGTTGTCCCGCGCGGTGATGGCGCGAAGCTCAAAGAGGCGAGAGCGCACGGACGCACAGATGGTGCAATGCGACGGCTGCCAGAGATGGGTCTACCTCGACGAGACCGACTTTGAGGATATTCAGACAGCCAATGCAGCGGTCTCGTTTACTTGCAAGCTGTGTGTGCGGTTGGAGGCGCTCAGTGCCAGGCTATGCGCGGCGGAGGAGGAGGTGAGGACACTTTGGCGAGACGCCGCTCGGGCACCGCAGCAGGCAAGGGGGTTACCGCTCACACACGGGGATGGAGCTGCCGATTTGGCGCCCGACCAGGGACCCCAGGTGAGTGTCCTGCCTAAACCCTCGACCCTGCCCAGCGGGGAGCTACCTGCAGTGGACACGGACGGCCCTATCGTGGGCCATGCCCCTTTGACAGGGGGTGGTGATGAGCACATCCAGCAGGAGCAAGCTGCGAGCGACCACCAGTTGACAGCTGTTGACATGCTAAATAATAGCCTTTTGTGCACAGCGGGAAGTCCGGCGAACAACGCCCAGGCAAGGACACTGAGCACTCAAACTGATGCACGCCCGACGTCGCAGCAAACCACCCCGTGCTCGAAATTGCACGCGGCTGGCACTGGGTCAGACGGCAGAAAGATGAAGGCTGGAGAAAGCGGGCAGAATATCGTTGCTCCGGGTGGCATCACGCCAGCGGTGAGCAGCGGTGGTCTACCAGACACCACGAGATCATCTGCCGGCCAGCAGCCCAGGCCCCGAAGTAAACGGATGGACAACACCTTGAACGAAGGCAAGTGTGCTGGTCAGAAGGTGCCCCGTACAGGTGCGGGGGACGCCCTGGCCCCGACTTCACGGGAAATCTGTGTCATCGGGGACACAAACGTCCCACGCCTGGCGCGAGCCCTTCGCCGCCAGCTGGGCACTCGAGATTGCTTGAAATGGCGCTACGTCCGACGGGCGACGGTGCTCGATGCGCAGTGTTTGCTGCGTCGTTATCAGAGCCACGAGCGGCTGCGCGATTCCCTGGTGGTGCTTCACGTTGGAGTGTTCGACATACTACAGGGTGTGGAGCCGGAGGTGGTGTGCAGTTCTATTCGTGACGATGTGTTCCCGTATGTGCCGAATTTGGTCATCTGTGGCCTTCCAGTGGTGCGTGCTGGGGATGTCGACCTAAGGCCGCGCGTTGCCCGGCTCAATGCTGAGCTGAAAACGTTGTGTACATCTATAGGCGCCACATTCGTGGAGGCCGCAGGATTGCAAGGAGACCGAGGATTGGCGAGGGATGGTCTGCATTACCGTGCTGAAGCAGCCCGACAAGTGGCGAACAAATTGGTGGAGCTTGCGCAGCGTTTTTTAGGCGGAGAGAGTGGGGCACGGAAAACCCGCACGGAGCATCGCCTACAGGGGCACCAGACCACGGCGCAGAGCAAGCAAATACCCGTTTCTGGTCCGGCAGAACATGCTGGCATGAGCACCGAAAGCCTGTGCGCACGCGGGCAGATGACAACGGGGGCCCTCGGAGAGGGGAGCACTCCCCTGGCCCTCGGAAAGGTGACCTCACCACCACAGTTGTGCGCTCAGGGACGGGTGCCCTGGGTCCAGCCCACTAATCGGGACGGACCAGCATATCTGACACCACCTGCACCCCAGCTACCTTTTCTGCCAATGCCAGTGTGGCCCGATCCTCGGTTTTATGGACCTGGGCCAACACAGAGTGTGCTGCAGAACCAGTATTATCCGACGCTCGCCCAGTAGTCCGGGTCCCAAGCCCACCAAATGGACGCCGGAATAGGCCGCGACCTCTACCACATAGTGGCCGAGATGGTCAGTCGCCACATGGCGCTACAGGTGCCCCGACCAGTGCAGTAGCAGGCCGCGGGCGGGCTCGCGTCCACCGGCGGAGAAAGGAGCAGCTGTGTTTTTCGGTGGGCTTCCTGAACCTACAGGGCGCTAGGCGGGAGCAGAAATGGGCCGAGCTGTACCGCACTTTGGACATGGAGCGGTTTTCGGTGTATGGGGTGGTGGAAACGCACCTAAAAGACCTGGAAGAACCACCCATCGATGCCGAGTGGTGCTGGTCGGGGTGCAACAGGGATGCCCACAGTCGTAAAGGAGGCGGGGTCGTAGTATTGTGGCGACGGGATCTCCAATGGAAACGCGTAGAAGAAGGCTGCAGGGAACACTTGTGGGTGGATGGTAAAGTGATGGGGCATCCCACTGTAGTGTGCATGCTCTACTTGTCTCCGCAACATCTAGCCGAGAATTTACAGTTGATGGACTGTGTGCGCCGGGATGTGCGTCGCCTAGCCGCCAACAGGCAAGTAATAATCCTCGGCGACTTCAATGGCCACCTTAGCGAGCTGGACGGCCGCACAGACGCTAATGGGCAACTTCTCCTGCAGCTTGCTGAGGAGTTCGACCTGACGGTCGCCAACCTTGAGCCACGATGTGAGGGGCAGGCAACATGGTGCGCGCGTGGTAGTTCAACAACTATCGACTACGCGTTGGTTTCGTCCATCCTTATGCTTGCACTGAGGGAGATAGCAGTCGACGAGGGGGGTCTTTTCAGCCTCGGAAGCGACAACAACCGGTTACGCCTCGTCTTTGGCAGCTACCGCAAGAAAGATGGAACCAGCTTACGTACCCCCCATCGGACTGCCGCGTACCTTCCGTGCCAGGCGACTGAGCGAGTAGTTGACGAGTTCGAGGCGTCCCCGGGGAGAATGGAGGTGCGGACCTACGACCAGTACATGTCTGCGCTACATGCAACAATTCTGGACCACATGGTTCGTGAAAGCTCACGTCCTCGTAGGAGGAGGAATCCATGGTGGGACCAAGAGGTGGAAGTGGCGTGGCAGGAGCGGCGTGCGGCAAATCGCAACCACCGGATGACCATTAAGGAAGGTGTTCCGGATGTGATAGCGGCTGCTTGGGCAGACTACTTGCACCTAAAGCACAAGGTGCAAACACTGGTGCAGGCGAAACTCGCAGAGCACAACCTTCGGCTCATGAGGTCCCTGCGCGAGGAGGGCAAGACGGCAGCGCAGAAATTTTGGGGCTATGTGCGTTCAATGGACCGGCGGGATTCCCCGCTGCCCCCCATCATTGATGCGACGACAGGGCAGCCACCTGAAAATCGGCAAGAGTACCTGACGGCATACTATGCCACCTTGTATGGACAGACGGTGGCATGTGAGGAGCTCGAAGAGGAGACCGTAACCTCGCCGATGGATGAGGGGACTCCGGAAGAGATGGAGCCGCGGTGGGAGATCTCCAGCAAGACCATGGAGCGCGCCCTCACTCGCATAAGTGCTCGTACAGCCCCGGGACCTGATGAGGTGCCGGTTCGTTTGGTGAAGAGCCTCGGCCCGGAGTCAAGAGAACAGCTCGCTGGCCTCTTGACAGCTGTTATCAAGGGAGCACCAATCCCGGATGAATGGCGGCGGGGGCGAGTCGTTCTCATTCCAAAGAATAGAGAAGTGACGGGAAACCTGCCGGACTTCCGCCCGATTACAGTCACCAGTGTTGTGTACCGACTCTTTGCCAGGGTTCTAGAGGAGTGGCTCAGTGGCTGGGTGGAGGCTCGCGGTGTGCTCACCGAGCTGCAGAATGGCTTCCGGCCAGGCCGCCGGTTAGATGACAACTTATTTGTCATCACGCAGTGCGCAGGCATCGCGCGGAAGGAGGGGCGCTCGTTGTTGTGCTGCTTCATGGACGTCGAGAAAGCGTATGACAACGTGCCCCATGAGGCCTTGTTTGCGTGCCTGCTATCGCGCGGTCTCCCAAGGACTCTCCTGTTGACCATCCGGCGCCTCTACAGGCGGAACTACATCACTGTGTGCTTTGGTGATGTGCATTCAGAGCGCATAGTGGTGACGAAAGGCCTTCGGCAGGGCTGCCCACTGTCGCCGCTCTTTTACCTGGTGTATGTGTCAAGCGTGGAGCGGGCCCTGATTGCATCAAGCCTGGGATTTCGCCTGCGGCTCAGCACAAGCGGAGTCGACGAGGGCTGCCGACTGCCAGGACTTGCTTTCGCCGACGACCTGGTCGTGATGGCAGAATCGGCGAGGGACCTTCAGCGGCTCGTCGATATCTGCCACGCTGAAATCTCCGTGCTGGGGCTGCGGTTCAGCACTAAGAAAACTGCGGTTGTCCGGCTGGCTGGTGAGCGTGCGGGTGAGGACGAGATCACGCTGGGCGGGCACCATCTGACCACCTGCACAGCGTATAAATACCTCGGAATACACCTCTCCGACGGGGCGGACATGTACTCTGTGCACGAAGCGGCGCTACGCCAGAGTGCTCTCCGGGCTCAGTGCATCCTCCGCCGCCGGTGCCTGTGGGGCTGCAGCCGTTATTTGATGGTGCGCGACCTTTGGAAGTTGGTGCACGTGCCGGCACTGTCGTTCGCCAACTCTGTGGTTTGCCTGTCGGCTGTTACGTGCGGATGGCTTGAGAGGCGACGACATGAGGTTGGGCGCATTGCCCTTGGCTGCCATGGCCAGGTTGCCATTGAGGCCATCCAGGGCGACGTAGGCTGGTCCACCTTCGAGGCACGGGAGGCGGCCAGCAAGTTGGCCTTTCGCGGCCGACTGCTCTTCTTGCCACGGGAGCATTGGGCGAGGCGCGTGTTCGAGTATTTGGCTGCCACTTGCATCAGGACGGACTGGGCCAGGCGAGTTTACCAACTTGAGAAGAAGTTTGGCTTTTTCACCCACCCTATGGCGGCTGACTCTCCATCCAAATGCGCTGCTGAAGTGCGGCTGCGAGTCGGGGAGGTTGAGGGTGTCAGGTGGGCCAGGGATATGGAAGCCAAGTCCACGTTGGCGCTGTACCGGGAGCACAGGCAGAGCATCGGCCCGGTGCGATTCTACGACAACAGCATAGGCAGCGGCCTCCTTTTTGAGGCACGGGCTGGTGCCTTGCGGACTTTGCTCTACCGGCGCCGTTTCGATCCTGCTGTGTCGTGTACTCTATGCAGGGTGTGCGGCACCGAGGACGAATCGGTGGAGCATTTAGCCTTGCGCTGCCCTCGTCTCTCCATGCCGGCCATAGAGGGCGCCACACTCCCACAGGCGCTCGGTTTCCCCTCAACCCCACCCGCAACAGTGGACGGCGCCGCCGGAGACAGCGCGGCCGCTGACAAAGCATTGCTTAAAGCAACTGCGGCGACGACGAGAAGGCTCGCCGAATGGTGGAGTGCAGTTCGCCAACTGTGATGAAGTTTGGGCCGGGTGTGGGGGTGTGAGTGTGTGGTGAGGGTAAGCGCGGTTGTGGGGTGTGTCCAGGTGAAGTGCTGCGTGTGACCTTCTTAGTCGATGTCTCTTTAGACAATTGTGTGTGTGTGTGGTTTTTTTTAAATTATTATTAGCTGGGACACCAATCTGGTGTCCACCCGTTAAAAAGGGACTAGCTAACACTATCATCATCATCATCATCAAGGCACGGGGGAAGAGTGGGCGAAGCACACCAAGGGATGGAGTGGGGGCGAGGTCACGTGATAAAAACCGGTGTGCCCGCCGTGTTGCAGTGAAGCACGTCTCCTCTGCAGGCGCGTGTTTCGGCGGTGCGCACTGTGGACCGATTTTTGTGCAGAGAGTGCTCCGGCTGGGGCGCTTCGCCTATAAATCATCACCATTACTATGTGGCTTTGCCTCGCGGCTCCGTAGGGCCGTCGTTTCACCGGGTTTGCGGCGAAACATGTATCAGGCATTGCCGCATAGCAGTCCAAATTTTCGAATTAACCGGGCTGGCGCAGGCCGCCTGTTCGAATTATCAGGCCAAATTTACATTGGAAAATACGGGACCGCAGAAAACCTTCGAATTATCCGGGATTTTGAATTAACCGAGTTCGAATTATCGAGGTTGTACACATATTTTGTTATTTAAAGCGAAAAAATGCCTAACGATTCTGGGAAGCGCGCGTGTGGTAGTCAATTCGTGGGAAGCCACCGCTGTGACCAGACGCACTTTACTATAACCGATCTTTAGCGAAAATGTCTTTACTATAAAGGGGAAAAATGTAAAGGCTTCTATGGAAGACGAACTGGGACTTAAGTTTCACTAGTTTACTCTAGCGCTTGGAAATTGTGGCAGCCTTTTCATTTTCAGTTGGGACGTCGGTAGTTTTAATTGACTGATGGGAGGACTGCTTTAATGTCAATTTGCTCACCATTGGAATGCATCTGTTGCTGCTCAGGGAACATTTACACAGGAATTGCTGGCAGGTCAGTATTTACTAAAAACAATGATTGGATAAAGTTGTCGTTGCCCCCGAATGTAGGCATCTAACTTGGCTCATACTTGTCTTCCGGTAGTCTTGAAATGCCATTTGCGCTTGAATGTCCTTTTAGTGGGTATTGATATTGCACAATGCATGGATGTTTTGTTCATTTCAGCTTATCCAAATGCAGCTGCTATGGCTGGTATTTCGTGCCTGTACTTTAAAATATGCAGCCAATTGTTGAGGATGTGATAAGTGCTGCGGGGTAATTATGAAATAGATTCCTTCTGGTTAAAACTGAATAGAAGAACAGTTTTATTGTCAGAAATGCTGTTAAGGTCTGTCAAATCGGAAAGCTTTGTCCACTCAGGCTGTCCAGTGTTAACAGCAGGCGCCTTGAGGAGCTGCGGCGTCTTGAGAAGCTGTGTGCCTATCAGTGCCATTCTGCACTTACATCATTGATGAGAGAGCATGCCATGCATGTTGAAGAGCTGTGGAAAGTGCTGTGGATGTCTGGTGACTTGCAAAATTGTCAGGAAAATTTTGTGTACCTGGAGGAATCTGAGACCCCTTTCATAAATGTTGTCGGCTTCACCTCTGTACTGCATTTCCTACTAGTGGCAGAACAGCAGTGCTTTGAAACATCATATTATGGCCATTATTTGTCATTTATGCATTCACATATGTTCACATAGTTCCCATAGCAGCACTACATATATCTGTATAGCAGTACCATGCAGTTCTAACTCTATATTGCTGTTTTTCTGGTGGCCAATGACACCATGTTTGGGGCAGGACGCAGTGTGGGAAAGTCTACTTAACGATATATGCAAGGGGTCTGTAGGGTATGCCTTCAGAAATGTGGCCAAGTCGAGGGAAAGGACCTGACAGTAACGCAGTGGTCTGCTGGGAATTTTGATAGTACCCTGAGTGCCCAGCACATGGTTTGTTCAATTGGCATGACATCTTTTTGCTTTCAACGCTAATTAGGCATGGCATTCTTCTTGTTTTAGCTATATTTTTCCTGGTCTTCATGAAGCGAGTATACTGGAAAAAGTACATTTTGGTCCTTTCTGTGCACATGTTGTCTTACCTCTGCTGGGAGCTATTTTGAAAGCGTAAACCACGCAGAAGTGGCACTTCCAGTGCCATTTCCAGTGACACAGTGCCAGGAGTGCACTGCGTCAGCTTATTCCTTGTTTTTTATTTTTGCACATGCTTGCTACCCTTTTATTGCGTATATTATTATGTACAGCTTTGTTTTTGTTTGTCACTTTTCTGAATGCTTGTGGTAATGAGCCACTCTGTGGCATCCTTAAAGCAGGTTCTTGCAGATTTCTTGCTGGTCAGAACTGTGCTCTCCTCTTCTTTCAAAAGCTGCAGCCCTGACATTAGTTAAGGCATGGTGTCGCACATAGTGCGCAATGTAGGACACGAAGGAGCCCGTTTGTCGCATGAGTATCGCTGTGCCATCGTGCCAAGCTACAGTATTGCAGCAGAAAAATTAGGCCTAACAGGGAGTGTTAATTTGCATGCAGCCCCCATTGTTTATGTGAGCACTAACTCGCCTGTTTTACTTACAGGGCCACAACGGTTCCTCTTGCTTACGGACAAGCCTTTAGGCCTCTATGCAGTGAAGACGCTGATTGGTGAGTCCACCGTCTGCTTTGTAGAAACTGTGTGTGTAGGAACACGGTGTTCTCTTCTTTGTCCCTGTCCTGTGTGCGCTGGAAATTTTCCAACATGCTGTACCAACTCGCTTGAATGTCAGTTTTACTACAGTATCACAGGTTATTTTTTGTAAAAAGAATATTGAAGATGTATTCACTTGTATTTTGAATGTACAACCATTTTTCATGCGGGCCAGTTCGTTTCTCAATGTACCGTATACAGTTAAACCCCTTTATAAGGAACATGCACTGGGGAGCAGTTTTTGTCTCTATTTCAGCGCAGGCATCTTACGGCTAAAATACAAAAAAAAAAATTGTACGTCACGTTTCAAAAGCGTTATTATAGCTTTCATTTACATATTGCATTTGCTTGGTGGACCACCGCACTGACCACACCTTGCAACTTTCTTGTATTTATTTACTGTTGAAACAGTTTTAAATCTTGGTCTGCTTCATGGTTGCATTGATGCTGTTCAACACAGCCTCTACCAGCTTGAAAATCAGGCCAAGAGCCTCATGGCCGATGTGCCAAAGCTGTATATGTTGGCAAACCATGTTTGCAGCGATTGCAAAGTGCAATTGCAATGTGACGTGGGGCTACTACAAGAATTTAAGTAAAAAAAGCGCCACAAAATCGTAAAAGTAACCAGCTTACCACCAAGGTGCTAGAAGCAGCCAAAACCAAATAGATTTGTCGCTTGTACTGAAATGCAACATAATAGACAATCTTCACTATATTCTTCAGACTAGTGGACACAACACCTATGCTAATTCGTGATAGGAAGCTCCACTAATTGGAGAGCCCAATGCACGCTCCCAATATTCTTGCTTAGATGCTTGCATATGCAGTTGCACTTGTGCTCTTTGTGGCAAGCTTGAAGAGCTTTTCTGCATTGCATAATGGTACAGGTATGGCTCTCTTCTTTTGTTTTCACTGTAGTTGCTATGGTGTGTCTGTTACAAGCAAGACTGAGTACCAAACTTTAAAGCTAATTTGCCCTTTATAGCCAATTGTCTTCTACATGCAATGTCTGTTAAAAAAGAGGTCCAATTAATGAAAGTCATAGGGCGGCCAGCCATTTGGGTGAATGGTGTCTCTTATACCCGATTGGCTTTTACATCCATGTCTCTTATAACGGGGTTCAGCTGTATACTCGTGTAAAGGCCGCATTTTTTTTCCCTCTATGTTGATGGGGTGCGGCTCTTACACGAGTCAGGCCTATATCTATCTGCATAAAAGTCTTATTGTTGCTGTGACTGTTCTAAATAATAACGTAAACATTGCTGAGTGACCATAAACAATCAGATTACACCGGCGACTCCTATTTTCGAGATTATCAAGTTACGTATTGCCCAAGTTTGGTTACCTTCTTTACACACTCTGAGGCTTGTTTCTCGAGCGCACCAATCCTCTCGATTTTTTTGTCTATCGCGGATAATTTTGACTGGTTACTGTTTTGGCCTTTTTAAATTTTCTGTATGTCAGCGGCAGTTGCTTTCAACTGGACTTCTAGCAATGTTTCTTCTGGACCCGGATTCGATTCAACATCCCCTCCCAGAAGTAGCAAAAACTGCAGGTCACAAAGCATCTCAAACACAGGCTGTGGGCATGGCAGGACAAGCAGGCAGACATTATTACTGCTATAGCACTTTCCATATCATCTGCTCACCTGGACGAGGAACAGAAATGGGTTTGAGGCCATGATGCAGGTGTTGCCACCATGCCCACTGCCGAAAGCTACTTGGAAGCTGCCTTTTATACTGGTTGCTGATGTTGACGATCGCTCTCGCAGTTCAAAAGATGAAATATTGGCACCACTGGGGACGCTGGTTTGGCTCTCGATGACTTGCGTCAGAATGACTGGTTGAGTCACCCAGTTGCAGTCACAAGCCGAAAAGTGCATTAGCAGTTTGGTTTGGTCCGTTGTCGGTCCCGATACTGGCTGTCCTGGTATCGGCAGCAACTCAGCAAAAACCTGTACAAGGAACAAAAATGGGTTTGAGGCCATGATCCTGGCGTTGTCGCTGTGCCCACTGCTGAGAGCTACTTGGAAGCCATCCTTTATACTGGTTGCTGTCATTGATGATCGCCCTCGCAGTTCAAAAGGTGAAAAATTGGCATCCCTGGGGACGCTGGTTTGACTTTTGATAACATGCGTCAGAATGACTGGTCGAGTCACCCAGACAAGCCACCTAGTCACAGTATTAAGGGGGCATGTGTGTGTGAAATAAGAATTTTTCTTTTAATAGAAGAGTTTTATTTTTACTGCTTTAGCAACCTTGGTCATTTTTTTTTTTCACCCATTACTAATTCTACATCTTTGTAGAAGCTTTTGACTGCCCGGTCATTATGACTAGTTGTAGGTGCATAGTCCTGTACAGACTGCAGTTTATACCACTAGTAAAATTCTTAAGGGTTAGTGTTGTGTACTACTTTTTTGGTAGTTGTGCTGGGTGATGTTCCTTCTTTCTTCTTTGTAGGTTCTGTCCCCTTACTTTATCAAATAAGCCTCTCGATTGCTGGATTAAATTGAAAAACTGATTTAAATGAATGACTTGTTGCAGCAAATAAACGGTGTACTACAATGATAGTGCGTTAGGAACACTGAACTGGCCTCCCTTAGACAATTCCCTTAAAACAGTTCATCGTCCTATAAGTGAAAATTGGACTCCCGTTGCACTTTTTAGTATCTATGCATGGCCAGGAAAAACTAAAGCAGACAATAAGTAAATGCGTGCACACTTTACACCAAGTCAGAATAGCTCTGGAAACAAATATCTGGTTAGACAAACGGCAAGTCCACATTCTGACGCTTTCACGAGCCTATATACCGTATTTACACGATTGTTAGTCGATTAGGATGTATAAGTCGACCCCCCCCTCCTGAATCCCATGTCCCCCCCCCCCAAAAAAAACGTACCGATGGATACCTTCAACGGTGAAAATTTATTATGTTAAAACAGCGCTAGAACACGGACAGATGCACATTTCTTTTTTATTTGTCCATGTTCTAGCGCTGTTTTAACATAATGTTTAACCAACTCACCCAACAAGCCACGTCCGAAAACTTGGCTGTGCTACACTCGTCTCCACTTCAAATTACATATTTCGATGATATGCGCCGCAAGCTCGGCAGGAAGCTCGGCCTCCTGCTAGGGGTAGCATACCAACTGTATCCTTCGGAAGCCCCTTCACTTGGCGTTGAAAATTTTATCTTGCTGCCAACGCCATTCCCGCATAACTTGTTTAGCACATTAGGCCCACAGCGCAGTTCTTTCTTGGCATAAATGATAGCCGCCTCCTAGAGCACTGCGTGAAACAATGCATTTTGGACTGCAGAGCTCATGACGAAGCATGTGGCTGGACGTAAAGTCAAAAGTGCAACACTCGAACCACGCGTGAACTCAATAAACGATCGGAGTTGGCTCTTCCATCAACCATCAACACTTCCTAGTGCTGCCGTGTCACCTGACCCGATGTGACTGAAGTGCAAAAAGCGAGCGTCACTGCAATTCGAAAAGTGATTCTTCCGTACACTGTCAACACTCCCGCAGGTGCAGCTCGTGCTGTGCAGTAAAAGTTAAAATAGAAAAATTCTCCCTGAGAGACAGGCACAGTAACTTAATTTTGCACTTTAAGCTGTAGAGCAAATACATTTGCCGTATCGTCCCTGATACAGTTTTTATCCTGCTCTTATTAAGGGTACCATGCTTTGGTTTCAACTGTTAGTTGACTGTCCTGCCCCCCTCACACACACACTTCGGTTTTTCGAATTCTAAATAAGGGGTTGGCTTACAGTCATGCTAATGACTTGGAAGAGTTTCTGACGATGCAACAACAGGGAGATTAGTTCAAAGTAACCTAGTGGGCCGCCACTCTCACCTCTTTCCAATATTTCAGCCTCAATAATTTACAAATTGCTAAACTCAAAGGAAGACCCCCCCTCCCTTTCTCCTTTCCTCGCCGCCGCCGCCACGCCGGTCTCCTGAATTTTCATGTTGCTAGGTTGGCAGGTATGCATATCTAATCATTAAATTTAGAACATTAGAAGCAGTAGGAATAAATATCTCCAAAAGGAACGTTATAGTCCCTTAAGTGGGGAAGAGGGTCTTAGAAAAAAAAATTTTAATACTGGGCTTAGCAGAATGAAAACCTCAGCTATTATGTACTTTAATGTGCCGATTGCAAATATGGTATCCATTTTTGTGCAAATGTTGCCATTATTTTTTATCAAGAAATATCAGTCGTGGTCTACTGACAAAGTTTTGAAAAAATTGGTTGCATCCATATAAACAAGCATTGTATCAGTAGATTCTACTCTCATCAAGGTTTGCAATAAGGGTAGTTTCATTGTTCTATCTCTCCTAGAACCAAAGTTACAGCTGTTTGAAATTCACATATAAAACCTCACAATTAGGTGAAGTTATATTTGGTGACCTTATTGCAAGCAGCAAACATTCAGCTTCCAAACAAAACGAACATGGTAAAAATTGGGTGAATGGAAGCCGAGAAAAGTTGATCAGAATTTCGTAGAGTAATGAAACAAACCAAACTGAGAAAAACACAAAAGACGAAATGCAACATATTCAAGCGCATAGGAAACACATCAAAGTGCTTTATTATTGGAAGCAAACAGCCTAGAAGGCACCAGGTGAGTAGTCAGCATCACGTTTGTATCGCTGGCTTTGCTTTGCTGACTGCAGAAATATGTCCGAGGCTGCGTGTTTTCGCATGGCACTCGTCAATCGTCGACAGTCTTTTTCTTCCACTCTCTTAGAACTGGTGCAGTTCTCCAATAGCGTCAGTGCTCGAAGTATGTGTACAGATGCTTGCTCCACTCCAGAATTAAAACGCATAACTGCTTCGGCGACTGCAGCCTCGACGGCAAACAGTGAGGCATGTTTGTGTTTAGGCATCAATGACCAAATGACCGAGTGGAGGGATTAATTGGCATTTTCAGTTTTGCCCCTTTGGCAGTGTTTTAGCAGCTTCTTATCAGATATCCGCTCGTACACAGGGCGCAGCGCCTGTTTTACGTTGTCAGGCAGGTTGTAACTGTGGCTGGGTAGCGTCTCTCCTCTGGCAGCAGCAGCATTATGCTTACACCAAGAGTCTGGGCCACTTGGACACAGACTGTGATCAGAGAGCTGGTCTGTCGAAGTCACGTGGTAATAGGTGGCTATTACTGCCTGCTGCATGCTGTCCACATCACCAACATTGGACTTTTGGGCCCAGCTGTAGTACTTAGAAAGTTTCTCAATGAGATCGCCCATCAGACGGCCTCTTCTAGTAAGGGAGTAACCACTGCTTTTGTGCTTCTGCATAATGTTCCGCAACACTGTCCCCATGCGCTTTTTAACATGGTTAACACAGTCTTCTTTTTGGACAGCTATGTATCCATATATGTTAGCATCTTCAACAGCGCGGAACGATCGGCTCTCGCCATCACACAGCATCACTGTGTAGCGCAGGCCATGGCATGAAAGCAAACGCTCAAAAAGAGTAAGGGCAGCCTCAACTTCCATTTGCCCGATTTACTGTCAGTATTCCTCTGACAGTCATGCTTAGACAGCCAGATTTGATAATTGGGGTCTTCCTTTGGTGGTGCATGTGTGCAGTTTGCACAAAAGTTTGAAAGAACCACATAGTCTAGAACATACCCAGAAAAGAGTTCTATCACTGTGCCCACACCAATATGGGATGTGTGACCCCTAGTCATCCATGTGCCATCAAAATAGACAGCCACATTTCCAGGGTTGTCAAAGCATAGCTCCTGGTATAAGCCTTTCACTGACAAGGCACAGCTGGAAAGCACCTTTTCTGCAGCAATTGTTGCTACTGGCTTCAGCTTCGTTTTCAGGTAGCCCTGGTAGCGCTTATGGTGTAGACCCCTAAGGGACACACCCATTGCCGAAAAAATGTCTGGCCATTGCCTGTGCTCTGCATAGCGCAAGCTGCGAGAATATTTATCTCATACGGCCTGCACTTTGCACCACCTTCTGCCCGCTGAGAGCTCTATTCGTTAGCGATAGATCTACAATTGCGGCACTCCATGCACAATTTCACTGCAATCCCGTACTCCGCGCCGTTTTTTGCAATGACAACGTCGCCACCGCAAGTCCGACACACAGTATTTTGAAGAAGCCTATTTATCGCTGCCAAATCGATGACAGCGTAGGTAGCTGCAGACGCTTGTGCATTCTGATGCGAGCATCCCCATCTTCCTCTGGCTCGCGAGTTTATCATCGGAGTCCTTCTGCAACTTCTTTTGGTCAGCGCTGGCAAAAAACGTTGTGTCGACTCTAACACGCTCTCGCCGATCACTGATCTCGTCCGAGTCCGCGGGCTGCTCCGTGTCGAAGGCAGACGCTGTACTCGTCGTTGAAGCATTTGTCACGACAGTCGATTCACGCTCCAGCACTGCACTATCGTTCGCTAAAATCGCTTCTTGTGCAATGAGTCCATCATCCAGCTGTTCGCCGCTTTCCATTGTCGTTTCAACGTGCTCCGCGCCCGCGACGAACACCAGAACACTTGCCAAGGTCGCCTCCGCCGCTTGACGTTCTGGCACAATGCTGTCGCTGGCCAACATCGCTGGAGACAAACCCGTGTCGTGGGCATTCTTTCTGCAGCATGTTTTACGCTTTTTTCCTAATTTGTGCATGCTGTGAAACTTCCGATATGGTTTCCCCATGGTGCTTTTATTTCTTCAAAATGGCATCGCCCACGCTAGCACCGAGCGTCCGAAGAAAATGGCACCGGCCAATTTCAGATGCAGATTTCGCCACGTGACTGCTCACAGCCAATAGCATGGCCGCATTTCACTTCTTGTTTTCTATCTTTTTCTCTTCTGCGAATCGTGACTGGCCTTTCATTTTTGCAGGAAAGGAAGTTGAGGCACGGCTTTTTCAAACGAGACCAAGATCGCAGCGCTGCAAACCATATTCACGGCGCGACAGGTGTCGTAAAATAGGCATTTCGCTATGTTTTTTCGCGAGCAGTTCTGTCGAGTTTGCATGTTTAATCTGCGATTTTTCTATAAATATGCAGTGTTGGGCCACCAAACTTGTCAAAATGATAGAAAATGATGAGGTGCATCCAACTATGACAAAATTGAAAAATCGATTTTTTGGCAACTTTTCAGTCCCAAAGACCCGCGTCCCCCCTTAAATATATTTCCCCTGCACCATAAGTATTTGGGAAAACAATCTCGTGTAGCATTAAATATACAGTTTATTCACAGCACGTGTACACTCTATCTCCCTTCTGCAATAGCATATGCTGCACGTGTTTTTCCAAACACATTTCCTTCTATCACTTCTTACCTTAATTGGCCCTCAAACTTTTTTTTTTCTCTTTTTTTTTTTGCATGACAGGTGTGGCTTACTGTCCTGCTATTCTGTTTCTTTTTTCTTCTCCCCCCTTTGCAGAAAGATTTTGAGAATCGTTCATCTGTAGACATGCAGTCTAGCCCGGTTATAGCAAAGCCACTTATAACAAATAGTGGTTATAACGAAGGAAGTTCAATTTCCCATTCCCATTTTTGCATTTTCAATACAATTTGGGTCCAGTTTTAATGAAGTAAATAAGCGCACGTCAGCGATATAGCGAAGTGATTTTGTACCAAATGTAAAATAATGTATCAATAAGGAGATTTTTACGCCTTCAGTTAAACTTGAAAATAAGGACAAAATTTGGCTGACAGCCACATTCTCAGTGTCGTCTGCTCTTTCGCGACGCGAAAGGTTGCTTCGCTGCATCGCTTGACTTGTCATTTTCGTGATGTGGCATCTCGTTGTGCTTTGAGCCAGGTTGCGCGGGAGGTAAAAAAAAAAAAGAAGAAAATAAAATGCAATTCTCGACGTCACGGAGCAGCGGTCGACTTGGCGAATCACGGTTATTGAATTTCTCTCTCTGGGGCTTCTCTCCTCTCAGTTCTGGCCCCGGGAGAGAGAGAGTCAGGGAGAAAGCATCGTGAAAGGAGAGAGAAGCGAGAGTGTTTCCTGCGCTTTCGTGGATCTTTGTATGTGCTTCTCTCGCTGATGCCATTACGCCTTCCTGCCTTGTTTCGCTTCTTTTGCTTTTCTCGCTGACGTCATTACGCCTTCCTGCCTTGTTCCACTTCTTACCTTTGGTATCGTAACCCCTGATTTCGCCTGGACAATTTTTAGACAACGGACCTACTCAGTTATCCCCTTTCTTGGACCCGACGCTTCGATTTCTCAGCAATGTCGAGTCTTGCGAGCCTCAGCTTCTCAATGGGAAAGAGAAAAGTGTCATTGAAAAAGAAGCGCTTCATTCTGGACGAAGTGCGCCGAAACGTGAAGAAGAGTGATATCGCATGGAAGTATGAAATCGCACAGCCTACACTCTCCACGATAATCAAGAACAGCAGCAAGATCGACGCTGTTCTCGACGACGAAGTTGGCAGTGTGGACCGAAAGAGGACCCGGTGAACCACGTACGCCGATGTAGAAGCCGCACTTTACAGGTGGTTCTTCGATGTCCAATCAAAAAATATCCCGCTCAGTTGACACATCATGCTAGTGAAGGCTAAGGATTTGGGCTTTGCTCTCAGTCATGATGACTTCCAGCTATCAAATGGGTGGCTCTAGAGACTCAAGGAGAGGCAAAATATTACGTGTAAAAACATTGTTGAGGAGGCTGCATCTGTTGACGAGGGATTGCTCCAGCAGTAGATGGCCAAGCATCGCAGTCAGGTTCTTGCGTATTCCAACAAGGACATTTATAACGCAGACGAAACTGTTTTGTTCTTCCAACCGCTACCATCAAAGACTCTCACAGCCAAGACGGACGAATGCGTGGGAGGAAAAGCCAGAAAAAACTGGATCACAGTGCTGATCGTCTCCAATATGGATGGTTTGGACAAGCGAGACTTGTTGGTCATTGGCAACGCTAAGAAACCGCGCGGCCACAGTGCTCTCTGTGTCAGTGACTTACATAAGCAACAAGAAAGCATGGATGATGAGACATTTTTGGCAAGTGGCTCGCCGACTTCGACAAAGAGATGGTCCGGAGGAAGCGCAAAGTGCTGATATTGCTTGACAACTGCACTGTGCATCACGTCAGTGCACACTTGAGCTCTGTCGAGATTTTGTTCCTGCCCTGAACAGCTACTGCCAAGCTGCAACCTATGGACTAGGGGGTTATCGTTGACTTCAATGTGCGTTACCGGCGCCGGGTTATGAGCGCCTCCTGATCAATGCTCGCTCTGCCGACAATGTGGCCGAGATGTAGGTCTCATTTTGCAAGCGGAGCCTGTAGGGATGTGAAGCACTTGGCTATCGCTCACTGCTTTAAGAAAGCTGGCTTCTCCCGAAGCAGCAACGCGGACACGGCACCTGCCGAGGATGAAGCTGCTGCGGTTGACACCGCTGCAACAGCTGACGCTGCTGCCACGACAGCCTGCTTAGAGCAGTTATGGGAGTCTGCTAACGAGTTGGACCTTGTGCCTCCAGGTCTGTTCCATGTGGACTTCATTTCGGCTGACGATGAACTTATTGCCACAGAGGAATTCACAATTGATGACGAAGTTGCTGGGAATGTCATGGAAGGGAGGGATAGCGCCTTTGAGAGTGAGTGTGACGGCACTGGTTGCGCCCATAAGCCGGTGACCGCGGCGGCCATCGCAGCAGTTGACACACTATGGATGTACCTCGGGAGTTCAGAGCAGAACTTCGGTTCGCTATGGACAGTATGGAGGCCACGATCCTGAAGACTGCACTTGCACAGTGTTCAGGGAACGCTGGACCACTTCGTCCAGTGACGAAGAAACAATTTACTCAAATTTGTGTTTTTTTTTCTTAGTCCAGATACAATGAAATGGCGGATATAGTGAAGCGATTTCTAATTCCCGCCGACTTTGTTATAACCGGGCTAGACTGTACTCCTTATCAAGACCCTTTCATCATCATCATTTATTATTCCCTTAAAGATCCCTATCAGGGACATTGCATAAGGGGGGGGGGGAGAGACAGCGGTGAGAAAGTGTCATACATTGGAATGCCTGTCCCTTTTCAAGAAAGATGTGCCTGCACTAAACCTGCTTTTGGTGCTGACTAATCATCCATATGCGTTGTATTTCTTCCTGGTACTGCTGCTTTTATTTCTTTTTCAGGCCACAGGATCACCAGTTCCACGCTGAGAAATACATACTGAAGAAAAAATTTTTTTTATTCACTCCTTGACCTACTTTCTTGTCACCCACTATCCCCCTCCCCAGCTGTTCTTAGGAAGCAAAAGTATATTTAAACCCCTGCCAGTGATGATTGCTGTGCCCAGAAGAAAAGTCCACTTGTTGAAACTTTGGCTCCACCTGCAAACTGAGGCTTCCCCCCTCTACCCTTGCTCAGTACTTTTTCATACCATGCAACCATGTTCTTCCTCTTGTTCTACCTGGATCCTCAACACAGAGACTTTGGAAATCGTCAAGAGAGCCCCTTCGCCGAGCAAGGTGGGCTGTAGCCCAGCTCTCTTGCACATTCCAATGTTGTCTTGTCTTCTAAATACTTGTTCCTTTGAATGATGCACTGCAGCATTTCTCATAGTCTGAGCCACTTTAGGGCGGTGTGACAGGTGTTACTTTGAAACATTTATCATGTGCACCAAGTATCAAATAGGAACGTGTGCTGTGGCTTTTTTGCTTTTGTTGGTGAGGTGCTCGATATTGGTGGTGGGGGTGTGGATATTGCCTTTTATTATGGCACAGCCTTCAGTGAGGTGCAGGCATCAAAGGCGTTGAATATGGGATCAATGTCAAAGAGGGGATGAGTGTCCTAAATCTCTTTTTTATTTATTAGAACCTCGTGAAACTTTACATACAGATGTATTTTTATCTCCCAATTCCAAAATTTCTACAAAGCCTAGAGTGTAATTAGACAAATTCTTATGCACCATTAATAAACTTTCGCATTTCATTTTGTTGCTTTTAATTACATGAATTGATAGCTAAAGAGTTACCATACGCGATGACATTTGTTTTTTCTAAGACATGTCATCCTGATATACTGTCGAGAGTAAAAGATTGCAGTATATGACACTGAAATTCGTTAAGCTGTTTGCAAATTGCTATTTATGCATGCTCTAAACAAAATAAAGTAAGAATGTCATCAGGTACCGAATTCTTTTCCGAAGAGAATGGTGCCAGTGTTATTTTTGTGAACCAAAAAGAAGTTATCAAAACTCTGCATAAGGCTGAGGAGACTGACCAAAAATATGAAACTGGGAAAACTGCATGTCAAGTTTGACTATACAGTCGAACCCCGCAATAACGAAACCGCTGGGGAAGGAAAACCTTTTCGTTGTCGCGAAAATGGACAAATAAGCACACCCATTACCTTCCAGAACCAAGATTTAATTTAAAAAATCGCTTATTTTGCTCTGCTTGACATTGCTGTGCAGGAGCTTGACGACTCTGGCTTCGCAGCTTGATAAGCTATGCATAGCTTCGTCGTCGTCGTCGTGGTCGCCGAGAAAAGTCCGGATCACATCGAATGCATCAAGCACATCACGCGAGCTTACTTGCTTACCTTGTGCTTGGTTTTCGCTATCTTCGTCGTCACTCGCCTCATTTCCTTTGCGCACACTGTCGATAATAGCGTCGTCGCTGAATTCCTCGTGCACGATCAAGTCGGCGTCCGCACACAAAAAGTCCTCCAGTTCAACAGCCTCTGGCACCATTGTATCTACACTGCGAAGCGCGTTCCATGCTTCGGTTAGTGGCTGCAGATCGTCACCGCTTGCAGCTTTCGGTTCTGCCAAGGCGTGCTGACCAGCTGCGAAACCGGCGTGCCTGGAGCAGTTCTGGACAAGCGTGGCCGAAGTAGCAATCCACGCGCCGGCAAGCATCTCCAGCGCCATGAAGAGGTCAATTTCTGTCGGTCGCTTCATTTCGATGTTTAGCAACATCCGCTGTATGAGCCTTCTTCGGTACGCAGACTTCACACTTTTGATAACCCCCTGATCAAGAGGCTGGATAACGGATGTGCAGTTCGCGGGGAAAAAAATCAAGCGGATGCTCGTCAGGGCAACGTCTTCAATGTGGTGCGCACTGCAGTTGTCCAAAAAAAGGCAGACAGATCTGCCCTGCTTTCGCATGTCCGTATCAAAGGCTTCCAGCCAGCTTGTGAATATTGCGCGCGTCATCCACGCTTTTTGGTTTGCAGTGTACTGGACCGGAAGCTTTCGGTTACATTTAAAACACCGTGGAGTCTTGCTCCGGCCGATCACGAGGAGGGGACGCTTGTCAGATCCATCCATGTTTGAGCATAAAAGAATGGTGACCCGCTTTTTGCTCAGCTTGCCGCCATGGCATTTTTTTCCTTTCAGGTCTAGCGTTTTTGAAGGCAACATTTCATAGAAGAAGCCCGTTTCGTCCGCATTATAAATTTCGGAGGGCTCGTACTCGTCCATTATGCCTTCGTAACTTTTCTCCATCCAGGAAGATGCTGCTTCAGCGTCTACGCTCGCACACTCCCCCGACAACACTTTGGCGACGATGCAGTGCCGCGCTTTAAATCGACTTAGCCATCCGGCACTCGCCTTAAAGTTGTCGTGCCCCAGAATGCACGCGTAGTCAATCGCCTTTTGCTGCAGGAGGCTTCCGGACAAAGGAACCTTGTTCGCTCTCTTGTCCAGGAACCACTGAAATACGGCTTTGTCCACGTCTTCGTAGACCGGCGCTGCCAAAGTCTTGTTCTGAGCGCGCGCGCCGTTCTAGAGTGCCGCCATGATGCCATTCCTTGATTTCATAATCGTAGAAAGCGAGCTGCACGGGATACCGAACTCCTCCGCAATATCAGTCTTCTTCCTGCCTTTTTCAGCTTCGGCGATAATTGCAGCCTTTTCCTGCAGCGTCAAAAACTTGCGCTTCTTTACAGGAGGCGGCATGTTTCCGACAGTAAAAACAAAACAACAAAAAACACTGTACACAGTCAAGTCGCGAGCGGCACAAGGCGGATGGCGAGATCGGCGAGATAGCGTGGTCGCATGGTCGGCGCACTAGCGAAAAGAAAAAAAAGGAGGCTCCTTGCTCTTCCCCGGTTGGCCGGCGGTGTCGTCACGTGGCGTGAAACGTCACATACATGCGTAGTGGCCAACAGACAGGCTAGCAAAAAGCCGCTTTCAGCGGGCAAAAAAAAAATATATATGCTTTGCTATCATCATCATTACCGAACCAACCGAAAGTAAACAAAAATGGCTGCGCCGGTGCTTGTTGGCAGGTGAAATGAACGGGCTCGACTTGTCGGATGAGTGTGCTGCTGCAGTTTCGCCCATTCTATGTTCCCGACTGGCTGATGTGCCGAAAAAATGTTGCAGATCACTACCTCAAACTTTCGTTAATGCGGGACTGCTTTTTAAAAACCCTTCGCTGTTGAGAGGGGACAAATGCATTGAACCCTATGGGAGTTCGCCGGGGGCGCCAGAATTTTTCGTTGTCGCGAGAATTTCGTTCTTGAGGGCTTTCGTTATAGAGGGGTTCAACTGTATGTTATAAGATGAACGGCTGACACCTGAATTGTGATATCTGTCACCAAAAATCCCATATTCTTCCCATTCTGAATATGTCAACTAAATATGAAGATATCACAGACAATCCAAGGCCAAGATAGCATATGTCGTTAGGAATTCAGCAAAACTTGTGGTCCTCATGTGTAGACAAGGCAGTAGCAATATTTTAATAGCATATTGTCAGTTATTGCACGAGGGCTGTGAAAGCTCTATAACTAAACACTTGTGAATGCTGATGGTGATTTACACCTCTTCAGGGCTGTCTGGAACGGTTTGTGTTGATGGAAATTTACACTTGTCCAGGGCCGTAGTCGGGGCACCTGTCTCCCTTGTGCCTCCTAGAGAGACTGTTATTTTCGGCATTGTTGCTCAAGAAGGCTGCTGTACATTTCTTCAGCCTCATACGGTCCATTTCGAGACTCTGACGAAGGAGGTGCAGCCTGGAGAGTAGCCGAGGCCCAAAGCTACACACTCGATTAGTTTCTCTTCTGCCTTTGTTAAATACTGCAACAGTTTCAGCAACTGCTCTTGTTACACTGAGCAGTGATGTGTGGCTGTTCTTGGGCACTTGTGTCCAAATCGCCATCGGCGCACCTTTCCAGCAAGGCATCACTGAATTGAGCAAACACTGGCTCTAGTGCTGCGCAAACAGAAGCTGGTGAGTAGGAGGCTCCTCAGCATTCGCGATAGCGCGATTGTATTTGCACCATGAGTTCACGCAATCGGGGTACAAGCTGTGGTCGGGGGCAGTCTGTCGAAGACATGTCGAAGCGTGGCTTGCACTGCTTTCACTCCTGACATGTCGTGTGGCTGCGGAGGTTGCACTGTAGTAGTTAGTGACCTTTTTATTTCTTTCTTGGGTCAATTTTCCTCTGCCTCTGAGTGTTTTGCCCTGGGCCTTTTTTTTCTCCAATAAGCTTCATAGTGCAGTACCCATACTGTTGTGCACGATTCAGGCAGTCCTTTTTTTCTATGGGGACAAACCTGGTTAGGCGTTTTCTGCCTGCAAGGCATAGAATGTGCGGCTGTCTCCGTCTCAAAGTGTTGCGTAGTGGAGCCCATTTTTGGAGAGTGAATGCTTGAACAGCAGGAGGGCTGCCACAACTTTCACTCGCCCTGAATTGCAGTCGATGTTCTTCTGGCACTCATGCTCTGCCAGCCAGTCTTCGTAACCGTTATCTGAAGGTTTAGAACTGATGGTACATCCAAGACGAAGGTTTGAAAGGACAACATGATCAATCATAGACTGGTGTACATTTAGATGATGCAGCCCACCCCAGTAGATGATCGCCTTCTGGTCATTCGGGTGCTGTCAAAGATAACATCAATGTTATTTGGAGATCTTTATGCACTCCCTTGATAATACTGACACTAGCAGCTTCAGAGGCTGCTGCAGTGCCCTCACAAACCTTGACCACTTTCCTTAGGTGGCTTGAAACATTCTGTGGTGGAGACCTCTGTGTGACAGGTTCATTCCAGCAGAAATCAGAGAGGGTCGTAATGCCTTTTCCGATGCTCTGCATACTTTTCATGGCCCTCATGTTCACTTTAAAGGGTGTGATCTTGGCCTGGGATTTTGCTCAGGAATCCCAAGAGCTTGAGCCGAAGCTGCTGCTTCACAGGGTACTAGAGTCATCTCCTGCAGGATTTCGTGCAGGATTTGGGTCGATTGATAAACACGAAACAGTATTTAGAGCTTTTACTGCCAGTAGGATGTGTGCCTGTACATACAATGCACGGTGCTTCGCAGGACGATGGTTGGCCAGCTGTTGGTGCTCATGCGCCATGCTAAAGCAGCAGCAAGTGGGTTGGCATGGTTGGAGGCACGTCTGCTCTGTTGCCCAGCTTGTGGCAGTTTAAACATGTCTGGGAGCTCCTTGATTGGGAATGCGCTGATCGACTATCATGCACTCGGTAATCACCATGGCAAAAAGGGGGTGGTCATTCGATGCCCTATGTAGCCGGTAATACCCTCTTTACACGGGCAGAGTTAACCATGGTTAGTGTAACTGCGGTTACGCAAACCAGTGGTTAGCCCATTTACACAGCAGACTAAACCAAGGTTACACCCCTAACCGAGGTTATCACAAACTGAGTTTAGCAACCTTAGTTTGCGTCTTTAACCGAGGTTATGGTGGCGTCTGTTGACGGAGGCTGCTCGTCGGCACCATACTGCGCGAAGCGTACGAGCGTGTCTGCTTCAACAGTGTACTCGTTTGCCCGTATTGAATAGGCGGTGTCTACTGTGCCGCCCGACGTTTTCGGTTATGGCCTACAGCCAAGAGTCTGTGTACTGAAGCCCCGTCCTGTGTCTGCATTATTGTTTGCGCTGCTTGGTGCTGAGCGCGGGTCTTAGCTTTATCATGAAAGTGCACAAGTTCGCAACGCTTGCAACGCGGGATGTTGCGAGCAGGCTGAGGTATGTTACACTTGCCGCGGCAGTAAAGTGTGTGAGCGCGGCGAACGACGGCGGGGTGCGTAACCCCCTAGTCGTCGATAGGCGTAAATTATTTCTCTTCGAAGCCGCGGCGGTCGGCGCTTTGGAACTGATCGACTCTGTCGAAACTTTTATTGTGAATTCTATTCTGTCCGTAAAATAATGATATGATCAACTTTGGTGACGCAATAATCGCAGAGCTAGTATAAGCAGAGCGAAGAGCCACAATGCACCGGCGGCAGCTGGCTTGAGCAGAAACTTGATAGTATCGCAGTTATCGGTCTTACCAGCAATTTGCCGCTGGTCAGTGATCCTCAAGAGTGATTCAGTCCTGACATTCGGCTCAGTAGTCCAGATGCTGATAAATTTAGCACGCTTTATTTTTGATTTCGGCACTAGTGAGCCGCCGTGTCATTCGCATACAGTCTGCGGGAGGAGGGGCCTCGGCGGTGTTTACGGTGGTCGATGAAGTGCTGCGATTATGCGGGGCTCGACCGTGCTGTTGACGCCTTGCCTTGTCGGACGGCACTCCGGAAACAGTTATAAATAAGAAATTTGTAAATGATGCTTCGGTCCGCAAATCACCGCGCCACTTCGGTTCTACTTTATGGACAGTGGCGGCCGTAACCAAGAACGGCGGCAAGCTGTGTAAGCACAGCTAACCACGATTGGCGGTTAACTGTGGTTAAGTTCGGTAACCTCAGTTAAGCCGGCCGTGTAAAGAGGGTATAAGCAAACATGGAGAATGGTTCAGATGAGATGTCCATGTCTGCAGCAACTTGCGAACCACTCCCAGGCGCACCGCATGCAGCAAAGAGCCTCTGCTGCTTCTTTTGGTCCGGCTGCACAGCAAACTGGGTGTTGAAGCATTTTTGCCAACTCCTCACATGGGCTAAACAGAGCAATAGAAAGTTTGATGCCGAACAGTTTCGAATTTATTCAGTGCTTTCTAGAATCCTTTTAGTGTGGCTTTCCCACTGCTAGGAAGAGAGCTTTGCATATTTTTTTTAATGCATTTTTTTTTTTCTTGTTTAGGGCATAAATAACATCACCAAAAATTTTCAACTTCACAACATCAATACTTACAGAATTACAAGTATGGTGTCAAAACCGTACATCAGGGCTCAATGGTTGTAAAGTGAAAGATGTAGCAGCTTTATTCAAAAGTACATAGGGCGATTCAAAATAGTGACAGCGATCAAAGGGATATCTTATACACGCATATGGAAACCCCTGAAGCAATTTCGCGACTTTGTTAGGCACAAGTGAATCTTGCACTTCTCGCACATTATGCGGCTTCTTCCTGTGCAGCCTTCCATCTTGCACCTTCTTTCTGTCGTGTCATCATGAAGTGGGAAATGTCCGAGCTGATCAAATCTCACATCCTGGACAGGTCTATTTTCTGCCATCCTTGGGTGTTTCGAAGCCTGCAATGGTGAAAGTGAAGGCCTTCCCCTCTTGGGTGCCACAGGTTTCAACCCAGCTGCTGACAGTGCGTCGATGACTTTCAGAGTGAAGTCAAGGAGATCAAGCTGCTTAGGGAGGCTCTCTTTGTCCGCGTCACACTTATACTCAAGCCAAGCGTTTACCACTGCGAGGTTCATAAAATGAAACGTCATTCTCAAGGTCCACTTCCGTGAGCGAATGGTAGTTCGATAAAGAGAAATCAGGAAGTCTGCTTTATCGATTCCGCCCATGCTGCGGTTGTATGCGTTAATGACTGCTGGTCGCTTCACGTCCACAAAACGCTTTTCTGCTTTGTTCCAAAGACGAACACTGCCTTCTTCCTCGATGGCAATGAAATTAAACGCAAGGGTCACAATCCTATTGTCCATCCACCTTATTATGGCTATCTTTCCATCAGCACTCACAACGCACTCTGAAGAACCGCGGCCGCTTTTCTTCAATTCCTTTTCAGTCTGCAAAGGACACTTTTCACACCTGTTCGATCTTACAGTGCCGGTAGCAAATATTTTTTTACAAAACAGATTACGGAGCAGTGGCAGAGAGGTAGAATAGTTGTCGAAAAAAAGCTTGTGTCCCACATCAGATGGAATTCGGTCAGCTAAATGCAAAACTATTGCGCCTGTAACACCATACTGCTGTTTGACGCGATCTTCGATTTTTGTTGTGAACCCTTGATAGGGTAGAAAGTCATATACAAGGCCAGATTCGCCACAGAGCATAAATATTTTGATGCCCCGTAGGTGCGGCTTTCCTTTGACATACTGTTTTACGTCAAGACGCCCTTTGAAGGGCACCACCTGTTCATCTATGCAGAGGCGCTCCTCTGCTGTAAGTGATTTACACTTGCTTTGGAAAGCATCGAGCAGTGGCCTCACTTTCCAGAGACGGTCGTTGCAGTCGGGGCAATTCACATCTACAATATGCAAATTATTGCGCAGTTTCTCGAACCGGTTTCGTGGCATTCCTGCAGACGCCACGAGATCGCATCTCATGTTCGGCTTCCAATAAAGCCTGAGCCTCGGATAGTGGAGGACCCCCATTGTGAGGTGTAGTGCGACTAGTCGCCTTATCTCTGCCTCGTTGGTGTTGACGGAGCTGCCTTCATGAAACACCGAGTACTGGTTTTTTTTTTCAGCCAGCTCCAGGAATACACTATTTGGCACATACCCTTTGAAATATTCATAGGGTGACGACAACTCTTCGAGTCCCGATGCTTCGTGGACATCACCTTTGTATGTCGAGTGTGGTGGCTTGAACAATTTTCGTCTCCAGGCCCCAGATGTGTGCAGTGCACTCTCGTCATCGGAGCTTTCGCTGTCGCTCTCCGTTTGAGCTTCATCAAAAGCACAAGGCCGCACTCCCTCGTCGTCAGAGTCATCAAATTCGCAGTCTACGTCGGACAAGTTGCCGTTGTCGAGCTCCTCGAACAGCGCGTCGGTTGTTGCTTGTAGCCGTGCGGAACGGGTTCGGTGACACGAATAAAACAAAGTCGCAGGTGTACCCGCACCTGTGAACAGAGAGAAACACGGTAATTAACATACTGCGTCAGGATTCATTCAGATATCGCGCCTCTAAAGCAGGCGCCACAATCGATTCGTCCACCGCCATTTGCAACCGTTGAGCTCTGATGGTGTCAAAATCGTACATGACAAAAGCATGCCGGTGCGCAAAAGCTGCATGTGCAAACAAAAAAACTCAAACGCCTTCTCACTAATGTACTGCTAAGGCACAACATACAAAAAACTGGGCACATAATTCGAAGGAATTACGTAGCTACAATTGCAGAAAATTGCAACTCACCCGTCTCCGCATTCGCCATGATGTCTCTGCTGCTTCTTCTTCGTTGTGAACTCAGCGTTCGAGAAAACGCGAGAATACTGATGTCCATGGCAGTAGGTGGGCCCGGACTTCACTTTGGGCGAAAAATTGCCAGTTCTTGTTTCGTTTTCTTTCCGTGGCGGTATCATTCGTCGTGCGGTGTCAATTGACACCGCCAGGGCCGAAAGGGTTAAGGATTGTATTAGAAACATCCTTTACAATATTCAGTGTTGCCTACGATATCACAGCTCCTGGTGAGGTCCAGGCAGTTACTGCAGTGCACAACAATTGACCATGGTTCTGAGTCCGTGATATGCTTCTGTACCGCACTAAATCTTGAGATGTTCGCAGCTTCGTCAAAACAATGACCCCTCAGATTATAAAGGCCCTTGTCGAATTACTAGTTTTTCCAACGCTCGCAGGTGACTAGTTCGGGCAGCAGTGCCGCGCATGCAGGCCTGTGCCAGATCCGTTGCAGTTAACCCTTCCTCTTGTGTCTGGGAAGGGTTTCAAGAGTTATTCAGGAAGCGCTGAACCCACGCGGTTATTCGAATCCAGGTTAAAAAGCTAATATTTTCGATATCCTATAGTGGGTCCGGTGCACTGCATGTCACTGCATTGAGCACTTGCATGGCCTTTTCCTCCTGCGCAAGAGCTGCTATCAATGCTAGAGAGAAGCACTGAGTGCTCGGTGGTCGTCTTCAGCCATGCAGGCCCATTCCATTGCACTTCATTTTCAATCAAAGTGGAAGGCATAATGCCCCATTGTTAATAGATCTGCGGGGCAATGATTCCAAACTGCCGTATCAGTCGGAGACTATACCTCCTGTACTCTATTTGCAACTAAACGTTTCCACTTGAAAGCAGTGGATCAAAATAGCTCTCACGTTTTGCTGAAAAAGCGTTTTGGCCAGCCGAGCTCCTATCAGTGCCCCCATTGGCTCTAACCGCAGCAATGACAAGCGCTGTAGCGGAGCCACTCTTGACTTAGCCATCAAAAGGGATACAGTGGTTCTCGAACTGGCATCACAGAAAATGTGAAGCTCAGGCTTGGTATGCTCTCCTTTCAAGGTGAGTTTATGAGGTATGGATATGTGGCGAAGCGCAGGAAGCTGTTGGCACGAAATGTCTCATTTCTCGAATACGTCTGAAGAGTTTTTCATCCCAGTCCATACGTCGCTCCCTGAGGGTAAAACAAAATTTTCGTTGTGGTGGAAATTGAAATTAGCGCAAGAAACCCAAAGGGGTCAAAAATATGCACTAATGCTTGCAGCAAAAATCTGTCTTGCTGTGATCTCAAGAAAATCTATCAGGGTGCTTATTTCAAACACAGTCGTCTGTATGGGGCTGCTATTCGACACCGAAAATCATGGTCATGGTGAGCTCCGGCAATCTGACTCGTGCATCGTGCATTCTCATTTTCGAGCATCATTGAAACTTGTGCCGCATTCGGGTGCCACTTGCACAGGTGCATGCCGGCAGCCTTGTGTAATGCACTGCGATTGTTGACGTATGCATTCAGCCTACTCTATGGTGTCAGTGCCTGTAACCAAATCATCAACATATAAGTCATTTTCGAAGATATCGGCTATGCTGCGATAAATTTCTTGCATTTGACTATATGCTACCTCAAAGTTGCTATGAGCAGAAAGGGGCTTAATGTTGCCCCGAAAGGCACTCTAGTCATTCGGTACACCTTAATGGGAGGCAGAGCTTCGGACTGTTTGGAGGTTCGCTCGTACCAAGGAAGTCACAAAGCGTCATGGTCACTCCCCACAAGCTGCATCTGGAGGAATGCTTTTTTGATGTTGGACATGACAGCGATGTTGTGAGTTTGGAACCTGATTAGAATGTGAGAGGCTTATTTAAATTTGGTCCAGCAGAGAGTACGCTCACCTCTTGAGTGGTCTGCTGTTGATCTGATGCCTCGATGCAACAGGTAATAGGTCCCTTTTGGAACTCACCATTTTCGTTGATATCCTCAGCATGCCCAGCAATCAGGTATCCTTTCAGCGCTTGGTCATAAACTTGCATGTTCTTTTTGTTTCTCATCAGTTTTGTTGCTCCGCAGCTATTGCCTTGTCAGCTAAATCTGGGGCATTCTTTCGGGGCAAGGCATGGTAACGGCCATCTATAAGTAACGTTTTGTTGGATGCTTCGCAGAACACCATCCTTTTCTGTGACCCTTGTGTCAACTATACCGAGATGCTCCAGTTCCCATAATGACTTTAGCTGACTGGAGAGGTCATCTTGCTCGGTGGTCATAAACACACGCATGACTCCGGTCATTGTCAAAAAGGTCTTCGCTGTATTCTTTGCCAATGTGCCTTGCATTGTACACCCAAAGATGGTCTCCACGGCGACAAGCTTTTTAGTTGTTATCCGCTTGACATCTGTAGTGGCGCCCCTGTAGTGGTCAGCGCCAATCAAGAGACAGACTCCAGTGTCCTGTCGGTAGTCGTCCGGAGCAGGCGAGCAGCGGCAGCATCTGAGGAAAACGGCACCATTCTTTCGATGCTGTAGGGAATCTTTATTACACAAATTTCATAAAAAAGATGTTGAAAGGCTTCACTGCAAGACACCGGTATTGTGCAAAAAAGCATCTTGCAGAGTTCGATACAATAAAAAAGAGCATGAAGAAAAAAATATGAACTGCGCACAAAATAAAGACATGAACAGCGGCTAATTTCCACAGCTCCTGAAGCACAGCTAGAAGGACACTTTCGCATGGTACTTTTCGAAGCAAGGTGGGGCACAGAGGCCAACTCCACGCTGTTCGCACCAGTAATGTGTTTCCTGCTATTTTTTTCCTTGAAGCACCTTTTTCGCCAAACTGGTAGCACACTACACATCTTTTCATGGGTGTTGCTTTCTTTTCTGTGAGGGGGGTTATTCTGGGGCCTTCCTTGTAACTTCAGCAAGTCGCTTCGTGAGGATTTTCCTTGCTTTGGCTTCCTGTCTTCATCCAGGTTTTTCCTGAGCAGTTGTGCCGCAAGTTTGACACGGAAATCAAGATGAGTGCCTTTTCTTCCAGGCGTCTGGTGTAGAAGTGCATTGAAATTTGCCATATCGATGAGGTACCAAAAAATTTTCTTGTAGTGCACCTTTTGACCATTTCTGGTAGCAGGGTAATACGACAGAGTCTGATCGCATTTATCCACACCACCCATCGTGTTGTTGTAATCTAATGCATTCCTTTTGTTGACAACTTCCTCTATTATCGCAGAATGGACAGCACACAGGAAAGTCAGTCTTCTTGTCCTGCCATTGCATTGCAAGACACTGACTGCACTGGTGTGCAACGATTTTATCCTTTTGGAGCTTTGCTTCCCAGAACGGAGGCATACCCTTCCGCATGGGCCTGGCTGCGCCGTAAACATCTGTTCTTCGTTTGATCAACAAATCTACTAACTCTGGAGAGTTGTAATAATTGTCCACTGTCACGGTCGAGAAACAGCTCCATCAATGACAAAACAAATTGCTCACAAATAGTTGTGAGCAAGACTTCAAAAGTTGCAGCCTGAAAACCAGCCCAAATGACACACCGCACACATTGCTCACAGTTGACATAGCGGAAAAACTGCTGCCTACTAATAAAAGGCTGTGAGCACAGCACACATGCATTCTTGCTGCCATCTTGAGATCTTCGTTATGATGATAATAGTAATACAGTCCAGCCCACTTATAACGAACTTGATCATCATGCCACATTTGTTTGTTGTATCCAAAGTTCGTAGTAAGTGGACCGCTTATAATATGGGCAAAAAGCAAGCGAGACGAAAGTTAACTTTATTTTTGAAAAAAGTCAGTGATGCATGTCTGCTTCTTTAAAGCTGATCGCATCACTGCAGTTTCTAATTTTTCCAGCGTGGTAATATGTTCATCGCCAAGGCCTCTGCTGCACACGAGTTCCTTAAGCGACGCGATGTAACCAATCGCGGTTGAAGTGGGCTCGCGCGTTGAGGCAGTCTTCAACTCCCCGATCTGGGAAAGGCACGGATGCGGCAACGATGTCAATGCAGTGCCATTGCACAGAAAGAATCGACGGCGCAACAAATGGAGAACCGTTTTGAGCCGGTACAGCAGGCGCCTGACTTTCCGGATTGGCCGACGCAGATCACTTGGATGCATCACAGCGACGTGGGCGTCGCCACTTTCTCTTTCGTCACCGCGTGCGCGTGCTTTTTCGTTTTAATTTTTGAATGCACGCTTTTTCTTCTTTTACTTTATTTTACCCGCAAAGGAGTGCTGAGGGACGCTTTGTGCGCTCTGTGTTCGCGTCGTGTCAGAGGAACACAAAGTGCGCAAAATTCGCCTGCCGCGAGTTCGCAGTTGAGCGAAACCGCGCCAAACACCGCCAGCTCGGTCAACTACGGGGGCCCGACAGCTTCGCGTTCGCTCTAACCGAGTGTTGAGACCACAACAGTTTGTTCTATTTGAGACACTGTGCCATTGCCCCAATATATATTTTGACTGTAGCACCACCCTTGTTCGTACTAAGCGAGCGTTCGTTATATCTGCGGCTGTTATAAGTGGGCTGGACTGTAATTGTAAATGTAATTAGTCATACTAATAAATAATAAAATAAACTATTAGTATAGCAAAAATTCTTGAAACATGGCAGTGCAAAATGCTTTTGCATTCTTCCAAAGCAGTTTCTGCACTGATCCATTTTTTTTTTTACTTCTGATGCTGTTGAAGCTTGACTTCACTTTTGGAGTGGTGGCTTTTCATCTCAAATGGAGCATCCACTCTCTTGTGAAACTGCTGGGCAGACCATTAAGGGCACCCGTTCATTGTATTGCCCAGAACTTGTCATTAAGTTTGATCTCTGTAGTGGATTTTCACAAACATATTAACATAGATTAAAATAGAAGGCATGCCTGCATCTTATCCTCGTTTTTGTTGAGAAATTTGATATTCATAACCCTTGCACTTTAGAAATACTGCTCGTGATTCCACGCAGTGCTGAAAAGTTTGTGCTGTCAATTTTCAGCGTTGAACAGCTGCTTTCACCTGCTTGCAGGATTTGTGAGCAAATAACCCTTGGTCGTGTTGAACATTGCAGCTAAAGTAATAAACAAGTGTCTTGCTAAGTGTGTGATAACCTTTATGATGTAAAATGTTTAACTCTTGCACAGTGCTTTGAATTAGCCCCCATCATAAATTATGTACAATTTTTTTCTTCCACAAGAAAAGTTTTTGGGAAAAGCTTAGTCTTGAAGCATTAGGGTAAAATTGCAGAGGCTGTCTCCCCAGTTGTATGCAATGCTCAAGAGTGCTACTTCAACGGTAAACTGGCACTGCCTTGCAGATTTTCAGAATGCTGGTAATTCATTCCTATTCTGCACTAAGTTCAGATGAGTTCTGCTTCTGCTACGGCCTGTGTGTTGTGGGCTTCTCTACGGGGCTGCGGCTCCGCTTTCAGAGCAATCAATGCTCCGCTGGCTCAGACCACAGTGGTAGCCCCAAGAACAACACGAACACCGAGGACCAAAGGGTAAGCCGGTTTAATGTTTGCGCGCGATCAACCAATTCTTTTCACCTGATGAAAGTCCCTCTTTTCCGGAGCTAGCCCGTCCGGTCCACTCTGTCGATATTGCACACCACCACACACGCACTCACTCTCCCCGAAACCACACCCAGCCAACACAGCACGCGCTTCCCTTGCCACAGCAGTAGAGGAAGAGAGGGGGAAGGAGGCTGCCACGTGATGTAGAGAGGAGAGGCCACACTTCACCTTCGCCACTGCATCGTAGCCAGGAGGGGAAGGAGCGGTGATATGTGCCTTCCCACAGTGTATAAAAACAGATGTAACTCGGGAACAGAGTGGCTAAGAATATTTTAAGCATATGATAATTACAAGCACGAGTTCAGGGGAATTTATAAAATTGGTGGGAGCTAAGAGCACGTGCCACAAACATATTAAAGGCCAGCTTCTATGCCCCATGATGATGGTCATAGCATATGGATGCCAGCCATAACGTCAATCATCAGATCGAACCCCGGCCATGGAGGCGGGATCCAATCTCTAAATGCAAACGATGTTCGCACGTAAAACTATAGGCGGTTTAGTTACAACAGTGCTTCTAGCTTTCTTCTTTCACTCCCTCCTTTTCCCCGTTCACTCCTGGAACACTTAGGGTGTCAACCCTTCTACTGCGCTTCTGTCCTCATCAGCACGCTAGCCAACTACAGAAAATAAGCCGGCAGTTTGTATTGAAATCTGATATGCATCAGACGTTGTACGTAAAGCACCACGCAGCTGACCAAGGCTCGCAAACGATCATACTGCAGTGTCTCAAAAATTGCTCCTAAAAACATGTACACGCATCATAAAATAAGCACTCACTACATTACCAGAACGGTGGTCCACTTCAGAATCAACAATGATAATGAGCGAAGATTTAGCCAGTATCTAAATGTGCGCATTAAAAGGATGGGACAGAATTACTTTTTTTTAATGCACACACTGCGTTCATTCCAGGCATCATCAATGCAAAACTTCTCTCTGTGCATGTCCTCGTTGTACTGCACCCATGAATTGCTCAATGCAATGTCAAATAAATGAAACATACTTCTGATAGTCCATTTGTTGACCCGGGCCTTCATTCTGTAATAGCTAATCATTCGATCAGCCATATCAACACCACCCATGTTGATACACATTTTGACGTGTGGCAGGGGCACGTTAAGGTATTTTTTCTGTAGTTCTTTTTCACTGGACAGCTTGATATCTTTTGGCAGTCTGTTGTTGATCACTGGTCCAGTCGCAGCAATTCCTTTTTGCTCAAGTTTATCCAGGAGTGCACTTGAAGTTAAATATCTATCAAAATATAACTTCGTCCCTGGGCTGGGTGTTTCTGTTAGTCGCAGCACCGCTGACTTTGCTATTCGTGAGCTTCCAGCATACAATTTCGAGTTGTGTTAGCCCGGTAAACGGTATCATCTGCTCATCAATGCAAACGTGCTTGGGGCGAGGGAGTTTGTGACAGCCATCCTTAATTAAAGAGACCAGGGGTTGGATTTTCCAGAACAGGTCCTCTTCTCATCATCGCTAACATCAAGCTCAATGACAAGCTGAAGCCGGCGTCGTAACTTGAAATGCCTGTTACGAGTCATGTTTTCGGCTACAAGCGAAACTCGTCTTTCTTTGCCAATGCATCTGAATTTGTGGGTAGCCCAAGCATGACATTTTCAATGATGTCCCTAAAAATGTCTTCAGTTCTTTAGCTGAACATCCAACGAATGCCCAGTCACTTTCACATGGCTTCTGTTCACTGAATAGGCCATTTTTTGGTATGCCTCTTGGGTACATACTACAAAAAATAATTGTAGGGGGCCCAAGAGGTCCGCACGTCACTGTCATCAGCATTGCCGGGAATGAATGCTGGAAGCCAGGTTGTAGTGGGCCTGCATTGAAAAAAACAAGTGTTAGAAATAAAATTTTCTTTGCAGGTTCGTCAACACAGCGAAGCCATACAGTGTCACAATGCTTACTCTTTAAGGTGTTACCAGCATGCTCCAGATGCTTTGCCATTAGAAGTTGAAGGCCATCATCTTCACTACTTTCATCGTCAGAGGTTTAGAAGAGCTGGGGTCCACTATAGTGTCCTTATCGCTGTCAGAGGTCGATATTTGACGAGTTGCCAGCAGCTTTTCATTGTAGGATTGTGCCTGCAGTAGCATCTGACTTCAAAGGCCTGTACCCTGACCAAAAAAAAAAATGTTTAGTGCACAGAAATACAAAACTGTCCAAAACGCACAGACCTGCATCACAGCAATGGAATTGTTGCGCCGATAAAGCTAAGGTGCACTAGGCTCATTCTGTGGCCATCGCATTGCTACATTCATTGCTATATAGATGCCATCATAGCTCTAAAGCAGCTTGCCTGATAGGCCTTGCTTTCCTTGTTGAACTGCATCTCTTGTGTGGTAGCTGTGGGTTGCACATTTCTTGCTGTCGCTGTGGCAGCTTGTGTTACATTTATTGCTGTAGGCATGTTGCTGTTTGCTTGCCATGTACTGCTGACAGGGTCATTTGATGCATCTTGGCCATTAGCGCTGTTGCTGGTATTGTCGGCATTGTTGTGCATGTCCATCGATTCCGTAAATTTCTTGTACTTCTGCCACACTTTGTGATGTTCCCTGCAGCCCTTAAGCATAGTATGGCTTTACTTGCCTATAATATTACATCTATAATGTAATTTCAACACAGCAGTCAACTGGATTCAGCACAGAAACCCCGTTCCTGCATTAACATTAACTGTATTTTTATAAAGTGTACAATATATCTATTTCTTGTATCATTTACTTTGCTTTATTTAGCATGCTTTATTCATATTTAGTTGTTGAGCTCAACAGTGCTTGTGTTTTGCTTTCCCTTGTATAATCGGTGCTAAATGCTTTTTTGTATATGCCATTCTTTTGAACCATCCTGTAACACCCTGCTGAAATGTCGTTTAGTGATTGCAGTAACTGTAAATCCAACTGTAATCCAGAACAACAGTTTTCACATTCCCAGCACAGCTCCCTATATAGCCAGTGTATTGTGTTAACAGGGCACTTACCCTCGGGGTGTCTAGCGAAATCAGGGAAAGTTGCACGATATATATATTCTGCAATGCATTTTCATATGAAGCTGACCCACAGCAAGTTATTCGTGCAGATTGTATTTTGTGCTGTCTCGGCAGCGCATGTCCGCCATGGCGGCTGCGCCGCAAGGTGAGGCGCGATAAATCCAGCACATGGCTGAGCTGCCACAATAGAAGAAACAATACACATGTGTTTGGGTATTGTGTAAATATGTGTAAATGCTACGTGAGAGTAGTGCGCAACTAAAAGTATGAATAACCGCATCGGTAGCAGCCAGTGCGAAAGGCGATCAGCAAGCTGTGCTGCCAAGCACGCGTGCAGCCATATTGGTTAGGTCTGGCTCAGCTGGGCAGCTCGCATGCAGTGCACATTTAATTTTCAGTACTCCATTTCAATATTTTCACTTGCAGATTCATTCGGCAGGGAATTTGAACTTAAATAATCAGGAAAAATTTGTAATTCAGAGATTTTGAAAATATTGGTTTGCTAGACATCCTTACACTGGTTGCGCATCTGTGGAGGAGACACTGGGCCTTCAAGGTGCAGCGTAAGAGCGGCTGCAGCAACATCTCTTGTCACATGCACGTGCCTTTTCAGCTGCATGACGGGTGACCAGAAGCCAGCTTATTTGTTGCCATTTTCTTCAACGCATCCATGCTCTTTTGCCATGTCTAGTATGTCTTGCAGCAAATGGCATTTCTAGTCATAATCTTCACTTCCGCACCTGTACAATGCGGTACAAAACAGCAAATTATTATTACGCTTCCCACAGTAATCATAAGACGAATCATTGTAGTCTCGAATAATTTTATGTATGTGGAAATGCGATGGATGTTTTAGACACCTCCTCGAGGTAGTCTATACGGTTTATGACCCTGAAGACTGTGGTCTTGCCTGTGTCTAGCTATGAATAGCCCAATTTAGAGAGCTGGAACAGTGCTGTGTGCTGTTTATGGCATATATGCACCAAGCTTCGATTTACTATGCCTGTGGTCGCATATAAATGCAAATATAATACATCTGGTTTAGGCTTTTCGAGACGGCGGACAGATCGTTGGCTGAGCTAGGCCACCGCCACGCCACTTACATTACCTAGCAACTGAGGCACTCACCACAGGAAAGCCAGAACATGCTCTTTAGCTGTTTTTGAAGCCGAATCCCCATTGTCAGAACGAGGGTACATGGAAGAACGCCTCGAACCCGGCAGTAAGTTCGGTTGCCACACTATACATATGAATTGCTGCACGAGCGACAACTGCATACAAATTAAGGTTCCTTTTTGGTTTTCTCCACATTACGCGTATAATATGCACCTCTTCATCGGAGTACTTGTGTACCACATCCTCTATGTAGCCGATAACTTTTGGGCGTTTTGTAGGTGACCCTGCAAAATATTGCTGAAAGAAGGCATTACAAGTCGAAATTGTCGTCGCTAATTAATTGCAGATGCCATACTGCGCGCGCAAAAAACGGCGATGCCCAGTGTGTCCTGCCAATATTTTTGAAACCACTGAAAACCGCCGAAAAACATCCTGCAACCTAAGGAAGTGACGACATTATAAACTGGAAGTTCCGGTGAGATCCGCCTTTGGTCGGCAGATCAAGGTGGAGCTCTCTGCAGTGAGCGGAGTTGGTCCAAATGACCTGCCCCGGAGCAGCCAGTGGAGCTTGGGTTATGAGGGAGGAAGGAGTAAGAGGTGCTGGATAGGGGGGAGTACCTGGCAGATTCGTTGGTGGTGGCAGACTAGTCGGTCCACGATCCTTGAAGCTTCACAAACACCATAGTACAATGGTTCCTTTCCACTGGCTTTGGTATGTAGCCATGCCTGCCGAGAAGGCGGCTGAGTGGTAATACTGATTTAAGTTTCTGGAAGCTTCTATGAGACTCTTTCCCTTCGCTTATAAAATAAAAACTCATTTGACTAGGCTCTCGATGACCAGGTTCTCGATCGTGAAGTCTGTGGAGAAATAATAAATAGGTAACAAGTATTCCACAAATGATAGAGTGATGCTGGAAACATGGGACATACCTTTATTCCATGTGAAGTTCTCCACTTTCATCAATCTGTGGCTTGGTATGTAGCCATGCCTGCCGAGAAGGCGGCTGAGTGGAAATACTGATTTGAGTTTCTGGAAGCTTCTATGAGGCTCCTTTCCTTCGCTTATAAAATAAAAACGCATTTGACTCTCGATGACTGGGTTCTCGATCGTGAAGTCTCCTGCGGAGAAATAATAAATAATAGCTGACAAGTATTCCACAATAGAGTGATGCTGGAAACATGGGACATACCTTTATTCTATGTGAAGTTCTCCACTTTCATCAATCTGTGGCTTGGTATGTAGCCATGCCTGCCGAGAAGGCGGCTGAGTGGAAATACTGATTTGAGTTTCTGGAAGCTTCTATGAGGCTCCTTCCCTTCGCTTATAAAATAAAAACGCATTTGACTCTCGATGACTGGGTTCTCGATCGTGAAGTCTCCTGCGGAGAAATAATAAATAATAGCTGACAAGTATTCCACAATAGAGTGATGCTGGAAACATGGGACATACCTTTATTCCATCTGAAGTTCACCACTTTCATCGATCTGTGGCTTTGGTATGTAGCCATGCCTGCCGAGAAGGCGGCTGAATGGAAATACTGATTTGAGTTTCTGGAAGCTTCTATGAGGCTCCTTCCCTTCGCTTATAAAATAAAAACGCATTTGACTCTCGATGACTGGGTTCTCGATCGTGAAGTCTCCTGCGGAGAAATAATAAATAACAGGTGACAAGTATTCCACAAACGATAGTGATGCTGGAAACATGGGACATACCTTTATCCCATGTGAAGTTCTCCACTTTCATCGATCTGTGGCTTTGGTATGTAGCCATGCCTGCCGAGAAGGCGGCTGAGTGGAAATACTGATTTGAGTTTCTGGAAGCTTCTATGAGGCTCTTTCCCTTTGCTTATAAAATAAAAACGCATTTGACTCGATGATCGGGTTCGCGATCGTGATGTCTCCTGTGGAGAAATAATAAATAATAGCTGACAAGTATTCCATGAACTATAGTGATGCAGGAAACATGGCACATACCTTTATTCCATCTGAAGTTCTCCACTTTCATCGATCTGTGGCTTTGGTATGTAGCCATGCCTGCCGAGAAGGCGGCTGAGTGGAAATACTGATTTGAGTTTCTGGAAGCTTCTATGAGGCTCTTTCCCTTTGCTTATAAAATAAAAACGCATTTGACTCGATGATCGGGTTCGCGATCGTGATGTCTCCTGTGGAGAAATAATAAATAATAGCTGACAAGTATTCCATGAACTATAGTGATGCAGGAAACATGGCACATACCTTTATTCCATCTGAAGTTCTCCACTTTCATCGATCTGTGGCTTTGGTATGTAGTCATGCCTGCCGAGAAGGCGGCTGAGTGGAAATACTGATTTGAGTTTCTGGAAGCTTTTATGACACTCTTTCCCTTCGCCTATAAAATAAAAACGCATTTGACTCTCGATGACCAGGTTCTTGGTCGTGATGTCTCCCGTGGAGAAATAATAAATAATAGGAGACAGTATTCCACAAACGATAGTGTGATGCTGGAAACATGGGACATACCTTTATTCCATGTGAAGTTCTTCACTTTCATCAATCTGTCAAAAGCAGAGAAAGAGAAAAGTTTGACCGCAGTGTGCAGATGTGCCCTAGGCCAACTCTCATCAGTTTTCTCCATGCGCATGTAGATGAAAAGTTTCGATGGTACTTCCAGTTAATCACTGCGCTCTTCCTACCAAAGCCTCTTAATAACCCAAGTTAATAACAAAGTTCCATCAAAATTTCTATATTAATATTTGAGGTTTTATTGCATTCTGGTGCCTCTCGAGTGTCAGGCTCGGGCTTGATTGCATTTGAGCTGTGTGATAACCTCGATCTGCATTGCATTGAATGCAGTTCAATTTCAGGATCCAAAAAGTGTCGATGTGACAAAGGTACCGTGCAAGATTTAGCATTGTCTATAAGCTATTGATGTTGCCTTCGCAGTTCAAACATATATGGACCTGCAGGGGCACCTTGTACCACCACAGACCCTGAGCCCCCATACCAAAGCTGTGGTCCGCACCATGGCGATAGGTTGTAAAGTGGAGGAAAGAAATTATTAACAGTTGCGGTTGTGGTCAAACCTCGGCTGACAGGCTCCTCGTCTGTCGAACAGGCGAGAGGCTCTGAAACCTTTCTCTGCATATAAAGGTGAAACAGAGGTGGCATTATTTAAAAAAGCTAATTAATAAACTGCATGGATAAAGTTTTTAAAAAAATCTGATCGGCCCCTGAAGAGGGGTCACACCGAATTGAAAAAACTGGCCCCAGAAAAACCAGAATTTCTAGTTTTTACTCTGCTTTACATAGTTAGCTTAGATGGTTAGTAGAAGCAAGTTACTATTGTCAGCCAATTTCATGTTTTTTGGTTACATAACTATCGAAGAAAAACATAGCAGCCAGTTTAGCTTGGCTGGGCAAACCAGTCATGAAGATGGGCAGGCGGCCTGCCAGTTACTTCCCTGTCCTAGAACAGTATGTTTTCACATTCCATTTCTGTGTGCAGTAAGTATAAAATGTCCCATGCAATGGCATCAGCTGTGCCTGACAACACTTAGCTGCCATGGCAATGAACTTTCAGCAGACATGAAATAGTCTGCAATTTCATCCCTCATTGCCACAGCAGCTGAGGCAGGCCGGTGGTTTGATGGTGGTGCACTGCTGCCAGTTTGGGAAACCATGTGCCGCCACTCTCCATCCTGCAGTCTCCTCACTTGGGCTTGTCCCCGTAATTGTCAGGGCAGTATGCCTTATCAACCATGAGGAAATTATGCAGGACATGGCTGCTTCTATCATAGAGCTAAGGAGCTCGCTTATCCTCCACTGTACCCAAAAACACGTGCCATCTCGAAACTAAGATGCCAAAAGCATTTTCAGTGCGTCTGCGAGCTCTTGAGAGGCTATAGTTGAATACTTTTTTTTTCTTCTAGCTGTCTCCCAGCGGAGTCTTATTCACCCTGTTCTAGAACAGTACATTTTCAGTATCAATGTGCACATTCCATTTCTGTGTGCAGTATAAAATGTCATGCAGTGGCATCAGCTCCGCTTGACAACACTTAGCTGCCATGGCAATGGACCTTCAGCAGACATGAAATAGTCTGCAATTTCGTCCATGGCAGCTGAGGCAGGCCACAGTGGTTTAATGATGGTGCACTGCTGCCAATTTGGGAAACCATGTGCCGCCACTCTCCATCCTGCACAGTCTCCTTACTTGGGCTTGTCCCCGTAATTGTTAGGGCAATATGCATTGTCTACCATGAGGAAATTATGCAGGACCACGGCTGCTTCTATCATAGAGCTTAGGAGCTCGCTTACCTTCTTCTGTACCCAAAAACGCGGGCCATCTCGGAATTAAGATGCCAAAAGCATTTTCAATGCGTCTGCGGGCTCTCGAGAGGTGATAGTTGAATACTTTTTTTCTTCTAGCTTTCTCCCAGGGTAGGGACGCATCAGATAAACCGGCCAGTTAGAAACTCCTGAAGCGAGTCTTATTTAATGGCTGCCTTCAGGTTGCTCTTTAGCTCCGATGTCAACCATAATGAAGCGATAATTAGCATCTGCGATTGCGAGCATGAGTAGTACCCCTTTAGTGGAAGTAGTCTGGCCCACTGTTTTCAGGGCATTTGATAGCGAAATGTTTACAGTCAATACTCCCAATCCATTCGGAAAATTCTACTTCGTAATCTTCTCTTTCTTCCACTCTCTCACACCCAAGTACAACAGGCTTCAGGAAATTGTAGATTGCTGGAAGAGTTTCCTTTAAGATCTCTCCCACTGTGGATGTATGAATTCTCTAACTCATTGAGATGGCTTGAATCGATCCACGAGTGTCCAGGAATCTACAAAGGAATGTTAACAGAACAAGCGCTTCACATTACTGTTCAAATACTTATCACAATCATGTTTTGCAATATGGATTAAGAACGAAACAATTACAAGGCTATAGAGAGTAGCAGATATGTTAAGTATTGATGAACATATTCATCTACTTAGGCGGCAAAAATGTTTCATGAAAAATAAGCCATCAGCTATCTCTTGCATCCACATCAATATGCAAATGTTGCATTTAATACAAAGGGAGGGGGAGTTTGAGGCTCAAAAAAACAAAAGAAATACTGCGATCATAGTGTGACCACATATGGTTGGCTAAGAGCCAAGAAACATGGAGATGGCATTAATGGATGCGGAAAGGATGTTGACTAAGCACAGCACTTTGCATATAATGCAATAGAGCGTAGCATAACCACTTTTCTAGGCAGTGGTGGCTGCCCACATCGCTGCTGCTTCTTGTTTCATCCATCCCGCGCCCATCCCAAACACTTTCTGGTTCCTATACCCTGCAGCTCTCACAACCTTTCCTTTGCCATGGCCCGCACACTTTTCTGTGATAGCTCCATGAATGGGTTCATTCACCGGCTCATGAGAATAGCGATTGATGTAGGCACATTGAAGACTAGGGTAAAAGGCAAAAAATAAATGTGCACGCTGCATATTCACACGCTGAACATCACGCTAGTTGTTTTCAAGCGAGCATCTTACCTCAGTGTGACTGCAAGCCTTTCTGCTGAAGAACAGGGCCTCCTGTGCATTGGTGGGTGCAGAATTCTTTCATAAACGGGGTCTAATAGCTTATCAAAGGAAGCCTTCGTCATCCTGTTCAATAAATGAACCGAAATTCTGCATGACAACACACTTTTCATCGAGCAACAACATTCCCGAGGCTACATGCAAATCAACCGAGAGGGAATCTGACTTCTACCACGAAGTGCTGGAACTGAAGACGCTGTTCCTGTTGTTTCTTCCTGTCGTCCCCGTTTGTTCGCGCTGTTTTTTTTCGTTGAAGACGCTGCAGATGCTTTCAATAAAAGGTGCGAAATCTCGCCGGAAGCGGAGGAAAAAGGGATGAGTAGCTGCGGAGAATTGCTTCGCAAGTTTCACGGCAGGCGATGCGCTGGACGCTCTTCGCATGTGCTTTGCCATCCGCGTCTCTGCGTGTGCCAGGCTGTGTCCGAGTAGTGACTGCGTCGCCGACCTGACTCACCCAAACGTCAAAGTATAAGTTCGCCTCCTGTGCGTTGGTGGGTGCAGAATTCTTTCATAAACAGGGTCTAATAGCTTATCAAAGGAAGTCTTCGTCATCCTGCGTTCAATAAATGAACCAAAATTCTGCATGACAACACACTTTTCATCGAGCAACAACATTCCTGAGGCTACGTGCAAATCAACCGAGAAGGAATCCGACTCCTACCACAAAGTGCTTTAACTGAAGACGCTTTCAATGAAAAGGCACGAAATCTCGTCGGGACCGGAGGAAAAAGGGACGAGTAGCTGCGGAGGATTGCTTCGCGAGTTTTATGGCAGGCAGTATGCTGGATGCTCTGCGCATGCACTTTGCCATTCGCAAGTCGCTGCGTGTGTCAGGCTGTGTCCGAGTATAGAGTGACCGGTATAGAGTAAAGAGTGACCGTCAAGTCGGCAACGCTGCGGCAGGCGCAGCGTTGCCGACCCGACGTACCCAAACGTCAAAGTATAAGTTCGCCTTAAGAACGGGCGCGATGTGGTGAAAAAAATAAAACCGAAAGCGAAATTGAAAAAAAGGGATGAATTCGAATCGTGAAACCAAGTGTTAAAAACAGCAATATGCAAGTACTGTGATAACAACCATGATTGTTGTACAGGGAGAGAAAGGCACTATATCTGTCACGTTTCGTTTGTGGACACCTGAACAGCGTCGTAATGGAAGGGAGGAAAACTGAGAGAAAATGGAATAGCTACAAGGATTCAATGCTTAGAAATGGTCAATGTGCAAATACTATACATGGATTTCCAAATGTGATGTGTTTAAATATCTGTTGCCGTGTAGGAGATTGGGATGATTAGAGATTCAAAAGACGAACATTAGCACGCACCACTAATGAGTCCACGCTCTAACTTTTTATGGCCATGCTTGAAGAGCTAATCATCAAGTTTGCACAAGAAAAAAGAGTCCGAATAGCCGAAAATAGGTGTTTCTTCGGAGGCATTCCGCGTGACAAGAGCTGTGGTGAAGGCATAAAATTTGAAAAGTGTTCATTTTCACAGCGGTCAGGTGTTCCCCGGAATCAGAATGCTGTCTTGAATGCACAGGAGGTGCAGATTCTTTTTACCAGCAAGAGAACTAACTCTATGCGCTTTGATGACAATGTGACCGAGGTACTGGCCGCCGCCACCGACATGCTGCTTATGGATGAGGCGCACAACCTCTGCCTGGACTGCCTGCTAAACAACATGGAAGTCCTGCCTCGGCATGGCCGCACTAGCGCAGGGCCACTTCGATGCGCTGAGCGCCACCTTCTTTATTTGGTCTGCTCAAGGTGCGCTTTGACAATGACAATGTGACCGAGGTGCTGGCCGCCGCCGACATGCTGCTTATGGATGAGGCGTACGGCCTCTGCCTGGACGCGCCTTCGCCAAATGCAGCCGGCGCAGCACCTTATTGCGCTATTGGCTGCGCAGTGCTTTGACGCGCTTCCGGCGCAATTCTGTTTTCTCTTTTAAAGGCACCCTTAGGGGTCAAGAAACATTTCAAATATGAAATTTAAAATTAATAAGAATACTGAGTGGATATAAAAAAGTACTGTCAACGGTGCGGCAATGACAGCTGACACCTAGGTTTAACAAAAATGGCACCGCCCACGTCTCCCTACTCGCGCAGATCTCGGCGCGCTTGCGCCACTTGTGCCCTGTTTGCGCCATTAAGTATCGTCAAGTCATGCCATATCCGTGTGCCGTGCCTATCCTAGCTATTGTTTGAAGCTAGTGTAAAGCCCTCGATTGTGCTCCACCATTCTTGCCTTCGCGCTGCTATCTCCCAGCGCTGACCATTCGGCTCTCCAACCAGGTTCTCGCAAATCGCTGTGCATGAAATAGTCGGTTGCTGCGGATCACCTGCGCTCCTGTTTCGTTTGCTTATTAGTAGTAGTAGACAGCAGGTGTCTGCCTCTTTTTTTTTCTTTTTTTAGAGTGCATTCTGTCGGACGTCAATAGTAGCTAAAAGCTTCCTACAAGCGCGGCACAATGCCATCAAGCCATATGGCCTAGAGTGATCTATCTGCCAGTGCAGACTGAAAGCAAGCTTGCTAAGCATTGCTCCATGTGCTCTGTCTGGAAGCTGAATGGAAACTATGGCAAGGGTGTAGGCTCTACCATGATATAGCTTCTGTTTGTAGCAACATAGGTCATCCTGAAAGGCGATGAAATTGCAGTTTTTGGCAGGAATAATAAGCAAGCACGAATATGTTTTGATATCTTGTATTTGACGTGCACTTGATCCAAATATGTATACGCATCTGTTAGCCCAAGTGGCACTGTACATCTGGTGTTACCAACACAGTTATAAAGACAGTGCAGTTAAATTGGATTCAATATCCTTGCATCCTTGATCATGCTCCCAACACTGAATTGGTGCAAATGAAATTATTTATTGATAAACAAATGGATGTTAGTTTTTAAATCTCATATAATTGCATCATAAAAATATACTTGGTAGAAATTGGAAGAGTGAAGGCGCACTTTTTTTTTAACTGGGAAAAAAACCCTGGCGCAAAAAATTCACACACAAAAGGGAGAGACAGGGATAATGGTCAGACGCCAACAAGTGCGCCATGAAGGTGCACTTCTTGAAGTAATGAATTCAACCAGGTGTGCATGCTGGCATGAGCATGTCATTTTTATTCCTTCATGTTCTAAATTATTTTACATTTATCATGCTTAGAGTAATCTTGGTGCAAATAATACACAGTGAATGATAAGGTTTCAGGTATGAGACTTGCATGATCTCGGAAAAAATGGAACTTGACGTAGGTGCCAAGAAGGCTGGAGCTATAACATAGGTGACAGCAGTGATCTGATGACCTGACGAAGCACACAATCTAGGCAGGCATACCGGCATTCAAGTCTTCCAGGGATTCCCATATGGCGAGATGGCATCTAGAGCAAGATGAGAAACCCAGGACAGAAGGAAACCATGTGGTGATGACAGTTGCAAGATTCCTTTACTGTGTGATATTCAAGACAAGCAGGCAAGAGGGGTCTAGTTGGTAGTGAGGTTGGCATAAGAAGCAGCATTATGGGAGTAGGCAGAAGGTGGACAAGCAGATGTTGGAAGCAGCATGTCGAGAGGCATCTGGGGATGATGGCTGCACATAAAAGTAAATCACCAGCACAGTTGTAGTGAGAGGAGTTGTAAGTGAATGTGAAGTATGAGAGAGCGAGGTCCAGGTCACAGTGGTGCGGTGAAATGTATGTTGCAAGCATATTTGTAAGAGTATGACTGAAGTGCTTAGTGAGGCCATTGATTTGGGGGTGATAGGTGGTGGCAAGCTTATGCTAGTTGGAGCAGGAACAGAGAATGTCTTCGAGAACTTAGGAAAGGAAGAAGTCACTGCTGTCTGTAAGGAGTTGATTGGAAGCACCGTCATGATGTAAAATCTTTCAAAGAAGGAAATCGGCGACATCAGTAGCAGTAGTGGCTGCAACTGCACGCATAATTGCATAGCAAGTAGTCTGTGGCAACTACAACTTATACTGATTTCGAAAGGGTGACTTGGGAAATGGGCCGAGAACGTCCAGTTTGACTTGATAGAAAGTCTTGGAGGGGATGTCAGTAGACTGAAACAGCGCCGGGTAAATGTTAGAGCATTTCTGATGCTGTCGCAGGCAGCTCAGTGGCACACACAGTGATAGAGGTGGAGCCAATGGAATCAACGACACATGTTCGTGAGTGCACGAGACACCCAAATGACTAGCAGTTGGGAGATTGTGGAGTTTTCGAAGGACGGCACTGCGAAGGTGCTTGGGAACAATGAGGAGGAGGAAGTCGGAGCCAGCAGGGTTAACGTTGTGGTGGTATAAAGTGTCACCGCAGAGGACAAAATACGTAGAAGGGGCAGTCTCAAGGCGGTCGACAATACTGTGTAGCTCGGCATCCTGGCGCTGCTCTTCATTGGTGTAAGTAAAGGAAGAGAGTGCAAACAAGTAAGCATTGCGACCGCCGCCAGAATTGTTCAGTGTGCCAACTGGATAGCGGGAAAGGCAGTCACTACCTGTATGTAGGTGACCAGACTTATAGACCTTGTGTAGTAATACTCTTGCAGACATAACGCCCGACACCTTAGCCACCTACTGGGGACTTTGTAGAGTCCACGCTCTCGACACGATGGTCCCTATTCCTCGCTGGTAGATGCCACTGCAGTGCTGGGAAGCTGTAAAAACTATTGGGGATTGCAGTGATTTTTCACTTGCTCAAGTTGATGGCACTCTTGAATAATGCTGTTGACTGTAACAGAATATTTGCAGATGAACAACTGAAAAGTGTTGCAGGCAGTTCCTTTGAGCGCATGGTGTACCTTGTCGGTGTCACTAAAGCCAGCATCAATCTTGTGACAGACTGCCAGGACGTCTTAGATGTAGGGCACGTAGCTTTCTAAAACTGGGCGTGACACGCAAGCTTCTGATCATTAGGCCTTCCAACGATCACTCACAGCCGCTCTGCAGATTCCTCAACTATCCGTGTCGCAGTCGCATTGTCAGGCTGTTGCAACTGGGAGGCCATGGTGGCATTAGCCCAAGACATGTTTCACTCAGCGAGGAGCCCAAATTCTGGTGCTTGGCCTTGCTGACATCGGATAGCGCGGATCTCAGGTGCAGCTGCGAATTCCAAGAAAATCCGGTTGTCGACCAAATAGCAGATAGAAGTGGTGTCGTGCTATGGGATATGCCAGGTAGTCGCTGTCTTGCATGGGTAGAAAAGGGCACATAGGAATGTAAATGGCAGCTTCAGGAAGGAAGCGGGAAAATTTCACTGAAAGAAGGCGAGTTGAGCTGATGAGATATTCAGAGCAGAGGGTAAGGTTCAAGCAAAGGCCAATAGAGCAGTCAGTAAGGGCAGAGTGGGCTCTTAAGAAGCAAGACTCCAATTGCCGGCGCATACTGTGGAAGAGGCGGCTGGCGTCACTACTTTCTTGAAGTGGTGATGAACCCAGGAACTGAGAATGGATAGTTGGGCCGTATTACGCACCGCTCTCAAACGGATCGCTCTCAAAGGCCTATGTCCTATTGGTCAGTTCTGCGTCACCAGTGGACGTCATGAACACAAAAGAAACGATGACGTTGAGCACCTAAATATGGCCACCAATTGAGAGCGTTTTTTTGAGAGCGACAGAAGCAGTCTCAAACGTTTGAGAGTGAAAATGGCGGCCGCGTAAATTGCGATGCGCCGCTTTGAGGTATTGTATCGGCGATCCACAGCGAAGAATGAAGCACGAGGACGCGTTTGACTTGCCTGACAAGTTGCTCCGGCTCTGTTCAACTCGGGAACAAGCAGAAAGTGTAGTGACTGCGCGACGATGTCTGACGAACATCGATGAACGGCGGCTTGCGGGCGAGTGCGTCGCCACCGCGCCGGCCAGCGCACTGCATTTTTTTGCTACCGGAGGCTTCCAACCACGATTATACCGTGCTTCCAACGTACGTAGGGAATGTAAGATCGTTTGCATCACGCAGTGCGTCGGTTGCGGAAGCCATCGGGCGGAACGATGATTGCCGTCAAGGATACGGAAACAAGTCACTAGGCAAGGGGTTCTACGCACGTTGTGAACATCACAATAGTGAGTAGATTTTGTTATTGACTGCGTGTGTTTGCCGAAGAGTTCTGAAGATCATAGTAAACTTGTATTCTGCCTGCTTTATCTCAGATCTGCGAAGCGAACACGCGCATTTCGTGACCCTGGCTGCCCCGCCGGACCAACGCCTCCTCCACGGCACGTTCGTCTAGCGTTTGTGAATGCGTCGTAAAAATGCCTGCTTCCTTTCATTTCATCCTTCTGTCAATTATATATGCGTGGATCAAAAGCATCCAAAATAAAGTTGCAAGTTCAGTGCAGTTGTGTATGTCCCTAGTCTTTGTCCTTGTCTGCCAGCGCTGCGACACCATAATGTTTGATAGCGGTACTCCTGTGCACCGAAAGGTGATCGAAGGTCTGCTGAACACCTGCGTCTTATTCCTGGTTAAGCTCTAAAAACCCGTGTTGGTCATCGAACTATCTTGATTATATGCATTGATGTGTGCAATACCACTTGTTGTAAGTCGGCTTCTCTGCAAGGCTTTTTTTCCAACCAAAAGGTCTCGTTCCCACTCGTGCATTGTTTTTCAACAGTTGTCTTCAAGATGACCTAGCAAGAGCTGTCGAAAGGGTTCTGTATACCTGCCCTTTATATGTAAAGTACTGGATGAAGAGACTATTGATTGTCCAGCGCGCCTTGTTCCTCGATGACTGGTTTCGGGCCATTTGTCACGCTCCCTGCCTGCGACACATTCGCGGCTTGAAAGTGAATGCGCCATAAAAACGCCTGCTTCTTTTCATTTCTGCAAAAACCGGGAGTCTTTCCTGAGGACAAGACTTTTTTTTTTGAAAACAAGCCTTGCAGGGAGAGACTGACTTAGATTTTGGCTTCGGTAAGAGATACATTTCCTGAATATGCTGAGACGGGCCATATGCCAAAGAATGCATGTTGCACTGAAATTTTGTTCATGGCAAAAGCAATAGGAGATAAATATTTATAGTGTTTAAATTTATTTGCTGCCTAAGAAACCAGGGTGTTTCTGTTATGCAGGTAATCATCACTACCAAGTTACAAGGCTGTCCTTACAATGATGCTTGGCTAAACAGCATTGGCACACGTTGTAAGCATTCCTGCGAATGTTTACGATTCTGGCTGTGGGCTACTTAGTATGGATCTTCAATTGAGTGCTAAAGCATGCTCAAAAGCTGTTGAGATTAGCAAAAGATGGGCCTAAGTTGATGTCATATTTTGGTTACCCATGAGACGGCAACTACCCACTGAAGTCATGGCTGATTACACCAGTGCCAAGCCATCCCAGTCCCAGCTCGCTGTCCCTTCTCTGCTACCGTTTTGCAGCCTGGTACAGTTGGCTGTGGTCACTGTGGTGTAAACATGCTTAAAATGAAAAGTGCAGTATTACAGCAAAGCAGTAAATGTTCATGATGCTGATTGTAATCAGAAAATACTACCAACAAAGATCTTTTTTTTTACTGCCACTTATGTTCAGTAGAAACACTTATTTCTTGGCAGCAGCGTTTCACTTGAGTGTTTTTACTGCAAAAGAGGCAGCATATAGAGAAGCACATGTACCTTGATATACATTGACCATACAACATTGACATGTACATTCGAGAATAAATTACTAGGCCCAAAGAAGCCATTCCATTGCATATTGAAGCTACCTATACAAATAGGTACTGTATGCATGGTGCAGTATACAAAATGCTTATATATCAGATATAACAAAGCCAGCTGGATGGTAGACTATTAGACGTCTCTTTCTCTCTGCTGTAGCAGCTGCTAGGAGAATAGTGCCCAGAATGACTGCTGAATGACAAAAATCTTAGTGACAATAAAATAACTGCAATCATAACAAATGCATTGCTGGGGCTATGTGTGAATAAAGGTTATTTTACACTAATAAAACGTGCAACACTGTCAAGAAGAATGCTAAACAGCTTGAAGACAGTAGAGGAAGCTAAACTAGAAGCATCCAATAAATGACTACGCCATAAATGTGTGATATAAACATTTTGCACAGCTACTTTTGTCATTGGCATTTATTTTCCAAGTCTGTTCAACAAATAACCAAAAAAATTCATCTTCTGTTCAAACTGATAATTTAATAGAAAAGGCTTGTACATAATTCACACAATATTGAAAGAGAATGCATGTGTGTAAAATGAACATACTTTGAAACACTAAAGACTCTGATGGATATAAAGGCACTTGAAAGCTAGTTGTCATAGTGCGATCGCAGAAATTAAGCCGATTTCCAGCTCGCTTGCGGCATCACATGCATGATACGTTTGCTTTTCCTGCCGACAGAGTGGACACCGTCTAGCACGAACAGAAACTATGACACCGTCAGAGAGGCCTTGCAACAATGTGCGACCAACACCATCACTCTTACCGCTGCGAGAAATGCAACATACTAGACATCCCTGCTCAGGCCTACCTTTATCGCCTCTAAACTTAGGTCTGGTTGAACAAACTCGTTCTCGCCTCGGTGAGAGTAAAAAAGAAAGTGTTCTTTCTCTTGAACAAACCAAAACAGCGTAAACGTCGATTTCTGTACCTCACACAGAACAACATCAGCATGGAGCAGCAGCAGCATCAATCGCAATATGAAGAACCGAGCCCAATGTGCCTGAAGTCAACTGGTTGCGATGCACAGCAGCGAGTCACTCTGGCTTGCACGACAAGTCAGTGGTTGAGGGTCGTGCACCGGATCTCGTTTCCCGCACTGCAGTCGCGAGCTCTTGCATAGTGGCTGCCACCTACTTTACTGATACTGTCAGCTTCCATCTATCGGCAGAAGTAATAGTGTAGCCTTCAATTTCCTCTTGTATTTTCCAAAGAATAACACTAGATCTACCGCTCGTCGCTCTTGCAATCGCTGGTAAGCACTGATGGAAAACACTCTTCAGCAAGCTATTTTCGTGACAAACACTTTCACCAAGCTGTTCACTGCAGGTTCGTAGCCTTTACTGCTTTCAGTCAGATTTTTCCGGCAACTAACAACATCTACAGAGGACCTCGATTTTAAACTACGCGTAAAAAGCAGCAACTAGACGGGAAAATCGGCTGTTTCTTTGCAGGCCGCCATGTTCACGCCTCGCTGTCGTCAGCTGACCCTCGCGGTGAAAATCGTTACCTAGGAGCACATTTAATTGTAATACTGAAAATGCTTCTATTTTTAGTTGCCGTATTATAGCTTCGAACAATGTTTCTTAGGTAAATAGAACATTTATACTTTATTCTCTGTGTTTTCACGAAAAATGTTTGCACACGGCCCCTTTATCGTGCAAATAAAAGTTTCCGGGGCGGGGCTTTGCTATTAAGCACCCTAGCCTGCTTGTAATTGGCTAAAGCCACGATGTCGTCACACTTCATATGTCTGAGGCTCGTCATTTTAACGTCACGCTCTCAAACTTGAGAGCGATTTTGAGAGCGGTGCGTAATACGGCCCCTGGCGTCAAAAAGAATACAAACAGGAACACTATCCTTAAGGAAATGTGCAGTTGGTCTCGACTGTGAAGTGAGCGTGAACCCTGAAAAAAGCCCTAGTGGCTTTTGAGACCTGGAACATTTTGTTCAATGCTACGGCTTAATTTGTGCCCACGTTTTGTCTTCCTGGTGGATGCCGTGACTGGACGCCCAGGTGGAACACGTCTCGAACCTTTTGGTAAGGCAGGCCGGCGTTTTGCCAGGCTAGTTGGTTGCACTTTAATCACTCTGCCACGCCTCCTATCTACTGCTGCAGAGACCTTCAGCTTCAGCAGTAGAGCATGTGCAGCACTGCTTGTATTCACGTGCTTAAGCTGGGCTATGAATGCATCCAGCAGAGCATTACTGTCCTCAGCCAGTTTGTGCACACATTGCAGCTCCTTTTCTAGTGCCCAGTACTTGGCTTCCATGTCCTGCAATTGATATTTAATGAAAATAATTATATTGTGAGCATACCTCTGCATGTATGCTGATTCTGTGAATCATGCATAACATTTTGATATGCTGTGTACATAGTTCTGTACAAAGCAAAGCTGATCAGTACAGTTTTTGTGCTGTGCACCATATTATGCAAATTATACTTTATCTCACAAAATGTTTGCAGCACTGTGAAAAGCAGCGGTACCCTGTGTTGCATGTGGTAACAGTCAATAACAACAGGGTGAAACTTTCGTGAGAACAAACGACTAACTGTATTGAACTTTACATTATATGGGGAGGTTAAACAAGGGGAAACAACACACGCACGACTTCTTTCAGTTCACGAAGCAAAATGTCTGACAGACCCGCAGGCGAATCCCTCTCCCTCAGTGCCGAGGGGGCGCCGCACACACGTCTGCTTTCTGTCAGTTCACGAAACAGGGAGAACATGATCTGCAGGCGAGTCTCTCTCTTTCCCGGCTCCAGGGCGCAGTCCCCCGCATGTCTCGACCTTGGGCTCCCAGGCACCAGATCACGAGGTAAACAGCAGAGGGGTGGGTGGGGAAGCATAGTCTTACTCGGGCTCGGTGCCGCGCCATGCACAGGATGCGGCAACACCCCTCGCACACAACACAGGAGGGAGGAATGCAGAACTGTAAATCACTGAAAACTCTCGTACTTCCATCCCAGAAGAGAAGAAAAACACAACAACCTCCCGGGCTCCAGCTGTGGGATAGGGTAGTGCTAAACACACAACTCGAGGGGGTAGAGAAGCTGCACCAGCTGTCGCAGTGTGGTTCCATTGGGCAGCTTCACGACGCAGGCTCTAATGTGGGCATCTCTTCCTGGGATCGATTCCACTATCCTGGCAGTCTTCCACATGTCGAGGCGCCTTTTTGTTGTGAAGGAGAACCAGGTCACTGACGGAGGTCTTTGTAGTACGCTGGGTCTCACATGTGTGAGCCGACCTAAGAGACAAGATATTCCTTGCGCCAACGCCTCCAAAACTGTTCAAGCAATCGTTGATGATGCCTCCACTTTCGTGTCGAAGCTTGGGTTGACGAGATGACACCAGGATACGATGATGGTGACGAGGTAAATGTCTTTCCAGTCAGAAAGTGGGCTGGCATAAGAACATCTGGTTCTTCTGGCGATGCAGAAACATGGGTCAAGGACGGGAGTTCACGATGCCTTCGACTTCCTCTAGAACACTTGTAAGCTCTTTGAAGGTGAGTCTGGCCTGACGTAGAATTTTGCGCAGACAAACCTTCACGGTTCTCACCATCCTCTACCAGAATCCATCCCATCATGCTGCTCTTTCGACAATTAATTTCCACCGAATTCTTGTCTTGGCACAGTTATCGTGCAACTTTCCGTCAAATAGGATGTCTTTCAGTACTGCAATTTCCTTAGAAGCCCTCTGGAATGTCTTCGCGTTGTCACTGTATATAACAGATGGTAATCCCCGTCGGGCGATAAATCTTTGGAAAGCCAATAGAAAGACATCAGATGAGAGGTTCGAGACAAGCTCTAGACGAACGGCTCGAGTGACGGCGCACGTCAAAAGTGCAATGTACAATTTTGAGACCGTTTCCGTGTTTTTAATGAAGAGCGGTCCGGCAAAGTCTATGCCAACGACTTCAAACGGTTACGAACGACTTACTCTTTCTGCTGGCAAAGGTGCTATGGGAGCTCCTCCTGGCTTTGCACGACCTCTCAGGTAGCTGTTGCCCGTTTAACTTGCTGAAGCCACGTGGAATCCAGAACCTTTCTCTCACTTCAGTGAGAGTGTCTCGAGTGCCGCTGTGGAATGTTCGGAAATGAGCGTCACGAATAACGAGCTCCATGAATGGGTGGCTGAGAGGGAGTAGAATCGGATGCCGAACCTCTTCATTCTCATCGGAAAAGTGGAGCCTGCCTCCAACTCGGAGTAATCCCTCCTTGTCTAGAATGGGCTGTAGTTTCTGGATGGTCGATTGAGAGCTCACCGACATTCCTTGGCGTAGACGCGATACGTCATCTGGATAGGACTCCTCTTGAACGGATTTCAGCCAATATAATTCTGACCGTTCGATATCTTTCGCTACAAGCACGACTTCTTTCTTTCAGTTCACAAAGCAAAGTGTCCGACAGTCATTCTCTCTCCGTCGGCGCCGAGGGGGCGCCGCACACACACGTCTGCTTTCTGTCAGTTCACGAAACAGGAGAACATGATCTGCAGGCGAGTCTCTCTCTTTCCTGGCGCCGGGGCGCGGTCCCCCGCATGTCTCGACCTTTTACTCCCAACTCGGGCTCGGCGCCGCGCCACGCACAGGATGCGGCAACACCCCTCGCACACAACACAGGAGGGAGGAATGCAGAACTGTAAATTACTGAACACACTCGAACTTCCATCCTAGAAGAAAAGAAAAACACAACACCCTGATCCTTTCTGGACCATGCGTGCCTATTATTATGGCCTGGGCCAAGAGGAGCACAGTTGTCTATTATAATTTGCATGATCCTGATTGGTCCAGGGCACCGCTGCCTTCCACAGTGCTACATAGTGAGACAAAGTATACGAATGACTTGAATGTTTTTTCCTTTATTGGTTGCATGTTTTCAAGCTGTACAGGCATTCTGCCTGTGTTGTAATGCCACTTTTTACAGAATTTCGATAACTATTGCATTGTTGACGTATAAAGCACAAGAAATCCTTCAGATCTTCCTGATAAAGAAGCGCAGATATTCTTGTGTGGGTACACCCTCTATAACAATGACAGATAAGAAATCGAATTTTGGATAATTTATGTGTTTATTTCTCTTCCTGACTTATATGGTTGTTAGTCCATCCATTGCGCTACTCTCAGTTTAGTGCATTATTTTTAACATGATAGTTTTAAAAGCCCTGTTCTGCCCACGCAGCCCTTCTCTGGGCATACAAAACGGTTGTGCTATATCCTTTGTTCCGAGTGGTGGAGACAGACACGTTTCTACAGGCTTTGTCTTTGCGTTCACTGCAGCCTTGCAAGAAATGAGCAACAGCGATTCTGGGTTAATCTACTCTGCACGCAGTATATAATGGAACCTTTTCACATCCCCTTTTGTTCTTTTAGAGTATTCTTACCAGTCAGGAAATGAACTCAGGGCCATATTCTCACGGTGATGACATTCTTATGGTCATAAACCTAAAAAAATTGACATGCTGCTACAATTGCTCATTACATCACATCCACAGAGCCTGCTGACATCATGGGAAGAAAATATGCTAGGTGCGGGCAGCGGTCTCCCAACGCCAGGTGTCCAAGCTGTTGCCGATCTTCAGGAGTCAGCTTCGGGCTATTCGGGAAAAAGCCACCGAAGGCTTTCTGCACAGCAGCCTGGTGCTTGCATAACGCACCTTGGCTGCCTATCCAGCAGCTGCAGGTGCCAATGTTGGCGTCCACTTCATAGGAGAGCCTGTGCCGGAAGAACAAGGCACACTATACAAAGTGCCATCTAGCTGGACTATCGACTCGGCAAAATCGCTGGGCAGCTTCTGCAGCAGGTGCTGGAATGCAACACGGTGAGAGGCATCTTGATTGTGAGCATGCCTTAGCAGCCCTGCCTCAAAGTAGCTCTCCCATGTTGTGATAGTGAAGTCCACCAGGGCTACTGCATTGCAGCACAGAACATCTTTCAGAATGCGGATGGGCGCTTCGGAATGGTTGTTTGTATTGTGCCCCCTAGTCATTGTGCCGGCACGGTAATGGAGCACCCATTCTTGTTCATTATCAAGAAAGGTATTGACCCTCTTCACAAAAGCTTCATGCTTCAAACTGCGGAGTTCTTCCTTGGCTTTCTGGAGCTGCTCTGCTGTTTTCGCATACAGAATCTGAAACCGGAACACAAAAAGTATATGATGAACTCACTTGTGAATAAAAGGTATTTACCACAAGCAGGGCTAGACTGATCAGATGAGCAATACATAGCATGATTAACAGTTCAGTCATGTGAGACTTCTTGTGACCCTATAAACCAAATTACGCCGAGATTTCTTTTACTCTCCCACTATCTTTCCAATCGCGTAGATTCATCTGCAATGCCTCGAGGATGCCATCTAGCCATCACTTTTGCTGCCTACTCCTTTTCCCATGTTCCTCAATCTTTCCCAGCATCAGTTTTCTCCAGCGACTGCCTCTTTTCACATCAGAGGACCAAAGTAGCTGAGCTTTAACTTTAAAATTTTACCTTTTAATGAGCAGTTAGGGTTTATAGTCACCAGTATCGACTGATTTATCTTCTGGCAGTCCAAGGAACTCTCAAGAATATCCACCAGCACCACAATTCAAAAGCGTCGATTCTTCAGCGGTCAGCCGTCTTCGCAGTCCAACTCTCGCATCCATACATCGCAACAGAAAAAAAACCATAGCACGAATTATCTGCATTTTTGTTGGCAGTGTGATGCCTTTGTTCTTTACTAGGGGGTTAAGCATGATTGACACTAATATTTAAAATGAGTTGTGGGAAGTTTAAGAAAGCAAAGCAAGGCTCACTGAAGTACCATTGCTAAGCCATTCAGACTAGCAGTAGATTTGTTATGCTGCTAGCCACTGTTGCTGTGACTGCCCAAGGCACTAATGTCAATGACCCAGTACACAATTTGTCAAAAAATGAACCTTATTTACATTTGCTCATAATTCAATAAAGCAATATACCGAGCTGGTTCCAAAGCATGTTGGATATTGGTGCTTCAACAGCTGAAAGGCCTGCTCGTACCCCTGCGTTGTTTGCAAGCTGTGTATCGGAACTGCTATTGGCACAGTTCCAGCTTTTGTTGCTGTTAGCAGCACCGTTATAGTGCTCCTAGTTTCATCACATGATAATGTGGAGTCTACAAATATATCTTGAGCTGACTCCAGCTGTTGGGCTCAGCGCATGATGGGTGTCACAAGTACTGCCCAGCTGTCATCTGTGGCACTTGTGAAGGTGATGTCTACTCCTGCAAAGCAAACAAGCAGGAAGAGAATGGCATAAAAAGAGGCTTGTTTAGAATACCTCACCTGTTTCATTCCTCCTTATGTCCAATAAACAACATTCATAACATTTTTATGTATATCTACTACAGGCTGTGAGCTACAGCAGTAGGGCAGAACAAAATCTATGCTTGAAACACACAAATTTTCACAAGTTATGTTTGAGCAAGACTTTGTCACTAATTTTACCTCTACACTCATCCTGATTCAGGTGTTTGCTACAGAGCATAATGTAACTCTATAAAGAACATTGTTTGTATTGCTGTAAACGTTCTTTTCACTCAATGTTGCTTTTGATAACCACACTGTTGTTCCAACATATTTTTAGATGTCTCTGCATAGCGCATTATCAAAGAAGTTTGATATTTCATGAACAAAAAATAGAAGGATGGTGTAAGTATTGCTTTAAGAGTAAATGTGATAATGCCTTTAGCAGCGGTTTTTTATTTCACAAATTTTTGGCATCAAGAGACGGGCACAAAGTTTGGCAAAGTGTTTGGAAAATTTTGGTTTGGTTTTGGGGGAAAGCTGCAGTATCTTACAATGAACTGCATACCACTGGAGGCACATATGTCATCAGTTTGAGGCTATGTTAACTAGCAGAGCTAGGGACGCTAAATGGGAAGTGAAGTAATGTGACAATGCCTTGAGTGCAGCACAAAAGTGTTTCATTCTAGTTTTGATATGAAATTGTCTATAGTTTAGCCCACACTATTTTTCTCAATTCTGGTTTATAGCGATGCCTTTTTGACCTACCGAGCTGTATGCGCGTAACGTAAAATCATTTATTCTGTTGCAATGTCTTGACAGCGGACCAGTCTTTTACTGGTGTCTACCACAGAAAACATAAGAAACAAAGTGATTAATAAAGACGTTTTCATGCAGTCTAAAAGAGATTGTTCTTCAGCCATGAAAATAACCACTCTGGTATAATACATGACTTGAGTCTCCGCATAGCTTTTTTCCTGATTTTTGGCAGCACTTTGCAGTTTTTACTTAAACCTTATCCAGCACCTTTTATCAGCAGTGAGATCAAGGAGCTGTAAAAGTTATTGAAAATAGTCGCGGATTAATCATTGTGAATGGTGTAATGTTACCAATAGCAGTGACTCCAAAACCTGCAACTGCATATTGCTTAGCGTTGTTCACTGCATCTGTTAGCGCCTTGTTTACATATGGTACTTCCATTATCGTGTCTTGCATTGGTTATTTTGTTTCCTTGAAATATTTTAACCATTATAAGAATCCATGGTAGAATGAGAGAAAGAAGATGGCTACACAGTAAGGCCACTGAACAAAGGTTGAGAGGAAGCCTTAGTTCCATTTCGACAAGAGGACTTGTCTTCGCTCAAACAAGACACCTTGTCAAAACATTGACTCGGCTTGCGAACTGAGGCTTCCTCTCAGCCATTTCAGTGCCCTTTAACCATTATAACTAATATAAATACTGCTATATGAACTGTCGGGTTTAAAAAAGAAAGCTAAAGCCCAGATCACGTCTGAATCAAAACAGTGTCATCATGTATTTTACTGATAATAAAGTTGAAACCTGAAATCTTTCCATGAAAAATAATACTTTCTCACCCAACCCCCCAAAAATGAACCTGATGGTCTGGAATACTCACAAAAAAAAAGTGTGCCAAATCTGTCAAAAATAAAAGCAAAAGTCCAACACTTAATGATACTGTCCAGAACTGTTCAAAGGTTACAGTTTTGATATGTGATGGTGTGTACTTATTGAGACTGCTAGCCAAAAGAAGCCTGGAAATTTCACAGAACGATGCTAGAGTTCGTAAAATAATTCTGCTTACCCTGGGCTTGTTTTCTTGCAGCTTTGTAGATGGGTTGCACTGTGGGCCATATTTCCTGCTCCGAAATTCTTGATGCCACCTATACACACTCCTGGGTGGTGGGTTCACCATTGAATGTGCCAGTAAGGTGGGCCCATTTGGTTTCCCAGCAAGAATTCTCTCGTGGTGGCTTATAGCTTGAGCTGTTCCCATTCCTTCATCGAAAGAGTCAGCTGATTGCAGGCTATGATTGTGATCTGAAATCTTTACAACAGCCTGTAGAAGTGTTTCTCGGCAAAAAAATAGATCTTTTTTTTTTTGTGTCACGGTTCACTTTTTTAAATTTTAATGTCCAGTTTCGCTGGGCATCAAGTGTTGCGGCTTGATGCTTTTTCTCGTGGATTATGTTGACATTTCCACACTTTGTGTAAGATCATCCTGCAAGAATAAAAAAAATATTGCACATCCTAGCAGTGCACAGGTGTATAGCCAATGTGTTGAACACATTATACTTTGAGTCATTTTTATGAATAAGCTGGCTTGAAGAAGTTTGTTCACGGCTATAACAGGATTTTCCTTACATTTTACTAAGCAAGCAAGCTAAATTCTTTGAAATCACTCTGCAAAGTTTCTCATCATTACATCCCATGCTATGGCATGCATGGACAGCTTGTGACTGTCTAGAAAGCAAGCCTTTAGTGGCGGTGTTGGAGTTAAGAAGTAGCGAGTGTACCCAAAGTCCGGCAAAGCTTACAGCTTGTCATCGAAGCTGTCGTGGAATTGGTGCTAGAGAGGAATTTTTTTTTTTTATTTGGAACAGTAATCTTTCAACAATAGAATATGCACCAAGATTTTGGACCCATACCAAGGGGTAGTGTTGGGTCCATACAAAGTACAATACAATGCAACATAACTGCAGCACATGATGTGTAGGGCATACCATGTAAAAATCGTGCATGTTCGTTTAAAAATGGAAGGATTTGATGAAGCAAATAAGGCGGAGACTATGCGCCGATGCTTGCTGCACCAATACCAGCCAATTGCATGCATAGTGGCAAAGCCTACAACTTGTCATTGGAGCAGTGATGCTGGGGGAACAATTGACATCCGCTTGATTAAGAATATGGTATTTGATGTAAAAATCGGTTACGGAATTCGTTTAAAAAACATTTTTAAGAATTTAACCAAGGCAATAATTTGTTCAATTCCAGATAGATCTTGGATGTCTGCCTAAGCAAGTGGGAAATGGGACACTGCATATGATGGCAGTGTTGTTTTTCATATTTACTCATGCAGCTCTAGAAACAGGTGACTATAACATAAGTACTGATGTGAATAAGAATGTGTTCTTTAGGCGCACTTTCTCACTACCTGATCTGCAACAAGTTTCTATATCGCTTGTAACAAGAATGATGCATTAAACAGCAGGCACTTTAATCTATTCTGTAAAAAGAAATGAACTAAAAGCCTAACAGCAGTTGCGCAACTATGATTTTCTTTCTTTTCAGAGAAAGCAGCTGCTCCACCTGGGGGGTAAAAGGCAGAAAGGGGTGGAGGCCAGTGCCATCACAGCCATCATGGGGGTTTCTGTGCAGCGCCTCTATACTCCATTTCATACATCAAGTGCAACGCTGCCAAAGCTACAGCTCTTGTTTGCGCTCTCCGCATCCGCGATGAAAAATAATGCCTGCTCTTGACGAGAGGAAATAATAGTTATTTTGTCTGCAAGCTTAATACATCTTACATTTGCCATCAACTTCATAAATAGCAACGTTTTAGGGAGAAAAGATCGGATTCGGTGAATTTGTATGTTTTTATGTCGTTTTCATTCGTGTCGCATTTTCACTGACCGCAAACTTGCCAGCTGTGCCACTAGATGGCACTGGCTGTGCCCTCCGCGCTGCACATCTCTTTTTGAGAAAATGGTTCTTTGGTACGCAGTTTTTTATAAGATCCGCACTGCGATGATGTCTAGACATGCGAAGCAAGTTATTGCAAATGTGTATGCTCGGATAGAGCCCGTTTCCGCTAGAACCACTCGGCCACAAAACGAGCGCGTAGTGATACGCCTTTTTTTCTTTCGGACTACTTGCGTAGCTTTTGCTGCGTTGCACCTGATGTATGAAACGGAGTACAGTCGAGCCCACTTATAACAATACTCAAGTGTCAAGAAAATGTCATTGTTATAACCGGGTTTGCCAAAAAATGCAGTCAACATAAGGTTCAAAAATTTTAATCAAGCAGAAAAAAAAGTTGTCCACTACTTAACAAAAAAAGCATAGTCCGTGAGCTTCGCTTGCTTTTTATTAACATTGGTCTTGAGAGCATCTAATTGTTCGATGTGCTCAAGTGGAAGGCCCCCTTGAAAAAACGAAGTCCCGGAGGGATTAAATCATATGCAAGGCCTCCTGTGAGGACGCTACTTGGAGAGGCTGATCTGCAGTGTCGTCGTCGTCATCGCTGTCGTTGCCCGCCGCTCGCACATTTTCCACGATTGCCTCGTCAGTGAGGATTTCGGACGTTTGCACATCATCATCTGCATGCAGAAACTCATCCAGTCCCGATGCATCATTGCTGAGCGCAGACCACAGTTCTGGCATCCCTTCATTGGTCAGAGCTACGTAAGCATCAGCCGCGGCAGTCGTGCGATCCCGAATGAAGCCTGCTTCCCTGAAACAATTCTGCACCGTTGAAGCATTGAGTTCTGACCATGCACCGAAGATGAACTGAACTGCCATCAGTAGGCTAATCTTAAAATCAGGCTGCTCATCACTTCGCGCAGCCATGTCCATGGCAAGCACTAACCTGTTCAGGACGCGGCGGCGGTACAGGGCCTTAAAATTAGCGATAATGCCGGCATCCATAGGCCGCAAACCTGAAGTGGTGTTCGGCGGAAGGAAGAAGATTTCTACGCTGGAAAGCTCTGGCATGGAATGATGCGCACTGCAATTATCCAATACCAATGCAACCTTCCTCTTTTGGCGTTCGATGCAGTCATTGAATTCCACGAGCCACTCATGAAAAAGCGCTCGTGTCATCCACGCCTTACCATTTGGCGGTAGCGTACGGGGATTCTGGCGGCACCTCGAAAGCTGCAGGGATTCCTGGATTTTCCGATGACAAATGCTGGACATTTATCGTTTCTGTCCATACTTGCGCACAGAAGTACGGTCACACGCACTTTACTGTTCTTTCCACCCTTGCATGGGTTTTCGCGGGAAGCATTTGAAAAAAAAGTCCAGTTTCATCACGGTTGTAGATATCGCTGTCGGCGTACTTCTCGAAGATACGTGGCAGGGTTTCTTCCTCCCAACGGTGTCTCACTTCCATGTCGAGTGAAGCTTCCTTGCCGGTGACTACTTTATATACAGTCCCGTGCCTATCCTTAAAGTGTTGCAGCGTAGCACACACACAGGCGTTGCACACACACCACGTGCACCCCACACGTATAAGCACTACGACGCCCGCCCGCACACAGCCGCCGCTATCGCCACACAGAGAGTCGGTCGGGACGGCGGCGGGGAGCGTATTTGGGTTTGCTCGGTAAGGTGGCTCCGCAAGGGACAAAACGACAGAAGAGACGAATAAAGCGGGCTGTTCCGTCTAGCATCTACCGCCCCCAGGAGCCGAGCAGCCTAGCGATTAGCGGCGCATGCTTTTTCAAAGGGCGTCATGTTGGACGCGCCACTAGCTTGAGAAAGCCTATACTACTACTACTACTACTACTACTACTACTAAATAATAATAATAACACACAGTAATATTTCTCTGCTATTTAGTATTATTAATATTATTATTATTATTATTAGTAGTAGTAGTAGTAGTAGTAGTAGTAGTAGTATAGAGGAAGACGCGTTTCTCGGGTGGTGCCATCCGCGCCCCAGGTGGAAGTAGCTGGTGCTACTCCACTACCCCAAAACAGGCTGCGCTGACCCCGAGGTCAGCGGGCCCGAAGGCCTTGTCCCAAGGGGCAAGGTCAAAAACAAGTGTATCCGTGCCTTCTGCACGAAGGTCCCGCACATCTGAAGATGTGATGGACACATCGCCCCCCTCGCCTCCGCAGCAGTGGCGGCAAAGCTCTCTCGAGCGTAAAAGAAGGGACAAAGTCCCAATAACGGGTTCAAAAGACCCAACAACATAGATTTTCAACCCTATCCCCAACTAATCCGCCACCATGGCATTTCTAGCTCACTGGAACTGTCGCGGGCTTTTACACAACTACACTGATATAACTGACATTTTAAATTCATTTTCTCCAGTTGCGTTGTGTCTCCAGGAGACCAATCTCGGACCACAGAACAAAAACTTTCTTAAAAAATATCAAGTCTTCCGTTGTGACCGACAGAATTCAAGCAGGCTCTCCGGAGGCACTGCTATTGTGGTCCAAGGTGGCGTTGCGACACGAGGAATCAACCTTAAAACCTCAATTGAAGCTGCTGCAGTCACCGTGGTGCATTTTAAAACAATAACAATATGTTCTTTATACATCGAACCTCATTTCACTATCACACTTAATGATTTACAAGCAATTTTAATGCAACTACCGGAGCCATATATCTTAGTAGGGGATTTTAATTCTCATTCATCCTTTTGGGGAAGCGAAAAAATGGACGCCAGAGGTCGGATTTTAGAAGATTTTATTCTCAACAACAATGTTTGCCTCCTGAACACTGGCAAACACACTGTTCTTCAAGCTCTGGAAAAATGAGTTGCATTGATTTGTCTTTTTGTTCACCAAGTCTTTTCACTGATTTTAGATGGAATGTTATTGACAACCCTTATGGAAGCGATCATCTTCCCATCATTATCAGTCTAACATCGTCACCATTAATCACCTTTACTAAACCACGGCGTTGGAAACTGTACCTAGCCGACTGGGCACTCTTCCAAAAACATGCCGCTTTAGAAAAACTCTTTTCGGACAGCCTCGATGTCAACGAGCAAAATAAAAAGTTCACAGAATGTATCATTGCCGCTGCTCATTTAGCCATCCCCCAGACTTCGGGAATTGTACGAAGGAATGGAAAGACATGGTATACAAAGGAATGTAGAGAGGCCAAAAAGAAGCAGAACAAAGCCTGGGGAATTTTTCGTCGATACCCTACACAGGAAAATCCAATTAAATATAAAAAGGCAAGGGCTAAGGCTCGAAATATTCGACGTGATGCTGAAAAAAGATCTTGGCAAGGTTATGTGTCTTCAATAAACAGTTCCGTCACAGCAAAGAAAATGTGGGAGCAAGTTCGCAAACTCGATGGCAAATTCTCTCCTTTTGCAGTTCCTTTCCTTACACCCCCTGATGCACAAACAAGTATACTCGAGCAGGCTGACCTATTGGGAGAACACTTCTCTCATGTTTCTAGTTCCCTACATTACACAGACTCCTTCTTAAAGTATAAAAACACAGCAGAAAAACAGACTTCCTACGAATGGTTATACCAACGAGCCCTACAATAACTTAATTACAGTTCAGGAACTCCATAGAGTATTAACTAATGGCAAGAAAACTGCACCAGGCCCCGATGAAATACACTATGAAATGCTAGCCCATCTGTCCGAACCTGCAGTAGAAGCACTCCTGAAATTTTTTAACAAAATCTGGGTGTCAGGCAAAATGCCTGATGCTTGGAAGAAGGCTGTCATTGTACCATTCCTGAAGCTCTCCTACTAGTTACAGGCCAATAGCCCTAACTAGCTGCCTTGCCAAATCATTCGAAAGCATAGTCAATACCAGGTTAATGTTCATTCTTGAAGCTCGTGAACTCCTTGACACCCACCAGTGCGGCTTCAGAAGAGCTTGTTCAACACTGGATCATCTAGTTCGGCTTGAAAACACAGTCTGAGAAGCCTTCATACATAAACAGCACTGTCTCGCAGTTTTCTTTGATATGGAAAAAGCGTACGACACCACCTGGCGATTTGGGATACTTCACGATCTGGCAGATCTTGGAATCCGCGGCAGAATGTTGAACTGCTTAAAAGATTTTTTGTCCGACCGCTCGTTCCAAGTACGCCTCGGTTCTACACTCTCGAGGAACTTTACACAAGAGAACGGAGTACCGCAAGGATGCATATTAGGTACTACACTTTTCATTGTAAAAACGAATTCCATAGCCAAAGTAATCCCACAGTCTGTTATGTACTCCCTTTATGTTGATGACCTCCAAATTGCATGCACATCATTCAGCCTATCGACGTGTGAACGACAGATGCAACTAGCATTAAAGAAACTGAGTAATTGGGCAGATAAAAATGGATTTAGGTTCTCGCCTCAGAAAACAGTTGCAGTTCTTTTCTCTCTGAGGAGAGGCCTACAGCTCAATCCCACCCTGCACCTAAATGAAACCATACTCCCGATAAAGCAAGAACACAAATTTTTAGGACTAACGTTCGACAAGAAGCTCACATTCCTCCCACACATAAACAGCCTGAAAGTCAAAGCCTCTCGAGCTCTCAACATCCTTAAAGTACTCTCAAGGAGACACTGGGGCTCTGATAGGACATGTCTTCTCCATATCTATCGCTCAGTGCTACGCTCCTGTTTAGATTACGGGTGCGTGGTCTATGGGTCAGCAAGACCGTCATACCTTAAACGGCTGGACCCAGTACATAACCTGGGTCTGCGTCTTTCAACTGGTGCATACAGGACATCGCCGGTGGCAAGTCTGTATGTAGAAGCAAACGAACCGCCACTAAAATACAGGAGGACCATGCTTACACTTTCATACGTCCTGAAAATTCGCTCATTGCCAAAACATATTTGTTACTCCATACTTACAAACTGCCCCTCAAGAACACTGTACATCAATAAACCTCGATCCATCAGACCTCTCATACTCCGTTTTGAAGAGCAGTGCCGGGAACTCAACTTGCTGGATGCACTTCCTGATATTGCACGGAGACCTGACCCACTGCCACCTTGGTACAATTTCACTGCTGTGTGTGACTTCACATTAACTCAATTTCGCAAATCACAAACACTGCATGAACACATTATACAAGAGTTTTTGGCATTAAATGAGAAATACAGTGATCACAAGGCATTTTATACAGATGGTTCAAAGACAATATTTCATGTAGGCAGTGCAGTAATAGAAGACGAACAGGAAAAAACAGTAAGGTTGCCACAGTGTGCCTCAATATTTACTGCCGAATGCTACGCCTTATCCCTAGCAATAGATAAAATAGTCAACAAAAACATCAAAAACAGTATCATCTATACAGACTCTCTGAGCGTACTTGCATCACTACATCAAAAAAATTCTACAGAACCTTTAATAGGGGACATAGTCCATTATGTAGTGATAGCAAAAACACAAGGACTTAATATCAAATTTTGCTGGGTGCCAAGCCACGTAGGAATCAGCGGTAATGAGAGGGCTGATGCATGTGCTGCGGCCGCCTCCATTGCTCAAGTACAGAAGGTGAAAATTCCACATAATGATGCCATAAAATTTATACAAAGAACACTGAGACAAAAGTGGCAGGCTGCATGGGATAACGAAGTTAATAACAAGCTACACCTAGTAAAACCAGTTATAAAAGAATGGAAATCATGCAGCCATCAAGAACGCTTCATGGAGGTTACAGTATGCCGTCTGCGTATCGGGCACACACATCTCGCACATAATTTTTTACTAATGAAACAAGATAAGCCTACGTGTGGAGAATGCGGAGAAGTACTCACAGTCAACCACATCCTGATTACATGCCCAAAACTAGAGACACTACGGAGAAAGCATTTCACTATTTTTTATAATCGTGCCATCCCTTTCCATCCCAAATTACTTTTAGGAGAAAGAGCAATAATAAACTTAACATGTGTTCTTAGTTTTTTAAAAGAAGCAGACGTTCTGAAAATAAACTTAACATGTGTTCTTAGTTTTTTAAAAGAAGCAGACGTTCTGAATAAACTGTAAACTTTAACGAACCTTCTTCCCTTTTCAAATAAGAACAGATTTTAACCTTGCTCTTGGCGCATGATAGCCTGAGTTGCTTATGCGCCATAAAACCCCAATACAATACAATACTACTACTACTACTACTATTATTATTATTATTATTATTGTTAGTAGTAGTAGTAGTAGTAATAGTAATAGTATTATAGGCTCTCTCAAGCTAGTGCCGCGTCCAACGTGATGCCCTTTGAAAAAGCATGCGCCGCTGGGCGGTAGATGCTAGTCAGAACAGCCCGTTTTCTTCGTCTCTTCTGTTTCTTTCTCCCTTGCGGAGCAACCGCACAGAGCAAACCCAAATACGCCGGCGGGGACGCGACCATGTGATGGAGCGCGGAGGTGGGGGGGGGGGGGAGGGGGGCAAGGGTAGAGAAACGGAGTGCTCTCCTCTCTTCGTATCGTGGGCGCAGTCCACTCGTCTCGAGGGGTGGAAGGGTGACATGCGGAGCGAAATGCGCTCGCTTTGTGCGATTGTGGACGCTCGCGTTTTCGTCGGAATCACGCGTATTTTATTTTAAAGCTGGGTCACAGTAGCCGGTTTTAATCGTTATAACCGTTAGTGCGGCAACCCATCATTGTAGTAAATTTGACGGTGACATGGCTGTTCATTGTTGTAGCCGATATATTGTAATAACCGGTATCGTTATAAGTGGGCTCGACTGTATACAGTCTTCATGGTCAGAAAGGTATTGGCCTAAGGCTGTGCTAGGTGGCCACAGGTATATTTTTATTAATTACAGTAGCTGTTAATTTTAAAACATCAATGGAAGTACATGTAACAGGCTTTGCTTCACAGTTTTTGTCTGTAAAATCTGTTACCACTTTACCACGCGCTCAAATTAAGTCCATCTTTTCTCGCAGCATTCAGTCATGTTGCACTGGCCAACTTGTGTTCCCCTCTAGTCCTTGCAAGGTGGACCATAGTAGCTATAATACAGTTGATTAGAAGAGCTTTCTTGTGAGTTTTTTCTAAAGTTGTATTTGGTTGCCCTAAGTCCTTGAATTATGAGGCTCATTCCGTGTAACACTTACTTGTGTGGCCTAACTTGTGTGGTTAGTTCTTTCAGTGAAATAAGCTTGATTTCTCTGAGTCAACAAAGTGTTCTTTCAGCGTCGTATGCTAGCTTGAGCATGCAGCAGTAGCAGTAGAAACAAGACGGTCGTTGTGGGTGGAAAGAACGCTACTTCCATCAGAGTCCTGTGTCCTTGGCAGCTTTGACACAAGAAAAGTGTGGGCCCCAGGATGTTGGGGGCAACAGCGTCTTTCTAATTCTTTGCAGCGTGCGTACACCTACACTGAAAAGTTTTGTTTAAAATGTCCACTTATCTTGTGCAGATGCCATCTGTGAGAAGGCAGGCGCAGATGGTGCCGAAGCACTCGATTTCATTATGAAGTGGTTGCCTGGTTCGTCCGAACCGTGGCGGCAGGAAGCGGCGCTTTGCCTAGACACTGATGCCAAGTTTTACTGGCAGCCTGGCAACCACACCGAACCCCTGTACTTCAGCAACATCCAGCACAAGTACCCTCGCTGCCTCGCCCGGCCCCCACTTCCTTCAGCATAGCCCCCCGCCTCCAGTGCTGCCTCGCAGGGCCCTGCCCGCACTCATTGTGGATGCATGTTCACCTAGTGTGGAAGCCAGTCATGATTTGCATTTTTGAATAAATGGTTACCTTGATTCTTGTTGCACCTTATTTTATGCATGTATATATGGAGTTCGTGGCTTGCATAATGCAAATATTAGCTGGGATGCACTAAAAATGCATGGCATGAATTCTGGGGCCAGTTTTAACAGATAGGCTAAATAAACAATAGTCTAATTGTGGCATGTACATTTTTTGTAGACAGGCTGAATGCAAGTCCAGTTGTGGCATTGAATGTCAGGCCAATGTTATCACCAATAGATGGGCAGTACAGTGGTCCAATCGTGGCATGAACGTCGGTCCAAGGTTGGAACAGGTCTATTTTGGTCTAAATGCTAATGACGGTCCGACTTTCGTGCCTTTTTTACCACTGTTACGCCAGCGCAGGTCCATTGTGGTGTACTGCTGCACCAGTAACATATAGAGTCCTGGGCACAGTGCTAGCAGTCCTCAGGGGGGACAAACCTGTCTTGTCTTATCGACAGTGTAGTCTTTGCAACAAGCTTTTGAGGAATACTTGAAGAGACTGAGAAAGTGTTGGGTGCAATCAGGTTAGCAGGACTGACTCTGCAGCCTAAGGAGTGCCACGTGCACGCTCATTGGGCACATAATACACAAAGATGGCATATGCCCTGACCAAGAAAGACAGACTTATTACCCTGTTCCTGGAGCTTAGTGAGATGAAAGCTGTGAGCAGATTTCTTGGCCATGCAAAAACTTTGACCCAGCTTGACAAAAGCAGATGTTATTTAATTGGGAAGGAAGTCCCCTCTAATCCTCTGGTACTTTGACAAAAATTACAAGACAAAAAAGAGAAGCAACATAGCCCTGGCGCCATCTTTGTACAAAAAGCGATGGGCTTGGAGAAAGGATCATCTATGTTAGCCATTCTCTATCGAATGCCGAGCCTAACCACATGCATGCCAGAAAAAGAGCACCTTGATAATTATTGTCTGGGCTACGTAAAATTGATCCAAAAAGCCCACGCAAGCACGATGCTTTCTTTTTTTCCCCACATGGCGCAGTTTCTAGGGGTGTCCAAACATTTGAAATTGCTTGCGACAACAATTGCTATTCCATTCTAGCCACACTTATTCTAGGTATCTGACTGATGTGCATATTTGGAAATTATGGAACTTTTTATTTGTCTTCACTTGGGGTGGCCAACCATTGAGATTTCAAACTCTATTCACTGGTTGCAGCATTTCACAATGGTCACACCAGTTGCTCTTTTTTTGTGAAATCGATGTGTGGCAGTGCTAGTACCTAGGCACAATAGCAATGCTTTGGCAGCATCGAGATGCTGCACTTGTGGAACCAGCCTTAAGAACATAGTGGAATGTACGCTACGATCACATTGCACCATGTAGACGTGGCTGAAATAGACATCTTTAGTCAGCCATCTCACATGTGGTAATTTTGCGGCAACTGCTTTATTTCTATGGATGTTTTGTAAGGTCTCGTTAATTCAACTATTCCCCGCAGGGGGCACCTGTTAAAGCAGGTGTTTGTGTGTTTTGTGCGACACCACGGACCCCGAGCACCCACGCTTAGCCGTGCGTGGCATCGCCGTGTCTGGGGAAAAGGGGATCCTGGTGGTTGAGCCGATGCCGAGTGTTTGGACCTTTGAGGCCCCTCGGCGGAGGCAACACACCACTTTGGCCCACGCTTCCCATAGACGGCACCTTCGGGCTGACCCACCCGGGGGAAATCGGCAGTCGCCTTTTCCTATCCTCCCCTTCATCTTTCACGTTCCTATCTTCTATCCTACAACTCTCCTGTCCTCTACTCTCTTCCGGTTTTTCCTTACTTCCAGGTGGCGAGGGTTAACCTTGTGTGGCTGACTACCCTGAGTTACGCCATATTAGGTTATAGTTACAGTGTACAGCTGACGTGGACAGGACTTGCCTGCCAATTCCTGCCCCGTCCCCTCGTTGGGCTCCATGGTGGGTGGCTGGCGCCGCGGCCGAACATCATACATTATTTATGGCTTCTTCCTCCAAACAAACTGATCGCCTTTCCAAGAAAAGGCGGACCGATGTATCAGCCCAGTTCTTTTCAGCAAAGCATGACACTTTCCCTAAATATCATGTGATCCACAGTGAAAGCCCTGCCAAACAAGCTCGGCTAATATCCCCCTTTGCAGTATCTAGGTCTCTCACAACCATACTAGGCCCAGGATACAAAGTTAGTAAACTGGCTAGCGGGGATCTCCTGCTTGAGCTGCAAAGCAAACTCGAGTACAGCAACCTTCAACAACTTACTACATTTGGGGATATCCCAATAACGGTCAGTGCTCACAGATCCTTGAACACAGTCCAAGGCGTGATATCAGAGAATGACTTCCTGTCACTCACCAAAGAAGAACTTCTAGAAGGTCTTTCTGAGCAAAATGTAATCGGTGTACACAGGATCAAAATCCGGAAGAACAACCAAGAAATACCAACAAAGCACATAGTTCTGACTTTCAGCTCCAGCAAACTCCCTGAATCCATTGAAGTCGGTTACATCAAAGTAGACATCCGGCCCTACATTCCAAACCTTAGACGTTGTTTCAACTGCCAAAGATTCGGTCATGGCTCCCAGAGCTGCCGTGGCCGACAAACATGTGCAAAATGTGCCTCAAATGAACATAAACCTGACGAGTGTGAAGCTGCGCCACACTGCGCAAACTGTGCAGGTGAACACGCCGCGTACTCACGGTCATGTCCTTCTTGGAAGAAGGAGAAGGACATCATTACCATAAAAGTCAAGGAAAACATAACGTTTAAAGAGGCACGACAGCGATATCTTGTTAAACAGGGCACTTTTTTGTTCACAGCCAAACCGAACTATTCCAATGTGGTGGAGCATGGGGGCAGCACACCACAACAGGATTTGGTCTCCGCCGAGGGTAAGCCTCAGGCAGGGCCATCCTTGCCCCAGGCAGAAGCAGCGAAAGCTGCCCTGCCATCGCAGAAACAGGGCACACTGGCCCCAGAGCCAACAGCCCAAAAGGCTTCTCCCCCAGAAGGGAAGCCTGCAACCAACACTCCTAACTCTCCCCAAACGTCCAAAGCCCCTGAGGCAATGGACACAACCCCTTCCTCGTCCACGCTGCAGCGGCGGCATAACTATCTAGAAAGAAAACGGAGAGAAAAAACTCGTATAACAGGACCAGAAAAACCTGAAACCTAAATTCAGGTACATTCCAAAAAAAAAAAAAATGGCGTTCCTCATACACTGGAACTGCCGAGGTCTCATAAACAACTACAACGATATAAAAGACATTTTACATTCATTTTCTCCTGTAGCCCTTTGCCTACAGGAAACTAACTTAGGACCACACCAAAACATTTTAAAAGGACACAACGTTTTTCGCTGCGACCGAAAAGAAGCAAATAGGTTATCTGGAGGTGTCGCTATTGTAGTGCAGAATGGAGTAGCAACACGTGAAATTAGCCTCAAAACCAAGATCGAAGCTGTTGCTGTCTCTATCATTCATTATAAAACAATAACTATATGCTCACTATATCTCCAACCGCACCTAACTGTAACCCTTCATGATCTGGAAGAGCTTTTAGAACAACTGCCAGAACCATATCTGGTTGTTGGAGATTTTAATGCGCACTCCACTTTTTGGAGAAGCGATCAGACAGACACTAGAGGTCGTATATTAGAGGATTTTATATTATACAATGATGTCTGCCTGCTAAATACAGGAAAGCATACATACTGCTCCCCAAGCATGGGGAAAATGAGCGTTTTAGATTTATCATTTAGCTCCCCATCAATTTTTACTGATTTTAAATGGGACGTCTTTGACAATCCTCTAGGAAGTGATCATTTGCCTGTCATTATCAGCCTAACACCCTCACCCTCCATCACTCTAAACAAACCCAAGCGGTGGAAGCTGCACCTTGCGAACTGGGCTCTATTCCAGTCTGAAGCCAGCCTGGAAAAGGTCTTTTCCGAAAAACTCAGTGTTGACGAGATAAATGAAAAATTTACGGCCTGCATCATTGACGCAGCACTTGTAGCTATACCACAGTCTTCAGGAGTGATACTGAAAAATCGCAGTCTGGTATTCTCAGGAGTGCAGAGATGCAAAGAAGAAACAAAACAAAGCTTGGGGAACCTTTCGCAGGTACCCTACAAACGAAAACCTCGTAAAATTCAAACAGGCGAAAGCTAGGGCACGGTACATCCGCCGAAACGCTGAGAAGGCTTCTTGGCAAAAATACATATCATCAATAAATAGCTCAATCACATCAAAAAAAATGTGGGAGCTTGTTCACAAACTGGATGGCAACTTCTCCCCGTACACAGTCCCCTTTCTAACATCTCCTGGCACCCAAACAAACTTACAGGAACAGGCAGATATTCTAGGCGATCATTTTTCTGCAATTTCAAGCTCACTACACTACCCAAAATCTTTTATAACATGCAAAAACAAGGCCGAAAAACAAAAACTGCCAACAAGTGGAAGTACTAATGAAACATATAACAAGTTAATAACACTACAAGAAATAAACACTGTTCTATCTGCCGGCAAGAAGACTGCACCTGGCCCAGATCAAATTCACTATCAGATGCTTGCACATCTTTCTACACCTGCATTAGAAGCACTTCTGAAATTTTTCAACAAAGTATGGGTATCCGGGAGTATTCCTGAGGCCTGGAAAAAAGCTATTATTGTGCCTTTCCTGAAACCAGGAAAGCCACCAACGGCCCCCAGCAGTTATAGACCCATAGCTCTCATAAGTTGCCTAGCAAAGTCTTTTGAAAGTGTTCTTAATACCAGATTAGCCTTTGTCCTTCATTCCCAAGAACTTCTAGACATACACCAATGTGGGTTCAAAACAGCATGTTCTACCACGGACCATCTAGTCCGCCTTGAAAACACTGTTCGTGAAGCATTTATTCACAAACAGCACTGCCTTGCCGTCTTCTTTGATATGGAAAAGGCGTATGATACTACATGGAGGTTTGGCATCCTCCGTGACCTAGCATATTTAGGCATACGTGGTAGGATATTAAACTGTCTAAAGGACTTCTTGTCAAATCGCTCATTCCGTGTGCGTTTGGGCTCAACCTTTTCAAAGAACTTTGTACAGGAGAATGGCGTACCACAGGGATGCGTCTTAAGCACAACTCTCTTTATAGTAAAAATGAATTCCATAAGCACAGTTATCCCGAAATCCGTAATGTATTCAGCTTATGTTGACGATCTACAGATTGCATACACATCCTCTAACGTATCTACATGTGAGAGACAGGTGCAGTTGACCATAAATAAACTAGCAGCATGGGCAGACACAAACGGATTTCAGTTTTCTCCTCAAAAAACAGTGGCTCTCCTATTCTCTCTCAAACGAGGCTTACAAACAGATCCTGCACTACACCTGAACAAAACGAAATTACCGGTGAAAAACGAACACAAATTTCTAGGCGTAACTTTTGACAAAAAACTCACCTTTCTTCCTCATATAAATGTCCTGAAGAAAAAGGCTTCCAAATCTCTAAACATACTAAAAGTTCTTTCCCGTAAACACTGGGGCGCTGACAGGACATGCCTTAAACACATTTACAGATCTGTCGTACGCTCCACCTTAGACTATGGCTGCATAGTGTACGGGTCAGCTAGATCATCATATTTAAAAAAACTAGACCCGGTACATAACACAGGACTTCGACTCTCATGTGGAGCATACCGAACTTCTCCTATATCCAGTCTGCTTGTGGAAACAAATGAACCTCCTCTTGAAATCAGAAGAACTTCACTTACATGTGCCTATATATTTAAAATCGGATCTCTGCCAAAGCATATCTGCTATTCTCTAGTAACTAAATGCCCTTCTAGAACACTATTCACCAACAAACCCAATGCAGTGAGACCACTGCTCCTAAGATTTGAGCAAATGTGTCAAGAGGTTGAGCTACTGGATTGTTTACCTAGCATTGCCAAAAGACCTAACCCTCTGCCTCCTTGGTACCTGGTCCCTGCTGTTTGCGACCTCTCTCTTACACAGTTCCAAAAAACAATAACCCCACAAGAGCACTTCATACAAGAATTCCTTCAGCTGAAAGAAAAATACAGTAACTTCACAGACTTTTACACGGATGGCTCGAAAACAGATCATTATGTCGGAAGCGCAGTTGTTCAAGGCGAATGGGAGGAAATAATGAGACTTCCACAGTGCGCGTCCATCTTTACTGCTGAATGCTATGCTGTCTTTGTTGCCATAGAGAAAATAATGAAAGAAAACCTCAGGAGAAGTATTATCTACACAGATTCCCTAAGTGTAGTCACAGCCCTTCACACAAGAAATGCAGTTATACCAATACTTGGAAACATCATACACAGCATAGCAACACTTACAGATGAAGGACGAAGCATAAAAATTTGCTGGGTACCCAGTCATGTAGGAATCCGAGGTAATGAAAAAGCAGATATGTGCGCTGCCAAAGCTCGAAACAAGAAAATAGAAGAAGTGCAGATACCATCTCAAGACTGCATGAAATTGGTACAGAGTAGACTGATACAAAAATGGCAGTCCACTTGGAACACTGAAACAAATTACAAACTACACCTCATAAAGCCTGTAATAGAAGAGTGGAAATCGAGCACCCACCTTGAACGTTCCAAAGAAGTGGCTCTATGCCGTCTTCGCATAGGACACACACATTTAACACATAGTTTCATTTTAACTAAACGGGATAAGCCCCTGTGTGATTCATGCAGACACGAGCTAACAGTCATCCACATTTTAATCTCATGCAGAGAACTTGAACAACTGAGGAAAAAACATTTTACACAGTTTTACAAACAACACATTCCTCTTCATCCAGCTTTGCTTTTAGGTGAAAATGCGCTTGTTGATTTGCCCTGTGTTTTCAGGTTTTTAATAGAAGCAAACGTCCTAAACAGAATGTAAGTTTAAATTACATAAATACAACACTCTTAACCATGAAATTGGCGCATGATAGCCTAAGTTGCTTATGCGCCACTAAACCCAACACAACACAATTCAACCATTAGTTCAGGATAGGAACCATGGTGGTCCTGGCCCATGCTATGGTATCAGACGCTCATTAATTTGGAAATAGGCGGGCTTGCAGAGTTTATAATTTGGATGTGGTACAACACAGAGGTACGACTTGCACATTCAAAAATCACTGAAATAGTCCTCCCAAATCTGAATTTAATGGAATAGTGGTGCACATGCACTTCATGCGTACTATGTGGGCATGTCACCCCATTTCCGAAGTACAGCTCAGTGGAATAGTTTCGGTTTTCTTAGCTTCAGGCTAACCCGTGGGAGTCAGGCATGGTCGCACTGATCAAAAGGCAGCAGTCGTAGCCATTGAAGCTCTACTCATTTTTCAAGCCTTGTGACGCTGGTCCCAAATCGGTAACCAATCAGCGACGCAGTTGGCATGAATGGAAGTTAGGTTTATATCCGGCTTCTGGTTGTTGGTGAACATTCAAGATTAGCAAGTTTCGTTCGGAATGAGCGCAATTCGGGAAAGCGACTCAGGGGTTGCCTTGTGAACATCAGTTGAGTCGAGCGGCTCCTCGGTCACACACCCTTCGCGACTAGCAGGTGTAAACAAGACTTTCAACTGCGTGCTCACGTGCTGTTTACTGTCTGTACAGCAGGCCTATTTGTAAGCAAGCACCATTTCTGCTGTCAAGAAGGGTAGCAAAGGCCCTACGACTTATTGAAGATTTACATTGACCACATGCTCTGAAGTTTTTTCAAAAAGCCAATATTTATGCTATAAAACGTTTCTATTTCTGCTCTAAGAGTTGCTGGGAAGACCTATTTTGGCCATACCACACCTGGTACTACTGCTTATCACAATCCCTCGTCCAAAAGTGCTTGAAGAAGACAAAATGATGCCGTTTTAGGGCCCATAAGCAGCACTGACTTAGTGCAAACTCTGTGCTCAGATTTCGAGCTAGAGCAAAGTCGTCCTTGCCCCCCAGTGTTCAAATGTGGATTAGCATGTTGTGATGGGTTTTATGGCACATAGGGGCAACTAAGGCCATCATGCGCCAAACTCAAGGTAAAGCAGTTCTTGTTAAAATAACTCTGAGTTTGTTTATTAGCTTTACTTCTTTAAAAAAATCAAAAGTAGAAGACATTTCGACAATAGCATCCTCTCCTAGAAAAAGACTTGGATGAAATAGAATGTATTTATTATAGAAAACCTAAAAATGATTCCTCCCGATTTCCTCATATTTTGTGCATAATAGTGGTTTACTGTCAGTTGTTTGTTGCATGTCTCACATGTAGGTTTTTCTTGTCCGAGGAGTAAGAAAGGTGTGTGAGATGTGTACAAATGTGGATTAGCCTCCTTTGTGTTTTATAATGGCATTCACACCCAAGACTACCTACTACCTACCTACTTGTCCCTGTTTGCCTTCTCTATGAAATCCTACAGGCCTTTCATAATGAGCCCACAGCTGAGCACCTCAGCTTTATTTGTACTCTCGATTGCAATCAAGCTATATTATATTGGCCTATATTCGCCTCGTCTATCTGCTGCCACGCACTATGTCAGGAGTTGCTGCGACTGGTAACGCCAAAAAACACTGCTAACAAGACCTGCAGAACTTATATAACCAAACCAACCACTTACGAGGCTATTCCAACAGATTGGCATGAACTTACTTTTACTTGGTCAATTCCCAACATCGATATCTAGCAACAAATGGATAACAGAAACCAATTACCTGATTCGCAACGCCGAAGCAAAGACCCAAAGGCTTCTCTAGACTAAGCATCATTGGAGAAAGCGAGAAGTTGTGTTGTGTTTTATGGCGCATAAGCAACTCAGGCTATCATGCGCCAAGCACAAGGTATATTATGTTTGAGAAGGAATAAAGTGTTAAGATATCATAGCTTGTTCAGGAAAGATGTTTCTTCTAAGAAACTAAAAACACATGAAATGTCTACAATTGCATTCTCTCCTAGGAGAAGTGATGGATGGAATGGTATCTGTTCAGTGTAAAATTGAGTGAAATGCTTTTTCCGTAGCTTTTCGAGTTTTTTACATGAAATTAAAATGTGGTTTATCGTCAGTCCATGTCCACAGTCTTCACATATGGGTTCATCTTCTTTTTTGAGAATGAAACTATGAGTAAGATGCGTGTGTCCTATTCGAAGGCGGCATAATATTACCTCCATGAAGCGTTTCTGGTGACTGCATGACTTCCATTCTTTGACAACTGGTTTCACGACGTGTAGTTTGTTGTTTATTTCATTTTTCCATGAGGCTTGCCATTTTTCCCTGAGCTTTTTTTGTATGAATTTCAAAACATCTTTGCGTGGTACATTTACTTTTTCTATCTTTGCTTTGTGGGCAGCTGCTGCACATTCGTCAGCTCTCTCGTTACCTACGATTCCGACATGGCTAGGTACCCAGCAGAATTTAATTTTGTAACCTCGTGTTTCGGCTGATGTTATACAATGTATTATTTTTCCCACTAAAGGTTCTGTTGCATTTTTAGAGTGTAATGCTTTGATTAAGCTGAGGGAGTCAGTGTAGATTATACTCTTTTCAATATTGCATTTTATTATTTTTTCCACAGCAATGGATATGGCATAACTTTCTGCAGTGAACACTGATGCACAATTGGGCAACCTAACTGTTTTCTGGCGATTGTTTTCTACGACACCACTACCAACATATGAGGTCGCTTTAGAACCATCGGTATAAAATGTATTGTGGTCTTTGTATTTTTCCTCTAATGTCAGGAATTCTTGTAATATGTGTTCGTGTGGAGTTTGTTGTTTGTCAAACTGTGTTAAAGTAAGGTCGCATACACAGGGAAATTTATACCAAGGGGGTAATGGATCAGGGCATTGTGCAATGTCGGGGAGTGTATCGAGTATTTTTATTTCTTCGCACATCTGTTCGAAGCGGAGGAGGAGGGGTCTGACTGCTTGCGGTTTGTTGTTGAACAGGGTTCTGGACGGGCACTTTGTTACTATGGGGTAGCAGAGGTGTGTTGGTAGCGAACGGATCTTAAGAATGTATGAACAAGTTAGCATGGTTCTTCTGTCCTCAAGAGATGGTTCGTTGGTTTCTACATACAGACTTCGCACAGGCGACGTCCTGTATGCCCCAGTCGAAAGACGCAGACCTAGGTTGTGGACTGGGTCTAGTCGTTTTAGGTATGAGGGTCTTGCGGAACCGTAGACTATGCAACCGTAGTCCAAGCTCGAACGTACAACTGAACGATAAATCTGCAGAAGGCATGTCCTGTCAGATCCCCAGCGTTTACGTGACAGCACTTTAAGTATATTTAAAGATTGGGAGGCTTTCTTTTTAAGGGTGTTTTTGTGGGGGAGGAAAGTAAGCTTTCTGTCGAAAGTAATGCCTAGAAAATTATGTTCGTGTTTTACTGGGAGAGCAATGTCATTGAGGTAAACTGTAGGGTCCACTTGCAAACCTCGTCTAAGTGAGAATAAAACGGCTATTGATTTCTGTGCAGAGAACCTAAAACCATTTCTATCTGCCCATGTCGCTAGTTTATTCACTGTTAATTGAATTTGTCTCTCACACGTTGATACATTAGAGGATGTACATGCTATTTGTAGGTCATCGACATAGACTGAATGCATGATAGTCGTTGGGATTATTTTTACTATGGAGTTCATTTTTACTACAAACAGCGTGGTACTCAAGATGCACCCCTGAGGGACACCATTCTCCTGAGTGAAACGTTTTGACAGAGTAGCACCGAGACGAACTTGGAAAGAACGGTCGGACAAAAACTCTTTCAAGCATTTTAACATTCTGCCGCGGATGCCAAGGTCTCCCAGGTCACGTAGGATTCCATACCTCCACGTCGTGTCATAAGCTTTTTCTAAATCAAAAAATACGGCAAGGCAGTGTTGTCTGCGTATAAATGCTTCTCGTACCGTATTTTCCAAGCGCACAAGATGATCAGTTGTCGAACATCCTTTTCTAAATCCACATTGGCGGGTGTCGAGAAGTTTGCGAGATTCAAGTGTAAACATGAGCCTGATATTTAGAACACTTTCAAATGATTTAGCAATACAACTCGTTAGTGCTATGGGCCTATAACTGCTTGGGGATGTTGGTGGCTTTCCATGTTTCAGTAACGGAACAATAATGGCTTTCTTCCAGGCCTGCGGTATTTCTCCTGACATCCATACCTTGTTAAAAAATTTTAAGAGTGCTTCAACTGAGGATTCAGAAAGATGGGCTAGCATTTGATAGTGTATTTCATCTGGGCCTGGTGCTGTGCGTTTGCCGGAAGAGAGAACTGTGTTTATTTCTTGTAGTGTAAGGGGACTGTTGTATGATTCGTGAACGCTGCCAGTAGTAGGTAATTTCTGTCTTTCTGCTTGGCTTTTATACTTTAAAAATGATTCTGAATAATGTGATGAGCTAGATACCATGAAAAAATGTTCACCTAAAATGTCCGCTTGCTCTTGAATGCTTGTCTGGGTATTTGGGTCTGTAAGGAGAGGAACTGTAAACGGGGAGTACTTGCCATTTAATTTATTTACTTGTGCCCACATATCCTTGGATGTTTTATGACTGTTTATAGAAGAGATGTAATGCTGCCATGAAGCTTTTTCAGCAGTACGACGTACATAGCGCGCTTTAGCTCTAGCCTTTTTGAAAATTAGGAGATTTTCTTGTGTGGGGCACCTGCGAAATATACTCCACGCCTTATTTTGTTTTTTCTTTGCCTCCCTGCAGTCTTTTGTCCACCACACTTTACAGTTCTGTCTCACAACTCCAGATGATTGAGGGATGGCTTGGCGTGCGGCGGTTAAAGTACAAGAGGTAAATCTTTCATTTAACTCGTCGACATTAAAATCTTCGGCAAATAGCTTTCCTAAGTCAGCTTTCTCTTTAAAAAGCTTCCAGTCTGCTAAATGCAGCTTCAAACATCTTGGTTTGGTTTGAATTATAGATGGTGATGATGTTAGACTGATTGTTGTAGGTAGGTGATCACTTCCATGCGGATTATCTAAGACATCCCATTTAAAATCGCTAAAAACCGATGATGAGCAGAAAGATAGATCAATAAAACTCATTTTACCGGAGCTCGGGGAGCAGTAAGTGGGTTTTCCGGTGTTAAGTAAGCAGATATTATTGCACAGAATAAAGTCTTCTAAAATTTGGCCCCTCGTGTCAGTTTTTTCACTGCCCCAGAAAGAAGAGTGGGCGTTAAAATCGCCAACTACTACGCATGGATCTGGCAGTTGGCTGAAAAGGTCTTCGATATCATGGAGTGTTATTTTTAAGTGTGGCTCTATATAAATACTGCAAATTGTGATAAGTGTGGCAGCTACTGCTTCTAGCCGAGTTTTGAGCCTATGTTCACGAGCTGCAATATTGTTTTTAACTATGATGGCAACACCGCCCGAGAGCCTGCATGCCTGCTCTCGATCACGGCGGAAGACTTTGTATTTTTTAAGAATATTCACATGTAGAGGACTCAGGTTTGTTTCCTGCAGACATAAGGCCACAGGTGAATATGTTGCTAAAATGTCTTTTATGTCGCTTAAGTTATTAAGCAGTCCCCTGCAATTCCAGTTTATTACAAAAGCCATCTTAAGCTATACGAGTAAAATAGAGACTACGTTGTTTTTGGCCCCGTGATTCGGGGCTTGTCCTTTTTCGCCCCGCAGGGGGCACCTGTTAAAGCAGGTGTTTGTGTGTTTTGTGCGACACCACGGACCCCGAGCACCCACGCTTAGCCGTGCGTGGCATCGTCGTGTCTGGGGAAAAGGGGATCCTGGTGGTTGAGCCGATGCCGAGTGTTTGGACCCTTAAGGCCCCTCGGTGGAGGCAACACACCACTTTGGCCCACGCTTCCCATAGACGGCACCTTCGGGCTGACCCACCCGGGGGAAATCGGCAGTCGCCTTTTCCTATCCTCCCCTTCATCTTTCACGTTCCTATCTTCTATCCTACAACTCTCCTGTCCTCTACTCTCTTCCGGTTTTTCCTTACTTCCAGGTGGCGAGGGTTAACCTTGTGTGGCTGACTACCCTGAGTTACGCCATATTAGGTTATAGTTACGGTGTACAGCTGACGTGGACAGGACTTGCCTGCCAATTCCTGCCCCGTCCCCTCGTTGGGCTCCATGGTGGGTGGCTGGCGCCGCGGCTGAACATCATACATTATTTATGGCTTCTTCCTCTAAACAAACTGATCGCCTTTCCAAGAAAAGGCGGACCGATGTATCAGCCCAGTTCTTTTCAGCAAAGCATGACACCCCGCAGGGGGCACCTGTTAAAGCAGGTGTTTGCGTGTACTGTGCGACACCACGGACCCCAGCACCCACGCTTAGCCGTGCGTGGCATTGCCGTGTCTGGGGAAAAGGGGATCCTGGTGGTTGAGCCGATGCCGAGTGTTTGGACCCTTAAGGCCCCTCGGCGGAGGCAACACACCACTTTGGCCCACGCTTCCCACAGACGGCACCTCCGGGCTGACCCACCCGGGGGAAATCGGCAGTCGCCTTTTCCTGTCCTCCCCCTTATCTTTCACTTTCCTATCTCTTTTCTTGGCCCTGTCCTGTCTCCTCCTCCTTTCTTGCTTTTTCTTTTTTCCTGGCGGCAAGGGTTAACCTTGTGTGGAGTAGCTACCCTGAGTTACCCATATTCGGTTATAGTAGAGGTGTACAGCTGGCGTCGGCAGGGCTTGTTGCAAGTTTCCTGTCTCGCCCCCTTGTTGGGCTCCGTGGTGGGTGGCTGGCACAACTACCGAAAAAGCAAACTCTTTCATGGACTCTCTATCTTCAACACATGATCGCCCTCCAAACAAAAGAGGGCGGACCGATGTAACAGGCCAGTTCGTGCAAAAACAAAAAGAAACCTTTCCGAAATACCACATTGTTCATAGTGAACAGTCAGAAATCCCAGCTAGAAAAATCTCTCCATTTACGGTATCAAAATGTCTCACAGGAAGCCTAGGCCCCGGTTACAAGGTAACCAAACTAACAAATGGTGACCTCTTGCTTGAAGTCAGGACCAAACATCAGTTCTCTAATCTGAAAAATATTGTGGCACTTGGGGACATACCCATCTCTATCACACCCCACCGATCTCTCAATACTGTCCGAGGTGTTATATCAGAAAGTGACTTTTTGTCCCTGACTGAGGAAGAAATGGCAGAAGGACTTGCTGACCAAAATGTCATAGGTGTCTACAGAATCAAGATCCGAAAGGATGACAAGGAAATCCCCACCAAACATCTTGTTTTGACTTTCAACAGCAGCACGCTCCCAGAATCAATTGAAGTGGGATACATAAAAGTAAATGTCAGGCCATATATACCAAATCCAAGAAGATGTTTCAAATGTCAGAGGTATGGTCATGGATCACAGAGCTGCCGCGGCCGTACCACATGTGCCAAATGTGCATCAAGCGAACATAATGCAGACAACTGTGCTGCAGCACCGCACTGTGCAAACTGTGACGGGGAGCACCCCGCTTACTCAAGAGCTTGTCCAACTTGGAAAGATGAAAAGCAAATCATTGCCATCAAAACAACTGAGAATATAACTTACAAAGAAGCACGAACCAAATACTTCCAGACAAAACGCACAGCATTCCAGTTCACGGCAAAGCCAAATCTCGCCGAAGTGGTGCGACGGGGCGAGGCACCACACCGGCCTTCAACACCTGCCCAGGCCACACAAAGTGAGCTTGAGGTAGGGCCTTCTGCGCCCCTGGTGGAAGTGGTTAGTACCACTCCACCCCAAAAACAGGCCACCCGTTCCTCAGGGGCGGTGGCCCACAAGACCTCTGCCCTTGAGGCGGGGTCTAAAAACAATGAACACGCGCCTCCGGCACAACTGTCCGCCTCCTCTGAAGAGGTGATGGACACATCCAGCCAAGATGGCCATGTGCCTTCGTCGTCACACAGACGGCGAAGCTCCTTGGAACGATCCAAGAAAGACAAGGCCCGCATCACGGGCCCTGAAAAATAATAACTCTACTTCTAAACTCACAAAAGAGTAAGATGGTGTTCCTAGTGCAATGGAACTGCAGGGGACTTTTAACCAACATAAACGACATAAAAGATATCCTAACCACACTCTCACCTGTTGCGCTTTGCTTGCAAGAAACAAATCTAGGTCCCAAGCACACAAAAATACTAAAGAAATATCAAGTCTTCCGCCGAGACCGACAACAAGCCAGCAGACTTTCCGGTGGAGTGGCCATTATAGTGCAAAACGGTATTGCAGCCCGAGAACACCAATTAAACACCAGATTAGAAGCTGTGGCAGCCACATTACTTACATATAAAACCATTACTGTGTGTTGCATGTATATTCAACCTCACCTAAAAATAACTCTCCATGATTTAGAACATCTTTTTAGCCAGCTTCCAGAGCCATACGTGGTAGTAGGCGATTTTAATGGGCACTCACCCCTGTGGGGTAGTGAGAAAACTGACGCGCGAGGCCAAGTTATAGAGAACCTTATTCTTTGCAGTAACACATGTTTGCTAAACTCCGGAAAACCTACTTTCTGTTCTCCAAACACAGGAAAGATGAGCGTTTTAGATTTGTCCTTTTGCTCGCCCTCTATTTTTAACGATTTTAAATGGAATGTTTTAAATAATCCATATGGGAGTGATCACCTACCTGCACTAATCAGTTTATCATCTTCATCTTCAACATCTGTCATACCAACCAAACCACGACGTTGGAAACCCCATTTAGCAGACTGGGATTTTTTTAGAACAGAAGCAGACTTGGAAACAATTTTTTCAGAGGAGCATAGCGTAGATAAAATGAATAAACTCATCACAGATTGCATTATAAATGCCGCGAGCCTTGCCATTCCACAAACCTCAGCAATGGTACAACAAAACAGCAAAATCTGGTGGACACGGGAATGTAGGGAGGCAAAAAAACAACAAAATAAAGCCTGGGGTAAGTTTCGAAGATACCCAACATATGAAAATTTGACAGCTTATAAAAAAGTGAAAGCTAAAGCTCGTTATATTCGTCGCAACGCCGAAAAACAATCATGGCAGAAATTCGTGACATCTATAAACAGCTCAACACCATCTAAAAGAATGTGGGAACAAGTCCACAAACTAAATGGCAGCTTCTCCTCATATACAATTCCGATTCTCACAGCACCTGGTATGCAAACGAGCATCGAAGAGCAGGCAAATATATTAGGGGAACATTTTCATAAGGTTTCAAATTCTACACACTACACAGAAACATTCCTAAAATATAAGAGCACAGCTGAAAAACAAAAGCTTCCAACAAGTGGCAGCACGAACAAACCATACAATAGTTTAATTACACTGCAAGAATTAAAGAAAGTCCTAGCTAGAGGTAAACAAACTGCACCAGGTCCTGATCAAATTCATTACGAGATGCTTGCTCATCTATCCGAAGCCTCTGTAGAGGCACTTCTGAAATTTTTAACAAAGTTTGGGTTCTAGGGAAATTGCCGGAAGCTTGGAAAAGGGCCATTATTGTACCATTCTTAAAACCAGGAAAACTGCCAACTTCTCCTAACAGTTATAGACCTATTGCTCTCACCAGTTGTCTAGCGAAATCTTTTGAAACTATTTTAAATACTAGATTAACCTTTGTTTTAGAATCTCATGAACTTATTGATATTCATCAGTGCGGTTTTAAGAAAGGGTGCTCAACAACTGACCACATAGTACGCCTTGAAAACACTGTCCGAGAGGCTTTTATACATAAACAGCATTGCCTCGCAGTTTTCTTCGATCTAGAGAAAGCCTATGATACAACGTGGAGGTACGGGATCCTGCGGGATTTAGCAGATCTAGGCATCCAAGGCCGAATGCTAAATGTTTTAAATAACTTTCTCTCACACCGTTTTTTCCAAGTCCGTCTCGGCGCCACCCTGTCTAGAAGCTTTGTTCAGGAAAACGGGGTGCCACAAGGGTGCATTCTAAGCACAACCCTGTTCGTTGTAAAAATGAATTTCATTTGCAGAGAAATCCCAAATTCTGTTATGTTTTCGCTCTATGTAGATGACCTTCAGATAGCCTGCACATCCTCAAACATACAAACATGTGAGAGGCAAATACAAATAACAATTAATAAACTAGCGAAATGGGCCGACAAAAATGGATTTCAGTTTTCTCCTCAGAAGACGGTGGCAGTTATGTTTTCGCTCAAGCGAGGCATTCAGAACAGTCCTGTCCTCCACTTAAATAAAAAAGAATTACCGGTGAAAACTGAACACAAATTTCTAGGCATTACGTTCGACAAAAAACTTACGTTTCTACCACACATAAATATACTGAAAAAGAAAGCTTCCAAATCTCTTAACATACTGAAAGTTCTTTCGCGGAAACGTTGGGGATCCGACAGGGCATGTCTTCTACATATATACTGCTCTGTTATACGCTCACGCTTAGACTATGGGAGCATAGTATATGGTTCAGCTAGACCTTCATACCTTAAAAAATTAGACCCGGTACATAACTTAGGCCTTCGCCTTGCGTGCGGAGCGTACAGAACATCCCCAATAAATAGTCTTTATGTGGAAACGAACGAGCCTTCACTGAAAGACAGACGAAATGCACTCACATGCGCTTACGTTCTCAAAATAAGGACACGAAAAAAACACATCTGTTACCCGGTTGTCACAACTTGCCCCTCCCGAACAATATTCACAAATAAGCCTCAGACAACAAGACCATTGATTATGCGATTTGAAGACATTTGCCGTGAGCTCCATATTCTGGACACCTTGCCTGATGTCGCTCAAGAAAATAGGCCCCTGGCCCCATGGTACAACTTTCCAACAGTCTGTGACCTCACTCTTACACAGTTCAAAAAGAGCGAAACTCCTACAGAACATATATTACAAGAATATCACGCACTAAAAGAGAAATATAGCAAATGCACAGAGTTTTACACGGATGGATCAAAAACTGCCTCCTATGTGGGCTGCGCTGTAGTGGATCGGAACTCCGAAAAAATTATTCGACTTCCTCAATGTGCATCAATATTTGCAGCCGAGTGTTATGCTGTCCTGGTAGCTGTAGCAAAAATTGTGTACGAGGGCATCGAGAACAGTGTTATTTATACAGATTCACTGAGTGTGCTCACAGCTCTAAACTCCAGAAATGCAGTCATGCCATTACTCGGTAACATAATACACGATGTAATAAAGATCTCAACCCAAGGACATAACATAATATTCTGTTGGGTTCCAAGCCACATGGGCATTGAAGGAAATGAGAGAGCAGACGTGTGTGCTGCTCAAGCAGGCAGGAAAGAAATAGAGAAAGTAAACATACCTTATAAGGATTGCATAAATTTAATTAAACGAAAACAAAAGGATATATGGCAGTCTATATGGAATAACCAAGAAAGTAATAAATTGCACCTCGTAAAGCCCAAAATAGAAGAATGGGAAACAAGCACTCATCAAGAACGCTTCATGGAGGTTACAGTATGCCGTCTGCGTATCGGGCACACACATCTCACACATAACTTTTTACTAATGAAACAAGATAAGCCTACGTGTGGAGAATGCGGAGAAGTGCTCACCGTCAACCACATCCTGATTACATGCCCAAAACTAGAGACACTACGGAGAAAGCATTTCACTATTTTTTATGATCGTGCATCCCTTTCCATCCCAAATTATTTTTAGGAGAAAGAGCAATAATAAACTTAACATGTGTTCTTAGTTTTTTAAAAGAAGCAGACGTTCTGAATAAACTGTAAACTTTAACGAACCTTTTTCCCCTTTTTAAATAAGCACAGATTTTAACCTTGCTCTTGGCGCATGATAGCCTGAGTTGCTTATGCGCCAAAAAACCCCAATACAATACAATACAAAAAAGCATGACACTTTCCCTAAATATCATGTGATCCACAGTGAAAGCCCTGCCAAACAAGCTCGGCTAATATCCCCCTTTACAGTATCTAGGTCTCTCACAACCATACTAGGCCCAGGATACAAATTTAGTAAACTGGCTAGCGGGGATCTCCTGCTTGAGCTGCAAAGCAAACTCCAGTACAGCAACCTTCAGCAACTTACAACATTTGGGGATATCCCAATAACGGTCAGTGCTCACAGATCCTTGAACACAGTCCAAGGCGTGATATCAGAGAATGACTTCCTGTCACTCACCGAAGAAGAACTTCTAGAAGGTCTTTCTGAGAAAAATGTAATCGGTGTACACAGGATCAAAATCCGGAAGAACAACCAAGAAATACCAACAAAGCACATAGTTCTGACTTTCAACTCCAGCAAACTCCCTGAATCCATTGAAGTCGGTTACATCAAAGTAGACATCCGGCCCTACATTCCAAACCCTAGACGTTGTTTCAACTGCCAAAGATTCGGTCATGGCTCCCAGAGCTGCCGTGACCGACAAACATGTGCAAAATGTGCCTCAAATGAACACAAATCTGACGAGTGTGAAGCTGCGCCACACTGCGCAAACTGTGCAGGTGAACACGCCGCGTACTCACGGTCATGTCCTTCTTGGAAGAAGGAGAAGGACATCATTACCATAAAAGTCAAGGAAAACATAACGTTTAAAGAGGCACGACAACGATATCTTGTTAAACAGGGCATTTTTTTGTTCACAGCCAAACCGAACTATTCCAATGTGGTGGAGCATGGGGGCAGCACACCACAACAGGATTTGGTCTCCGCCGAGGGCAAGCCTCAGGCAGGGCCATCCTTGCCCCAGGCAGAAGCAGCGAAAGCTTCCCTGCCATCGCAGAAACAGGGCACACTGGCCCCAGAGCCAACAGCCCAAAAGGCTTCTCCCCCAGAAGGGAAGCCTGCAACCAACACTCCTAACTCTCCCCAAACGTCCAAAGCCCCTGAGGCAATGGACACAACCCCTTCCTCGTCCACGCTGCAGCGGCGGCATAGCTCTCTAGAAAGAAAACGGAGAGAAAAACCTCGTATAAGAGGACCAGAAAAACCTGAAACCTAAATCCAGGTACATTCCAAAAAAAAAAAAAAAATGGCGTTCCTCATACACTGGAACTGCCGAGGTCTCATAAACAACTACAACGATATAAAAGACATTTTACATTCATTTTCTCCTGTAGCCCTTTGCCTACAGGAAACTAACTTAGGACCACACCAAAACATTTTAAAAGGACACAACGTTTTTCGCTGCAACCGAAAAGAAGCAAATAGGTTATCTGGAGGTGTCGCTATTGTAGTGCAGAATGGAGTAGCAACACGTGAAATTAGCCTCAAAACCAAGTTCGAAGCTGTTGCTGTCTCTATCATTCATTATAAAACAATAACTATATGCTCACTGTATCTCCAACCGCACCTAACTGTAACCCTTCATGATCTGGAAGACCTTTTAGAACAACTGCCAGAACCATATCTGGTTGTTGGAGATTTTAATGCGCACTCCACTTTTTGGAGAAGCGATCAGACAGACACTAGAGGTCGTATATTAGAGGATTTTATATTATACAATGATGTCTGCCTGCTAAATACAGGAAAGCATACATACTGCTCCCCAAGCACGGGGAAAATGAGCGTTTTAGATTTATCATTTAGCTCCCCATCAATTTTTACTGATTTTAAATGGGACGTCTTTGACAATCCTCTAGGAAGTGATCATTTGCCTGTCATTATCAGCCTAACACCCTCACCCTCCATCACTCTAAACAAACCCAAGCGGTGGAAGCTGCACCTTGCGAACTGGGCTCTATTCCAGTCAGAAGCCAGCCTGGAAAAGGTCTCTTCTGAAAAACTCAGTGTTGACGAGATAAATGAAAAATTTACGGCCTGCATCATTGACGCAGCACTTGTAGCTATACCACAGTCTTCAGGAGTGGTACTGAAAAATCGCAAAGTCTGGTATTCTCAGGAGTGCAGAGATGCAAAGAAGAAACAAAACAAAGCTTGGGGAACCTTTCGCAGGTACCCTACAAACGAAAACCTCGTAAAATTCAAACAGGCGAAAGCTAGGGCACGGTACATCCGCCGAAACGCTGAGAAGGCTTCTTGGCAAAAATACATATCATCAATAAATAGCTCAATCACATCAAAAAAAATGTGGGAGCTTGTTCACAAACTGGATGGCAACTTCTCCCCGTACACAGTCCCCTTTCTAACATCTCCTGGCACCCTAACAAACTTACAGGAACAGGCAGATATTCTAGGCGATCATTTTTCTGCAATTTCAAGCTCGCTACACTACCCAAAATCTTTTATAACATACAAAAACAAGGCCGAAAAACAAAAACTGCCAACAAGTGGAAGTACTAATGAAACATATAACAAGTTAATAACACTACAAGAAATAAACACTGTTCTATCTGCCGGCAAGAAGACTGCACCTGGCCCAGATCAAATTCACTATCAGATGCTTGCACATCTTTCTACACCTGCATTAGAAGCACTTCTGAAATTTTTCAACAAAGTATGGGTATCCGGGAGTATTCCTGAGGCCTGGAAAAAAGCTATTATTGTGCCTTTCCTGAAACCAGGAAAGCCACCAACGGCCCCCAGCAGTTATAGACCCATAGCTCTCACAAGTTGCCTAGCAAAGTCTTTTGAAAGTGTTCTTAATACCAGATTAGCCTTTGTCCTTCATTCCCAAGAACTTCTAGACATACACCAATGTGGGTTCAAAACAGCATGTTCTACCACGGACCATCTAGTCCGCCTTGAAAACACTGTTCGTGAAGCATTTATTCACAAACAGCACTGCCTTGCCGTCTTCTTTGATATGGAAAAGGCGTATGATACTACATGGAGGTTTGGCATCCTCCGTGACCTAGCATATTTAGGCATACGTGGTAGGATGTTAAACTGTCTAAAGGACTTCTTGTCAAATCGCTCATTCCGTGTGCGTTTGGGCTCAACTTTTTCAAAGAACTTTGTACAGGAGAATGGCGTACCACAGGGATGCGTCTTAAGCACAACTCTCTTTATAGTAAAAATGAATTCCATAAGCACAGTTATCCCGAAATCCGTAATGTATTCAGCTTATGTTGACGATCTACAGATTGCATACACATCCTCTAACGTATCTACATGTGAGAGACAGGTGCAGTTGACCATAAATAAACTAGCAGCATGGGCAGACACAAACGGATTTCAGTTTTCTCCTCAAAAAACAGTGGCTCTCCTATTCTCTCTCAAACGAGGCTTACAAACAGATCCTACACTACACCTGAACAAAACGAAATTACCGGTGAAAAACGAACACAAATTTCTAGGCGTAACTTTTGACAAAAAACTCACCTTTCTTCCTCATATAAATGTCCTGAAGAAAAAGGCTTCCAAATCTCTAAACATACTAAAAGTTCTTTCCCGTAAACACTGGGGCGCTGACAGGACATGCCTTAAACACATTTACAGATCTGTCGTACGCTCCACCTTAGACTATGGCTGCATAGTGTATGGGTCAGCTAGACCATCATATTTAAAAAAACTAGACCCGGTACATAACACAGGACTTCGACTCTCATGTGGAGCATACCGAACTTCTCCTATATCCAGTCTGCTTGTGGAAACAAATGAACCTCCTCTTGAAATCAGAAGAACTTCACTTACATGTGCCTATATATTTAAAATCAGATCTCTGCCAAAGCACATCTGCTATTCTCTAGTAACTAAATGCCCTTCTAGAACACTATTCACCAACAAACCCAATGCAGTGAGACCACTGCTCCTAAGATTTGAGCAAATGTGTCAAGAGGTTGAGCTACCGGATTGTTTACCTAGCATTGCCAAAAGACCTAACCCTCTGCCTCCTTGGTACCTGGTCCCTGAAGTTTGCGACCTCTCTCTTACACAGTTCCAAAAAACAATAACCCCACAAGAGCACTTCATACAAGAATTCCTTCAGCTGAAAGAAAAATACAGTAACTTCACAGACTTTTACACGGATGGCTCGAAAACAGATCATTATGTCGGAAGCGCAGTTGTTCAAGGCGAATGGGAGGAAATAATGAGACTTCCACAGTGCGCGTCCATCTTTACTGCTGAATGCTATGCTGTCTCTGTTGCCATAGAGAAAATAATGAAAGAAAACCTCAGGAGAAGTATTATTTACACAGATTCCCTAAGTGTAGTCACAGCCCTTCACACAAGAAATGCAGTTATACCAATACTTGGAAACATCATACACAGCATAGCAACACTTACAGATGAAGGACGAAGCATAAAAATTTGCTGGGTACCCAGTCATGTAGGAATCCGAGGTAATGAAAAAGCAGATAGGTGCGCTGCCAAAGCTCGAGACAAGAAAATAAAACAAGTGCAGATACCATCTCAAGACTGCATGAAATTGGTACAGAGTAGACTGATACAAAAATGGCAGTCCACTTGGAACACTGAAACAAATAACAAACTACACCTCATAAAGCCTGTAATAGAAGAGTGGAAATCGAGCACCCATCTTGAACGTTCCAAAGAAGTGGCTCTATGCCGTCTTCGCATAGGACACACACATTTAACACATAGTTTCATTTTAACTAAACAGGATAAGCCCCTGTGTGATTCATGCGGACACGAGCTAACAGTCATCCACATTTTAATCTCATGCAGACAACTTGAACAACTGAGGAAAAAACATTTTACACAGTTTTACAAACAACACATTCCTCTTCATCCAGCTTTGCTTTTAGGTGAAAATGCGCTTGTTGATTTGCCCTGTGTTTTCAGGTTTTTAATAGAAGCAAACGTCCTAAACAGAATGTAAGTTTAAATTACATAAATACAACACTCTTAACCATGAAATTGGCGCATGATAGCCTAAGTTGCTTATGCGCCACTAAACCCAACACAACACAACACAACCTTTTTCGCACGCTCTAAGGAGTCCCGCCGTCTTGACGGCACAGGACTACCCTGTGTTGTCGTGTCCATCGCGTCCTCAGACACGCTGGATGACCGCGGACAACACACCGGAACGCTTGAAGTAGGCCTCCCCGTGTGAGAAGAGGCCTTGGGCCCCGCAGACCTGGAAGGTCGCGAAGCCTGCTTTGGGGGTGGTGGAGCAGCGCCAGCTGCAGCCACCGTGGGCGCGGATGGCTCCACACCAGGGTCACTACCCATGACCTGGGCGGGTGCCGAAGCACGCTGTGACGCTGCGCCCTGTTGCGTCACAACGGAGTAAGTTGGGCTTTGGACTAATGAAAGCCGCTTTCTCGCCTCTCCGAATGTAATGTTCTCAGTGACTTTTAAGGTTACAATTTCTTTTTCTTTCTTCCATGTTGGGCAGGATCTTGAGTATGCTGGGTGGTTGCCCTCACAGTTTACGCAAAGGTTTGGTTCAGTTTGGCAGTTGTCAGTGGCATGTTCATTTGAGGCACATTTTGCGCAGGTGAGTCGGCCTCGGCAGCTCTGGGAGCTGTGGCCATATCTCTGCCAGTTATAACAGCGACGTGGGTTAGGTATGTACAGTCTGAGTAGCAGCTTTGTGTATCCTACTTCAACGGAGTCTGGAAGGGTGCTCAGCGCAAATGTCAAGACGATGTGCTTAGTTTGGATCTCTTGGTTGTCTCGCCTGATCTTGATTCGATAAACGTTGATGACATTTTGGTCCTTGAGTCCTTCGAGCAATTCTTCTTCGGTCAGAAACTTGAGGTCATTATCTGAAATGACCCCACGAACTGTATTGAGTGAGCGGTGTGGTGAGATTGTGACAGGGACGTCACCGAATGATGTAATAGCTGCTAGCTTTTCGCACTGGTGGTTGTACAGCACTTCTAAGAGGAGGTCACCATTTGGTAGCTTTTTGACTTTGTAGCCTGGACCTATTGTGTCTGTGAGAGTCTTTGTTACAAGGAACGGTGAGACTTGACGGGCAGTTTTTTCTGCTTGTTCGGAGTGAATGACATGAAAGCGGGGGAAGCTGTTTACATTTTTACTGAAAAACTTGTTCGTCACATCGGTGCGCCCTCTCTTGGCGGGAGGGCGATCAGTTGCGGAAAGGGAAGAAGCCATAAAATTTATTTTATTGTTCGGTTATGGTACCAGCCACCCACCATGGAGTCCAACAAGGGGACGGGACAGGTGCCTAAAAAAAAAGCTCTGCCCTCGCCAGCTGTATACCTTAACTATCACCTAATATGGCTCAACTCAGGGTAGTCAGCCACACAAGGTTAACCCTCGCCGCCGGGAAGTAAGGAAAAAACCAAGAAGGGAGTAGAGGACAGGAGAGTTGTAGGATAGACGACAGGAAAGTGAAAGATGGATGGGAGGACAGGAAAAGGCGACTGCCGATTTCCCCCGGGTGGGTCAGCCCGGAGGTGCCGTCTATGGGAAGCGTGGGCCAAAGTGGTGTGTTGCCTCCGCCGAGGGGCCTTAACGGTCCGAACACTCGGCATCGGCTCAACCACCAGGATCCCCTTTTCCCCAGACACGGCGATGCCACGCACGGCTAAGCGTGGGTGCTGGGGTCTGTGGTGTCGCACAGTACACGCAAACACCTGCTTTAACAGGTGCCCCCTGCGGGAGAGAAAGCGAGAAGGTTTGGTTTGGTTTGTGGGGTTTAATGTCCCAAAGCAACTCTGGCTATGAGAGACGTAGTAGAGGATTCCGGAAATTTAGACCACTTAGGGTTCTTTAACGTGCACTGACATCGCACAGCACATGGGCGCCTTACTTTTCGCCTCCATCGAAAAGCGGCTGCCGAGGCTGGGATTCTACCCCGCGTCCTTGGGAACAGTAGTCGAGCGCCATAACCACTGCGCCATCCCGGCGGCACATCACAATGTCCGTCATATAAAAAACCCATTTCGCATAGCTCATGGCATTTTCCTTACATGCACCAGCAGTCAGCTTGCCTGAGAGCCTACGTGACTAGTTTCTCACTTTCATTTAATGTTAGTACACGTAGTCTGCCACAGCTACGCTATTGCTGCCGGCTAGACAACAGTCGCGGACTCCGCGTACGTGTTTTCTGTACGACAGAAAGATGTCGCAGACTCCCCTGTATTCTCACGAGAATGTTCCCCAGCGGAAGGCGGCAGCCCGTTTCACGGCAGAAGAAAAAGAGGTGCTCACCTCACTTGTCAAAAAGTATGCCCATATTTTGGAATGCAAAAAAACTGGTGTCGTGCCGTTGATGAAGAAAAGCGAGACATGGAAAGAGCTGACAATCTACAACTCCAATCACAGGATCACACAGTGCGACCCCGCCCAACTAAAGAAATGTTGGATGAACCTGAAGCAAAAGTGGAAAGAAGCAGCGAAAGAAAAGAGGGAAAGGAACAAGACCAGTAAGCACAATTGAAAGTTTTGCATGAGTGCCTCATTTTGAGCATGTTTACATTTTGCCTAGAACTCTTCAGATGTCGGAAGGTCTAGGCAGTTGTAAACGCCTTGCGGAAAGGGCATGTAGTTTGGTTGCAATGAAACGTGACACTCTGCAAACAACATATTCCAGTGAAAAAAAAAATAAAGCATAAAATTGAGTTTTTTTTTAGGCGTAAGATGCCCTTGCAAAGCTTGAACTTTGGGCTTCTTTTAAATTATTACGAAGTAAACAGATGCACCAGTGGGGCGATAGCCAAGGTTTCAACCTCTTCACCCGCTAGTCGGAAAAACATTCATGTTATAGATACAGTGCTTTAGCAAAATCATTGGGTTAATTCTGTATCCACGAGAAATGATTTCTGGCGAGTTCATTGTTAATTTAATAGGCAGCTTACACTCTCTGAACGAACCGTTAGCCTGTTCAGCTCTCCTCTCGCCTTTCATAGCTGGCAAGGAGACCAGCATTCTTGGACGAAAACTTACTGAATCAAACATTTTTTATCTTTTCGTGCAGACATCCACTGAGAGAGAGTGCGAGCCAGGCACCACTCCTCTCCTACTCCCTGCTAGGACTGAGAGTCACGTACGCGCCGAGCTACTGATGCTATCGTTGGTGTCTGGCCGGTAGTGCCCGAGCCTCAGTAGCATAAACGGCTTGCCACTGGCATCGCGAAAAAGCAGCACATCAAACTACCCGTGCGGAGACTGCACTGTGCCCCAGCTGGACAGAACAGCATGTGTGCTGCTTCCAATGCAAAGAGGCAGCGCCAGTGCCAGCCATTCCCAGTAACACCGTTTCGCCCTCTCGGGTTCTAGTCGCGTGCCGAAACTTGAGCTTGGGTTCCCTATAGGAAGGAGTCAGTGGGACGCAGTAGGTGAGCTGCATGAAGTAGGCGAGCGCAACGCAACTGAAAGATATATGTCAGCGATGTGGCAGGCAACAGACGACACTTCAGCGCAGCTCGGTGATGCAAACAACGCGATTTCAAGGGATATCCCCGGCGATGCACACGTGCAGGACAAGAAGCAGACAGACGTGGTGGCAGCATGGAACCGATGTAGCAGTTGCGCGATGACAGCACACATCAACAGCGTTGGTAATAGAGTTACTGTATATGCTACCAAAGGTAGCAGAGTTGCGCGTCTGATTTCAAAATGCCATTCGCGCCTTCATTGGTAGAACGCCATCATGTGGTGCCAGCAACCGCGCACTGCAGAGGAGGTGAACCAAGGGGCACTTTTTGTAATTTCCTCCGCCGCCGCTGCAGTAGTGTTGCTTCAGCGAACTGGATTGACTGCCGGCCAAGTTCGAAGCGTATCCACTATCCAACCGCTGTTTGCGTTCGCTGCTTCTCACGTGCGTTTCAGTTTCGTTGCAGTCAGCGTCTATTCAACATGACGGGGTCTTCAGCTCCAAACTGCAGTAATCGCTCTGAAAGTGGAAAACCGTTTTATTCAATACCGTATGGAAGAATGGTTATCCGCCGGCGACTGCAGTGGCTGTTACGCATGCGCCGCGACAATCCTACGTCAGGAGGATCAAGGATATGTGAGGTAAGCTTATCCTTTGTTCAACTTTTGGAAGACGATATGAGGTAATCGACAGATGGAACTGTTGATGTTGTTCAATTGCTTAGGCTGTATATTATATGCGCTGTTTATAAGAGGAGTAATGGTATACGCTCGACGCCATGCCATGGCCATGCATCGGTGCGGCCTCTAAAGCAAATTATATAGGCGGGTGAGCTGATAGGAACTAATAAAGCGTATTGTCCTCTGGCCGCAAACTACTGCGACGGCCTAGGTACTGTTTGGGTACGTGATACGAAAAGCGGTCATGTACGCTTAGTGACATCGCGCCGCAAGGAGAGCAAATACACTACGAGCGGCAGTGTGGACAATAGTCGTTTTTTTGTTTTGTTTTTTTTTTTTTGCTGCGCACCACGTGGTTTCAGGTAGAATACACGTGCGTGAAACTCGAGACAGTGCAGTTCCATTGAAATAATAGTCATGGAGGGTGCATGTTAGCGATCATGCATTATCACAGCTGTATAGCATGGCTTCCTTGGAAGTCTTGGTCCTTTAACATGGTAGCTTACAGGGAGCCACATAAAACTTGAGAAGGAAAAACTGAGGTCCATTTAGCGTACTACTATGTTGTATACATTGCGTACACCAAAAGTGATGGAGTTGGTGAATGGTTGCGGTGCATTTCAAGTGTTTTTATATCATCGGTTCATTTAGAGATATATTAATAGTACTCATTATCACCATTTGCAGTTTTCACCTATGTGGTGTGTCCTTCACTTGTCAACTGTTCTTTTGCATGCAGGATCACTTCACACCAGATCAGTTCCTACAAGAAAAGGTGAATGGAAAAAAACTGTTGAAACCAGATGCTGTCCCAAGCATATTTTCTTGTAAGTCACAGCCGATTGTGCTAATGCTAATGTTGTTAAAAGCGGGGCTGCCATACCTTGAGTGGATATTGACCAATAACTTGCAGTTAATTTGCCTCTAGATTCACCTTTGTAAGTGATTCCTGGCGAAGCACCTCATGATGTCACCTCAACAAGATCAGGTCAGACCAGAATGAAACCAGGAATTCTCACTACCAGTGATCTATATGTTCCCGGTTCAAGCAACATTTGCTTTTTCTGTTCTCTGGATGTGTGCTTCTTTATCGTGCAGATTGCTCGGTGCTGTAAGTGTCGCAAGAGACTTCAGACACCTTCCAAGCTGCTTTGGTACCTTTAAGCGAGATAGTGCTCTTTCTGACTGCCTAGATCATTTTCCAAAGTCTGCACTCCACTCCATGTGAAAGCAGACAAATCCTTACTAGTTTTAAATTGCGTACGAAATGGAAAGTTCACCAGGCATTGAGAGTTCCACCACTGTTGTGATTTCTAGTGGAAGCGACATTTGTTCTCGTTTTTCTTATGTATGATTCTTTATCGTGCAGACTGCACTGCACTAGAAGTGCTGCAAGAGGAGTCCCCTAGTACCTGCCAGGCTGTTTCAGCGTCCTCAGGTGAGATTATGCTTTAATCAACACCTCATAGGTCACGCGCCAGTTTGTTAACTTTCCAAAATCTGCAGTCTAGTCATTATGTGGGTAAACAAATGTCTGGAAGTGTTATAATGCTTATTATATTGTAAATGCATTACATGTCTCAGTATCACTAAACTAGCTTTACTAATCGGACAACAATTCTCTCGGTTTTCCTGATGAATGCTTCTTTATTATACAGATTGCTCAGTGCCTCAAGTACTGCAAGAGGATGCACCTGCCATGCTCCAGGATTCTTTGGCACCTTCAGGTGAGTTAGTGTTCTTACTCAGTATCTGAGAGGCCACGTGCAGGAGTTATTTCTTTAAGCTTTCGATGCAATCCAGGATATAAGAGAAAAGGGTTGTTATATTTTAAATTGCATACCACTAAATATTAAATGCATTACACATCCTCAGCACCGCCAACAACATACCGTTTGCTTATTCGTGCAACACTTTTTTTTTTCTGATATATGCTTTTTTATCACACAGACTATTCAGTGACTCACTTGCTGAAAGAAAATGCACCTGCCACGTTCCAGGTTGCCTCAGCAACTTCAAATGAGATAGTGTTCTCTCTTATCACCTAGGTCATGTGCAGGTTTTATCACTTCCCAAAGCCTGAACTGCAGTTTTCATATGTTGAGACAAATGTTTGCTAGTATTCCAATAGATAAATGCAGAAGGTATTCTTAACACAAGTATTTAGTAGTTTGTAGCTCAAGTGATGCTTTTTCTGTCAGTTTCCCTGATGTGTGTTTCTTTATCATGTAGATTGCTCGGTGCTGGAAGTGTCGCAAGAGACGTTCGACACCTTCCAAGCTGCTTTGGTACCTTTAGGTGAGATAGCGCTCTTTCTGACTGCCTAGGTCACTTTGTGAAAGCAGACAAATTCTTACTAGTGTTAAATTGCGTACCGAATAGAAAGTGCATCAGCATTGAGGGTTCCACCAATGCTGTGATTTCTAGTGGAAGCGACACTTGTTCTCTTTTTCGTTATGTATGATTCATTATCATGCAGATTGCACGGCACAAGAAGTGCTGCAAGAAGAGTCCCCTGGCACCTTCCAGGCTGTTTCAGCATCCTCATAGGTCATGCACCAGTTTGGTCACTTTCCAAAATCTGCAGTCTGGTCATCATGTGTGTAGACAAATGTTTGCAAGTGTTATATTGCTTATTAAATTGTAAATGCATTACATGTCTCAGTATCACTAAAATAGCTTCACTAGTCAAGCAACAATTCTCTGTTTTCCTGATGAATGCTTCTTTATTACACAGATTGCTCAATATCTCAAGTACCGCAAGCAAATGCATGTGCCCTCTCAAGCTTCTTTGGCACCTTCAGGTGCTTCAGTACTCTTTTCTTTTCGAGTACCTGAAGTTTTTCTTAGAGGCTATGCATAGGTTTTATCAGTATCTTCTTTTTATTCATGCAGCCAATGTATGATTCTTTATCATGCAGACTATTCAGTGGCTGAATTGCCAAAAGTAAATGCACCTGCTATGATCCAGGCTGCTTCAGCACGATCAGGTGACATAGTGCTCTCTTAGTACCTAGGCCATGCACAGGTTTTATCACTTCTCCAAGCCTAAACTGCGGTTCTCGTATTTGGAGACAAATGTGTTTCAGCATTCTGATGGACAAATGCAGCAGGTATCTTCAAGTGAAGTGACTTAGCAGTTTCTAGTTCAGGTGATGCTTGGTCCTTTTTTTTTTGTGATGAGTGCTTCTTTTATTATGCAGAGTGCACAGTACTGAAAGTGCCACAAGATGAGACCCCTGGCGCCATAGAAGCGGCTTCAGTGCCCTTAGGTGAGATAATGCTTGTGGTCTACACCTTGCAGTTTGTCGGCAGGTCTCGTCACTTTCTGAAGCCTGCGCTGCAGTTGCCATGAGTAAAGACAAATGCTTGCTAATGTCAGCAGGCATTGCAATTACTATTGATGTAGCTTTTTTGTGTTCTAGTGACCCTTGCTGTCTGTTTTTTTCTGGAATATGTTTTTTTTTATTTATGCAAACTACTCAGTGTGCCAAGTGTCACAAGGTACATCTGTTACCTTCAAGACTGCCTCAACACTATCAAGATAGTGTGAATGCATTTGTTTTTTGAATGTGTTCACAGCAGGCCACATGCAGATTCAGGCACTCGCATTCTGTTCTGCTACTGCATAAATCTATTTGTGTGATGCCCCATTTGTCACCAAGGAAAGAATTAAGTCTTCCTGATGACTGATTCTTCTTGCAGGGAACTCAAGACAAGAACTTGCAAACATTGGTGTTCCTGTGACAAACCTGCTTTCAACACCTGTGGGGGTTCGACGTAACTTGTCAAACAAGAGACCAGTCTTGCGTTATAAAAATCACCGTTGATGCAAGCAGTGAAGTTGTTGATTTTTCTCTGTCCATAGGGCACAAAATGTCTGTAAAATCTCAGAGAGAGGTAGAGCTGGAGCGACGCCTCAACCTGGAATACAAGAGACGGCGTCGGGCAGAAAGTGAGAGACAGACTGCGTGAATCTGTGTTGAGTGCTTTCAGCCGACCAGATTCGTGTGCTGGAGAAGGGCATGATGCAGGGCAGCTCACGGTCACCGGAGATGGTGCAGAAAGCTCTGCAACTAAAAGTTGCATGCGGTAGCAAAGGCTATGACTTTGTAAAAGAAAATGTTGTGCCTTTACCAGCAAAAAGAACGCTTCAACAGCAAACAGAACACATCAAATTCAGGCCAGGTAAGCATCAGAGTTAACCTTAAGAGAGCACTGTGTTGCTTAGCACTCATGTAACATGTACCTTTTTGAAGGAATCTTGGATGAGGTGTTTGCGGCACTGAGACAGAGGTCGTCATCAATGCAACCAGAAGAGCGCCATGCCTGCTTGCGTATGGATGAAATGCAGCTAAACCCAGGCCTCGAGTATGATGCTTCAACTGGAAGCATTATAGGTAGGTAAAACTTTCCACTAGTGCAGTTACATGACATTTCAACTACTGCGTGCGTGTGAAGAATGTGAGCCTTAGTCCACACAGATGCAGTATTGAGGAATCCATGAGCTTTTGTTTAGCATTGCTAACACTGCAACCACCTTGTGTATTGTGTTTACCATGAACGTGTTCTCAGTGCAGTAGCCTCTTGACATGATGACTTCGCATTTCAGGGCATCCCACAATTAGGCCTTCCAACCGTTCTGTCAAGGAAGAGCTGGCAACCCATGCTCTCGTGTTCATGCTGGCAGGGCTGACGACACGATGGAAGCAGGCAGTTGCCTACCACTTTACATGTAAGCATGTCAATTTTTTATATAGCTTTTCTGTACATGGTGAATTAATTTAAAGCAGTTTCTCAGCATAAAAAGCTGAAAAGAAAAAGAACACTTGTGGACTAAATGTGGAACAAAAAATAGTTATGGGATTGCATTTTGGTTCAAATTATAATGTTTAGTGGGTTACGAATATGATATTTGGGGGCCTATTTATCTTTTCTGTTTTTTCTTTAACAGCTTCTTCCTTTGATGCACAACAAGTGAAAGAATGCCTTTTTGAAGTTATAAAGAAAGCAGAGGCTACAGGCATCACCATCAATGCTGTGGTCACGGACATGGGCCCAGGAAACACGGCGATTTGGAGGCTCTGTGGCATTCATGCTACAAAATATGGCAAGCCCCAGACGTCATGTCCTCACCCCTGTGGCAATGGGCGACGGCTATATTTTTTAGCTGATGCACCTCACCTGCTCAAGAACTGAAGAGGCCGTCTGGTTAGGGGCCAGGAGATCATCCTGGATGAAGTGACAGTGGCTAAACATGGACTACCCGGCAACAAGGTCAGTCTCTAAAGTGCATGTTAAATGTTTAACTGAAAGCATGCTACTGAAGGATTGTCACGGCTTCCGACTTCTGAAACATGCTTGCATGCTTCTGCGTATTCTTTAGTAATTGGTGCAGGTCTTCAAATCTTTCCTAAGCTATGAATGTTTTTGCTTGTTCTTGCAGGTCTCTCTTGAACATGTCCGGAAGGCCTGTTCTATAGATGACAAGCACAAATTAAAATTAATGCCACATCTGAAGACACGTGATTTGGACCCAAACCACTTTGAAAAAATTAATGTTGCATCTGCTCACGCACTGTTGCATCACAGCACTGCTGCCAAAATTGGCCCTCACGACTGCATTTTATATTGATATAGTGTACTTCTGGTTCACGATAATGACGTCACGCACTAGAAAGACCGCATTAAGTGATCTTTGCCCCCAAAAAGCAGATGATGCAAGCAGTCCCTACGGGACTTTATCGATTTGTTCTCGGGGCTTACAGTCATGGACAAAATGGGCAAAGGAAACCAGTGCAAACTGGTGCCGTTTTATCCACAATTTCAGCATTAGCTTTGAGGCAGTGCATGTAGCCGAATTAGGGTTTAAATTCCTGACGTTGAGCAGATTAAGTCAAGATGCTTTGGAGAATTTGTTAGCTCCATCAGATTCAAGACACCTGTGCCCCGTGCCAGGGAGTTGAAATCAACTTTCAGAGTTATTGTTTTGGCTCAGTTTTCTCACCCCGCAGGGGGCACCTGTTAAAGCAGGTGTTTGTGTGTTTTGTGCGACACCACGGACCCCGAGCACCCACGTTTAGCCGTGCGTGGCATCGTCGTGTCTGGGGAAAAGGGGATCCTGGTGGTTGAGCCGATGCCGAGTGTTTGGACCTTTAAGGCCCCTCGGCGGAGGCAACACACCACTTTGGCCCACGCTTACCATAGACGGCACCTCCGGCCTGACCCGACCGTGGGAAATCGGCAGTCGCCTTTTCCTGTCCTCCCCTCCATCTTTTGCTTTCCTGTCTTCTTGCTTACAACTTTCCTGTCTCCTCCTCTTTTCTTGGATTTTTCATTTTCCAGGCGGCAAGGGTTAACCTTGTGTGGCTAACCACCCTGTGTTACGCCATATTTGGTTATAGTCAGGGTGTAAGGCTGGCATGGGCTGGACTTTCTCGGAAGCTCCCGTCCCGTCCCCTTGTTGGGCTCGGTGGTGGGCGGCCGCCACCCTGGCCGAACATCAACATAATTTTATGGCTTCTTTACTCTCACATGATCGATCCCGAAAAAGGGGTCGCACCGACGAAACCTCTAAATTCTTCCTGAAAAACCCAAACAGGTTCCCACGATTTCATGTAGTACACAGTGACAACACTGAGAAAACGGCTAGACAAATCTCACCTTTCATAGTGACCAAGACACTGACAGAAGTAATAGGTCAGGGTTACAACGTAAAGAAACTCCCGAACGGAGACCTTCTGTTGGAAATCTTCTATAATCATCAACATGATAAACTGTCCACATTAAAGTCTTTTGGAGAAATCCCAGTGACCATCAGTCCACACCGTTCTCTGAACACTGTCCGCGGAGTTATCTCTGACGATGACCTCAGATCCCTAACCGAAGAGGAACTTCTAGAAGGCCTCAAAGACCAAAACGTAACAGATGTTTACAGAATAAAAATGAGGCGTGATGACAAAGAGATTCCGACCAAGCACCTTGTCCTGACATTTTCACAAAGTATCCTCCCCGAATCAGTCGAAATAGGTTATGTGAAACTTCAACTCAGGAAATATATTCCAAATCCTCGCCACTGTTTCAAGTGCCAACGCTATGGTCACGGCTCCCAGACCTGCCGCGGCCAGCCGAGATGTGCAAAATGTGCTTCCCATGAACACGATTCCCAAAAATGTGAGGTTCAGACACATTTGTGTGCCAACTGTGAGGGTAGTCATCCTGCCTATTCACGCACATGCCCAATATGGAAACAGGAAAAGGAAATCATTACTATCAAGGTCAAAGAAAACAACTTTCCGGGAAGCACGAAATCGTGTTCTGTCAAAAAAAACGGCCTATTCTGTTGTGGCACAACAGGGCACTGAGCCACAACAGACTCTGGCACCTGCCCAGGTCTCACACAGTGAACCGGGAGCAGGGCCATCCGTGCCCTTGGTGGCTGCGGCCAGCGCTGCGCCACCACCAGAAAAACAGGCTGCACAGACCCCCAGGTCAGCCGGCCTCAAGGCCTCTCACCATGCGGTGAGGGGAAATACAAACGCACCTGTGCGGTCCGCACGGGCGTCCAGCGTGTCAGAAGACGCGATGGACACAAGCCAAGGCAGTCCTGTGCCGTCGACGTCAGATGGACGGCGCAGCTCCTTGGATCGACAAAAACGAGAAAAGCCCCGAATCAGAGGGCCTGAAAACAAAACTTAACTTGCTCTACTCATTTAATACAAAATGGCTTTTTTACAATGGAACTGCAGAGGACTTTTAATCTAAATGACATAAAACACTTATTGGCCACTCACTCACCACTAGCCTTGTGTTTGCAAGAGACAAATTTAGGTCCCAAACATAAGAACATACTCAAAAACTATACAGTCTTCCGTCGCGACCGAGAGCAAGCTCTCAGGCTCTCAGGTGGCGTTGCCATAGTAGTAAAAAATGGAATAGCAGTTCGAGAACACAAACTAAAAACTAAGTTTGAAGCTATAGCGGTAACCTTACAGGCTTTTAAAACTATAACTGTGTGCTGCATATACTTAGAGCCGCACCTTAAATTTAGTAGTTATGAATTAGAAGATCTTTTAAAGCAGCTTCCAGAGCCATTTTTAATAGTAGGAGATTTTAATGCACATTCCATCCTTTGGGGCAGTAGAAAAACAGATACGAGAGGCGAAATCATCGAGGATTGTATACTATGTAATAATATCTGTCTTCTTAACACCGGAAAACCAACCTACTGTTCATCTAGTTCAGGCAAAATGAGCTGTATTGATTTATCCCTCAGCTCACCATCAATTTTTACAGATTTTAAATGGGACGTTTTAGATAATCCACACGGAAGTGATCACTTACCTATACTAATCAGCTTAACATCTTCACCACAAATCATCCCATCCAAGCCGCGACGCTGGAAGCTGCATTTAGCCGATTGGGCACTGTTCCGAGAGAAGGCCAGCCTAGAAAAAATTACTCTAGATAAATATAATATAGATGAACTAAACGATGCTTACACAAATTGTATCCTTACTGCAGCACATATAGCAATTCCTCAGTCCTCAGGAGTGGTGAAACAAAATCACAAAACCTGGTATTCAAAAGAATGTAAACAAGCAAAAAAAGAACAAAACAAAGCATGGGTAATTTTTCGCAGATACCCAACACAGGACAATTTCGTCAAGTTTAAAAAAGCAAGAGCAAAAGCCCGCTACATCCGCCGCCACGCCGAAAAAGCCTCCTGGCAAAACTATGTAACTTCTATAAATAGCTCAACAACAACAAAACAAATGTGGGAACAGGTTAGAAAGCTAAATGGCAGCTACTCTCCATTTACCATTCCCCTCCTAACAGCCCCCGGAGTACAGACAACTATACAAGAACAGGCCGACATTTTAGGTGAATACTTTTCTGAAGTTTCCAGTTCATCACACTACACTCAAACATTCCTAAAACACAAAAACATAGCAGAGAAACAAAAACTCCCTACAAGTAGTGGTACAAAAGAACCCTATAATAGCTTAATTACACTACAAGAAATAAAAAATGTCATAGCTGCCGGTAAACAAACTGGACATGGTCGTGACCAAATTCACTACAAAATGCTCCTTATCCGAACCTGCCATAGAGGCACTATTAAACTTTTTTAACAAAATATGGGTCCTAGGAAAATTGCCAGAGGCGTGGAAAAAAGCTGTTGTCATACCATTTTTAAAACCCGGAAAGGAGCCGACATCTCCTGGTAGTTATAGGCCCATTGCTTTCACCAGCTGTTTAGCAAAATCATTTGAAAGTGTTTTAAACATCAGACTAACTTTTGTTTTAGAATCTCATCAACTTTTAAACAGTCATCAGTGCGGTTTTAAAAAAGGATGCTCAACAACTGACCATCTCGTGCGTCTTGAAAACACTATCAGAGAGGCTTTTATACACCGACAGCATTGCCTTGCCGTTTTCTTTGACCTTGAGAAAGCATATGATACGGCTTGGAGGTATGGGATATTGCGCGACCTAGCAGATCTAGGCATATGTGGCAGAATGCTAAAGGTTTTAAGTGACTTTTTGTCACATCGGCCGTTTCAAGTACGTCTTGGGACCACTTTATCAAGAACCTTCCTGCAGGAGAATGGTGTGCCCCAAGGGTGCATTTTAAGCACCACACTTTTCGTGGTAAAAATGAATTCGATTAGTAAAGTAATACCAAATTCCATAATGTATTCACTCTATGTGGACGACCTTCAAATAGCCTACACGTCATGCAACATGTCCACATGTGAGAGACAGATCCAATTAGCAATAAATAAGCTAATAAAATGGGCCAGTGAAAATGGGTTTAAATTTTCCCCGCAGAAGACAGTGGCAGTTATGTTCTCGCTCAAACGAGGCATACAGCCCAATCCTACCTTACACCTAAATGAAATCAAATTGCCCATAAACAATAACCATAAATTCTTGGGCATTACTTTTGACAAAAAACTCACTTTTCTCCCTCACATACAAGCACTAAAGAAGAAAGCCTCCAAATCCCTAAACATCCTAAAAGTCCTTTCACGCAAACATTGGGGATCTGATAGGGCATGCCTTTTGCATATATATCGCTCCGTTGTGCGCTCCTCCTTGGACTATGGAAGCATAGTTTATGGAGCAGCTAGGCAATCATATTTAAAGAAATTAGACCCAGTGCATAACTTAGGCCTCCGCCTTGCTTGTGGTGCATACAGAACGTCTCCTGTGCATAGCCTCTATGTTGAAACTAACGAGCCTTCTCTGAAAGATAGACGAGCTTTACTTACATGCGCATATGTCCTCAAAATAAGGACACGGAAAAAACACATCTGTTACCCGATTGTCACAACTTGCCCCTCCCGAACAATATTCTCAAATAAGCCTCAGACAACAAGACCATTGATAATGCGATTTGAAGACATTTGCCGTGAGCTCCATATTCTGGACACCTTGCCTGATGTCGCTCAAGAAAATAGGCCCCTGGCCCCATGGTACAACTTTCCAACAGTCTGTGACCTCACTCTTACACAGTTCAAAAAGAAGGCCCCTGGCCCCATGGTACAACTTTCCAACAGTCTGTGACCTCACTCTTACACAGTTCAAAAAGAGCGAAACGCCTACAGAACATATATTACAAGAATATCACGCACTAAAAGAGAAATACAGCAAATGCACAGAGTTTTACACAGACGGATCAAAAACTGCCTCCTATGTGGGCTGCGCTGTAGTGGATCGGAACTCCGAAAAAATTATTCGACTTCCTCAATGTGCATCAGTATTTGCAGCCGAGTGTTATGCTGTCCGGGTAGCTGTAGCAAAAATTTTGTACGAGGGTACTGAGAACAGTGTTATCTATACAGATTCACTGAGTGTGCTCACAGCTCTAAACTCCAGAAATGCAGTCATGCCATTACTCGGTAACATAATACACGATGTAATAAAGATATCAGCCCAAGGACATAACATAATATTCTGTTGGGTTCCAAGCCACATGGGCATTGAAGGAAATGAGAGAGCGGACGTGTGCGCTGCTCAAGCAGGCAGGAAAGAAATAGAGAAAGTAAACATACCTTATAAGGATTGCATAAAGTTAATTAAACGAAAACAAAAGGATATATGGCAGTCTATATGGAATAACCAGGAAAGTAATAAATTGCACCTCGTAAAGCCTCTAATAGAAGAATGGGAAACAAGCACTCATCAGGAACGCTTCATGGAGGTTACAGTATGCCGTCTGCGTATCGGGCACACACATCTCACACATAATTTTTTACTAATGAAACAAGATAAGCCTACGTGTGGAGAATGCGGAGAAGTACTCACAGTCAACCACATCCTGATTGCATGCCCAAAACTAGAGACACTACGGAGAAAGCATTTCACTATTTTTTATGATCATGCCATCCCTTTCCATCCCAAATTACTTTTAGGAGAAAGAGCAATAATAAACTTAACATGTGTTCTCAGTTTTTTAAAAGAAGCAGATGTTCTGAATAAACTGTAAACTTAAACGAACCTTCTTCCCCTTTTCAAATAAGAACAGATTTTAACCTTGCTCTTGGCGCATGATAGCCTCAGTTGCTTATGCGCCATAAAACCCCAATACAATACAATCAGTTTTCTCAGCCCAGCCAGAAAAGCTCGTACAGCATTGATGACTCGCAAGACCTTCTGTTGTTCTTGAGAGATAAAGATCTCAATGCTGAGCTCAAAGAAAATGAAAATCAAGTTGTTGATATTGATGATGGCATTTTTGAGCTGTGTCAGGAAGAGCAGGACAGCTTGGAATATTTCTCTGGCTATGTAGCATATGCCGTAATACACAAGCACAAGCTGTGCCGAGCATGCCACTTGAGCATTATTGATGCAAATAGGGAAGTTCCAGAGTTATTGACTTTAAAATGTTATGCCCAGCATGGCCGAAATCCCCTTAAAGTGCCACTGCAGCCTCTAGTGAGGTTACTGCAAGCAGCTGAGAATTTGTTTCGAGCCAATGAAGCTAATCTGCTCAACTCGAGGTGTAACATCCAAAGCCTCAAGGAAGCTGTTTCAGGGAGAGCTGATCTTTTCCAAGAATTTCCTACATGCCACAGTGTTGCAGAAAAAGCTCTGTCACATTTTTTTCTTTGTCGACTAAGGTTCGCTTTAAAACAAAGAAATGCGCACCTTCTGTCCGCACTTCGGCGGTCTGGAAAGTGTGGCTAAAAGAGCATTGGCATGGCCCCGCAGGGGGCACCTGTTAAAGCAGGTGTTTGTGTGTTTTGTGCGACACCACGGACCCCGAGCACCCACGCTTAGCCGTGCGTGGCATCGTCGTGTCTGGGGAAAAGGGGATCCTGGTGGTTGAGCCGATGCCGAGTGTTTGGACCTTTAAGGCCCCTCGGCGGAGGCAACACACCACTTTGGCCCACGCTTCCCATAGACGGCACCGCTGACCCACCCGGGGGAAATCGGCAGTCGCCTTTTCCTGTTCTCCCCTCCATCTTTCACTTTCCTATTTTCTTTCTTAGAACTGTCCTGTCCTCTCTTACCTTCTTCATTTCTTCCTACTTCCAGGCGGCGAGGGTTAACCTTGTGTGGCTAGCTACCCTGAGTTACGCCATATTGGGTTATAGTTACGGTGTACAGCTGGCGTGGGCAGGAATTGACAATTTCTGTCCCGTCCCCTCGTTGGGCTCCATGGTGGGTGGCTGGCACTGCAGCCGAACAATACACTTTTTTATGGCATCTAAACTCCTTAACCCCAATCATCCTCCTTCTAAAAGGGGGCGCACCGAGACCACCATGTTTTTCTCAAAGAACATAAACAACTCTCCTCGTTTCCACGTGGTCCACAGTGACCACGAGGAAATCACTGCACGACTTGTGTCCCCATTTGTTGTTTCTCGAACGTTGACTGAGGCCATTGGCCAGGGCTATAAGATAAAGAAACTTGGAAACGGTGACCTGCTACTAGAATTAATATACAATCATCAGTATCAGAAGCTAAGTGCAGTCGAATCATTTGGAGAAATACCGGTACAGATTAGTCCGCACCGATCACTAAACACTGCCCGAGGAGTCATCTCTGATGATGACCTTAGGTACGTGAGTGAACAGGAACTTCTTGAAGGCCTGAAGGAACAAAATGTCACAGATGTTTACCGGATAAAGATCAGACGAGATAACAAAGAGATAGAAACAAAGCACATTGTACTCACCTTTGTTGCAAGCACTCTCCTAGAATCTGTCGAAGTAGGCTACACAAAGATAAAACTGAGGCCCTACATCCCTAACCCACGCCGTTGCTTCAAATGTCAGAAATATGGCCATGGCTCTCAGAGTTGCCATGGCCAACTCACATGTGCAAAGTGTGCCTCGCACGAACACCCTACAGACAACTGCGAAGAACAGCTGCCTCTCTGCTCAAACTGTGAAGGTAACCACCCAGCTTATTCACGCTCATGCCCATACTGGAAAAAAGAAAAAGAAATAATTACACTGAAAGTCACCGAAAACATATCTTACGGAGAGGCACGAAAGCGGCTTTCTCTTCCTCAAAAGCCACACTACTCCGTTGTGACGCAGCAGGGCGCGGCATCACAGCGGTCGTCGGCACCTGCCCAGGAAGCACACAGTTCTTCCAGGGCAGTGCCACCTGCGCCCTCGGTGGAGTCAGCTAGCGCTACTCCACCACCACCCGCAAAGCTGGCTGCGCGGACCCGCAGGTCAGCCGGCCCAAAGGCCTCGACCCATGAGTCGAGGCCTAAAACTGACAATCCTGTGCTTTCTGCACAGTCGTCCACCGCATCTGAAGATGCGATGGACACAACTTCTTCACCCCAGCTGCCTAGGCGGCAAAGCTCCCTGGAGCGAAAAAGAAGGGGAAAAGTCCCAATAACAGGTCCCAAGGACCTACAAACCTAAGTTTAAACTTGTCCCCTAAATAACTTTTAATTATGGCGCTCCTCATTTATTGGAACTGCCGAGGACTCTTTAAAAATTTAGATGATATATATGAAATTCTTGCGGACTATCAACCAAACATACTTTGTCTGCAAGAAACCCATTTAAAACCAGCAGACTCAAATTTCCTTAAGCAATATAATGTATTCAGGAACGACAGGCAAGGCAGCTCTCACTCCTCTGGTGGCGTTGCCATTGTAACACAAAAATCATACCTGCCAACTCTTACGAATTTTCTGTAAAATGTACGAATTTTGACCAGTCTTACGATTTTACGAATCTTGTGGGAAATTTTACGGAAAATGTTTTATTTTCGGAAAAAAAAATGTGGACATTTATTATCATGGCCTCCGAGATAACAGCACACGCGCGGTAGGGTAATCTCGGAGGCCATCTATTATGGTACCTTTGGCAGCCACGAGAGGGCAACACATATTTGTGATATCATCATCAGCAGCTGCAAACGTAGTGACTTCTATCGTCTACTCGGGGGAACACGAATCCATATCCAAAACCTAGTGGCTGTTCCTTTGTTCACGTGTTTGGACAACTTTGGTGTAGGCCTCTGTTTTTGCGTGATCTGCGGCCGCGTCCGACTCAGTGTGACTCTGAAGTTTTAGTAGCAGCGGTTTCGCAGTGCAATGGCGGGCTCAAAGCCGCGACAGTACTTCCAAGTACTTTTGAAGTCGTACACGGCAGAATTTCCGTGCTTCGTGCCGTCTAAGAAAGGAGAGAAGTTCGGATTTTGCACCACGTGTGCCTGTGATGTTAACATTTCACATGGTGGCAAGTCCGACATAAAGATCCACATCGCTTCGAAAAAGCACCAAGGATACGTGCGAGCCGCGGACAGCCAGCCGAGCCTGACAAGTTTTGTTCGCAGTGACAGCGACCTCGGTGTGATTCGTGCAGAATGCCATTTCACGGCGTTTTTAGTTGAACACAACATACCGCTCAGTTTCAGTGATCACGCTGGACCACTTTTCCGGAAAATGTTCCCCAAGGCGAGGAAGCCAAACGCTACGCCTGTGGACGGACGAAGACAATGGCAATTGTTCGTGAAATGGCCGCGAACGCAGAGACTCCTTTGCTGGATGCCCTAAAAAAACAGGTATTTTCGATTGCTGTGGACGGAAGTAACAATAGGGATACGCAGCTTTACCCTATTGTTGCGACATACTTCGTTAAAGAGACCAGTAGAGTTGAAAGCCGCCTCCTTTGCCTCGGTACAATCCAAGGGGAAGCGACGGGTCAGAAAATTGGAAATCTGATTCTCGACGAAATGAAGTCCCGAAGTTTGCCTCTTGAAAACCTGTTGGCATTGTCTTCGGACAATGCCCATGTCATGATTGGCAAAAAAAAACAGCGTTTCGACTGTATTGAGGGAGGCCCAACCAGCTTTGATCGGGGTTGGTTGCCCATGCCACCTCATCAACTTGGCCGCCCAAAAAGGAGCTGCACGTCTTCCTGTAAAGGTTGATGAGGCCTTGGTTGACATTTTTTTTTACTTAGAGAAAAGCTCAAAGCGGAAAGATCGACTAAAAGACTTTCAAAGATTGCATGACGTCGACGTCAGGAAGATGCTGAAGCATTCGCCGACACGTTGGCTGTCTTTGGGGAAGTGTTTGAAGAGGCTGCTGGACCAGTGGAAACCACTACTTAGCTTTTTCTTGAATGAAACAAAACAGTGTAATAAGCAGAGCTTGTTTTTGGAGTCTTACCAGATTCCCAAGACTTCTCTACAAATCGCCAAGAATCCTGCGCCGGCCTTCCCAAGGCTGCTGCAGGTGTTGAAAAAAAAAAGCACCGACTGTGATGGACCTTCACTAAAAAGAAAAGGAGTTCATTCTGCACCACAAGTAAAGAAACTGAAACTTCAATGCGAGGCATCTGCAGAAGCTAGCCACGTGACCCGTGAAGAGCGCCTGTTTTTTTTTTTTGTCATCGGAGCTAAGCAGGGCATGCTGTCTTTTTCTCCAAAATGTTATCCCTCTTTTTGAGAAGACAAACTGCCTACTTCAGTCGCAGGCTCCTCAGATTCATGTGCTCAGGGGCCTCTTGAACCGCCTTCTCGAGGATCTGTTGACTCGATTTGTGCGGCCAGGTGTTCTCAAGGGATGCCATTCATTGCCTGAAGTTGCCTACGGAGCGGTCGAGAATCAAAAAGATGATAAAGACATCGTCATTGGCATGACAACCTCCTCTGTAGTTGAGACGCTGACCTCAAATGAGAAAGAGCAGTTCTTCTCGGCTGTACGTCTCTACTTCACTGCAGCATGCGATTATATTCGCCACAAGTTCCCGCTGGAAGACATCAGCCTGAAGATGGCTGAAGTTGCCCAAGTGCAGGCTCTAGAAACTGCTTCATTCAGCAGTGTACTCCATTTCATTATGGCATTTCCTGCTATTCTGCCCCAGCAGAGTGGTGAAACAAGAGAAGAAACAGTTGATGCACTCGAAGTGGAGTTTGCCAACATACAAGCTTACTAGATTCCAGCAGACATACTGAATGAGCCAAGGTGCGACATACAGTGGTCGCAATTGGGAAGCATTCGAGATGTCGACGGATCGCCCAGATTCCACAGAATCTCAATGGTTATGCCTCAATCAATCTCAATTCCCCACAGTAACGCTGAATGTGAGAGAATATTCAGCTCTGTCAACAAAACTCGAACGGAGTTTCGCTCATCAGTTTCCGAGAAAACTCTAGAAAGTCTGCTGATGGTGAAAGGACACCAGAGTGGCACCTGCTTTGAGCAAACCTACACAGAGAAGTTTTTGAAGCAGGCGAAGTCAGCAACTGCAAAAGCATTGCAAAAATAAATCGTGACAGACACAATGGAGTTTTCGCTCATTACTCTACGGGACACGGATTTTGCTTGTGGGTGAGTGAGCAAGGAGCAAGGGTGTCGCTAAAGATAAATTCTCGGGAAGTAAAAAAAAAAAAACAGCCCCCCCTCCCCCCCGTCACGGAGGTTTTACGAATTTTGAAATCTTCAGGTTGGCAGGTATGACAAAAATCAATCCCCTCTCGAAACATCTCATTCAACACAGATTTAAAGGCAGTGGCAATCAGAAGCTTAGTTTATGGTAAAATAACAACGGTATGTTCCCTGTATATTGCTCCAACTTATAAGCTAAGTAGCGAAAGTTTTGAAAAATTGATTGATCAACTTCCGGAACCTTGGTTGCTGGTCGGAGACTTTAATGCTCACCACCCATTATGGGGATGTACAAGAACGGACTCCCGAGGTGTTCTAATCGAAAAATTCTTATTGTCCTCGGGATCATGCTTACTAAACATGAAACAGCCAACTTACTACAATATAGCTTATAACTCTTACACATCCATAGATGTAGCCATGGGCTCCTCGATGTTCCTGGCAGCTACAGAGTGGACTGTCATTAACAATCTATACGGAAGTGACCATTTTCCGATCTTAATAAAATATACTGGGAACGGAAATGAAAATGTGTCGAATCCCAGAAAATTCAAAGAAAATGCAGCCAACTGGAAGATGTTCAGGGAACACTCATCATTGGCCAGTTCATCAGTTACTGACTTAGGTGTTGATGAAACTCAACGCTTAATCACGCTGCACATCATAGAGGCAGCAGAAAAATACATTCCACAGACGTCAAGTAAGCCACGAAATAAACGAAGACCCTGGTGGAATGCAGAATGTAAGACTGCTCATGAAACTCAAAACAGGGCATGGTCGAAACTACGCCGATACCCCACAGCCGAAAACCTAATAGCCTTTAAGCATGCAAAGGCAAATGGCAGGCGTATTCGACGCATCTCCAAGCGAGAAAGCTGGTCATCATTCCTTTCTTCAGTGAACTCCTATTCTGACGCACACAAAGTTCACAACAGGATAAGAGCACTTAAAGGATATAGCACAATCCCAACGCCCCTTGTCAGCACCAGTGGTGACTCTCTTGAACATCAAGCAGACACACTAGGGCAACACTTTGAATACATATTCAGCTCAGCACACTATACAGATTCCTTTTTGCGGCACAAGGCAAGAGAGGAGAGGAAGCACATACATGATAAAAGGCCATCCTCAGGAGGATACAATAGCCCATTCACCATGCAGGAGCTGAAGATTGCACTAGACACATGTGGTAACGCAGCACCAAGTCCTGACAGGATCACATATGGAATGCTCAGGCATCTGCATGTGAACACTGTTGAAACCCTACCCTACAATAAAGTATGGGCCACAGGACGCTTTCCTAAAGCATGGAAGGAAGCGATCATCATCCCAATATTAAAACCCGGAAAAGAACCCACACTTGCTGCTAGTTATCGGCCTATCGCACTAACCAGCTGTCTATGCAAGCTTTTTGAGAAAATGGTAAATCGTCGCCTTCTCCATTTCCTTGAATACAATGGTCTTCTTTATCAAAACCAAGCTGGTTTTAGAGCTGGGCGATCAACAGCTGATCAGCTCATTGCCTTTGAGTCTTATGCAAGGGATGCTTTTGTACATAAACAACATTGTTTATCTGTCTTTTTCGATCTTGAAAAAGCATATGATACCACTTGGCGCTATGGTATCATCCGCGACCTCTTCTCTTTTGGCATCACAGGAAACATGTTGAGCACAATTCGAAGTTACTTGTCTGGACGGACCTTCAAAGCAGTACATTCAAGAAAATGGTGTCCCTCAAGGTGGTGTCTCAGTTGCACACTTTTTGTAGTCAAAATGAACTCTTTAAAAAGCGTGCTGCCAAAAACTATTTCTTGTTCTGTATATGTTGATGATGTCCAGATAAGCTTCAAATCTTGCAACTTGGCCATCTGTGAACGACAAATTCAGCTAGGTGTAAACAAATTGTCCAGGTGGGCTGATGACAATGGGTTTAAATTTAACTCTGGAAAGAGTATTTGTGTACTTTTCTCTAAGCAGCGTGGCATCAGGCCTGACCCCAACATTACACTGAATGGCCAGAGCCTTGCCTTTAAAAAAGAACATAAATTTCTTGGCGTAGTTGTTGACGAAAAACTTTCCTTCATTCCCCACATAAAACAGTTGCGACTGAAGTGTCTCAAAGCGATGAATTTGCTAAAAATTATCTCTCACCGGTCATGGGGCACAGACCGCGACTGCCTTCTGAACCTTCTGAATAGTGTAGTTCTATCACGCATTGACTATTGCTCGATGGTTTATGGGTCAGCATCATCCTCTGCGCTAAAATTGCTCGATCCCGTGCACCACCTCGGCCTTCGCCTCGCTACGAGTGCTTTCCGAACTAGCCCAATTGCTAGCCTCTATGTCGAGGCGAACCGATGGTCACTGCAACGAAGGAGACAATTTACTTCTCTAACTTATGCTGTGAAGGTACTATGCCAACTGGACCATCCATGTCGTCGGCTCCTGCTTGACAAAACTGGCACAACACTTTTCTCAAAAAAACCATCTCTAACACCACCATATCCAATCAGAGTTGCCACGCACATTGAATATCTGAATGTTTCGATTACCAGTCTTCATACAACTTCCATAAAAGACCTAATTGCTCCTTGGGAAATGCACGGTGTTAATTGCGACCTGTCGTTTCTTGAAGTGGGCAAACATGCATCCCCTATTGCCATACAGCAGCACTTCATGTCACTTCAGAAGTACACTTGTGATGAATATTACACTGATGCTTCGAAGTCTGCTCAAGTCTCCTGTGCAGCACATGGACCACAGTTTTCACAGTCAAAAACCCTGAACAGACATACTAGTATATTTACTGCTGAATGCCATGGTATCCTTTTAGCTGTGAGACACATTATAGAAAATAAAATACAGACGTCGATCATCTACACAGACTCCCTCAGTGTTTTAACGTCCCTATCCTTTTGGAAATGGCAAAATAAGAACCCAGTCCTGAACTCTCTTTATAACACCCTTATGTTTGCCCATGAACAAGAAATTAAAATTACACTGTGTTGGGTGCCAGGCCACCGCTGTATACCTGGTAATGAGGCAGCTGATAGGCTAGCTGCTTCAGCTGCCCTTCGAAATGACACAGACATTGATAAGATAACTTATCATGACCTCAAACCACACATCATAAACATGATTCGACAACAATGGCAAGAGGAATGGGACGCAGCATCAGAAAATAAACTACACACAATAAAGGCAAAAATAGGCAGGTACACCACAGAAAAACAAGACAGATTTAAAGAAGTAGCCCTGTGCAGGCTGAGAATTGGCCACACATACATAACCCATACATATCTTTTAACCAACTCTCCTGCACCACACTGCTCGAGATGTGGTGATCGACTCACTGTCATTCATGTTTTAATCATATGTGCACAACTGGAACCAGAAAGAAGACGTCATTTTCCCTCCTTGTTCACTCATCAAATACCTGCACACCCATCCATTTTTATTGGCGACAACCCAATGTTTCCTTTAAAACAGGTGCTTAAATTTTTATCACAAGTAGGCTTTTTACATGAAATTTCTTATCGACGTGGGTCTCAGCCCGCTCCTCCTTGAGAGGACGGATGAGATCTTTTAATACATCTACTTATACATTGTGCATCCATTATATATCGCAAATGAATTTTAGGCCCTATACACCATTGTTTCTAGCGATATTACAGAGTGAATACAGTTTTAGGCCCTATACACCACTGTTTTTTATCCCTTCATGAAAAATCACGACTATTCCATTACATAAACTTGAATACACCGTTAACCTTGAGCTTGGCGCTCTTTGGCCTGAGTCGCCCTTGCGCCATTAAAATCCATCATCATCATCAGCATTGGCATGCGCGTACTGAGTCAGAATGTTGCTTAGTGTAACACTGTTAATATACTTGACATATTTTAGGTCAAGGTTTTAGAGACAAAAATAGCAAAGCTTCAGAAAACTCGTCTAGTTTCTGAAACACTAATGATACTTTTATGATATTTTATCTAAGTCATCACCAGAAGATATTTGAAGCACATCCAAAGGGACATTAAAGTAAAACATTAAACCAATTTTTTTAGGTAGGGCATTCCTTAAAAATTCGTTCTGTAGTTTTAGTGAGAAAGTGGTGGTTATCACCAGAGAAAGCAAACACTGAGAATTCTTGAATTTTTCGCTACATTGTGACTACAGCCGCGTGAGCCTGTCATCACAGCTTCTATAGTAGTTTTGTGCGTTTTGCCTGCACTTCTGACTCTAGTTGCTTTCGAAGACAATATAACCATTTTTTATTGATCAACATTTCAGCACACCTGTACTAAAGCAGTCAAAATCTATAATGTCAAGAAGTCGGTGCAGGCATTTCAAAGCTGTGTTACAGCGCACATTGCACTTTTGTGTTGTCTCGGGTTACCCAAGCTTAAGGTCATGGTAAAAATGGTTTACTGGATATTTGAAAAGTGTAATGTAACTTCGTCGCTGAAGTGAATGTTTTCCTTTAGGGTCTCTTTAGAGGCTATCCCTCGTACAATTTCCTCGACAGCTTTTTGACACTATACACAGTTATGTGTACAGGAAGCTTCAAATTGACTCAATTGACTCAAAGTGACTCAGGCAATGAGACACCGTAGTGGACGGCTCCAGAAATTTTAACCACCTGGGGTTCTCTAACGTGCACTGACATCATGCAACACATTGGCACCTTGCTTCTTTCCTCCGTCGAAAAGCAGCGGCCGCCACAGCCGGTTTCGATCCTGCATCTTTGGGCACAGAAGTCGAGCGCCCTAACCACACTGCACCACTGCGGCGGGTCACTTATTCCCACTGTCTAAAGCATTGTCTTCCTGTTCATTTGTGCCCATTTCAATGTACTTGTATTTGTTGTTGATGTATAGTATTTTTATGTATTCACACTGCCCCTATGTAATGCCCCTCACCCCATAGGTTAAAATAAATAAATCAATGATCTGATCTCCTGCTCTTTCTTGCTACACCCAGTTTGTTAGCAACATGTTGCTGTACTAAGCTCTGTCCTTTCATGTACAAAGCTGCGTGCATAAGGCTTACAAACTGATTGGGCTTTTTAACAGTTTTGGCCTTCATCATGGCTAAACTGGAACCTCTTTTTGGAACACTTGCCTTAGCTATGGTGCACAGTTAACGATGTTCCCCACCAGAGTGGTGTTCCTGCAGCCACCTAAATTTCTCCAAACCCACGACACGCAGTAGGAGAAGCGCTATGTCTGGCTTGCCCTGATTTGGCTGGCATGAGCAGTAGTGTATAGGGGTGCTAGACAAGGGGCTCCTATCTGACAAAGAAAATGTTTTCTTTCTCTTTCTGTTTGCATAGTACCTTTTTCTAGGTGCCTCAGTGTAATATCTACTGTCTAAAAATTCAGTCTTGCTCTTGTGACAATTTTATTAATGGTTTGCAAGGAAATGCCTGTTTGGGGTGCCAATCCAGATAAAAATTTGGAGCATGGTGAATGGAACAGGTGTTCTCCATAAGACTGTAGCAGTTTTGAAACAGCTGGTGTATATTCCTTGCTGTGGCCTACACCAGTGTACCCTACTTCTACATCTTTTCTGAACTCTGTTTGCCACACGGCATAATGTCGTGAATAAATACAAGCACACTTCTGTCCTATTTGTTAGTTGTCTGTGTCTGCAATAAAAATGGAATGATGAGATGCCCTCATACACATAGAAGGGCTGTTATTTTAGTGTTAAGCTATACAATTTTCAAAACAGCACCACCTTACAGCATGAACTGTTTGTTGTTCTTACTAACATTACTGAAAGCTCTGTAGGCAAGGATACCTGAACAGACATCAGTTTTCATTCACTTGCCCATTACATCAAGTATCATTCAGGCAAGATTGCTTGACTCACAGCAAAATGTTTGTGCCTGCCAGTTTAACACATGAAATGCACCACAATGCTTATTCTTAATGCAGAACTTGGGATTTCAACACACTAGATCACTACTAGGTAAGGATATTTCTTCCACTACTGCTTTTGTGAAGCAGACACTGAAATAGGTAAACATGGTGTGATAGCGAATGTATGGGTACTACTTTACTTTATTACATAATGCAGTTTAACTCTTTTTTTGAGAAATGAACTGTGGTATGCTACACTCCAACAGCTTAAATTTCGAATTGCCAAAGCCGAAAAGCAATTAACAAAATGACTTTCCTGGAAATGTGGCTGTGACACGTGCTTACTGGGAGGAAGATGCAAGCTACATGTCTGCAGAAAATCGGAAGATAGCCCTAGTTTAAATACCATTGGCAATGGCTGGTTCATGAGTGATATGATCTCAGAGAACCTAAATGTTGTGAGCTGCTGCACATAATTCGGTACAGACCTCATTTGTTATAATTTTGCATGCAAAAGTGTGCATCAACTTTATACAGTAGCTAGATCAAAATATATCTGGTCATGTTGCACTCTGTTCGTTTTTATCTAAGTTACAGGCACTTAATTTTTTTTTCTTGAGTAAAGCTTGCATTCGGGTTTCTTTATCGAAAACAGACTGAACTTGCAGCTCAGCGCTTTTTCATTTACACTTCAAGCGCTAAATAAATTAGAGCCCCGCGCTGCTTTGCGTTGTATGTTTATATAACACTGTTGGAAACAGTCTGGAAACAAGTAGGTCAACTCTATTCCACCTTGTGTATGGCTGGGAGCCCAATACAGCACTTGATGTCAAGCTGCCACATGTAACAAACAAGGACAACCTCAGTGTTGCTGCCTACCTTCAGCATGCTGAGGAAGGCCGATGACTCACCCAGCTGCGCATTAAATTCCAGCAAGACACCGATGCCTAATATTGTGACGTCCTGACACACAGACACACAACGGCAGCAGAGACCTCGGGTCAACAGGGCAACGGGACAGCGCAGCACAACAGCAACGGAACCAGCAAGCGCGTGAGTCACGGCAGCAGCGTCGTCTTTTTCCAAGCGATCACGCTTCTTCTTCGGGCGCTACTAACTTGCAAATGACGCAGTGCAGATTACAAGCTAGCAGACCGTATCTAGGCTTTGGATGCTTAATCACCAACACAGATTTAATGAAAACCTGCTGTTTCTGAAAATGCAAGTTCACTCATCTAAGTGAAGCGGACTATGAATTTGCCCCTGAATGTTAATGACAGCATCGCAGTGGTGATAAAAGTCCAGAAATTGTATATGTTGTGTGCCTATAGCCCTATTGTACCTGATGGACACTGCATTCATAATTTGCTTGATGTTTATTTTTGCCTACCTTTCTTTTCAATGTTCAGTATTGGGCCGATGCTTCTGAGGGGGAAGTCATACTGCAAAGCTATGTCCTTCTTGTTTGCTTGCGCATCACGCCACCAGGACAGCTTTATCACTCATTTGGCTGCACAATCTTGCAAAAATTTACGCCGAATGATTGCAACCACGCAGGACTGCTTCTACATTGTTCCAGATTGCTGTACTTTTGGTGGCTTTATCTGCCTCCTGGTTGCCTTTGAATTAATGCTGATTACCGGGAATTCTGTGCAACAACCAGCACCTTTGCCATGGTTGGCACCTTGCTGCAACGAAAAAAATTAAAAAGCACTGCAGAATCTGCATTGGAGTAATGCGAAAGCACCGATGCTGCTGTTGGCTACTCATCATAGTTGTTTAATTCACTTGTTTAACCATTTTAGTCTTTAGTAGTGGCACTAAGCCATTGACTAATGAGACCATTTTCCCCTTTAATTACCTAATTGACTTATTGGTCGAATTATTTTTTTGGGACACAACATTATGTTAACCTCTATCGATTGACACCACTATTAACCTCTACATCTCAATTACTCACAACTAATAATAATAATAATAATGACCTGCTGTGGACACACTGGAGATGTGGTCTGCAAACAGAAATCTGTGAGCATAGCGAAGTAATGCTTTTGCAATAATAAACTCTGAAGATGAATGCAGTGTTCACATGATGCTGTCTTGTCATACAGAGTAGTTTCTTTTTGGCTGACAGTAAATGATGGAATAAGAGTGCATGGGTGCAAAGAGCATATGTAGGCTCCACAGGAAGTTACCTGTGCTCCTGCTATTCTTGCTTCACATAGAGTCCGATCTTTCTGACAGGCGGGCTGAGCGGTCCGCAAAGCAGCCTCCCAGGAAGAGTAAGTAGGATGGGGGATGGATGGTACTGCCTGGGAGGGACACTATCACAGGTAGTATAAAAGTGGATTTGGGCATGCCACAGGTGTCACAGTGAGGGGGCGAGCCGGGGTGAAAGCATGAGAGACGGTAGGGAGAAATGAAGCAATCAGTCTGCAACTGTCGCCATGTGGCACTGGATAAGGGCGACAAGGTGCTGTGAGATGATGGCAGTGTCATGCAGCTGTGTTTGTGGAATGTGGTGATTTGATGTATCTAGAAAGGAGTGATGTGGCGTCTTGCGCAGGGTTGGGTTCCTGATCATCCGGGGCCCAGGAAGAGAGTTCTCGGGCCAGCGCATGAACGCACTCATTACCGGGGGGGATTGAGGCAAACCCAGAGATCCCTGTAAATCAACATGATGAACCACTGGAAAGGCTTTAGGCATTTCCAGTGACGGCCATCATAAAGGGCCGATGTGTGCAGAGGACAAGTCTGTTTGCCATGTCTGAACCTAGTCAGAGCCTTATGGCTGCCTGAATAGCTGGGTAGTCTACCTAGCCTCTGAAATATGCTTCCAAAAATGAATGTCAGCACATGCAGTTTACTTGTGCAATCTACTGGTGTTGGCAACACCAATACTTCGTTTCTTGGTATTCTCCAGTTGTAGACTTGTACAGACTGGTTTTCAGACTCACTTTTAACAACTTGCAAAATCTTTCTTTTTGCAGAGTTCAAAGCCTAGAAGGACCATATGGAAATCTGTGAGGTGGTGAATATTGGTTCAGTGTCCTTCTTGTCATCGCACTGCTATGAAAAAAATGGGGGGTGGGAGATTTTGTCAACTGTAAAATTAGAGCAGTATAATGTATGACAGTCACTGTTTTGTTAGTGACAGCATATGTGCAGTGTATCAAAGTAAAAACTGCAATCACTAGAAAGGATAGCATCAGAATTCTCCTCAGTAATTGAGAAAGTTGCATTTACATGCATACTATGCAAAAAGGCTTGAAAAAATATGAGGGCTAAGGAACCCGCTCCACACCATGTTCAAAATGGGCCGTGCTTATATACCTAAGCTGCTTCTGACATTGCCATGGTACTTTTTATCTTGTATACATGCTATCTGAATAAAACGTGCCTACACATTTAGTATGCTTAATAAACTCAAGCATGTGATGGCTCACATGCATGACATTGTTAATGGTTCCCAAGATACACACCAATGGCTGCGCATTAACCCTGTAACTGCCAAATTAACTCCCGAAAATATACTAACATTGCCAGATTATTTAGTTGCAATGCTTCTCTTGCCATTTTAATTCTGAAAATTTCCTCCATTAGTTAAGCAGGCTAAGACTTTTGTCATGCCAAAAATATGTGCTAAAAGGCTGAAATGCATTTTTTTTTTTACATGGATAACTACGGGCCTGTACAGTTGAAAATGCAACTAATGGATTTGCCAACCATAGCTTGTGTTTGGCAGTGAAGGCAAAGTAACAGCGGGATGGACAAGTGCAACATGTCACTAGCAATACTGGCACAATTGCCAATGACAAATAAAGCTATCAGTTGGCTGTCTGCAGCCGGTCCTTTTTACTTGCTACTGCCCTCCTCCAACCGAGACCTTTGCTTCAGCAGCCGGCCTTTAAGACGAGCCGCTGCTCACCCTAGCGGTAGCCTCCCAGCTGCCACCGTCCTTGCTGTTGCTTCTCTTGCCCGGTCAAGTTTCTTAACGGCTCGCAGTAGTTTATGTTATTTGCTTCCTTTGCTGCTCTCGCTACTCTCTCCACTGGAGATCCAAAAGTCTGGGAGGGAGGCGTTACGTCTATGCACAGTGCGTTTTTTTTCGCAATTAATTCCCTTCAATCAATTGTGGCTCATACTAAATTTACTTGCAAACAAATATTTATTAATGCTCCATGCTCTTTCCCTTACAAAAATTTCATTTGTATTAAGCCCAGTGCAAGATGCGTTATATCTTTGCCCCTGGTGCTGCGACACTGTTCCAGTGTTCTGCTAAGTTAGATGGCAGAACATCAAGGCAGCCAGTTTGGAGCAATTTTGAAGCAATATTGCATATTGGAGCAGAATGGACCAATTGGAGCTGCGCTTTCACCCCTTTGAACAAAACAGGCATCCCGACACCCCTGCCTAGAGTTCATGTGCACTGAACCTATACCTGCAGTTGCAAATCAAGATGAGGTGAAAAGCAATACAAAGTAATACGGCTCATGGACAAGATTTCATGAAGACTCCAGCCTTACAGTTTGATTCAATGGCAAAAATCCAAAGGTTTGGTTTTGTGGGGTTTAATGTCCCAAAGCGACTCAGACTATGAGAGACGCCGTAGTGGAGGACTCCGGAAATTTCAACCACCTGTGGTTCTTTAACGTGCACTGACATCACACAGCACACGGGTGCCTTGCTTTTCGCCTCCATTGAAAAGTGGCCGCCGAGGACGGGATTCGATCCCGTGTCCTTGGGAACAGTAGTTGAGCGCCGTAACCACTGCGCCACTCCGGCGGCGTAAAACTCCAAAGGCTGTTTGCTATACTGCATGCACGGTATGGATTTCTTGATTGTATACAGATTCCAAAAGAAAGCTTGTACCTTTCTTGCTTTTTGGATGAAACACAAGAAGTTCTCGGGCAATACAGGGCCTGCAACTGATACGGAGAGTCGCACAGACAAGGTGGGTGCTGTCGTATCCATTCAAGTTTTGTTGTCATACTTTATGCATATACTAGGGGACACACTGTGGCCTATGCCAGGGAAAACGACGGGCTATGGCCCTCTAGCCTTGAGGAAGGAAAGGGGACGAGTGAAAAAAGATAAGTTGAAGAGAAAGTGTAAAGTCATTAAGGATGAATTAGCTCCTTGTCCATGGCTAGAGAACAGTGGCCTGTCTTCTTACCTTTTGGTCATGCTGCCATAACAAGTTGTCCCCAATTAAATGTGTAGTGAAGTAGAAAATTACTATTCTAGGTATCTGTTTTTATGCTATGTATGGCATAAAATTTTTTTCATAGCCAAACTGATTATCCCTTTCATGCCAGGCGTCCACCTTTATAACTTTTCCAGTTTGCGCCTAACTCAATTTAGGCAAAAAAGACGACTCTTCTGCGCAAACTTGTTACAAAATTAGCGGCCATTATCATCATCATCGTTTTGTGTATTTCTCGCGCCATCTGTCGTGTGTAATATGTAGTGGTGCTTACAGCAAAAAAAAAAGGAAAACAAAATATAAGATCGCTGCTCCCATGTTTTGTGCCGGGACGCGTAAATGGTCGTCTCCTTTGACGTTTTCTCGCCCTGAATGTTTACCCATAACAATATTCCAGGCTCCTCGCTAATAAAGCATGCGTCCCACATCCAAGGTGCTGCTTTGTCTTGCAGGTAAGGATATAGGACGTCAAAGGGATACCGCACGTCCTCGCGACGGTGCGATTCTGCCTGCTTTACGAGATGCATTTATTTTGCTGTGCCGGTTGGTTAGTGTTTTGAAAGTTATCTCTTTATGCTGAGGTTCAGACGTGTGCACATATGTAACAAAAATGGATGCCGCCAGGACTAAGCGGGCTGAATCGGGACGGAAAGTGCAGGCTTCTCTCTCATTGTCAGAACTGGATTCTGATCTGCTTACCGGTGTTTTTGTCCGGATTCCATCGCTTGACATATAATTTATTAATTCTTTTTCCTCACCCGGGTACATTGATGGCCGCTGCAGCTACGTAGGGCCCATCACACGGTAATGACGGTATTCGAGATAACTGCTCCCGGTTGCATAGTGCCACCTAGCGTTGCCAGGTGGCGCATGACTGAGTGAAGAACGACGAAGTGTCGCTTGCGGGTTTTGCCTCTGTGCTGCTCACCGCTGTTGTATCGGAGCTAACCCCTTTGCTATTCTTTATATCCTCAATCACCTTGTACGTGACATTCTGGTGGAGGTGCGGGGTAAGATGACCTATGCAAGAGTCTCCATCTGAAAGACATCGCGCCAGCCCTGTGCCATTGGACACCCCTGTGCATCGCTGCAGTCGACGGCTCCAGGGACTGTCTCCGGAGTTTCAGCCATCACCCGCCGCCATGACATCTAGTGCTTCTGCTCAGCAGGTAACGGGCGTCGCACCGGCCTGTAACTACACCTTGCAGGCCCCTCGAGTACCGAAGCCTTTTCATGGTGACCTCTTTGAGGATGTGGAGGACTGGTTCCTTCAGTTTGAGCGTGTCGCTGCTTTGAACCAGTGGGACGATACTGCCAAACTAAGGAACGTCTACTTCAGCCTTGAGGATGGCGCCCGGATCTGGTTCGAGAACCGAGAGCAAATGTTAACATCGTGGCAGGAATTCCGTCGTCAACTGCTCGAGGCCTACACTAGCGCGGATCGTCGCGAACATGCAGAACGTGCCATTCACTCCCGCATCCAGATGCCGAATGAGAGTGTCCAAGCATACGTCGTGGACATGACGCGCCTCTTCAGGCGAGCCGATCCCGCCATGTCCGAGGACAAAAAGGTCAGGCACTTAATGCATGGTTTAAAAGAGCAACTGTTCGCAGGACTTGTGCGCAACCCACCGTCGACTGTAAATGAATTTCTTGCGGAGGCCGCCACAATGGAAAGGGTGCTCCAACAACGTGCCGCGGCTTATAACCGACCTCTCCATACTGGCACAACTGCGGAGTCATTTGCATCTTCCGAGCGGCATCCTGATGCTTTGCGCGAACTAATTCGCAGTGTCGTGCGCGAAGAACTGAGAAAATTCTGGAACCCCCTGCAGCAATCGCCAGCTTCCGTTTCTGCTATAGTGCAAGAGGAGGTACGACAGGCGCTCAAGAGCCCTCTTTCGCCTCTAGTTACGAGCCCGCCATTGCTGTCGGGGACCGAAAACCGTCCCACATATGCGGAAGTTCTGCAGAGTCAGGCTCCTCCTTCACCGCCACCCATTCCCGCACCGCCTACAGTACCGCTGCCCTCAATGCAAACAGTGCAGTACTTCAACGAACGTCCCCTGCCCCGACGCAAAGCCGACATTTGGCGCACGCCTGACTGCCGTCCACTCTGCTTCCACTGCGGTGAACCAGGCCATCTCTACCGGGATTGTCCTTATCGACGCCTCGGTCTTCAAGGCTTCCGCATCGACTCGCCTCCTCCCCGGTTTGGTCAACGACCCCGCATTATTGAAGAGTAACTGGAGGAACAGCGTTCATCTCGTTCGCAGCGTCAGTCCCGCTCCCCTTCACCAAGGCGCTCATCGACGTCCACCCAAGGCTTCTCGCGAGAGGGGCAAGGCCGCTCGTCTAGCCCTGGTCGGGAAAACTGAAAACAGCGACCTTCGGGGGCGAGGCCGCTGGTAGTCGCTGCGTTGAAGACCTCCCGTCGTCGCCGCTTCGATCCAACCGCGAGCTGCTGGTACCGTCCCCTAGGGAAGCCAAAAGCGTTTCTCTGGACATTCCCGTTATTTTAGACGGTCGCACTCCAGTCAATGCATTAGTGGACACCGGTGCGGATTATTCGATTTTGAGTGGTCGCATGGCGACTGTTTTGAGGAAGGTGCTCACTGCTTGGCCAGGTGTGTACCTTCGAACCGCCGGCGGTCATATAGTTACCCCAAAGGGGATGTGCACGGCTCGTATTCAGATTAACAGATATACGTTCATCGTTAGTTGCGTCGTTTTGAGTGACTGTTCCCGAGACCTTATCCTCAGCATTGACTTTCTGCGAGAATACGGAGCAGTTATCGACCTGCGAAATAGACGTGTCACATTTTCGACGGGACAATCTGCCGAACGAGATAGTAACAGTCCTTGCAGTGCCGCACTTCGCGTTTCCGCCGAGAGCGTCTCGCTGCCGCCGCGAAGCAGTGTTCTTGTGGAAGTCACCTGTGACGATTTCCGTGCCGGCGATGCTGTGGCGGAAGCGAACCATTCACTCCTGCTTGCTCAAGGCATCTGCGCTGCTCGAAGTTTATTGTCGCTTCACAATGGCCGGGCTGCACTCCTTGTCACAAATTTTTCTAATGAGCACCGGCACTTGTTTCAGGGAACTGCTATCGCTTTCGCTGACCCTGTTACGCACGATCCAGTCTGTTTTACATCCACGGCAGTCGAAACTAATGAGCCATCTCTTGACAACATCGACATTAACTGCCTTTTGTCGAAGGAGAAACGGCGGGCCTTAGAGCTACTGTTGCTGGACTTCAAGCACTGTTTTGCTTCTTCCTCGAAGGTTCGTCAAACGCCCATCACGCAACATCGCATCATTACTTACGAAGACGCTCGCCCTATACGACAGCAGCCTTATCGTGTGTCTGCCAAAGAACGAGAAGTGATCCAGACGCAGGTTCAGGAGATGCTGGATGATGGTGTTGTGCAGCCTTCACAAAGCCCGTGGTCCTCACCAGTAGTCCTGGTCAAGAAGAAAAACGGCACTCTTCGATTTTGCGTCGACTATCGGAAATTGAATAATGTGACAAAGAAAGATGTATACCCGTTGCCGCGCATCGATGACTCACTGGACAGATTGCGACGTGCGAAGTATTTTTCATCTATTGATTTGAAAAGCGGCAATTGGCAAATCGAAGTAGACGAAAGAGACCGAGAAAAAACCGCATTTGTAACTCCAGATGGCCTATATGAATTCAAAGTACTCCCATTTGGATTGTGCTCTGCCCCAGCTACATTCCAAAGGATGATGGACACCGTAGTTGTTTTTTCCGAAACATTTGACCAACACCTCGAACGCCTTCGAGCTGTACTGGAAGCGCTCCGTTCTGCTGATCTCACGCTGAAGCCCGAGAAATGCCACTTCGGGTATACACAACTCAAGTTCCTTGGCCATGTTGTGAGCGCCGATGGGGTGCGCCCGGATCCCGAAAAGACTGCTGCCGTCGCACGGTTTCCCGTTCCAGCTAACAAGAGGGCTGTTCAGCGCTTTCTCGGCCTGTGCGCATATTATCGGCGGTTCATTGCGGACTTCTCTCAAATAGCGGAACCTCTAACGCGCCTCACAAGGAAGGCCTCAAGTGGCAGATCTGTCTTGTGTACTTGGACGACGTAGTTGTTTTTTCCGAAACATTTGACCAACACCTCGAACGCCTTCGAGCTGTACTGGAAGCGCTCCGTTCTGCTGATCTCACGCTGAAGCCCGAGAAATGCCACTTCGGGTATACACAACTCAAGTTCCTTGGCCATGTTGTGAGCGCCGATGGGGTGCGCCCGGATCCCGAAAAGACTGCTGCCGTCGCACGGTTTCCCGTTCCAGCTAACAAGAGGGCTGTTCAGCGCTTTCTCGGCCTGTGCGCATATTATCGGCGGTTCATTGCGGACTTCTCTCAAATAGCGGTACCTCTAACGCGCCTCACAAGGAAGGACACCGCCTTTGTGTGGAACTCTGAGCAGCAGACGGCTTTTTCTTTGCTTCGCGAGCGCCTTCAAACATCCCCTGTTCTGGCGCACTTCGATGAAGCGGCTGACACAGAGGTGCACACTGACGCCAGTAGTGTCGGTCTTGGCGCGGTCCTTGTTCAGCATCAAGACGGGATTGAGCGAGTAAGAGCCTATGCTAGCCGCACACTCTCTCGCGCCGAAACCAACTACTCCACCTCGGAAAAGGAATGCCTGGCGGTCGTGTGGGCCACTATGAAGTTTCGCCCCTATCTTTACGGCCGACCATTTAAAGTCGTCACGGACCATCATTGTTTATGCTGGTTGGCAAATCTGCGAGATCCATCGGGACGACTTGCACGCTGGAGTTTACGACTTCAGGAATTTGACATAACTATTGTTTATAAGTCAGGCCGCAAAGACGAAGACGCTGACGCGCTGTCACGAGCCCCCGTTGACACTGACGATGCTGCAACCGATGGCGACAACGGCTCTCTAGGAGCTCTCAGTGCATCTGAGCTCAGGGATCGACAAAGAGCTGATCCAGACATCCTTCCATTCATCGATTATCTGGAAGGGCGTGATACGACGCTCCCTCGACGCCTATCTCGGCACATTGGTTCATTCTGTATGCAAAAGGGCGTCTTGTATAAAAGAAACTCCCAAGGCCAAGAAAGAGCTTTTCTCCTGGTAGTACCATGCGAGCTCCGTGCGGATATTCTACTTGCTTGCCACGACGAACCGACGTCTGGTCATTTGGGTTACTCACGGACGCTTGCTCGAGTCCGCAACATGTATTACTGGCCAGGACTCTCCGCAACTGTGAAACGCTATGTAAGAAGCTGTCGCGAATGCCAGCGCCGTAAAACACCGCCCCTGAAGCCTGCCGGATTTCTCAAGCCCGTTAGAGCACCACGTATTCCGTTCGACCAAATCGGCATGGACCTCCTTGGTCCTTTCCCTTTGTCGCAGGCGGGAAACAAATGGATAGTAGTCGCTACTGACTACCTGACCCGATACGCTGAGACAAAGGCAATCCCTCATGCCACAGCTTCCGAAGTAGCCGAGTTTTTCATGCATAACATAGTCTTGCGGCATGGCGCCCCTTCGTATGTCATTACCGACAGAGGGACAGCTTTCACTTCGCAGCTCATCGACCACATATTTGAGTTGAGTTACACGACGCATCGCAAGACCACAGCGTACCATCCGCAGAGCAATGGTCTTACCGAAAGGTTAAATAAGACGATTGCGGACATGTTATCAATGTACGTCGATGTGCAGCACAAGACCTGGGACGAGGTGCTGCCGTACGTCACATTTGCGTATAATACAGCCCAACAGGAAACAACGCGCTTCACACCATTTCGACTTGTGTACGGGCGTGAAGTTCAGAGCATGCTCGATTCCAGCTTCCGCCAGATGCCCAGCAGTACGCCATCCGCGCTGAGGAAGCCCGCCAGCTTGCCCGTATGCACATCGGGCGGCAGCAGACCTCTGACGCGGACCGCTACAACCTCCGGCACCGCCAGGTTCACTACAAACCTGGGGATCAAGTCTGGGTGTGGACACCAGTTCGCCGTCCAGGCTTGTCAGAGAAACTCCTTTCCCGCTACTTCGGGCCGTACAAAGTGTTGCGTCGTGTGAGTGATGTCAGTTATGAAGTTATTCCAGACTGCGCCGCACTTTCAAAACATTGAAAGCCCAGCTCGGACATTGTGCACATTGTGCGGCTGAAGCCGTACTACCAACGATAACGCACGGCCACCTCCTGTGACGACTCTCTTACTTTGCACACCGTTCTCACCGCCCGTGTTCACTTTTTTTTTTTTTCGTAAGGGGGAGTAATGCCACCTAGCGTTGCCAGGTGGCGCATGACTGAGTGAAGAACGACGAAGTGTCGCTTGCGGGTTTTGCGTCTGTGCTACTCACCGCTGTTCTATCGGAGCTAACCCCCTTTGCTATTCTTTATATCCTCAATCACCTTGTACGTGACAATAGGATGCCACCACGGCAGGGAGGAAGGCTTCTCCTTTGGCAAGTGCTTCTTGTGTCTGCATCCCTTGCTCTCTTCATAACATTTGAAATTGCACCGCATTTTCATTGACCTTATGCAATGAAAAATGCAAGCGGTTTAACCATTAATGAACTTTTGTGCGACTTTTATGCTTCCGAGTGTTCCGAAATACCACTGGGTCGGAACGTATAGGCGAAATGCTGCCATATCTATGCTGTAGCTGATTGAGTGATTGTGATTGTAAAGTGTGTCTTGAAAATTGGGAGTGAAAAAAAAGTCCTGAAAAGTTAGACGTCTGCTAGAAGCTCTATGGCACCGATGCTTGTTGCTTGTACTAGAGGAGCAATATTATGGAGTGGTGGCGTTCACAGTTTACGCTTGAAAGCAGTTTGTCTAGTGAATACTTAGCAGACTTGCAGCTTGTTTTAATGCACAATCACTGGCCCTTTCTTAAGACTGGAATTGTCTAGTGGTTACATAGCGTTTGACTCGACAGCGTGACAGATGAAGACTGCACAGGCTGAGAATATTTATTCAGCCATTTCCTTTCATTACTTCGTACATGCTCTCCTCCATTTTGCAGTGTTCGCAATTTCCTACATCTAGAATAAAGCAGCTTTCCCTGTGAACCGTTTAACTTGAGTCATTTTCATATCTGAAATGTTGCACATACTTGGCAACCTCTGTTCTAGACCTGCGCAACACGAGGGTCAATGCTTTTTTGTGGATAGTGCACCAAACGGCCAGTAGCAGACTTTATAGTCAAATAGTGTCATGAGCTTGAGCTTGTTAAAGGCATTGTGAAGCTGAAAAAAGGCCACTTAGCAATCTCCATTCCTTGTAACTTTCAGGCTCTAGGGTACAAATCTACAGAAAAACTGTGGCTAGTTTCTTATGTATGCTTCAACTCTGGTTGCATGCTAGTGTGCATCATTTTAAATGATGCATATTAGCCAGCTGGCAAGTTTGCACTGCAATCACTAATTTGTGTGATGCTAATGAAATAGGACTGCAGTTGTCCACAACCCCCACATTTCCCCCTTAACTATTGAGCTTCCTTCAGGCACGACCCCTGAAGAAGCCGAGGAGACCGCTATAGCTATTGCACTGGCATACACCGATGCCAGTTATATACTCAGTGATTCAAAAACTGCCATTCTAAATTATGCCAGGGGCCGGGTTCATCCTCCGGCGCACCGCTTGCTGCACATGCCCACCACCCACCTCCCCCAACGGATTGAGCTCATCTGGGTGCCTGCGCACTCGGGAAATCCCGGCAACGAGGCTGCCGACTCCTTAGCCCGAGGGTCTAGAAACCGGGCACAGGCGGACCTCATGGGGGATTTCTCGAAGGATTGTATGCTCTCGTTTGCTGAGTTCACCGCAAACTCCTGCGCTGAGTGCCTCATCTATCCGCAACCCCACCAATCCCTCACTATCAGAGAGCAGTCAATCTGGCGTCGTCTGCAGACACGAACTCTACCGACACCAGCTCTACTTTCCAAATTTAAGCCGGTATCCCCCATATGCACTTTGTGCTCCCACCCCAAGGCCACTCTTACCCACATTCTTTTATCCTGTCCTGCGTCTCCTCCCCCCGCCGGGCCGGTGCCTCTCCGAACCTGGGAGGACTGGGAGACCTCACTGCGATCAGCGGACCCGGCCAGGCAGAAGATCGTCGTCAGCCGGGCCGCATACGTCATGGATAAACATAATATGAACGTTTAGATTGTGAGTGGGGTCGTGCGGAGACCCAGGAGGCCTGCGTGCCTCGAATTCTTCTGCAAATAAAGTTTTTTCCACCTCCTCCTCTGTAGAAATGGGGCTTTATCTTGTACACCCTTTTAATGCTAAAGTGCCCCAACAGCTTGAATAGGCTTGAAGCATGCAATAAAAATGAATTCCTCACATAAGCACGGTGAGAAACTTTTGATCATCGGTTTTCAAATGGGCAGCTTATATAAACACAACAGCTGTGCAAGACACCTGGATTTTGGGTTTGGCAAAGGGAATTGTGTCTTTGTACCTGCTTTGTACGCATCTTTGAAAGAAAGCTGAGCATTGGGCGTTTCAAAACTGCCTTGCATACAAAGGTGTGTAAACAAGTTTTATCACAGGGTTTTCAAAATGCATTATTTTTTTTGCTTGTGCAGCTTTGTGGTCCATCTTTACCTTAGTTTTTAAAAGAGGTGCCAGCTTTGTCACTGCAGCTTCCTTGCACACAGTACAGGTTGTGCACAAATGCCACCTGCTTGCAAGGCAAAATTGTGTGGAAAATGTTTCTGCAATCAACTTAGGCCTACAAGTACACCAGCCGTAAAAACTTTTCATGCTGTGGAAATATTTTCAGCCATGTTCACTTGCACCCTGCTACGGTGGGTCGGTGGTTAGAGAGCGTGATTGCTGATCCCAATGATGTAGGTTTACTCTCAGCCGCGGTTGCAGGTGATGGGTGTGAAACGCGAGGCGGCTTTGTACAGTACGGTGTCAGTGAACATAAAAAAACCTCAGGTGGTAAAAATGTTCTGAAGCTGTCCACTACTACAGTATCCCTCACATCAAATGTCACTTTGATATTATAAAGCTCATAAACCAAAGAGAATACTTGTCAACTGTAAACATCCATAAGAAAAAGACTATCTAGACAGCTCAAAAGCAGTGCGGACAGTTCACCAAAATAGTCGTGAGCAAAAGTGGTATATAACGCTATGCCAGTGACAGTGCTCGGGAAAACTGCATCAAAATGCCATCAAACGACAGTGCCAGGGGCAGCGACAGTGACACGTGCTTGTGGATGAAATGGGGCACCGCCACTATTGTCACAATCCCATGTAGCTGTTGCAATGCAGTTTGCTGAGCTCCATCACCGGAAGGAAGAAAAGGATGACACCATGTTGGTAGAAGCTTGGAAGGACAGTCGAGAAGAAAGAGAAGGCATGGCAGAGGTAGATGGCTAGCTCTATCATAAAGGAAAACTTGCTTGGACAACAGGTTATGCAGCTTGTGCTCCCCAAATCACGGTGGCCAGAAGTTTTAAAATTAGCTCATGAAACTAGCTGGGGTGGACATCTAGGAATCTGAAAAACAAAAGCTCGGATTAAGTACAGTGTAGTAATCCCGATCGCCATCAGCTCGCGCGCCAACCCAAAGAGGTAGACGAAGTGGAGCCGGAGCCTTGTTGGCACTGCACTGTTGGCAAGCTGTTGGTTTGAACGCTACCCCCGTCGATTTGGTTTGCGGACGTTGCCGACGACCTTGGTGCTTCAATAAACACCTTACACTTGGTGGAGGTGCGGGGTACGATTTTGTACCAAAGACATTACGTATCTCGTCGAGATGGTGGTGCTTTACGCCTGCTCCCATGACATCATCCTCGGCTACGACTTTCTGTCGACTCACAGTGCTGTGATTGATTGTGCCCGTGCTGAAGTTGAGCTTTCCCCTGTGTGTAATGTTCCCCTGTGTGACCCGCCTGTGCGCCCTGCTAAACTTCTTGTAGCTGCAGACACCGACATTCCTCCCTTTTCTTCTGTTCTCGTTCCCCTTATTTCGACATCTGCCCTCCCTAGTCCTGTTCTCTTTACACCCAAACTCGCCTCCGCCCACCATGCCCCGCAGGGGGCACCTGTTAAAGCAGGTGTTTGCGTGTACTGTGCGACACCACGGACCCCGAGCACCCACGCTTAGCCGTGCGTGGCATCGCCGTGTCTGGGGAAAAGGGGATCCTGGTGGTTGAGCCGATGCCGAGTGTTTGGACCTTTAAGGCCCCTCGGCGGAGGCAACACACCACTTTGGCCCACGCTTCCCACAGACGGCACCTCCGGACTGACCCACCCGGGGGAAATCGGCAGTCGCCTTTTCCTGTCCTCCCCTCCATCTTTTCACTTTCCTATCCCCTCTCTTATAACTGTCCTGTCTTCTCTTACCTTCTTCGTTTCTTCCTACTTCCAGGCGGCGAGGGTTAACCTTGTGTGGCTAACCACCCTGAGTTACGCCATATTGGGTTATAGTTATGGTGTACAGCTGGCGTGGGCTGGACTTGATTGCCAATTCCTGTCCCGTCCCCTCGTTGGGCTCCATGGTGGGTGGCTGGCACCGCAGCCGAACAATATACATTTTTTATGGCTTCCTCTTCTTCTTCAACTGATCGCCCTCCTTCGAAACGAGGGCGCACCGACCAAACTGCCCAGTTCTTTTTGAAAACAAAGAGCACCTTCCCACACTTTCATGTAGTTCATAGTGAGCACTCAGAAAAGACAGCAAGACAAGCCTCACCATTCATTGTTGCAAAGACACTGCCTGAAGCTATAGGCAAGGGTTACAAGATCAAGAAGCTTGCAAATGGAGAGCTGCTGTTGGAACTTTTATATCATCATCAGTATGAGAAACTCGCAGGAGTCAGCGCTTTTGGTGACATTCCTGTTGTGATTAGCCCACATCGTTCTTTGAATACTGTTCGCGGTGTTCTTTCTGACCAAGATTTAAAGTACATGACAGAGGAGGAACTGCTGGAAGGGCTGAAAGAGCAACACGTGACAAATGTATACCGAATAAAAATAAGACGTGACAACACAGAAATCGAGACTGAACACTTTGTCCTTACCTTTGCACTGAGCGTACTCCCCGAGTCTGTGGAGGTGGGGTACACAAAACTCAACCTGAGACCATACATTCCGAACCCACGACGTTGCTTTAACTGCCAGAAGTACGGTCACGGTGCTCAGAGCTGCCGAGGCCGACTCACTTGTGCAAAGTGTGCTGCGCATGAGCACCAAACCGATGACTGCCAAACTCAACCCCATCTCTGTGCAAACTGTCAGGGCAACCATCCTGCTTATTCGCGTAGCTGTCCGGTGTGGAAGACTGAAAAGGACATAATCACTCTAAAGGTAACAGAAAACATCACGTTCACCGAAGCACGCAAACATTATTCAATCCAACACCCTTCCTATTCCTCTGTGGCGCAGCAGGGCGCGGCACCACAGGAGTCTTCAGCACCTACCCAGGCCACGAAAAATGAGTCTGGGGTGGTGCCATCCGCGCCCCTGGTGGAAGTAGCTGGTGCTACTCCACTACCCCCAAAACAGGCTGCGCTGACCCCGAGGTCAGCGGGCCCGAAGGCCTTGTCCCAAGGGGCAATGTCAAAAACAAGTGTATCCGTGCCTTCTGCACGAAGGTCCAGCACATCTGAAGATGTGATGGACACATCGCCCCCCTCGCCTCCGCAGCAGCGGCGGCAAAGCTCTCTCGAGCGTAAAAGAAGGGACAAAGTCCCAATAACGGGTCCAAAAGACCCAACAACATAGATTTTCAACCCTATCCCCAACTAATCCGCCACCATGGCATTTCTAGCTCACTGGAACTGTCGCGGGCTTTTACACAACTACACTGATATAACTGACATTTTAAATTCATTTTCTCCAGTTGCGTTGTGTCTCCAGGAGACCAATCTCGGACCACAGAACAAAAACTTTCTTAAAAAATATCAAGTCTTCCGTTGTGACCGACAGAATTCAAGCAGGCTCTCCGGAGGCACTGCTATTGTGGTCCAAGGTGGCGTTGCGACACGAGGAATCAACCTTAAAACCTCAATTGAAGCTGTTGCAGTCACCGTGGTGCATTTTAAAACAATAACAATATGTTCTTTATACATCGAACCTCATTTCACTATCACACTTAATGATTTACAAGCAATTTTAATGCAACTACCGGAGCCATATATCTTAGTAGGGGATTTCAATGCTCATTCATCCTTTTGGGGAAGCGAAAAAACGGACGCCAGAGGTCGGATTTTAGAAGATTTTATTCTCAACAACAATGTTTGCCTCCTGAACACTGGCAAACACACTTACTGTTCTTCAAGCTCTGGAAAAATGAGTTGCATTGATTTGTCTTTTTGTTCACCAAGTCTTTTCACTGATTTTAGATGGAATGTTATTGACAACCCTTATGGAAGCGATCATCTTCCCATCATTATCAATCTAACATCGTCACCATTAATCACCTTTACTAAACCACGGCGTTGGAAACTGTACCTAGCCGACTGGGCACTCTTCCAAAAACATGCCGCTTTAGAAAAACTCTTTTCGGACAGCCTCGATGTCAACGAGCAAAATAAAAAGTTCACAGAATGTATCATTGCCGCTGCTCATTTAGCCATCCCCCAGACTTCGGGAATTGTACGAAGGAATGGAAAGACATGGTATACAAAGGAATGTAGAGAGGCCAAAAAGAAGCAGAACAAAGCCTGGGGAATTTTTCGTCGATACCCTACACAGGAAAATCCAATTAAATATAAAAAGGCAAGGACTAAGGCTCGAAATATTCGACGTGATGCTGAAAAAAGATCTTGGCAAGGTTATGTGTCTTCAATAAACAGTTCCGTCACAGCAAAGAAAATGTGGGAGCAAGTTCGCAAACTCGATGGCAAATTCTCTCCTTTTGCAGTTCCTTTCCTTACACCCCCTGATGCACAAACAAGTATACTCGAGCAGGCTGACCTATTGGGAGAACACTTCTCTCATGTTTCTAGTTCCCTACATTACACAGACTCCTTCTTAAAGTATAAAAACACAGCAGAAAAACAGACTTCCTACGAATGGTTATACCAACGAGCCCTACAATAACTTAATTACAGTTCAGGAACTCCATAGAGTATTAACTAATGGCAAGAAAACTGCACCAGGCCCCGATGAAATACACTATGAAATGCTAGCCCATCTGTCCGAACCTGCAGTAGAAGCACTCCTGAAATTTTTTAACAAAATCTGGGTGTCAGGCAAAATGCCTGATGCTTGGAAGAAGGCTGTCATTGTACCATTCCTGAAGCCTGGAAAACTGCCAAACTCTCCTACTAGTTACAGGCCAATAGCCCTAACTAGCTGCCTTGCCAAATCATTCGAAAGCATAGTCAATACCAGGTTAATGTTCATTCTTGAAGCTCGTGAACTCCTTGACACCCACCAGTGCGGCTTCAGAAGAGCTTGTTCAACACTGGATCATCTAGTTCGGCTTGAAAACACAGTCCGAGAAGCCTTCATACATAAACAGCACTGTCTCGCAGTTTTCTTTGATATGGAAAAAGCGTACGACACCACCTGGCGATTTGGGATACTTTGCGATCTGGCAGATTTTGGAATCCGCGGCAGAATTTTGAACTGCTTAAAAGATTTTTTGTCCGACCGCTCGTTCCAAGTACGCCTCGGTTCTACACTCTCGAGGAACTTTACACAAGAGAACGGAGTACTGCAAGGATACATATTAAGTACTACACTTTTCATTGTAAAAACGAATTCCATAGCCAAAGTAATCCCACAGTCTGTTATGTACTCTCTTTATGTTGATGACCTCCAAATCGCATGCACATCATTCAGCCTATCGACGTGTGAACGACAGATGCAACTAGCATTAAAGAAACTGAGTAATTGGGCAGATAAAAATGGATTTAGGTTCTCGCCTCAGAAAACAGTTGCAGTTCTTTTCTCTCTGAGGAGAGGCCTACAGCTCAATCCCACCCTGCACCTAAATGAAACCATACTCCCGATAAAGCAAGAACACAAATTTTTAGGACTAACGTTCGACAAGAAGCTCACATTCCTCCCACACATAAACAGCCTGAAAGTCAAAGCCTCTCGAGCTCTCAACATCCTTAAAGTACTTTCAAGGAGGCACTGGGGCTCTGATAGGACATGTCTTCTCCATATCTATCGCTCAGTGCTACGCTCCTGTTTAGATTACGGGTGCGTGGTCTATGGGTCAGCAAGACCGTCATACCTTAAACGGCTGGACCCAGTACATAACCTGGGTCTGCGTCTTTCAACTGGTGCATACAGGACATCGCCGGTGGCAAGTCTGTATGTAGAAGCAAACGAACTGCCACTAAAATACAGGAGGACCATGCTTACACTTTCATACGTCCTGAAAATTCGCTCGTTACCAAAACATATTTGTTACTCCATACTTACAAACTGCCCCTCAAGAACACTGTACATCAATAAACCTCGATCCATCAGACCTCTCATACTCCGTTTTGAAGAGCAGTGCCGGGAACTCAACTTGCTGGATGCACTTCCTGATATTGCACGGAGACCTGACCCACTGCCACCTTGGTACAATTTCACTGCTGTGTGTGACTTCACATTAACTCAATTTCGCAAATCACAAACACCGCATGAACACATTAACAAGAGTTCTTGGCATTAAATGAGAAATACAGTGATCACAAGGCATTTTATACAGATGGTTCAAAGACAATATTTCATGTAGGCAGTGCAGTAATAGAAGACGAACAGGAAAAAACAGTAAGGTTGCCACAGTGTGCCTCAATATTTACTGCCGAATGCTACGCCTTATCCCTAGCAATGGATAAAATAGTCAACAAAAACATCAAAAACAGTATCATCTATACAGACTCTCTGAGCGTACTCGCATCACTACATCAAAAAAATGCTACAGAACCTTTAATAGGGGACATAGTCCATTATGTAGTGATAGCAAAAACACAAGGACTTAATATCAAATTTTGCTGGGTGCCAAGCCACGTAGGAATCAGCGGTAATGAGAGGGCTGATGCATGTGCCGCGGCCGCCTCCATTGCTCAAGTACAGAAGGTGAAAATTCCACATAATGATGCCATAAAATTTATACAAAGAACACTGAGACAAAAGTGGCAGGCTGCATGGGATAACGAAGTTAATAACAAGCTACACCTAGTAAAACCAGTTATAAAAGAATGGAAATCATGCAGCCGTCAAGAACACTTCATGGAGGTTACAGTATGCCGTCTGCGTATCGAGCACACACATCTCACACATAATTTTTTACTAATGAAACAAGATAAGCCTACGTATGGAGAATGCGGAGAAGTACTCACAGTCAACCACATCCTGATTACATGCCCAAAACTAGAGACACTACGGAGAAAGCATTTCACTATTTTTTATGATCGTGCCATCCCTTTCCATCCCAAATTACTTTTAGGAGAAAGAGCAATAATAAACTTAACATGTGTTCTTAGTTTTTTAAAAGAAGCAGACGTTCTGAATAAACTGTAAACTTTAACGAACCTTCTTCCCTTTTCAAATAAGAACAGATTTTAACCTTGCTCTTGGCGCATGATAGCCTCAGTTGCTTATGCGCCATAAAACCCCAATACAATACAATACAATACAATCCGCCCACCATGACCGCCTCCTTCTTCCTTTCGCCGTTCTAACGATTTCTGATGGCAGCTGTGTCATCTATGCTTCCAACCCTTTTCCCTGCCCGACGGTTGTTCTTCGCGGGGAGTGCCTCGGCTACATTGAAGAGCTGGACCCTGATCGCACTTACATGTTCTCCGAACCTGAAGTTGTTCCTCACGTCGCTGCCCTGTCTTGTGCTGCTACGAGTGATGAGCCTCCTGTCGACGCCCTTCATCGAGCTATCGCGACCGACCTTCCGTCCACCCAGCGGGACCAAATAGTCGCCCTCCTTCAGCGCTTCAGTGCATCTTTTGGCGTGTCCCAGCCTTCCTTGGGCCGCGCCTTGACCGTTTCTCATGCAATCGACACTGGTCCTCATGCTCCCCTGTGACAGTGACCATATCGCGTGTCGCCCACCGAGCGCCGCGTCATTCGTGACAATGTCGCCGATATGCTTCAACGGGGCATCATACGACCATCTCATAGCCCTTGGGCCTCCCCCGTAGTGTTGTTGACGAAGAAAGATGGCACGATCCGCTTCTGTGTGGACTACCGGCGTCTGAATAAGATAACCCGCAAAGATGTTTACCCACTACCACAAATTGACGACGCGCTAGATTGTTTGCAAGGAGCGGAGTTCTTTTCGTCGCTAGATTTGCGCTCTGGCTATTGGCAAGTACCGATGGCTTCCACTGACCGCCCGAAAACAGCCTTCATCACTCCCGTTGGCTTGTATGAATTCAATGTGATGCCATTCGGACTGTGCAACGCCCCCGCCACCTTCGAGAGAATGATGGATAACATTCTCAGTGGGCTCAAATGGGAAACGTGTCTTTGTTATCTAGATGACATTGTCGTTTTCTCAAAAGATTTCCCTTCCCACCTTCTGCGCCTTCAGCTCAACTTGAAGAAATGTCACTTTGCCGCTACCAAGCTCACAATACTTGGTCATGTCATAACCAAGGATGGCGTTCTACCGGATCCTACCAAACTTCGTTCCGTCGCAGACTTCCCCAAGCCCACAACCTTGAAAGAACTTCGCAGTTTTGTCGGTCTATGTTCGTATTTCCGCTGTTTTATCCGCAACTTCGCCAGTATCATTGCCCCTTTAACGCAACTTCTCGCCGGAGGCCCGAACCTCTCCTCTTGGTCACCAGCCTGTGATGTTGCTTTCAGTACACTAAGCCGTCTACTGGTCTCTTCCCCTATACTCCGCCATTTTGACCCTGCCTGCTCGACCGAAATACAGACTAATGCAAGCGGCGTAGGTCTGGGCGCTGTACTTGCTCAACGGAAACCTGGATATTCCGAGTATGTCGTCGCGTACGCTAGTCGTACCCTCACGAAACCGGAATCGAATTATTGTGTGACTGAAAAGGAGTGTCTGGCCATCATATAGGCCATTACCAAGTTTCGTCCTTGTATTTACGGTCGCCCATTCTATGTTGTTACCGACCACCACGCGCTCTGTTGGCTATCCTCCCTCAAAGACCCCTCCGGCCGCTTCGCCCGCTGGGCGTTACGTCTTCAGGAGTACGATATCCACGTCATCTATCGATCTGGATGCAAGCACACCGACGCTGATGCCCTTTCCCATACACCGCTTCCTAACGACTCGACGGCTGGCTTCGTTTGTGCCTATGATATGTCGCCGCTCAACATTACCAACATGAAATCTGAGCAGCAGAAGGATCCATGAATATCCTCCCTCTTAACATTCCTGTCTACGCCCGCAAAGCTGTCTCCGTCACGTGCACTTCGTCGTCAGGTCCACCACTTCGCCACTCGTGATGGACTATTATACCGCCGCAATTACCATCCTACAGGGCGAAAGTGGCTTCTCGTGATTCCGCGACATCTCCGTGCTGAAATCTGCGCCTCTTTTCACACCGATCCCCAATGCGGCCATGCAGGTGTCATGAAAACCTATTCTCGACTGCGTATGAGATATTACTGGCGCGGTATGTACTGCTTCATTCGTCAATACATCCGATCCTGTACCGCCTGCCAACGTCGCAAGATGCCGCCCCCTCAGCCAGCCGCTCCATTGCAGCCATTGCCTTGCCCCAGCCGCCCTTTTGACCGTGTCGGTATCAATCTGTAAGGCCCGCTTCTGACCACTTCGGCTAACAACCGCTGGGTCATCGTAGCCGTTGACCACCTAACCCACGTGGAAACATCGGCCTTGCAGTCTGCCACCGCACGGGATGTTGCTTTGTTCATTCTGCATCGCCTCGTTCTTCGTCATGGCGCACTGAAAGAATTGATCAGTGACCGCGAACGTGCGTTTCTTTCCGACACTGTCGAAGCCCTCCTCAAACAGTGCCAGATCATTCACCGGAGCACCACAGCGTATCACACCCAAACGAACGGCATGACTGAGCGATTTAATCGCACTCTTAGTGACATGCTAGCCATGTACGTTGATAGCGCTCACTCTAATTGGGACCAATGCTGCCTTTCGTAACGTACGCCTACAATACAGCTACGCAGACTACGACTGGGTTCTCCTCCTTCTTTCTTTTATATGGTCGCGAACCCACGTCCACCATGGATACTATCCTGCCCTACCACCCCGACGCTTCAGAGACCACTCTACTGTCTGAAGCGCACACATTTGCCGAAGAATGCCGACAATTGGCGCGCTCCTTCACAACGGAGAACCAGGCTCAACAAAAGCATAACCGGGACCCTACAAATCCAGCGCCTTCATATCCCTCAGGTGCCCTCGTTTGGCTCTGGGTGCCTTCCTCAGCACCCGGCCTCTCATCCAAACTCCTATCGCGCTATCATGGACCTTACCGCATTCTCGAACAATCTTCTCTCGTCAATTACGTAGTAGAGCCCTTGAACCCATCTCCAGATCATCGCCGCCGCGGCCGAGAAACTGTACATGTCGACCGCCTCAAGCCGTATTATGATCCCCCAACCCTTTCCTCACCATGAGTCGCCAGGATGGCTCCTTTTCCGCCGGGGGGTATTGTAGTAATCCCGATCGCCATCAGCTCGCGCGCCAACCCAAAGAGGTAGACGAAGTGGAGCCGGAGCCTTGTTGGCACTGCACTGTTGGCAAGCTGTTGGTTTGAACGCTACCCCCGTCGCTTTGGTTTGCGGACGTTGCCGACGGTCTTGGTGCTCCAATAAACACCTTACAACAGCTTTTATTGGCCAGGTATAGAAAGGGACGTGCGTGAGTACTGCAACGGATGTCACGGATGCCAAACGAGGTCCGAGCGCCAGCAGAAAGACAACGTGCCCATAGAACCTCTAACGAGGCTGCGGTACCCGTTCAAGCAGGTTAATGTGGATGTAACCTGGACGCTGGAGCCACCCTCAGCGAGGGGTCACTAATACGCACTTTGCAGTCGACTTGTGTACATGCTGGCCTGAGCTGGTGTGCCTGCACTCCCTCAGCGCCAGAGCTACATGCGACGCCCTCCTGACGATGTTCAGCCAAACAGGGATCCCTCAAGTAGTGGCTTCCGATTGTGGGACTAATTTCACAGCGGAACTCACCAAGGAGCTTTTGAAAACGTTGGGCTGTTCCTTGCGATTTTCTACGTCAGGGCACCCAGAGAGCAAAGGAGCAGTAGAACTGAACTTTCAAAAACATGCTTTACCATGTCAGTTAGGACAAAGGAAGGGAATGGGATAAGTTTGTTCCATTCCTCTTGTGGGCTTACCGCGAAGTACCACACGATATGACGGGGGTCACGACGTTCGAGACATATGGGCGAAAACCAACCCGGTCCATTATCAATTCTGAAGAGCAGTTGAGCAGGGCAGGTGAGCGTGGCAGCAGCGCTGGGACCGTCCCCAGCTGAGTACGTGCAAGAACTAAAGACGCACCTGGAGCACGCGGCAAAGATTGCTAAGTTAATAAGCGCCAAACAGCAGAATGCATACACAACGCAGTTCAATCAAAGGTAAAGGAGAAGACCTTACGTTCTGATGTTTGACAACCAGCATCCTGGGAAAATGTTTCCAAATATAAAGGACCTGGAATTGCAGTGGAGAAGTACCGCGAACATTCATATTTCGTGGAGATGCCAAGAGGAGGTAGGAAACTGGTGCACGTCAGTAAACTACGACCTTATCAAAGGCATGTAATGACGGTCGGGGTGAAATTTGACAAGGACAGTGCGTTTGGGGAAGTAGAATACGTCCCCAGGTCAAGGTCAGCAACCGTTACGATTATGATTTTCCTCGAAGAGATGACTGCTCATTTGGAAGCAGAAGGAAGTGCCCTAATCCGCAAAGCGTTTGAGGATTATTGAGAACTGTTTAGTGATCGACCAGGAACAGCGAACGTAGGGGAGCATAAGGTCATCCTAGAAGAGAGATTCAACCCTAGGCCAGGGAACTACTACCGCATACCTACTAGCTTGAAAGGGGAAGTCGGAAAACAAGTATATGAGCTGCTGCAATTGGGCCTCATTTTCCAGTGTGGAAGCCCGCACGCTCATCCAGTCATTTGTGTCCCCAAGGACGGGACCATACGGATGTGTGTAGACTTTCGGAAGCTTAAAGCGGGGGCAGTGGCCGATGCCTATTTAATGAACCTACAGCAAGAACTCATGAGCGTAGGAAGAGTGCACTGTATAACCCTACTCGACCTGCGGAGAGGGTGCTGCTAGCCCGATCGGCACAGCTGCTCACTGCTTTCGTCTGCCACCAAGGGCAGTTTGTGTCGAAAGTTATGCCTTTCGGGCTGAAAAACGCAGCTCAAACGTTTCAGCGAGTGATGAATGCTCTCTTACTTCCACACTCCATCTACGCGTGCACGTATTTCGACGATATCGCAGTTTTCAACGAAATGCTAGCGGAACACGCATGCCATTTGCGAGCAGTCTTTGGAACCTTGCAGAAAGCAAACTTCAAGGTTAAGCTGGAAAAGTGCCAGGTGGCGAGAGGGTTCATCCGCCATTTGTGCTATGTGGTTGGGTCCAGAACCCATGCACCCGATCCTGACAAGTTGTCAACTATTGAGGGACTGAAGGCTCCAAAAACAAAAAAAGAGCTTCGTAGTGAGCTAAGGTTGTGCGGCTACTACAGGGGCTACATACCTAATTACGCCGAGGTGGTAGCGCCGTTGACAGAACTGATGGGGACAAAGATACCAAACACAATATCTGCAAGAGCCGATAGCGCGTTCCAGAAACTCAAGATGGCACTCTGCAAAGCCATTGCCCTCGGGACGCCGGAAACATGTAAGCCATTTTGGCTATACACAGATGCCTCAGCTGTGGCAGCAGGAACCTGTCTCGCTCAACGCGTGGAAGAGCGACTGCTCGCTTCCGCGAGTCATCGATTTTCTGAAACACAGAGGCGATAGTCAACTATAGAGAGAGAGGCATTTGCAGTGATTTGGGTGCTGGGAAAGTTCGACCTCATTACGGCTGTCTCTGATCACAACCACCTCATCTTCCTTACCAGAACCACCCCACAGAGAGCAAAGTTGTCATGCTGGGCTCTCGCCTCACAAAGATATACAGTCAAATCTCGTTACTATGAACGAATTAACGAATACTTTTTAAATCCCCAACTGATTTTCAATGTAAAAATATTTCAGTACTACAAATTTCAATATAACGCATATTTCAGATTAACGAACACATTTATTTTTTCCGCTATTATCAAGGAACATCAGTATAACGAATTCGGCTAAAATTAACAGCGCCGCAACTCTCGCGTGAAACAGAAATCGTCGTTTCTGTGTGTATGTCCCATGGGCAGCAGCTATCATCATCGCCATATTTAGCACCGACTCCTAGCACCACCGCAAAGCTGTGGTTTAATATCCAGTGCCTTAGCAGGCCGATTGGCCTAGTCGCCTGGCTTTTTCTCTTTGTGTTGTGCGACGTTCGTTGGTAGAATGTTCGTGTTCACGTACGTGCGAACAGGTGTTTTTTGTTGCTGGTGGCCTTACTGCGAAAAATCCGATGACGAATGCAGCCAACGATGGCACCAAGAAGAAGCGAAAGCAGTTTTCACTGCAGGAAAAAGTGGACATTTTGCGAGAAATCGACGGAGGAAAAAAAACAAATCGACCTCTGCAGGCAGCGTGGCATTGCCCCATCTACCGTCGCGACCATTTCGAAGGACCGTGACAAGGTTACAAAACTTCACCGGGAATCTCAGCTTGCTCCTACGAGGAAACGGCTGCGTCTAGGAAACTTTCAGGATGTAGACCAGGCTGTCCTCACGTGGTTTAAAGACGCCAGACTGCAAAACGTTTCCGTGTCTGGCCCAATGCTGCAAGAAAAGGCAAGCGAGTTTGCTGACGCACTTGAAATAACTGGGTTTGAAGCAAGTGCGGTCTCGCTTTTTCCCTTTTAATTTGGCAGATAGTGTCAGGCGAGGAAAAGGCAGCTGACAAAGAAACCGCGGATTCCTGGCGAAATGATTGTTTCCGTGAGGTGGCCGAGTCGTACTGTGAAGACGACATTTTCGACGCGGACGAAACCGCGTGTATTTACCAGCTGCTGCCAGATCGGACGATGCACTTCAAAGGACAGCAGTGTAAAGGAGGGAAAAAGTCTCATCTTCGCTTAACAGTTCCGCTCTGCTGCAATGCAACAGGCACGATGAAGATTAAACCGCTCGTCATCGGCAAGTATGCGAAGCCTAGCTGCATGAAGAATGTCATGTCGACACCGTACGACTACAGTGCGAACAAACGTGCCTGGATGACCAGAGAATTGTTCTCCGAGTGGCTCATCAAACTCGATGACCAAATGAGGAAGGATGACAGAAAAAGTCTTTTGGTTGTTGACAACTGCTCTGCTCACATCGCGAATGTTCGCCTGACACACGTTCACCTAGAATTTCTGCCGCCAAACAAAACATCTTTGCTGCAACTGCCAGATCAAGGCATTATAAAGAGTGGTAGGCAGAATTTCGTAAGCACCTTGTACAGCGGCTGATTATCAGTCTGCGCCTGAAGCAGCCAACTGTAGTCAACATTCGCCAGGCAGCGGAAATGTTCACGGGAGCTTGGTGGAATTTGAAGGCGTCAACCATCAGCAACTGCTGGCAGAAAGCAGGGCTTGTTAAAGCGCCTGTGCATCAAGACGACCTGGAGATGAATGACAACGGCCCGGAAGACCTGTGGACCGAGGTTGAGAAACTGCTGCCTGCAGTCTTTTCTTTCGATGACTACGTGGAAAGCAACAGCGCAGCACTAACGTCGGCGGAGTTGACGACCGAAGAGATCATTGACAGCGTTCGCGACGTGTCCAGTGACGATGAAGACCCGACGGAAGACGACTGTGGGTCACTGAACACCGAAGAAGATGAGACCATATCGCACTGGGACGTTTTGATCCACATGAACAAAGTCCGCACTTTCATCGCTCGGTGTAGTGATGAGGTGTTGCGCAAAGTTGAAAGTGTAGAGGCATTTCTGATCAGTCGTGTGTGCTGCACGCACCAACAGAAAATAACAGATTTCTTTAAATAAATCACCTTTGAAGTGGCTGCAACATTTTCATTTGAGCGCTCTCTTGTCTCTACACGTGTTTCCTGGCACGGTAAGTCATTTTAGTTCCTAGGCTTGACCACAGGCTTATAACCAGAGGTTTTTCATTACAACGACATTTCAAAATAACGAACGATTTTCGGCGGTCCTGCATGATTCGTTATATCGAGATTTGACTGTAATGTGATGGTAGGGAGTGTTGAGGCACAAGAGTCCCTCAACCACATCCAGAGAAAAGGATAGGCACTGCAGATGAAACGTCTCCGCTAAGCTCTGCACTACACAAGAGAGTACCAGGCTGCAGTTTGTCAAGTACAGAAGGCTCACTACAAACAGCACAGTAAGCCCCCCCCCCCCCCCCCCCCCCCCAGCAATTAAAGAAGGTGACCTGGTCTTACTAATCAGTCACACATTTGCCTCCCACACTTCGGCATTGCAAAGTGCACGGAAAGCAATGACTTTGTGCTTCAAGATCCTACAACGGCTCATCATCACCATACAACAGCACATGCTAACCAGCTTGTCGTCTACTATCTGAGGCAGCCCGACCGTGCCATTACTGGGTCATATTTCAAGTTGCAAGAAATGTGTGATGAGGAGCTAGAACACAGTATCAAGCTCGTTAGAGAGTGAAGCATAGGAACTTGAAGGTGACAACAAATCACCTTCAAACGCAATGCAGCTGAGAGCTGCACTAGGCTCTCATCCCTTACCAATGTCAATGCTCTTTTTTGTAGGTACATCGCTGACGGTAACTTTCAATTACCAGAACATTACCCCTATAACATTGATACTCCCTAGCAATGACTCATAAGCTGAAAATGAAGCCATGGGATATCCCCATCCTAGATTGGAAATATGTGACCCCATTTGCAGGCTCATGATGCCAGGCTTGTATGGTGTAACAAGGCAGTTTGCATCACTAACTGCAGAGCAGACTTCATCGCACAATATTTTAGACCCTCATTTTTTTCACTCCAATAATGCCTGTTCATTATCTGACATGTCGATAAGTATCAGAAACTAAGAGGACAGTTGTTCACCTGGTTATACAAAAATAAAAACACCAAGATGGAGCATTACACCTATGCTCTTTATGGAATTTAGTCAGCAGGTTACATGCGGTTGGGGCTGGGTTGTGGGGTTTAACATCCCAAAGGTACTCAGGCTATGAGAGCCGCCGTAGCGGAGGGCTCCGAAAATTTAGACCACCTGGGGTTCTTTAACGTGCACTGACATCGCACAGCACACTAGCACCTTGCTTTTCGCCTCCACCGAAAAGCGGCCGCCGAAACCGAGATTCGATCCCGCGTCCTTGAAAAAATATTGCATATAACCTGCTAGCCCCGCTGGGGTGACGTAGTAGTTACGGCGCTCGACTACTGTTCCCAACTTGTGCTGGATACAGATACACGAAGCAAAAAAATGACAGACACCGCCTCAGAATGACCAGACAAGGCACAGATGTTTTGGTCAACATGGAATGTATAAATAAGTTTTAGAAACCTCTGTTCTGCCTTGAATATAGTTAAATACACTATAAAACATTTGAAAAGTCTTCTGAATATGGGTTTCATGAGTGTTATGAAATTTGCTGCCTTCTTAGCCAACAGCATGCACAGAAAACAAGTGGTGTGGCTACACTGGGTGCAATCGCAAGAAATAGAGGCACACTTCAGAGTCTGTCCTGTCGATCTTGTGCTCGTTCTGTGATTCTGTTGTGTCCCTCGCTACCAGAGAGTAACTTCAAAAGAACACGAACTGAAGGAGTATTTGTCATCGCCTAGACTGAGCCAACATGGGGTGCATCATCACCCGCCGCTCCCAAAGAAAAAGTTGTTGCTCATGTTACGTTCTTCGGCTGATAACGCCCTCTTTCACGCGGAACGTATCATTCCGTCTTGTTCATGATGACACGTATGATAAGCCCCAATATCGGGGGGCAATATAAGTGCCTCGTCCGAGCGCAGCGTCGCTCTTTCCTGCCCGGCTGCCGAGATGGAATAAAGGCATTCCTGACAAGCTTCAGTGTGGCCGCTTGCTCGTCGTTCGTCGAAACACCCAGAAACGTAACAGTTGGTGGCAGCGGAGGGATCGACGACGCCGGGTTTCCACGACGGTTATCGGTGAGTGCCTGAAACATCTATTTTGTTCACCAAGCAGCTTAAAAGTTAAAATGGGGCTAATTGTCCCCGAATAAGTGAAGGGGCACTGGGTAGAAAGCAGCCAGATTCTTTCCTCGGAAAATTTCGGTCGTAGCAAGATGGATTTCGGTGCGATTGTGAAGCCCGAATTAATGCTCTTAGCAGAAGAGTTGGGCGTGAAGGCGACAAAAGCCATGAGAAAGCCCGATATCATCTCGGCCATTGAAAAGTGTGGCGCGGGGGCCGACGAAATTTTAGAATGTTGGACCGAGGTGCAGAGGAGACGGAAAAAGGAAGAACTTGACCTAGAGAGGCTCAAGCAAAAGGTTAAGAAGGAGAATGAAGCAACGGCGGTCGATATCTCAACGAAAGTTGACATGCGAAGCCACTTGCAGCCCTTCCGCGTTGGGGGAGACATAGGTCTTTACTTGGTGAATTTTGAGCGGGTGCGAAAAGGTTGGGCTTCGTGGAGTCGAGCTGGCCACAAAGGATTCTGAGCTTACTGCCAGCTGAAGTTGCCGACGTTTTGGCAAGGTTAGATCCTGAAGAGGCGGACAACTACTCGTCCGTAAAAGCCTGCCTACTGAAAAAGTTTAGGCTGTCCCCTGAGGTTTTTCGAATTAGGTTTCGAGAGGCAAAGAAAAACCCAGAAGAAAGCTATGCTGAGTTTGCTTAAAGTTATTAGGCTTTCTAGAGAGCTGGCTCCGTGGAGTAGACTCTTATGAGGATCGTGAAAGGCTGCTAGCAGAGATTGCGCTCGAGCAGTTTTTCTGTTCTATTCCTTCAACCCTGAAGGATTGGATTCAGGACAGGCCAGATGTAAAAACTGTACAAGTGGCGGCTGATTATGCAGACTTGTATTGCTCCAGACACAAAAAGAAAGTTGATAACGAAAAGCCTGGCTTAGTCCGAAGTCACGAGCAAGGAAAACGTCGTCCTTTGTCTAAAAGAGTTGAGGGTTCGACAGATGTTTCACCTTCAAATGAAGTGTTGGATTCAGACAAGCCAAAGCTAAAATTTAAGTTGTTTGAAGCAAGAAAGCTCATTGTTTGCTACAAGTGTCACCGACCGGGTCATGTGGCTTCAGGCTGTTGTGTGCCTAAAGTGTCCCCGGTCAACTTGTGCATGGATAAGGCAGACAACCTGCTTAAGCCATATTTGTACGACATAGAAGTAAATGACCAGTCTTGCAAGGCACTGAGAGACTGGAGCTACGCACGACCTGGTTCATTCCTCACTAGTGAGGCAAGACGATTTCACAGGCAATTGCGTGTGGATTCACCAGGCTCTGGAAGATCGCACAATCAGCTTGCCAGTAGCCAGAGTAAAACTAAACGGGCCTTTTGGTGCAGTAGACACTGAGGCGGCAGTGTCCGACGGGGTATTGCCCAGCTGCCCGTATATCCTTTCGAACAGAACTGCAAGGCAGCTAAATGACGCGGGCATCTCGCCTGATATGAATCTCGTTCTAATAGTCACTCGCTCCATGACGAAAGCGAACAGGTCCGAGCCACAAACGCTCGCGACGAAGCCAGAAACTGATAAGTCTGATAGCGAAACTGCAGAAGATGTGCCCGAAGAAGCAGACGTGACCACACTAGTTTCGCCAGAAAGCGCGAACTTCGGTAATCTGGTAAAGCTTGATAAAGCCACGCTCATCAGTGAACAGGCCACTGACCCAACGCTGGCAAGATGTCGAGATAGCCTGGGCAAAAATGTAGCACCAAATATCTCGTTCTATGTGAAGAATGGCCTCGTTTATCACCACTTTAAGGACAAAGGCGCAAATGAAGTAGACCAGCTGGTAGTTCCGCACAAGTACAGATGGGACCTCTTAGAACTTGCTCATAAGGAAGGATGGTCAGGGCACTTAGGAATCACGAAAACGAAGTGCAGGCTCTTGGCAGAGTACTATTGGCCTGGTTGCTTCAAGGACGTGGAGGAGTTTTTTCGTTCGTGCGACACGTGTCAAAGGACGGGAAGGCCGAACGAGCGAATAAAGGCTCCCCTTACCTTGGTGCCGATAATTACTGAACCATTCAGGAGGCTTGTGATAGATGTTCGTAGGTCCCCTACCTACCACCAAGGCTGGTTATAGGTATCTATTAACTGCGGTCTGCCCTGCGAGCAAGTTTCCCGAGGCCGTGCCTATGAAAGATCAGACTTCTGTCGAGGTGGTAGACAGTCTTCTATCAATTTTCTCTCGGATCGGGTTCCCAGCTGAGATTCAGTGTGACCTTGGTAGCGTTTTCACGAGTGCTTTAACAAGCAGTTTTTTCAAAGGTGTGGCATCAAAATTTTGCATAGTTCGGTAAACCACCCACAAAGTAATAGCGTGGAGAGAACGCATTCGGTCATGAAACGTATCCTCAGGGCTTTATGCTACGAGAAGAAAAAAGATTGGGACTTGGCTTTGCCAGCTATGCCTTTCGCTCTGCGGACCGTCGCGCACGAGTCCACGGGTTTTACGCCTGCGGAATTGGTCTACGGAAAAAACCTTCGTTCACCTTTGCGACTACTGCGTGAGGGCTGGGAAGGCCAAGAAGAAAACCCCTTGGCAATGGAGTATGTGCTCTCACTACTGAACCGCCTGCACAAAACTCGAGAGCTGGTTGAAGCAAATCTTGAAAAGGCTCGAGCTCGGGGTAAGGTTTACTATGACAAAAACAGTCGCCTCCGAGTGTACAAGGAAGGAGACAAAGTGCTGCTCTTACGATCTGCACGGGCAAATAAATTGCAAGTTCAATGGGAAGGACCAGCGACTATCCAGCAAAAGCTATCCGAGACAAACTATGTCGTAAAACTTCCTGGACGTCATAAAGAGGTATGCATATATCACTGCAACCTAATGAAGCCCTACGTGGAAAGAGTGCAAGTCGTCAGCATCGCACTAAACCAACCAGAGGAAGTTCAGCCTCATATTCCTTACTTGGAGAAAACCGGCAGAATGTTGACTGTCGAAGAAATTTTGGAGGCTACTACTGATACGAAACTTGGTAGCGATCAGCTGGCGGATCTGACTGCCCTAATCGAAAAATACCAACATCTGTTTTCTACAATTCCCGGAAAGACCACCCTAGTCCAGCACGATATTGAAGTGACTAGTCAGTCGCCAATTCAGTGCAAATCATATCGCTTTTCCCCACGTCAAGAAAAACTTTTGAAAGATGCTGTAGATCAAATGCTTGAACTGCAGCTGATCGAGAAGGGAGAAAGTGATTGTGTCTCCTATGATTTTAGTAGAGACTCCCGGCAAAAATCCGCGTCCATGTGTGGACTACCGGAAGTTAAACGCCGTTACGGTAACGAAGGTCTACCCAATCCCGAACATTGAAGCCTGCGTCGAGAAAGCAAGCAGGGCAAAGTACATATCAGTCATCGATCTTGTCAGGGGATATTGGCAAGTACCACTTACTGAACGAGCAAGCAACCTGGCCGCATTCATGACTCCATTCGGTGTCTTCAAGCCACTTGTTCTAAGTTTTGGTCTAAAAAATGCTCCGTATGCATTTTCAAGGCTAATGAATCAGGTTCTAGCTGGAACAGAGGATTTTTCATTGCCCTACTTGGACGATATAGCAATTTTTTCAGACACATAGGCGGACCACCTCCAACATTTGCAGCAGGTCTTCGCTCGCTTGCAAGACGCAGGCTTAACGGTCAGGGCTGCGAAGTGTAAATTCGCCCGTAATGAAGTGGAATATCTGGGTCATATAGTCGGCCAAGGAGTAAGATGACCACAACAACTTAAAGTTCAGGCTATCAAGGAGTTTCCTTTGCCGCAAACGAAGAAGGGGTTGATGTCTTTCATCGGATTGGTGAATTACTACCACCAGTATATTCCCCGGTTCTCGGAAAAGGCGAGTCCACTAACAGATGCCCTCAAGAAAAAGGAACCCAATAACATTGTGTGGGACGATCGTAAGCGGAAAGCGTTTGAGTCCCTGAAGCTGTCGTTGATACCTCAGCCTGTGCTGGCTACTCCAGACTATACGAGGCCTTTCTTGGTATAATGTGACGCTAGCGAAAGAGGAATGGGCGTGGTGCTAAGCCAAGAAAACCAAAAGGGGGAACAACATCCTATTTTGTTTGCCAGCAGGAAGCTTACTTCGAGGGAGCTAGCTTACAGTACTATTGAGAAAGAATGTGCTTGCTTGGTGTGGGCTGTCGAAAAGCTTCACTGTTACCTCTGGGGCATTGAATTTATTCTCATTACCGATCATCGACCGTTGACATGGCTCCAGCAACTGTCTCAAAAGAACGGCAGATTGCTCCGGTGGAGTTTAACTCTCCAGGAATATGCTTTTGTAGTAGAGCATAAGAGAGGTAAACTTCACGCAAACGCAGATTTCTTAAGTCGGGCGCACGAATAAGTATGCCATCTTGTGTTCTTGTTTCTTTTGCTCATCTGCATCATTGTAAATAGTCTCATCATGCAATCATTCATGCTCCCTACACTTTTCAAAGTTTTCGATAGTAATTTTCTAAAGGTGAAAATCTGGTTGCCTTTAGAAAGACTTGTGGGCAGTGTAATGTGGAAAAGAAACACTTTTGGTGAACAAGATGGAGGTTTCGAGCACCTCGGTGGCTTTTGTGGGGCTTGGCTGTTGTTGTTTTCTTCCCCGTCTACTCAGCCGTCAGCCTCTTTCAAGAATGCATGAGTCACCGGCAGCATCGACCGAAGGTTGCAAGGGACATGCACCGTCAGGTCAACGCTGTAATCCTGGGCAGTACAGTCTACACCTTTTGAACGGCACAGAGGTCGTGGCACTGACGTTTGCTTCTTTTCATGGTTGTGCTACACCCACCCGCCAGAGCGCTGTGGTGATGTGCAGCGGTGATGTGCTTGTCCTTTCATCTGTGGACTACGCCACACCGAATCTCCGAAGCGGGACTTCACCTGGCTGAACTGGTCGTCATGACTGTTTTATGGATCAGCGGTGTTATTCAAGGACCTCACTGTGGTTGACTTGCGAATGTCGGATAGTTCACGGCTGTGTACAACAGTGGGGTGAAAACTTATTCAATGTGCCTGATGCCGTCCTAAAAGGGGGAGGAGTTGTTACATTCTTCGGCTGATAACGCCCTCTTTCACGCGGAACGTATCGTTCCGTCTTGTTCATGATGACGCGTATGATAAGCCCCGATATCGGGGGCAATATAAGCGCCTCGTCCGAGCGCTGCGTCGCTCTTTCCTGCCCGGCTGCCGAGATGGAATAAAGGCATTCCTGACAAGCTTCAGTGTGGCCGCTTGCTCGTCGTTCGTCGAAACACCCAGAAACATAACACTCATGAAATTGAGGGAGCTTAAAGGAAAACAAAAGAGGAAAATTAGAAGCAGAGTTCACCACACATCTGTGGCGCAAAAGCAAGGGGGGCAAGTACCAGAACATGTTAAGCACAAGATGGTCAACTGCTAGCTATCACCCTTTCTTCTGAATTATGTGCGATCCCATAGTACAGTACAACAGGAATCACGAAGCAGCACTTTAAATGTTCAGTCGCTGCCTGTGCATTCCATATCATTCAATTTCCACCATTCAGAGGGTACCATTTAGATCAGACAGTTCAGCTCTTCTAGCATTTTTTTCATTATCTGCATGCTCAGGAATTAAGCTCGCTGAACGTCATGAATATGCACTGGCCACTTGATGTGAAGGTAAAAACACGCACCAGCTTTATGTGAGCCACAATAGCTATAGTCGCAACGGGAAGCTGAGCTTCCGCCGAATTCCTGTGCTATGCGCGGTGCTGTGAAAAATTAAATAGCAGAAGAGGCTTTCCTTTAGTCTGAATTTCTAAGGGCATATAAATGCTCGAAAGCATCATACTGATGTGGCCCCGCTTTGGTGCACTGTTTTGAGCATGCTTCTGTGTGTCCAAATCTGGTGATTGTTGTGGTGCACTGCTTTGAGCATGCTTTTGTGCATGCAAATCTGATGATTGTTGTGAAAAAAATTCGCAAAATTTGTCGAATGAAAATGGCCAATGCAAGGCCCCGGTGGTCTATTTTTTGATGTTTTGGCACGCATGCAGAAGAAAGCGGCAGAAAAGGAAGGGCCCAGTAGCCACCAGTCGGAGGCGTAGCCAGGTGCGCAATCCCAGGCACCGCCTGCACCTCCTCACCCCTGTCGACACAGGCGAAAAGGCACGCTCGCCCACGCATACATCCCACCGCGCAGACCTGGTCCTCCTCACTTCCTGTCCTTGAGGAGGCCACATGTGCAGCCCATAGCTCTAGAAACTTCTGGACTTCTCTAGCGAGCCGGAGGAGAGGAGCATAGCTTTGGCAGTGCTGTGCTGTCCGTGCTCCTCCTCCCTGTCTCGAATATTATTTGAATGTGCACTGCACGGCGATCACCGGTTCTGGATCGGCAAAGCTACGATAGCAGTAGCAGGCAGGCCCCGGCTTAGAAGTCATAAAGGGAGCTATGAGCTTATGTTGCAGTTAGCATACCAGCTCTTGGAGTTGCACTTAGTTTGCGGTCAACCTCTCTTGTGGTATAGTCACCTCTCTGTCTTTGTAAATAAGCTTTCTGTACTTGGTGTTTTCCATGCATAAAGTTAAGTTTTGTCTTGTTACAAGTTCGTCGTCCTTCGTCTCACTGTGTGTGTGAACTACACGTCGCCCACCAATCAATGCGCAATTTAAAGAGGTGCAGAACTGAAGAGGAAGGGAAAGAACCTCACTTTCACTACCAACGAGTATAGTTTTTGGATATAGTGAGCTATAATTGACAACTGCTTACATCCCACGATGCACATCTCCACGAAGCATCGGTGTGACCGGTTCCACTGGGCATGCGGTTGGTCGGGCCACAGTCATAGCACTGTTTTAGAAAACATAAGCGGTCACCATGAGCACGCCTGAATAACCAGGTCATAGTCAACTATCTAATTATCAGTTCCATGTCTTTCTATCGGAAGCTTCAGAGCCATTCGCAGTGTTTTGCGCGTCCACTGCTTCAGCTCGGGTCCATTTCGGTAAGAAGCTGCTGTAGGCGAACAGACAAAGTGAGCGTTTCAACAGGAAGTAAACAAAACAACTGCTCAGCGATGTGTTTGTGGGCTTAGCACGTTTCCGAACTGTAATCTTTGTTTCTTTCGCTTTCGTTGCAGCGCGCTACAGCATATGAGTTGAAAGAAAAATTCAGCAGTCATTTTCAATCACTGCATGCTCTGGTTCAGTTCAAGCTAGATCAAAAATTCTTGCGTGAGAGTGACAGATTATTCAATATCGGCATTTTGACTTTTCTTAACCTTGGTGACACCCCCCCCCCCCCATTTTTTTTTCAGAGGGCCTTTAATACAAAACAGTAATGTCGTCTTATTTTGGTCAACACACACAGCTACATGGAAGCTTGCAGTGCACTAAGATTAACAGTATTAGCCTGTGTTCAACACTGCAAAAAAAGTATATAAAATAAAATATATTTCTTGGCTGCACCAATGTGTGAACATGTGAGCCCAGTTAGATATTTACTGTCAGCGATGCCCCCAAGTTTATGGTTCTGTAACGAATATTAGCGCAGAAAAGTCACACGAGGAAAAGCAGACAACGGCACAGGACACACCTTTCTGTGCCTTTATTGTGTTATTTTTCCTTCCAGAAGATGTCCACCATTTTGCCTGAGTAAAAGCGTTATTCAGTTAGTATGGCATGCAGTTTCTTTTTTCGGGTGTTTTTAACGGCTTTCTTATCTGGCATCGCTTTACATGGTAGCTTTTTCCCACTGACATAAACAGTGACAGCGTTCCACGATGAGATGATGCAAAGTGCATGTCACTTCTGTGCATTCAAGTTTCATTGCATTTCATGCCTTGCACTCAGCAGCACATGACTATGGCACTCAAAACGTCCAAGCTCTACAAGAATAGAGGGCAGCGGGCACTCAGAGCCAGACCAACTTCATCCACTCTGCAAAAGACCAAAAAAAGCTTCGAGATAATGGAGTGCTAAGCAACATAAAGGAACATGTGCTCTAATAATGATTGATAAAATGCAGCTAAATGACAAGCTTGAATGTGACCCAAGCTCACAAAGTGGGTGCAGCTTCACCACTCTAGAGTAGAGAGCACAACGATCCTATGCTGGCCAACGACTGCCCAGCTTTCATGTTGGGCGTTTCTCACGGTGGAAGCAGGTAGTGGGCTACCATTTCACAGGATCATCCTTTAAAAGGAAGGACTGCATGGCAGTTGTACATGAGATTATAGAAAAGGTTAGCACGATTGAACTGGATGTTGTTGCATCTGTGAGTGACATGGGTTCTGGAAACAAAGCTTTGTGAAGGAAGCTTGGTGCGTCAGTAGAAAGGAATGGTGTGGTAGCATGTTGGCAAACGTTCCACACATACTGAAGAACATCAGGAACCACCTCTGTAGGCTACAGACCATAATGCTGCAAGACAACAGTCACAGGATTTATTTTAACTAATACTGTCCACAAGTGGCCTGTGACAGAAATGGTAAAATGTGAACAATAATAACTGTACAAACTGGTACATCTAAATAATATGCACATTTCCCAAGGTCACTTGGCAAAATAAGGGCAGCAACAGAACTGATGAGCCACAAAATTATGTGTGCAAATGAGCAGCCTACTAATAATGCCTTGCTGATGCAGTCGGTGGCTTACCGGGTGTTACTGCAGGCTGAAGAGTTGAAACTCTGTGTTCCTGGTCTACCCTGCTGTGCCTGTAAGGAGTGTAAGTTGGACCCTCTGCGCAGATAGAAGCTGTGAAAGTGTGTGTCTTGATGGTAAGATGTTCACGGTAGTGTCTCTAGAGGTGCTTGTTGTTGAAGTATTCTCCGATGTGCTTGGTTTTTGTTTGTTGAAGTGAGAGCTAAGGTGTTTTTGAAAGCACTGGTCAAGGAGACTCTATTCAATCCGGACTGTTGGCAGTAATGAAAAAAGGTAACTTTGTAGGATGCTGAGGCCTCCATGCAGTGCTGTGGCCGAATAATAGCAATTCTGGTCTATTACCATCCAAATTACTTAGAAAAAAACAAGACGATTCTGTGCTGCATAGAGTTTTGTATCTAGCGATTCTGATCGTGATCACACTTGCCAGACACCACGTGTTCAGGTGTTGGTGAAAAACCCAGGTCACAAATGTGCATGACAAAAGCAGAAGGTAGACCTAAGGCGAGGTCAATTTGCCTCTGTAACATTAAGTCCATTATGACATGTCCGTTTTCATGTTTTCATATTCTTGTGTCACTCCCTTCCATGTGCACCACTAGGCCTGCATTTTTTTTCTGTCAGACTTTGGCCTCACCAGCCTTCAGATATCACAAAAGATGAAAAAGAGGTCACACAGGATTGTTCATGAGCCTGAAGAAGCCTAGACAAAAAAGGCACAGTTGCTTGCTGCACTTTTCGCAGGACTCACCTACCTGTGGTGAGTCCTGTGCAAGCAGTGGCAGTGGCCTCTCTGCCGGCGGGAAAGGCAACTCCTCCGTGGGTAGGGGCGGTACTGCCATTGCTTGGCGGAGAGCTTATCAACCTCGGGACCTTGGGGCTGCCAACCCCTTGGTCCGCCATCTCTTGGCATGAAGAATGAAAGAAAGAAAACCTCCGATGGCTGTCCACGGACAGTCATTCCAAGATTGCGAGAGGAAGGTGCGGGCTGTCCGTCGGCACGGGATGTATCTGGAAGTGGTGCAGTCCCTCTGGCTGTGTTAATGATGTTCCAGGTGGTGTCCTGGAAACTGGTGTGGAGTCTGGTCCGGCGATGAGGACAAGATCAAGGATGCGAAGAGATGCTGCACTGGTGGTGGCGGATGCTGCGGCGGAACAGAAGATGGAGAAGAAGGTGAAGAAGAAAACTAAGCTGAAGAAACCCTCTGAGGAAAAAGTTCCGGGTCCAACAAGGATGGAGAAGAAGATCCTGCGGACAACTGAGGCGGAAAAGGAGAAGACCCTGGAGACCAGCTTGAAGATGGATCTAGAGTCCAGGGGTGCCAGCGAGAAGAAACACCAGAAGTCAGTGAAGAAGATCTGGATGCGAGTAGAGAACAAGGTGCACCTTTCGCAGTGGATTAGTGCGGTTATTTCTGTTGCTATCGCACTTCGCGTGATAGCAACGTGCCATGCACAGTAGACGCTCGCTTGAAAAGAAAAGCTATTTTGGTAGGAGAAATTGGAAATTCTGCAGCAGCTTGAAGGCGAGACTAGCTAAGCTAATCTATCATACGTAGGTAGTGTATGCAGCAGGAGGTGATTTTTAAGCGTGCGCCTGACTGCAAAGGCTTCCAACGACATCCCTTAGGAGGACGAGAGTGAAAACAAAGAATAGGTTCCAGAGAACTCGTTCTCCAACAATGACGATGAATGAGCATTTTTGATGAGACTACAAGGGCCATAATGTCTATTAAGGGGGGACGTGGATCTTATAATAGTAGTTAGGGTACAAAAGAATATGGACCATGCTTTTGCAGTCAGTCTTCAGGCGCATTAATTATTGAAAAATAATGCATTCTTGTTGCATAGGCTCATATTTACTTTTGTCTTTGCTTCCACTGACAACTCTTATTATGCACCTTTTTCATGACTGCAATCTGTTTTCATTTTGCGATAGCTGAACTGTTTACAAGTTCATGCCCTTGTTTCTCCACAAATATGGCCTAAAGAAGTTCAAGTGCGATGCCGTAACATGCATCTTTGTACACTATGAGCAGCCCATGCCTAGAAAACTTTCCCGCCCAAAGTAAGAGCGTAGTATAATTAAATTACACATTATGTTGAAAACTGACCCATTCCATTACAGATGTGCCCGCAAGAAAAGTGCTGCAACCTTTTTGACCACTGAAAGCATATATATTAAAGCACAGTATTTTGAAGTTCTGATAGCCTACGTTCCCCATAGAATTGAAATCTGCTATATTGATGTACCAAGATGGCCTATAGCAGACACGGCTGCATATTCATGTTTCTGATGTCTACTGATGGATAAACAACGCAAAATGATGGATAAACAACGCAAAATTTGCACGTGACCAACACAGCAAAGCACCACCAGCTGCAAGTGAGGTATTGTGCAGGGCATTGTAGTTGCTTCCAGTGCTTCTCCTAAACGGGGCACACGGGTCTTTGGGAGCAAAACATGACAAAAAAATCGAGTTTCTGAAAATGGCATTTTCGGATTCAGCAATCTCCAAATTCACAAATTTTCTTCTTCTAAATATCAGTATTTTTAGTGCAATATTGAGTTTAGATCATCGTGCGCGATTAATATGCGCAAGAGCAGATGACAAAACGGCACATTTTTTTTTCAGCGGGACCACCATTCCCACACACCGCTTTCGGCCATGTCGGGCTCGTTTGGAAGCGTGATCTTTGGGCTTCAATTTCCCGCCACTGCTGCTTGTCTGCTCTCAATGGCCACCAAGAAAACGAACCACAAAGAAAATGAAAACACAGGGTGTGATTCGCTGCTTCATGCATGTGACTGCAATCGAGCTATTTGATTGGCGGACTCAGTCATGCGTCGTCTGCTGGGCCCGCTGGCGACGGGTCAGCGCCTCCTATATATAACTATGCCTGTCAAAAGAACCCCTCGCGCCAAGGCACACCCTTTCCTACCGTTCTTTCCCATCTGCCAGCGCTTGCCGCTCGTGGTGTTGCCGGCTGACACTAGCGCCCCGTCAAGTCCCGTCCGGCCCGGGTGTGCATTGGCATGCGAGACGCATTCACGCGAGGTAAACAAAGCAGTTCTTTTATTCGCGGGTGTCAACATGCACAGGAAGATGCTGTTAAAGTTTTATTTGCATCAGTTTTGTGTACGAACAGTGTCCATAATTTTTAATCCTTACTTTTCTTTTCCTGATAATAAAACATATTTGCAATGGGATTTGCGCACCATACCTGTGGTCTGTCACTGCATGCCCACTGGGTCAAAAAAGACAAGATAGAATCCCAGTGTCCGATACATTCGAAATAGTGCATAGCAGAAACAATCAGTGAAAATATTTATCACTTCCTTCATAATCTCAGTGTCCTATTCTGAAAGCCTAAGTAAAAACCGCGAACCCAAATCACGTTCGACAATCGAAACCCCATTTTGCTTGCCACACGGATAAATGAAACTGAAATTGTGCATGAGTCGTCTTTGTTGATGTCGATATCCAGAATCCAGTACACTGCACCTTGTTTTTTGTGCGGCCGCCATTTTGCTTTGTTCCATGGCCGTGTTCGGTGGCTGTGTTTCGAGACTTCTTTCCGGCGTGCATTATGGAAGAAGCTGCTAGAAAGCATCCCCATAATCCGTTGTCTTTAAAAGCCAAGATGAAAATTCTTGATGATGTGAAGTGTGCCAAGGAGTCGAAAACTGCTATCGCGAACAGGCATGGCATCCCAAAGTGCACGCTTTCAAGGATTCTGAAGGATCGTAACAAGATTGAAAAAGCATATAACAGCGCCACTTTCGCCCCCGATAGGAAAAAGATGCGTCTGGCCGAACATGGACCTCAAGAAGGCACTTTTCCTGTGGTTCAAGCGTGCTCGAAGTTCCAATCTTCCAGTGACCGGGCCTATTTTGGAGAAGGCGAGAAACATTGCACTACAGATGAAAATTGAAGACTTCAAATTCAGCGATGGCTGGTTAAGCCATTTCAAGAAGCGCCACAGCCTTGTTTTCTGCACAATAGCAGGTGAAAGTGCCATGGTAGATAATGATGTCTGCTCTGACTAGCAGCAGCAGAAGCTTCAAGATGTCCTTGCAAATTACTAGCCGAGCGAAATGGCGCTGTTTTACAAGCTTCTGCCTAACAAGACTGTCAGCTTTAAAAGTGAGAGATGCATGGAGGGTAAGCACAGTAAGGACCGTGTCACTGTTCTTGTGGGAGCGAACATGGACGGGTCCGAGAAGTTGAAGCTTCTCGTTATCGGGAAAGCGAAGAAACCGTGAGCTTTTAAGGGTGTCAAAAACCTGCCTGTTTTGTATGAAGCGAATACCAAGGCCTGGATGACGCAGGTCATTTTGAAACCTGGCTGCGGCAGAGGGATGCAGAGTTTACCAGAAAAGGCAGAAAGGTTGTGTTTTTTGTTGACAATTGCCCCACGCATGATGAAGTGCGAGACCAGACTTCAATTCACCTGGAATTCCTCCTGCGAACACGACAGCCATACTCCAGCCTATGGACCAGGCCGTGATTCGCAATGTTGAAGTGTTCTTCCGTCGCCTCATCCTGAGAAGGATGTTGCTGCGTATGGTCAGGGGCAAAGAGTACACCGTAGCCCTCCTCTCTGCCATCCACATTTTGGCTCACTTGTGGGATGAAGTTACAGCAACAACAATCCAACGTTGCTTTCATCATGCGGGCTTTTCCAAAGCAGTGGCCGCTGACCAAGGAGAACCTGAAGTTGCTGAAGCACAAGCTGTTTTTAGTGTACTGGCTCCCAAGTGTGGCACTGTGACCATGGATGATTATGAAGCTAATGATAATGATGCTGTCACCTGCCGTGAGCACACATTGCCTGACATTTTGAAGGAAGTCAACAAAGTCAACGATAATGATAGTGAAAAGAAGACCGACCATCATAACAATCAAAGCTCTCCAGTATCGACTAATGAAGCTAGCTAGCCAAGCAGTTCAAGTACTCCAGCAGTACTTTGAGCGAGAGGGCTGCTAGAAACACACATGCAGCCTAGCTAAGATGAATGCCTATTTAGTGAAGCAGCGGCATGCCAACCTGAAACAAACTGCGTTGCACAGTTTTTTTGGGCGGTCACAACTCTTAAACAAAACTGGAAATCAATGAAACAGGTTTCCTTGTCCCCGTCGAGTTTTGATTAAAGGAAGTCCACTGTAGAATGTTTGGGAATGCAACAATCCGTTACCTCATGAGCCTGCGGCCGTGATCTTCTAGATGGCACATGGCATGTTTTCAATGTATGCAAAGCCGTTTTGATTACAGTTGGTGGCAACATGGTTTGTTCCAACTGTGGCAACAAAGAGCAAATATCCAAGGCACTGTCTTGAGGTTCTTAGTTACCTTAAACATCAGAAAGCTTTTAAGTCTACTCATTGAAAGCACAAAATAAAGCATTGAAGAACTGTACACTCTAAACAAAAGGTCAGATTTTGTGACTAACATCACAACTGCGATTTGCTTCAAAGAAATCTACGACAACAAAGGCGTCTCACATGATTTCACAATGATGAGTGACGCAGGTCGCAGCCCAGTGTTTAAGCCATCGAAAATATCAGTGAGGCCCGTGCAGTTTACTCAGACTAAACTACTGTCAACAGTGCATTCTCAAAGCCCTGCAGTAACAGGGGTGTGGTTTGGCAGCATCCACCTTGATATGCAGAAGGTATTGGACAACCTGTCAGTGAGTTTAATTGAATGCACTCCATCATTAGGCAGATTAGAACCTCGATGCATTGCTCCAGTCACAGTTGTGCTCCACAATGGATTTGCCGCCATGTGCTGGTGTGTTGAACATGGTGCAATTCAATGGCCTCGGTTCCATGGCAATGCATCTGGAAAATGCCAACTGTTTTGCTGCACTGATGTGATGGAAATATTAGTATAGCTTTTTGATCTAACCTCTATGGGAACAATAATTATCTGAGGACACATCTTGAGACCAAGCATATTCAGTCACATGAGTCTTATGCCACTGCATTACTTTTATGTACAAAGGATCAAAATGGCATATGCACCTCCTCCAAGACAAGCTACAGTCAAGGGCACATTTGTTGCGCATGTTACACTAATGTTAAATGTGTGCAAACAATTATATCATTAGAAATTATAGTATAACATATTAGCTGTGTTAACATTATTGTAATGTACACATCTATGATAGATGGTTACACAAAGGGCATAACATTGTGTGGGGCTTTAGCATAATAGAGGAATTTGAATCGGACAAAGCAGCAAAGACAAGTTTCAGGATGTTGCAGCTTTCTTTCAAGCGGACACGGAACTGGTGATGTACAGTGACATCGACAGTGTGGCTGGCCACCGCATTATCGCGGCTCCAATGAAGAACCGTATTTTTGCCACAGCACTGTCACAATAAAAGCAACAATGCAGTATCATGCAACACGGTGGAACCAAGGGAGAGGCAGATGATCATGTTAAGTAGTTGCCAGTCCTGGGCCAGGCGAAGCAGGCAGCAGCAAAGTGGTGGCGGCTAATTATAATTCCGGGTCTGCGTGTGTGCGTATGCGCGAGATGTTAACGCGGTAATAAAAAAAGAGAACATAGTCACTCTCGTCGATGTCACCGCTTGCCAGAAAAAATAAATATAATATACTCTCTTTTTTAAGGGACCCTGTACTACCATTGCAACACTTGTTTAGATTTTTGGTAAGCTAGATTATTTATCTTTACGACCACACGCGGGGTACAAAGCAAGTGCCCGCAACCGGGGCAGAGTCTAAGCACATCACCACCGCACCTCATCATATGTAGGGGCTCGCTGCACTCGAAGGTGTGTGTTCACCAATTTTTTGGCCATATATTAGGTAAGGGGTACTTTGTTTTTTGATAGAAGCCGAAAAGCGACTGCATGGATAATGATGCCACGGCTGCTGATTTATCAGTAGATCTACTGATTTTTAAAATTTTCTGCTGATTCAGTGATTCAGCGCTTGAATCTACTGATTTTCTTGCTTTTATACTGAAGCAAAAGCAAAATCTGCTACTTTATCAGTACAGTTTATATTATAAAGCCATCCAGCGAGCGAAAAAAAAAAAAGCGGTTGGCTCCGAGGCTAACACACAACATACATCACGTCACCCATTGCTTTGCACCAAGTTCAGTGTGCACGGTTTATTACGAGCTCACCAGGTAAGTAACATTTGTATGTCTTGAGTTCTTGATAATATAAGTTAGTACTAATAATTTAGTGATTCACCCATCATGGTTACTAAGTGGATTTGGCATTGCGCTGAAAAGTGCATGATTTCGAAATCATATCCCGGCCGCGACGACCTCATTTCAGTGGGCGAAATGCAAAAACGCTCGTGTACCGTACATTTGGTGCACGTTAAAGAACCGCAAGTGGTCAAAACTAACCGGAGTCCCCCACTACGGTATGCCTTATAATCATATCGTGGTTTGAACATGCAAAACTTCGGAATTGTTGCTGTAGTGCTTTATTCTCGATTATCTCGGCACCAGATTTTGGGCCGACGCGGAAAACAAGACAGCGCGCATTATAGCGTCGCATAGGACTGGTACTGCTTGTGTACTGCTGATGATTGACATACTGCACTTTCAATTATGCTTCAAGCGTAAACAAAAGAATACGTATTTAAGAATAAGAAATTATGTTGTTTACTCCGCCGACATTGTTTTCACTTCTATGAAATGCGGTGATGCCAGTAGACATAGTGGAATGGCACAGCCAGTGAATGAATTCGACTATCGCGCTTGCTGTGCCGCTGATCTCTCTTCACTTTCTCTTCCCAGTACAAGTGAAATTGCTTACAGTTTATTATTCAAGTTTGTGAACCTGTCTGACTGCCTTCATACCATCACCTGACAGTGCGTGGTGACATTGCTGTGGCAGTAGGCAGTCATACTTATGTCATTTATCTGCCCCTCATTAGGTTCATTGGTACTTGCATTATAGGCGTATCGGAAGCTTCAGCATAATGAAAGTGGCAGTGACGCTGGTTCAGAGTCTTCAGACCAAAAGAAGAGCAGTCGAAAACCGAAAAAAAGAAAATACCAACAAAAGTAGAAGCAAGCCTTGGAGCATGAGAAAGAATTTCAAAGTTGGCTGCAACCAAGCGCAACCGCTATGCATACTGCAAAATATGCAATATGAATCTAATTGCCGGCAAGATACTGTTTGAACGGCGCATGAAATCTTGGAAACATCAAGGAAATACAAGAAAGCTTATGTTCCAGCCAACGCTGATGCAAGGAGAATGCATGATGCAAGGAGAATGGACTGGCACAAGAATAAGCATGAGTGCATTTAACCTTTTACTTGGCAATGTTTCAAAAGTGGAACATACGACACCTGATTTTTTGTGTTTTTCCCCATTTATCGCATTTTTTCTTTTTGTTTTCGCATACTCACTGATACTTGTAGAAAACATAGCAATTTTAATTTTTATTATCTGTCAAGGTATTTAGAACCATTGTATAAATGCTCACAAAAAGGCATATTTTGCATTCCTTCAGCGCCCTACGTTTGTTGAATTATTTCGCAGGAAAAATGTAACGTTGCAATGAGCAAAGCAGAACTAAAATATCAACATATGGGCAAAAAATACTGGGCAAAAAAAAAAATAAAAATAAAGACAATCTAGTATTCAGTTCTGGGAGTTTTATGCGAGTGTTCCATTTTCGGAACATTGGTGTTTTACGATGTCAAAAGCAGCTTAGACTGGTGCATTCATTTTGCTGTGTTTTTCTTTTTTTCGGCATGTTGATTGCGCCATCTAGGTGCAGTTTGGCACAAACATGAACACTATCTTTCCTTGGCATTATTTTGACATTTCGTTTCTGCTTGGCACGTGGAAGGAGCTACATTTAACTGCAGCGCATAGCTGCATCAATCCTTTTGAATGCAAGTAGAAAACGACTTCGCGGCTAGTTTTATATTGTAGTACTGAACTATTCAATGCAATAACTCTCGTTGTAGGTCATGCACAATGCTTCCTCGCACTGGAGGCTGCAAATGGCCTTTTCTTCAGCCTTCCCTATGACGAACGCGAAGGTACATCTATAACGCCAATTGCCGCCAGATGAAGATGGCAATATTACTGACGAAGAGCACGTGAATGAAAATGACTTTTCTGAAATTGTTCCCGATGATGTTTGTGGACACGAAGTTATGCAGGGCTCTGATGAAGACGTTGATTCGCCTACTGCATGTCCAAGTCCTGAGCCACGACGAAAGAAACCAGCGCGGAGGCAGTCAACTTCTGGAAAAGGGCGCAAGTCATCAAACAAAGCTGGAAAAAAAATACGCCTAAGCGCTCCGTTAGTGCAGTATGGGGTGAATGTGCTACGTTCGACAAAACACTTCCTGGAGAGAACCCTCCTTTAATGCTAGAAGCATTTCCGGAGCTAGCGGACATGAGCCCATTTATGCTGTTCAGCAAAATTAATTCTCCAGAACATCTTGGTTAACTGGCTGAACTGGCTGCAATGTACGTGCTCCAAAAGGGGGAGGAGGTGGACGTCACAGTAGCGGACATAGCTCAGTTTTTCGGTCTCTTACTTCTGAGTGATTATCACTCTGTCCCATCTGAGGACTTGTATTGGAGCACCGCAGAAGACCTTCGTGTGCCTTTAGTTGCAACAGTGATGGTACGCAATAGGTTCTGGCAGCTGAAAAGGTTTTTTCATGTAGTGGACAACACTCAGTTGAAAGCAGGCAAGATGATGGGCAAGATTCAGCCGTTTACAATGAAATCTCGAAATGTTTCCACAAGTTTGGAGTGTTCCACAAAAGACTCAGCATCGACAAGTCAATGGTGCCCTATTATGGCCACCACTAGTGCAAAATGTTTATTCGCGGTAAACCTATTTGATTTGGGTATAGGATATGGATGATGTGCTCTTCGAATGGGTACCCCTATGCAATGGAAATATATTGCGGGAGAAACGAAAAGGACGAGAAGGCACCTCTTGGGCTGAGGGTTGTTAGCAATATGGTATCTGTCCTGCCCACACCTGAACAGCACGAAGTCTACTTTGACAACTTTTTTACTTCGCACGGTCTCCTGACGAAACTGGCTGATCAGGGGATTTGAGCGACGGGGACTGTACGAGATAAAAGATCTGGTGGTTGTCTACTGAAGAGCTTGAAAGATGTTGGAAGAGAGGAAAGAGGTTCTTTCCACTACAAGTGTGACGGGGTGGTCTACACATGCAGGTAGAACGACAATGCAGTCGTCATGGTTTCTTCAAATCACCTCAGCCATGAGCCTCTTGGAACTGTGAAACGCTTCTCACGACGCACAAACAAAAAAGTAGACATCCTACAACCATATTTAATCAAAAAATACAATGAGGGCATCGGGGGAGTAGATGTTCTCGACCGCCTTCTCGGAAGTTATCGCCCAAGACTTCGAAGCACAAAAGTGGTGGTGGAACCTTGGAAGAATCACTGTGCGGCCTGGACCTCGGGTTCATCTGAGACGCGAGGATAGGAAATCTGATAGCCACTACATCATCTCAGCAACTCAGGGGAGGTGTGCAGAGTGCAAGAAAAACACGACGAACCAGTGTCAGCAGTGCAAAAAGCACCTGCACGTCTTGTGAAGTGTTCACTGACCTCCAGCAAGTCGGATGAAAAAACAAATTTCGAGAGCAATGTTATAAACATTTATACCTTTGAAAGACCTTGTATGACGCTAATAATTATTCTTCTGTTAACATGAGTAAAACCCCATTTAACAGTCAATGATAAAGTTATCCCAGACAAAAATTGTGTTTTTCATATGAGAAACGCCAATGTTTCAAAAATGGAACATGCGAAAAAACCTACGAAATGTTTCTGAATGCATACAACCTGCATACTCTAGCACAGTGAAAAAAACTGCCCCCCCCCCCTCCCCCCAAAAGAAATTGCACGAGTGCACTCAATTCTGCTTAGGTGCAGTAATGTGAAAGCACTGCGAATTATGTTACACTGCTTAAATTGGTCAGACATTATGCTAGCAAACTTTGGCCGCAGTCGTCCAGATGGCGTATGTGTATGCCATATTTACCCAGGTTAAATGAAGGAGTGGTGCAGATGGAACTTTATGAGGATGACAATGTTCGTTGCACAGCTGAACAATATGTTGTAGTTTAAACTTGATGAAGAGAACGATGCTTACTGCACAGCAAGAGAGTGTGTTGCAAAGTGCATTGCTCGTACCGTAGATGGGGAATGCCTCAGCCCACATAACCAAAGCAGAAGCCAGTAGAGGCCGCTTGGAACCGTCAAAGGCGACAGCCCACCATCACACACCCACGTAGCTGGTCGAAATGCTCTGCCCCAAGGCAGGTGACCACTTCCCCTAGTATAAGTGCTCCCTTCTTCTTCTCTCCTTGCAAATTTAATCGTGGTCTTTTTCTGTAAAGCTGTAAATTCTTCAGTTCTGTTCCTTCTTCCTGGTGCTCTGTTCTATACTGCCTTTCGTTTCCTTTGACTATCCTGCATAGATGAATAAAATGTAAACACCAACACTGGAAAAAGCGACCATGAAAAGAAGTCACAGAAGAGGACATATGCGGATAGAAAAGCGACAGAAAAAACTAGAAACATATTAACAGATCTCAAAGAAGCAAGATAACAAGCCAAGTTGTCGACAAAGTTCAGGCCCCAGGCTCCAGAAATTGCAAGAGAACAAGTTAAAAGCATCCTTATCAACAGTGCCAAATGAATGAATTATGAAAGAAGCTCCTCGCTCTATAAAATGCCAGAGGGATAAATATTAGAACAGGCAATGACAAGGTCTCCCAGCCTGACTATGTGATTCCTGCGGTACAGGCCCCAAAATGAGAAGCAGTGGCTACCGTAGCTGGCAAAATTCGTGTATATATATTCACTGTGAAAGGAGAGCGATGTAATGCACAGTTAGATACAGCTGATAATCAAGCAATAGGGGATTATGTCCAGGCATGACAGCTGGCGATAACCGAGACAGCTAAAGTAAGGCTTTTAGAGCACTCGCTCTACTCCTCCCATGCAGAAACCTCAAAGTGAATGCAATGTTAACTTTGAACTCTCACGCTGTGCAGCAAACAATGTCATCTTCATAGCTCAGACATGAGAACACTATGCTATCGCCACAACCTATCGCACCTCGTAGTAAAACTAAAACACAACACACTCTCGCACTGTACAGTAAACATCGCCTCCATCAATTTCTAACTGCAAGACATTTTCGTGCACTACAATGAACATCGTCTTAAATGCTTCATCCACTCCTTCTCTTTCATTCAGTTCAGTTCAGTCGTGTCCGCCTCTTCGCGACCTTATGGACCATGTCACGCCACGCTTTCTGGTCTCTCACTATCTTCCTAACATCACATAACTTCATTTGCAGTTCATCTCCTTCATTAAGCTTACGGAAATACACCAAGCACATACGCCACCTCACTAAAGACGGAGGCTGCAACCGTGCCAGACAGCCTGCCGAGACTATTGAACAAAGAGAAGCCAGACTAGACCATTGCCAAAAAGCTGAGCAAGAGTGCAAGCGAGCCAAGATCGAAGTGGCAGCAGCAACTTGGGGAATGGAACAGCGTAGTGAAGGGCTCCCAATTACCTTACCATCTTGGGTGTTTTAGCATGCACTCACATTGCACAACACACGAACGCATTCTGCATTTCGCATTTATGGAAACGCGGCCACTGGGGCCGGTATCAAACCCAGGTACTCCGTTAACTCTTTCGCTACCGCGCCACAGGTGATCGGGCGCATATGACCGATGTTTTGAAAATACCGCCAAAAATTCATTCCGGAGCATGGACACACTGCGCCATCTAGGTTGGTTTTATGGAACCCAATGCATAGTTGCAGCTTTTGTTTTTAGTTTACAACGTTAGGGGGCGCCGTGAAAAATAAAACTTTGATCGGGCATAGCAGCGTCATTCGGCAAACATGGCATCCACCTCAGCGCGCTCCGCTCAAAGACGAAAGGTGATACCGAGCACTTCGGCTGCTTCTAGTGCCGCTTTTAGCGATGAAAGTAGTAGTGATGAGTCGGAGAACGATGTGGAATCATCAGACTTCAGCTCAGACAGTGACATTTCGTCTCAGAGGCCCGGGAATTCAGCACGGGCTCGCAGGTAAAGTTCACATGACAACTGACTTGAGCAACCACGGAAAGCGCAGTGATTTTTCTGCTGCGTTGAAACTTGCAAATGTGATGACTGAAACTATGTGCAACAGTTTGTATATTTCAGTTTTTCAATAATCAAGTTCTGGCTTCATGCGGCCGCTAATTTGTGTTTTGTTTGTGTTTATTTTTCACATTACTAGCTTGTTCATTGAATAAAATTTCTAGATTCCTGCCACGCACAACTTTCCAGTCTGTTTCATTCAAAAGTACAACTAATAAGCTACAATTGCATATATTGCAATGTGCGATGCGTTAAGTACTTCTAAAAAAATTTTTTCTTTATATACACCCATAATCAGCCATTTTTCCGCGCTAGCGAAAGAGTTAAGCACCCAGCTGCCATTAAAAGGTAATGCTGGGTGTCAATGCCAATATAGACAGCTTAGGTTGCGATCACATAGCATTATATTTGCTTCTTTTTCATGGGGCCAGCTCGAGTACCATTAAACGATAATTCTGTTCACCAAACAGTCCATGTGTGTGGCATTGGGCTATGGTATTTATTGGTGATAACTTAATGGCTAATATTTGAAGAAACTGAGAGTAACGTTGAGAAGCAAGTGGCAGCCACCCTCAGTGCTATACATTGGTATATTTATCTTATTGAAAGTGCTTGCATATGTATTGATAAGAGACTGAGAAGTCATGATTGAGTTAAGCCCTATCCAAGGTTTCAAATGTGCAGGTTGAGGAGTCGAAGACTGCAATGAAGGGGTGGAACTGCTGGCCACTTGGGAAGATGACGCTCCCACTGAGGCCAGCAGAGACAGTGAAAATGGGGGAGGAATAAGCAGCTGCAGCAGCCCTCTTCCATCAAGCAGCAGCAGCAGGTCAAGCCTGAGCACTTCTTCCAATGCCAACAGTGCAACGGAAGCACCACGCAATGTTGCAGCTCACAGTACCGCTTCCAGAAAATGGCCCAACACCTCCATTATGCAGCAGCTGCTGGATTTACATAAGCGTGAGCTGCAACTGCTGAAAAAGCAGCCAAAAAATCAAGGGAGCTGCTGAAAGAAGGCTTAAAACTACAAAAAGAACCCAACGACATGCAGGCTGCTATGGTGAAACTAATGCAGCAGCATTTTTCTAGAAGCAGGTCATATGCATAAAGTAAAAAAAGGAAAAAAGAATGCAACCTTCAAAGCATAATAAGAAATGTCATGCTTTGCTTGCACTAACACATAAATACCCCATAAATACCCCCCCCCCCTTCTCTAAGCATTACTTCTTTGACAGATGAAAAGTGCACATCAAATATCCCTACCAATCTCATATCTTCACATTTGGTTTGGCTTGCTTTTAAGGGGCTCAACATCCTAAAAAGACTTCAGTTATGAGAGACGCTGAAGTGCAGGGCTCCACAATTTCGACTACGTATAGCTCTTTCCGAAACTGGCGCAGTCTAGAAAAGCAGCTGTAAAACTTGCTTGGCATTTATTTAGTGTGGCATAAGGGAGCATCTTTTTGGTCATTTCAGTTTGCAGACTGAAATCTTAGGAAATTTCGAATGCTGACGTCATCACGAAGCTTTGTCTCCTTGGCTACTGGTTCGGCTTTCGTGGCTGACCATGCTTGTATGAACACTTAAAGCATTAACCAGCTCACGTTTCAGTGCAACTGCAGATGCACTCCGACTGTACTGCTCAGGAAGAACAAGTGGCACACAAACCATTTATACTTTCTTAAGAAGAGGTCACCTTGAACATGCAGTGTTTGGCGCAATTGGAGCAGCACTTCTATCACTGAATTTATAGTCATCACTGAAAGGCAATGCCTTAGTAATACTCATGTAGCAATCAGTGAAGGAAAACCTGGAATGGAAATGTGAAAACTGCTTTTGCGCCGTAATGCTGATTTTGATTACAACTACAAAACTGTGCTTTGCCTTCCAGGCTCTTGAACACTTTCCTGTCCGCGCCTATTCGCATCGATAGCGGCGATTCAAATATTCTCGCTTTCGAAGCACTCCTTGACAAGTGGCATCATTTAATGGAAAATAGAGGGATCCTTCTTTCAATTTTTGCTTTTGATTTAATTTTTCTGCCATGCCACACCTGTCCAGATGGCCTCCGGAGTCAGGTGATTGGCACTCTTTGTTTACATCATGGCATCAACAGCACGCGCTCCTGCCGAGCGGAAACGGGCATTTCCGCGGAAGTTGACGCTTCAGAAAGCTCGTTTTTGGATGCGAACAGCAGCAGTGATGACTTGGAAGACGAATACAGCTCTTCAGACTTTAGCACTGACAGCGAAACTATGTCAAACCGATCCGGAACATCAACAGCCAGGCCTTGATAAGTTTTGAATGCGCTTCCCAAAAATTTCCGTTTTTCCTGCGTACTGATCGGAAGGAGGGTGATGTGTTTTGGGTAGTATTACTTGCCGCCAGCAGCATAAGGAGTCGTGTTTTCCAATAGAGAACAGCCAGGGGTCGACCTCGACTACTGTTTTCTTTACTAACTCAGTGAATACTGTACATAGAAAGCTAAATTTGCTGTAATGCTACATTGGTCCGTATTGTAAAAAACAGATACTTTGTTTTATTTGTATCAAGAAACTTTGACGCATTTGTGCGTTTACTTTGTTTTATTTGTGTCAAGAAACTTTGATGCTTTTGTGCGTTTGTTTTGAAAGCTTGTTTTATCACTTATTCAATAAATATGTTGGTTGTCACTAATACCATTGTGAAGAGGAATTAATCCTTGACAATTTGATACTAAACACTCTTGTACCAAACAAGTTTTGTTCAAGAAATTATTGAACCACCTAAGAACTACCCTTTTACCCGCGGACAGGAAAATTTTTAAACAGAGAGACACGTAAAGTATTACATTAATATGAGCAGTATTCAAACATGCACTACATTGAAGGAGAATGCAAATGTAGCCACACAAACAAGTACATATTGCACAGCTGTGGATCTGTTCTTCCTACACAGTGTGGGCCATTGCTGTAGCACAAAAAATATGTCAATAGCATGTCTCAAAGTTCTATTGAGAACTTCGTATATTGCATTTCCAGTTGGTTCACCTATTCCAAGCGTCACAGATCAGGAATTTGAGAGCACAGCACCCTGGGTTCCAAAGCATACATTGAGATATGCACACCAAGGAAGGCAGAGGATATCCTTGTGCTCTTTTTAGTTGTCAGCAAGGAATGACACTAAACAATTTCATACTTCTGCGCCACCTGGTTCAGAGTGGTTACTTGTGCACTGTGGTTGAGGCCTGCTTGCGTAAAGTGCATGCAGTGTCAATCCAGAGAGTGCCACTTCGATAGCTCAATTCTTTGCAGATATTGTGCAGTAACACAGCAAGCACATATAATGCGTTTCACATTACCAATGTCGTTTTCCAGGCCTTGGTGTAAAATCCTCAATCATGCATTTAGGCGGCCAAATCCATTTCCCACTACTCGTCTCGCACTAGACAAATGATAGTTAAAAATTTGCGAAGGAGAACCTGCAGCACCAGGTAGTGGAAAAGGCTTCATCACATTCTTTTGAAGCGGGAACGCTTGGTCAGCAAGCAGTATAGGGCCAACTGTTACTCCATGGAATGTTTTATTTTCAAGCTTAAACAAATTGCTTGCGAAAATCTTCACCAGTTTAGCCTTTTAGAAGTCATCAGCGTCATGGCTTCTCCCAGGAGAACCCATATTTACATACATGAAGTTATAGCAGTGGTCCACCACATCTAATAGTATTATACTGTATTGTAGTAGTGTTATATTGTAGTAGTCAGATGCTTGCTCTTTGGGTGGGCACACTTCTATATGATAACCATCATGAGCTCCCACACCTTGGAGGAACCCAATAAGCGCTACAAACTGCCTCATATGTTCTGTTAATTCATGTCATGTTGGGAAGCGCACGAAATGCAGTTCAAGGATGCGGACAACTTCGCAGAAGTCTCGGATTATTATGTTCACGGTGACGGAGGAACGGCTCACGCTGAAGAGATTGGCCATCGTCCTGTCTCCCGCAGATGAAGCCAAGCGGAAGAATGGCTTTGTGCATCTCAGTGTCAATGCGTCTCATACACTCACAACCTAACGGAAGGTGGTTCGACTCATTCTGAAGTTCCTCTTGAAATCTTCATCCGAAATGTGAGTCTGCGTCGTCTCCCACCACGACAGACCCTGCAGGTACGACCACAGGCGCCTGTCACGCGAACACAGACGCACAACAATCACCCGAAGGCATTTACACTGCTCTTCTTTGCATTGCCTTCAACTTATAAGCTTCATTTAATATGTTACTCTCTCGGATTCGACGCTATTGCAGCAATACCTGCAGCGCCATGAAAGAAGCCCAGAACACTCCATCATTGTCGCTGCTTTCGACTGCACCATAAAGCGCAGGCTTGCTTAGAACCATCGCCGCTCATGCAGCACTAACCACGTCCGTCACTGCTACACTCAAAGCAGACGACGACTGAGCACAATCCTGAGAAGCAATGAAAACCACACAACTGCACAACTCACCTCCTACTACAACGCTGCCTACTGCTGGCATGACAGCACTTTGGATTAGATTGGAACATTATTAAGAGCAGTGTTGAAAGACTGCTTCTTACATGCTGTCCATCTTCGCACAATCCAGAACCAGCTCGCGTTACAAACTTTTCCAAGCAATAATTTTGCAACACGAAACATACTTTTCACTGAAATCATGTTTTATAACAAATATCTTCTAAATAATGCACATATTGGCGTACGGCATTTCGTTCCGCCGAATTGTTGCATCAGTTCAGCGTTTCCACCCAAGGGGGCATTAGCTGCCATAACCGAGGACCTCAGAGTGCTGTGCAACGAAGAACTGCGATTTGGAATAACCACAGTTAAATTCAGTAGCCACGGTTAACTTCGTCCATGTAACAATGGTATTAAACTCCACTTTTAGCAGCACGATGCTGCTGCCTTTATGGCGCCTGTCTGCAGCTTTCCTTGCTAATGCTTGTCCACGTACATGCACTTTGCAACTTGCTTAATCACTAATTCATTTATTTGTGCCTCTACATGCTCTTTAAAGGGCCCATGAAAAGCTTGAAGCCGTGCTTAAGAAAGGCGCACGAGCGGTCGGCGTGCCTTTACTAGTCAGCAAAGCGGAAAAAAATTTTAGGCTAACATCTTTAATAACGCAGATTTTCCATATTAAAAATGACGCTCCTCCTCTCCCGTCGCTGTAACCCTCAACTCATACACGCCGATGCGCCGGCCAAGAAAAAAGATGTCCGAGCCGACGCCCCGCCCATAATGCGTCACGAAGTGACGCCACCGACTCTCGGTTTGTTTACTTCCGGTGGTGCTCCGATTTGTTCCCCTTCATGCTTGCAGCGTTCACGTGTCGGTCGCATGGATCGCATGGATCCCGAGCTCGAAGCAAGGCTGCGTGAAGCCACCTCCGAGCTGGACTTTGATCCTTATGATTATACTCAGTTTCGTAATCCGCTAGACAGCGACGACAGCAGTGACAGCAGCACGCCATCGACTGGCCCGTCTGAACCACCCGCTGGCGATGGAGGCGACGGCCTACCATGGTGCGTTCCGTGGCGCGCGCGCCACTGCACATAAGTTATTACAACTTTCTTATTTCATGAAATGCCGTTTCGTGTTTACTTTGGGGCCTTTTCACATTTTACTTATGCGCAGGTGCCGCTGCGGCCGCTGCGAAAGCATGCCCACACCTGAAGAAGACGTGTGCTGCCGCAGCATGCCGGAGGTGCTGGTAGTGTGCTAGCAGGACGGCGGCTGCATTACGATCCATCCAGCGTTCCAAAGCGTGTGCCTAACACCCGAAGTCCTTTGGGCTGTGCACATTGCACTAGAGGAGGAGGGGGCGAACATCGATGGAGACGGAGATGTGAACAAGTAGGTAGTGCGGAAGCGTCGAGTGACAGATTTGCATTTTTTTTTTTGTGTGTGTGTGTGTGTGTGTGTGTGTGTGATCCGTTTACTGTAAAGCGTGGTATTTTCAGGCAGCACCGCTTCATAGCCTAGCGCTTGTTCACCAAGTAGATTTGGGGCAGGCTGGGCGAAGGCAACAGGGTGGTGCTGCCAGCCTGCGTCGTTTGCCGGGTTCGGTGTGAATTTCCGTCGGCGAGCTACGTGGGATTCAGGCACCCTCCCCTTTAATCTCAGGTGATTGTCGCTTCACTGCATGCTGACTTTAAACTTTATCACGTGTGCTAGGTGCACTGCTTCGAGTGGTGCATGGAAGTGCGTTTATTTTTAAGGTGGAAAAATAGAGAATGCTATTTTATGAACGCCAAGTTATGCACTTTGTCGAGTGTCTGTTTTGTGGCACTGTTTAAGAACAGACATCTCATTCCTCTAAAGTGCCAGAACTTGTAGATGTGTAAGCAAGAAAGTTGTAGAACTGTTAGCTAGTGAAAAATAAAGCCTGGGAAGAAAGTTCAAATCCTAGTAAAAAAAAAAAAAAGATGCACATCCAAAAACAAGCCAGAATGGAGGACAATGCTGAGCATCGCCAAGTCTGCTTGGGCACATGCTTCCAAGCATTTACCATAAACATTCATGTATTTGGAATGGAATTTTATAGAAAAAAAAATTTAAATCAAAACACACAATGCTTGTGCCGAGGCAGCACAAGCATTCTGTGTTTTGATTGATACCGAGTTTGTGAGTGCTCAATACTGACACAATGAAATGAGTGCTTGAAGGTTTGTTTATTGATACTTCTAGCAGTGAATACATGACAACAGATCGCAGAATACATCCATTCCAGCAGTGGAGTAATACAGGTGAAGCACAGATTAAGCCACAACTCTTGTTTCAGCATTTGCTGATCTGAATTATTAATTTGAATTTATTTACTGTCTAATACGCTTGCAGAGTGTCACATTTCTTATCTCCAAGCTGCAATAACAGCTGGTCCCTTTCAGGTGTGTTCGCCAAAGTGTAGGGGCAGCACTGCATATTTTCAAAAAGTTGTGCAGGTTCAACCGTCCTTGAACCAAATTTCATGAGCGTTAGCCATTCCCCGCAGGCATTCCCACTTTTTCTTAGTCACATGCCCACGGCGCTGCGGTGTTTATTCGAAGCGCTGATCACGCGATGTGATCCTTCCCGTCATCCCTCCGTTTTTCAAACTGGTGCGCCGATGCTGACGCTTGCACTGTGTTTCTTTGTCTGTCGCCGGACGTTCGGACCGAGAAATGTTGCTTATGCATTGCTTTGCTTGGTTTCTGCGTTCTATGTCAATGCGAAGAGGATGTTTATCTCTCAAGGCTGCTAGCATGCTTGACAGAAGAACTACAACGTGCACTGTGGAGGTCTCGTCAACCCGTCGTGAGCATACCTTTATTACATCCTCTTTTTGTCACTGAACAATCTTGAAATGAGGCTTGCCGAAATTTTATAATAGGTGCTTTGTGGATGTTTCAATGTGTTTGGCACTGACACTCGCAAGTGAGATGGTGATAGCACTTGTTAGCGCAGTGGGTGCGAACGACACTTGAGCGCTCCCAACCTGCCAAAAAGTTTCTTTATTCGACATGGCTTTCAAGAACGCAGTATGCGACAATAAGAGCTTATAAAGGTAGCACGTAGCACAACTTCGAATTGCAATTCAGCTTTTTTTTTTATAGAGGCACTGCTCGTCCTGTTGAAGCTGTCCAGTGTTTTAAGCGGAGAGTTGTGAGTGGGAAATGAATGGAATTAGTTGCTTTGGGCTTCAAATAGCCGACCGTGCTCGTAAACAGAAGCGCATGAGCAGCGTGCCGCGCAGCGGACACTGATCTCTACGGCGAGTGCGCCGTGTCATTTCATGATTGCTTTTCTCCGGTGACCACATGCAGAAAAAACAAATTTGCCACTTTTGTTCCTGGTTTAGGTTCAGACAAGCAATAGGCAACTACTGACTAATTCTACAGCTCTACGACTCTTTGCCGTTAATTCCGAATAGCTCACAGAGAGTAATGCTATCGTCAGATTGCAGCAGATGGTTGATAGGTACAAAAAAGAATTCCGCAAGCTGAAGGAGGACTGTAATGTGAGTGCCTTTGTTGATGTTGTCGCCAATGTGCACCAAAATAAGGTGAAGGCTGTATTCATCTTGATCAGGTTTCAAATCACTGTAGGAAGAGGCCAACATGGTCTGAGACTACTGTGAGATACTGTCAGATTCTGAGGAATCTCTCTACTAAGGCTTATGAGGATGTGCGGCCTGAACATCTTCTGCGTCAGCCTTGCAAAAACACCTTGCAAAAGTATATTGGATCGGCTACTGGAGAAGCTGGCTTCAGCCCTCTGGTTCGCTGCTGGCTCAAGACAGAGCTTCAGAGCTTAACACCACAAGCAAAAGTGTGCAGTTTGGTAGTTGATGAAATGCATATCAAACAAAAGCTTGAATATAATAAACAACGAGATGCTTTTGTTGGCTATGCCAATATGAGCATTGATCTGGAGCATCTGATACCAGATAACAGTGACCAGTTAGCAAATTCATTGCTCTGTTTTACTTGCTCTGTGGCTTGTCAACACGCTTCAAGATACCTGTTAGGTACTTTTTTACCAAAGCTTGCACGGGGCCAGAGTTGGCACAGACCACTGTTCACGTCGTCAGGAAGACAGAGGAACTCGGTTTTTAAATAGTTTGTCTTGTCATGGACAACCATAAAACAAGCGTCGCCGCCATGGACAGTTTAAGCAAGAGAACAGCAAGAATATTTGCTCCACATCCACCGCATCCTTCAAGACACCTTTATCTTGCCTTTGATCAATCCCACATTATTAAGAATGTCAGATCACAATTTCTTGCAAAGCACATAGGTGGTGAAAAGAAAATTTCGGCAGCCCCTTTGAAATAATTGTACAAGATGCAGTTAGGGTCGACTGTGAAGCCAATAAGATACTTAACACGGAAACATCTCTATCCGACAAATATTGAGAAGATGAGTATGAGACATGCAGTGCAAACCTTCTCTCCACCAGTTACAGCTGCGCTGCAGTATCTGAAGGACCAAGCTGGCCACTTTTGTGATTTGGAGTTCAGGTCAGTGGGCCCAACTGTGGAATTTATGTGTATGATGCACAAATGGTATATGCTGATGGATGTCAGCAACACACAGCAGCACATCCACAGGAATGACCCTGACAGCAGGCATTTCAGTGATGTTGATGACGTGAGGTAGCAGTGGCTAAAAGCCGATTTCCTTTACTACTTCGATAGGCTGAGAAAAAACAGCCGACCTGACAACTGTTTACAATGAGACGAACCAGGCACTGGTCCTGACGACAAAATTGAATGTAGAGTGCCTTCAATTTCTTCTAAAGGAAAAGTTCATCTTTGTTTTGACTCGGAGGTTCTCGAGCGATCCCGATTGAAGCACTCTTCGGATTCCTTCAGAGGGCAGCAGGTTGTAATGATGCCATGGATGTGAAGAGTGTACTCTGTGGACTTGAGAAGTCGAAGACTGGCTTTGTATCAGCATCAGCTTGAAGCAACATCAACAGCTCGAGCTCATTCTGTACTGATGCAGCAGTTTCTAGTGCAGACACTCAGAAAGGCAGCTATACAAGCAAGGATTTTTTGCCCATCAGCAGCAAACAACAGATCGCGAGACGTTTGCACTACAACATGGATCTCTAACCCCGAAGTGGCTAGTATTGCCCTGATTGGCAGATATCCGGCCAGAGTTCCGTCAGAAAGGCTAAGCTGCGAGAGCTGCACTCAGCTCGTGGAAATGGCAAAGGGCAATGCCCCTGTTGATGGGCTGATTGCTATAGGAGTTGGAATACTGGTGCGGTCGTAGTGTCGCTGAGCGAGGATAGCTCCAATGCCGTGACCACTGGCGTCAGTGCGGAGTTTGGTAGGCGCCGAAGGGTTGAAATGGGCCAAGACGGGTGGATTGGTGAGAGCAGTGGTAAGTTCGGAGAAAGCGGCAGCTTGGTCAGGGCCCCAAGAGAAAGGTGCATCTTTTTTCAGTAGGGCGGTGAGAGGGCGAGCAAAGGCTACGAAGTTCTGGACGAAACGATGAAAATACGAACACAAGCCAAGAAAACTTTGAGCATCACTAGATGAACGTGGTGTGGGAAAAGTACGAACAGCGCGAATCTTATCGGGGTCAGACTGAACACCAGCAGCATTCACTAAGTGGCCAAGAACTTTGATTTCCCTATGGCCGAAACTGCATTTCTTGGAGTTGAGTTGAAGGCCGGCGCGGCGGAATAGCTGGAGAATGGTAGAAAGGCGAGAGAGGTGGCAGTCAAAAGTGGACGAGAAAACAATGACGTCGTCTAAGTAACAAAGACACGTCGTCCACTTGAAGCCGCGCAGCAACGAGTCCATCATCCGTTCGAAAGTTGCAGGGGCGTTAAATAGGCCAAATGGCATAACTTTAAATTGATAGAGGCCATCTGGAGTGATAAATGCCGTTTTTTCGCGATCTCGTTCATCGACGGAAATTTCCCAGCAGCCAGAGCGAAGGTCGATGGCTCCATGTAAGCAATCAAGTGCATCGTCGATGCGCGGTAGAGGGTAAACGTCTTTTCTGGTCAACTTGTTGAGGTGGCGATAGTCGACGCAGAATCTCCAGCTCCTATTTTTTTTCTGGACTAGCACCACCGGAGACGCCCAGGGACTGTTGGAAAGCTCAATGATGTCATCAGCGAGCATCCTGTCGACTTCATGTTGAATCACTTGGCGCTCAGAAAGAGAGACATGGTACGGTCACTTGTGATTAGAACAGCATCGCCGGTGTCGATGCGGTGGGCTACAACAGATGTTTGGCCAAGCGGTTGGGCCCCAAAATCAAAAATGTCGCTATATGAAAGTATCAGCATGTAGAGAGTGTCGACAGAATCTGGTTGCAGGTCGGCCGCAATCATGCTGGAAACAGGGTCACGGTGTAAAGGAGACGACATAGGAGCGGTAGGGGCTGTGCGCGGTGCAGAAGGAGGGTCGGTACCGTATTTACTCGAATCTAGGCCGGTACTTTTTTTTTTTTTAATTGGTTACGAAAGTCGGGGGTCGGCTTAGATTCGAGGATGCGGTTTGCCCGCAACCGCTAGACATGTAGCGCCGTCTCGCGGCTACTGCTTGAAGTTTGCAGGTTTGCAGGCTCCATTTTGCTTTTGTGAACGTTGCACCAAGGTCTCGTCGTTTCGCGTTTCCTTGTGTGCGTCTCTGCGTGCCCTCGAAAAAGCAGCCGTGTTCGCGGCACGATGGCTCCCACCAAGCGATGCCATTACACTGCGGCTTTTAAGCAGAGAGTAGTTTTAGAGGCCGTCAAACCTACACGTCAAAGAAGACGTCAAACCTACAAGCTCAGCACGACTTCGGCGTGGATGAAAAAAACGTGCGTCGATGGCGCAAGCAGCGGAATGAGCTTTTCGACTGCGCTGCAAAGCGAATGGCCTTCACTGGACCCAAGAGCGGGCGACATCACGAGGTGGAGAAGGATGTCGCTGATTTTATCAGGAAGCAAAGGGAAAGTGCAATGTCCGTGACGACGGAGATTATACAGGCGAAGGCGAGGGAGATTGCAAACGTTAGAGGCGTAGGACGGACCCAATTTAAGGCCAGCAGGGGCTGGGTCACTCGCTTCATGAAGCGTTTCGGGTTCAGCTTGCGACGGAGGACTTCTGTGTGCCAAAACCTACCCCCTGACTTTGAGGAGAAGCTGGTCGCATTCCAGCGCTTTGTTATCAAGAAGCGGTTGGAGGAGGACTACAGACTGGGCCAAATCGGTAATGCCGACCAGACCCCAGTCTGTTTTGACATGCCTGTAGCGTTCACAGTGAATGAAAAGGGCGCAAAACAGGTAAAAGTCAGAACTGCTGGGTATGAGAAGCAACGTTTTACCGTGATGTTATGTTGCATGGCCGATGGGCGAAAACTGCCGCCCTACATCATATTTAAGCGGAAGACGCTTCCAGCTGGAGAAGTTTTCCCTAAAAACGTCTTTGTGCGCGTCCATGAGAATGGATGGATGAGTGGTGCCCTTGTCGAAGACTGGGTGAAGACCGTTTGGCAACGCCGTCCCGGGGCCCTGTTGTTCAAGAAGTCGCTCCTGGTTCTCGACTCCTACCGCGGCCACTTGACAGATGCCGTAAAGTCCGTGCTTTCGGATGGCGGTACGGACATTGTGATAATCCCCGGAGGTATGACGAGCCAGCTACAGCCGCTCGACGTAGCCATCAACAAGCCATTTAAGGATAGGCTGCGGAAGCACTACAACGACTGGCTGACAATGCAAAATCACCAGCTCACACCAACCGGGCGCATCAAGCGTGCTTCGCTTAGCCAAGTGGTGAACTGGGTCGCCGCGGCGTGGGAGGAGATCGTTTCCGGCCGAACTGATTGTGCGGGCCTTCCGAAAGTGCAGTATTTCCAACGCGCTGGACGGAAGTGAAGACAGTGCGCTGTGGGAGGAAACCAGCGACAAAGAGGACAGCGACGGCGACGAAGACAGCGAGTGAGCATTGGACATGCTACAATAAGCGTCGCAAGCACAATACAATGCATGTTCTAGTTCCAGTCAATGCCTTTTTTCATTCGGCTTACATTCGAGTAAACTTTTTTTTTTTTTCTGACCGTCTGAATTTAGGGGGTCGGCCTAGAAGCGAGGCCGGCCTAGATTCGAGTAAATACGGTAGTTAGGGCTGAAACTTCACAGTCGGTCAGCGGGAAAAGTTCAGCTAATGAAATTTCGTTGGGAAGAACTTGGGTCGACAAACTGAAGTTTAGGACTGGGATAGTGGTGCGGTTCTCAGATACGTGTACGATGAGGTGTGGAAGGATGGCGTGACGCTGCAGGACGTCTGTAATTGGGCACGCCAGGTAGTCTCCATCGGGCACGGGCGAGAAAGGGCACATAGGAATATAAACAACAGCTTCCGGAGAGAGGCGGGAATATTTTGCTGAGCGGAGGCGAAGTGGCGTGGAGAGGTCTTCAGAGCAGAGCGAAAAGTCCAGGCATAGAATTCCGGTTGAGCAATCAATAAGGGCTGAGTGAGCCGTCAAGAAGTCAAGGCCAAGGATGAAGTCATGGGGGCATTCCTGGAGCACGGTGAATAAGACTGGTGTGTGACGGCCAGCAATGGTTACACGGGCGGTACACATACCAAGCACGGCAGCAGGGCTGCCATTGGCGACACGAACGGTGGGTGAAACTGCTGGCATCGGGACTTTCTTCAGGCGACGACGAAACGATGAACTGAGGACAGAGAGTTGGGCACCAGTGTCAATAAGGGCAGAGACAGGAACACCATCCACAAAGACTTCGATAAGGTTAGAATGTGGAGCAAAGGTCAACAGAGGCTTTTCAGTCTGGGTCGCGAATGCAGCATCACCTCCGGGAGCTGCATCGGAACAGGATCTGCACGGGACAGGTTAGGTTGAGGCGAGGAACGGCGCGGTGCGGAGACTCCGCGGCGATTTACATGGTAGAATGGGCGTGACGGCATGGACCAGTGGTTGCGGCAGTGACGTGAGATATGACCAACACGGGAACAGTTGAAGCAGATGGGGCGATCGTCAGCGGTACGCCAGTCATTAGGATTGCGGTAGCGGTATCGAGGCATTTAGGTTAGAGGCAGCAGCGATGCCAGGAGGGGCTGAGTTGGAGTTGATGGTGTTCGAGACGTGGCCAGTAGAGATGCCCATGTTAGCAATCTCCTGTCGAACAACAGCCTGGATGAAGGACATCATAGAAAGGGTGTTGTCTGTCAGCTGAGATGAGGAAACAGCGGGAGCCATGGCCTCGAGTTCTCGGCAGACGATTCGTGTTAAGTTAATCGGGTTGGAAGGCTGACAGAGAGTAGGCAGGTCAGTACAGGACGAGGTAGCAGCTGTGTTCGGCCAGCGGTCAAAACGGTGACATATGCATTTTTGTTTTGCCTGCTCGAAGCGCCGGCACACCTGAAGAGCAGTCCACAGTTGAACAGTCCATGCATAAGAGGAGGTAAAAAGCGTTGTCGGCTATACCCTTTAGTATGTGGCCCACTTTATCTTCCTCACTCATGGCCGAGTCGACTTTTCGGCACAGGGATAGGACGTCTTGTATATAGGAAATATATGACTCGGACGTGTTGTTTGGGCGCGAGATGCCAGGTCTTTCTTGGCAGCAAGGCGCCGTCCAATGGGTTTGCCAAAGAGGTTGTGAAGCTTCTGTCTGCATATGTCCCAAGATGTCAGTTCGTCTTCGTGTGTTTCGAACCAGACGCGTGCGGTGCCGGTCAAATAAAATATTATATTTGCCAGCATGAGGGTTGCATCCCAGCGGTTGTGTTTGCTTACTCGTTCGTAGAGTGCCAACCAGTCATCCACATCAACATCGTCGGTCCCGCAGAAGGTGCCCGGGTCCCAGGGTTGAGCCATGACGACTGTTGGGGCGGCGGCCGTAGAGAGGTTGGGGTCTGTGGACATGGTGACAATACCGATGTGGCGTCCACTGCAGAGATCCAGCCTGTTGTACGGGGATCGATGATTTCACCTCCACCAAAGATGTTACGAGTGCAATTCACGCACCGATGGGTCACAGCACTCTGAAATCAATGGGCACCGCTTAGCCGCACAACTCAACACTGAGCGTCATCTTCGTCACCACACCCAGACACTTCTTTCTTCACTTGCTGAATGCCAGCATGGTTGTGGTACACAACATAACATTATTATTATTGCTTTCACTCAGAATATGGCATATTTGTATCTTCTTTCCAGACTGGATGTCGCAGTCATGAGGATAACCGCGCTGAGCGTCAGAGAATCCACAGCTCTCCAAGCCATTTTCATACAAGAGTGCGTAAGTCCTACCAATTTGATTCGCATGATATATGTGCTGTACAACGTGGACATTTAAAGGATGTATTTATAGCCGAAGAATTTAATTTTTACTTTTAACTTTACAATGCTGAGAGAAAATGGCGCCAGTTACGTTTCTATACACTTCACGCATAAAAAGCTGATGTAAGACCTTTTCTGAAGAATAGGAATGTATTACCATGTCATTCTGCATTGAATTTGCATACTACCAGATAAGTCCTTTTACTAGCTGGTTCTGATATTTTTATGTTATCAGACCAGACCAGACCTAAATATGGTGTCAAGAGGGATATCTTCAGTTTAACGATGTAAAAGCAGCTTAGTACTAAATGATTCAATTAATACCTATACATTACAAACTTGCCTTTTTTTTACTGCAAGATGAAGACTCTCCAGCTCTCACCACGCTTTACTGTAAGGAGCTAGCGCCGCATGGTGTCTACAACTCCCGGCATAAGGAAGCGAAGGAGACGACGCAAGATGTGGCGCATGCTGGGAGGTGCCATGCAACGAAGAGTGACATGTAGGAGAAAGATCAGCGAAGCTGCGTTGCAGGAGGAAGGGTGGTCAAGGAGCTGTGGCTGATCGTGTCCCACCTGGCCTACGACATGGTATAACAGACCTAGGAGTGCCCACGGAGCTGCGGATCACATCGCACCTGTCCCATGACTCAGATCACCAGACCTGGGAGTGGCCAACTCCTGTTGTACTCCTGGAGCACGTAGCCAGCACGCACGTTCAGCGTTGTGCTGAAGGCGTTGGCAGATGCACTTGGAAATCTAGCGTCTCTGCTGCATGACAACCTGAGGCCTTTTGCCTCGGCCGAGCATCTCCTGCCGCCAAGCCACCTGCTGACCTGAACCAAGCATTTGTGGAAACTGAGCGTTCCGCACACTCCGAGCCCACGCAACCGGGAGCGTCCACATGGACTTCCTTCTTCCAGTGTTCGGTGACTGTTATCAGTTCATGCTCATATTCATTTTGTCTTAAGGTCGTTATTTTTTGTATTTGTTGTTTTTTGTCTAGTTTAATGTGTTTGTATAAAAAGATGTTCCTAGTCTAACCGGTCTGGTCCTGTGTTTAATTCCACAAAGTCAACCCTTTGATTGCTGGGTATTAAAGAACCTCCTCACATTTACGTTGTCTACTGTGACGAGAGCATTGAAGAAACACTTTTCCTACCTTTTCGTTGAGCACCAGTGCCTATTGTCTACGGGCAATGCAGAAGGACATTGTTTGCTAGGAGAAAATTGGCTCTTCAACATCCGCTTTTTAAATTTAGGCATTCAATGAGCTACCATATTTACTCACATAATGCTAGCACTCGCGTAATGCTCGCACCCCCAACATTAAGCGTCAAAAATCGGAATTGTTTCTTCCTCGCATAATCATCGCACCACCAATATTACCACCGTGAGTCATCTGCCATCTTCGGAGTGCTACTGAACCTAGCTAGCCTCGTTGTGTGCCCGCGCTACCAGACGGCGATAGTGTGCTCGGGTGGATCATCATCATCGGTTATGCTCATTTTTTGTTTTTGTTTTTTTTCCTCCCATGATGTTCGCAGTCATCACCATTTTGCGAGGTGCCTTCGCGTCTCGTCATTGTTCCTTCGTTCCGTTCGCGTTACTTGCTTTGTTCTACCGCCTACAGTGTTCTTGGTGCCGTATCGCGGCGGGGCGGTATGCAAGTTATACAGCTACATTTAAGCTGAAAGCCTTCGAGACATGCTACAGCATAGCAACCGCGCTGCCAGCATGCACGTCGGCATCAACGAGTTTTGCGTAGTGCGCAACTGGAGACAGATATTGAAGTGCAGATACGGACTCGGATCAAGTCTCTGATCAAGAGCACAGCTGTATGGTCTTGTGAGCATTACACCACGGAACTCGGGGAGTGATGATGAGGCTGCATGCGGTAATATAGTGCTTTAACAATTAGTGATTTTGGCGACCCTCTAATTTTATAACAAGGATAAGTTCTGCTTGAAGGTAATGTTTTGATTATATTTACAATAACTGGCCTAAAAATCCCGATTCGCACCTATTTAGGTAACTTTGCTTTTAGCGCTCCAAAACATTTGCTCGAAAATTTTCCCCGCAATAATTATCACACTCCCACCTTAGCATCAATTTTCCGCAAAAAAAGTGCGAGCATTATGAGAGCAGATATGGTAGTTCTCCTAGAGCAGCTTTCGTTGAAGATGATTTTTATACACCAAGAACAGTTGTGATGAAACTTATGAACAAGATTTTGAAACAAATGCATGAAATGATTACGATTTAAATGTCCATAAGTGCAAATTTTTTGTGGCACTTTTATACATTCCGGTTTATATTAAAGTAGTGGGCACTATTTAGTTCTGAGGAGCCTAGTTTGAGTAAATGCAAACCAAGTATACTAGTTTTCTTGATTGTGTGTGGGCAAAAGGCGAGATAAATTTGTTAAGTGTCAATAAATGAAATTCCATTCTCGGGGGGGGGGGGGGGGGGGGGGGGGGGGAATTCACATTCTCGGGGGCAGAAGTGGACATGGGTTCATTATATGAGTGGGTTGATTATGCGACAGATACAGTATCATTTTTCCCAATCGCAAGTGGCGTCTCAAGCAGATTTCTGGATATCGATTCATCGATATATAGAAATATTTCGCGATTCAAGTTCGATATAGAGTGGAGCCTCGATTATACATCCCCCAGTCATGCGCTGATCCACATTTTTCGACGAATTTATGCAGCCCCGGCAAAATCACCATAGAGATAATGTATCAAAAACCTCGATTATACGACGTAATTTTAGACGGGCCCCGCTTCGTACGACAGCTGGCTAGTACCGTCGTCAAGAACAAAAAAAGTTTCGCAAACGCAGGCTGGCATACAGGTGCACTGCAGCCAATCGATAACGCCTGCAGGTTATCACTCCACCTATCAAGATACGCGCCCAAACCACTCCGGACGGCAACCGCAGCCTCAACGGCCATTTTATTTTTGTTTGTTGCTGTTGCTGGACACCAGCAACAGACCTGTAGCGGTGAAAATGTGCTGCGTATATGTTAGTACGAAAAAAAAAAGATTTCGGACGCCGAAAATAAAGGACACTTTGCGGAACCCTATATTATAGCATAATACAACATTTATTAAGAGCCAAGCAGGAAGTAAATTGCGGCCCGCCTAAATTTTATTTCCGAGATACGAAACTGTCACCGCTCGGCCACTGGATCATTCTGTTCGGTGCTGCTGGTAATCCACTCATGCAAATTTTCCAAACGTGATCTGCGTATTCCGAAGCAAAAATGTCACGGAATTTTCGGCTGTGATTGAGAGGCGCGGTTCACCATGACATGAAGTCAAAAATCGCTAACTCTTGGAGATAAGCTGCGAATTAACGATGAAGCCGAAAAGAGAATGGGTGCAACAAAGGCCAGCCGCACTCGCGACCTCAATTCCGGAGTCGCCACTGAAAACTGTTATGACCAAAAAGTAAAGCAATTTACTAAATGACAGTAAATTTGGCGTCAAGAGGAAAGTCGCGAAGGAAGGGAAGTTTGTCGTCACGGAGGCGACTCTTGTGGAATGGCTACGACAGACACGCAGCTCGGGAATTCCTGTTGAAGGCGCTTTGCTTGCGCGCACGACAATGTTGGCAATCTGCTGGCAGACGTCGCAGCGCTCAAAAGAAAACTAATGAATCGAAGCTGGGCAACAGCGCAAAATAAAATTAGATATTTTTAGACTATAATAACATTTTTTTTTTTTCGAACAAGTTCAAAACAAATGCAATTTTTTTTCTTTGTTAATTTGGTTAGTGTTCATTGCCGCGGGCTTTCAAGGCACTCATTCAGCGCAAAACCACGCGCCAGTGCCGACATTCTTTGATTTTCATTATATGACACCCGGGTTATAAGACGGTATCGCGTGGCCCCTGAAAGTCGTGTAACTGAGGTTCCACTGTATCCGGGTTCGACTGTATTACAGATTACTGATGATTTAGGATAAACATTCAGTCATGTATTGACAAGTGCGAGCTGCGAAAAATAAGCAGGAGTTTGTAAACAAGGTTCGTAACGAGCCCTCACAAAGCGCGTGTTTTGGTTCGCATGTACACCGTCTTTCTCCACGTGTTTTTAAGAGGGCGCTGTTAGCGTTCGCCGCGAGCGGACGCACGCTACATGGGCTCTGCCTTTAATTCCCTGTATTACCAAATTCCTGCTTCAAATCGTCAAGAGTTTACCATCAACGGGTTTACCTCGAGTCCCTGCATCGACTGACACCACTGGTGGGGCGGTGAGCCCAGAATTGCCACTTTCTCACCCGCTTAACTGCTCAACGTCTGAGGCAGGGAGCTAAGCCTAGCACCTTTGCGGCGGAGACGCTGCTCCGCTGGGCCGCCGCTGTTTCGGAGCAGCTGCGTTCGAATGGTAGCGTTCACTTCGACGCCACGTCGACGCCAGCCTCGCCATGGGGGATAACGCCACGCAAGCATTACCAGTGAGAGGATATGACCGCGCGGCAATGAATCACACCACCATTGCGCCAGCACAAACGCAGCCGCCTCCGCAAGTCACTCCCAGGGAACCATCAATCTCTGGATAGAAAACCCTAATCCGCAAGAACCTCGCCGATGTTACACGACCACCACCATCACCGATTCAAGAACCAGCCACGCAACAGCAGGCACCTGCTACCCGGGCGCCCAGGCTCCCCCGGCTACCCAACCTGAGTAACTTCACTTACAAGACAGTGATGAAGCCTCGAATGACTTTTGACCTACAAGCAATTGTTACTCGCTCCTTCGACCTTGAAGAGGGCATACAGGCAACTCTCGCCACTCAGCTTCAAGAGCGGCCGATACTTAGAATCCTCAGCAAGCAGAATATCATTGTTTGCACAAACAACTAGACAGACGCCCACCGCCTCGCCGCACTTACTCACATCCGGTTGAACGGCAAAGCTTTCGCAATTACTGCTTACATCACCCTCCCCGAAGAAGTCTGCAAAGGGTGACTCACAACATCAGGCCCGACGTGAGCAATGACGCCATCTTTCAAGCCCTGTATTCTCCCAACCACCCTATCCTAGGTGCACGACGACTCAGAAAATCATCCTCGGCGGTAGTAGTATTTCCTAGACACCGAGTCCCGTTCACTATCAACTACAGCTTGTCCGAGCACTGTTGCTACATCTACCGCTAGACCAGGCCAGCATGTCTCAACTGCGGCACGCCAGCGCACAGAACCGACGTCTGCCCTCAACCCAGAAAACCACTATGCCAACTGTGCGGTAACCAGCTCACCGAGAGAATACACGAGTGTAAGCCCATGTGCGCCCTGTGCAAGGGTCCCCACAAGACCTATTCCAAAGACTGTGGAGAGAAGTTTTACTCTCTCAAACCCAAACTCACAACTTCATCAACTACCACAGCCCACCTTGAGGACCACAGCCAAGACCCGGAAGACCACAACCAATCTCCGTGAGGGAGGCCACGGACAAAAGAGCAAACCCCGGGAAGGAGACGCTCCCGCTCCTCAAACAAAATGCGATCTAACTCGAGGTCACGAGATGCAGCGGAGGGCCGAGAATGCCAGGAAAAGCAACAGCGGCAGCACCATGGGAGCACCAAAAACAAGACGTCCACAGGCCAGCCTCCTGATTCCAGAGACCAGTCCCAGCTGCCCATCACCCGAGCTGCTACGGATACAAAGGTGAGCTGGGCAGAATGGCCTCCCCTCCCCACTTCCTCACCTCCCTCACAGAAAACAACATTAAAGAGTCACTCAGACAGGAGAACAAACAACTACAAGCAATGGTGACTGCACTCACCGCACGCCTTAATGCCATAGAGCACAACATGCGCACAAACACAGGCCCAAACCCACAACCCAATTCCGGAGCTCAAAACGCACCCGCAACCCAACCCGTCCTAGGGGAGATATATCAGCAAATTATTCAGGAGCTCAGATCCTTCAGAGAAGAATTCCGAGCCTACCAACAGTATGTAGAACATCAAACGGCTGAAACATACGAAAGCATAGTAAACACCAAACACTACATGGAAACCACAATTGCAGCCATCCGTGAAGAACTGCCTGAATAAAGGCGCAAATCTCGACTCATTAGACCTGTGATCTTGGATGATCCATCAGACAGTGAGCAAACATGTCAGCCGATTCAAGAGTAACGCTGTGGCAGTAGAACTGCCGGAGATTCAAGCGGAAACAAGCAGCCCTTAGCATGTACATCACACAAGCAAAAGAGCCCCCGGCAGAGATCTTGCTGCAAGAACCACTTGCAACAGGATTGAAGCTAATAAGTTACAAAGCGTACCAGCGTGACCAATTTTCTGCCATTCTAGTTCACAAATCATACACAGCCGAATTGCACGAAGAGATAATTGAGGACATATCACATTGCTACATCACTCTCCTGCCACTAAGGAGAGGTGAGGAAGGCATACACATATTAAACGTCTACAGCCCACCTAAAGACCCACACCCTAGGCTAGGCTATCTCGTTAAAGGGTTCCTAGCACTGGCGGGCAAAGCTCCGTGCATGATTGGGGGGGACTTCAATGCCCCGCATCCTTTGTGGGGATACCCGAAGGCAACACCCAAGAGCCGAAAATTGGCCGAAGTAATTATCCAAGAGAGACTTACACTCCTAACAGACCCTGCGTTCCCAACCAGATTGGGCAACAGCGTCTCCCGAGATACCTGCCCAGACCTTGTGCTTGTAAAAAACGCAGCTAATCCAAATTGAAGTAATACGGACAAGCACCTGGGTAGCGACCACTATATCCTCACCACGAGCCTGACTACCGGCAGATACAAAAAGATCGGAACTGCGCGCCTCACGGACTGGGACAAATCCTGCCCCCCTTCGAGCAGTCCCACCGCCGCAAAGACAACTGGACTTGGGACATCAGGAACAGCTTAACTAAGCTCACAAAAAAGGTTCAAACAACCGAAGACTGTCCAGCGGTCGACCCACAGGAGGTGTGGCGCTCTCTCACTAAGAGATGGAGAAAACAGTGATATAATCGCAAGTTACGGCCCCGCATTGGGCAGATCAACACCCAAGCTGAAAAGTATGCGTGTACCTTTGCCCGACAGAACTGGGATTCGCTCTGTGACAATATCCAAGGCAATCTCGGAGTGTCTAAAACGTGGCACTTATTAAGGTCACTCATCGACCCTAGCAAAAGCAAATCCAAAACTTGTGATCGGATGAACAAGATAATTCACTCTACACCAGGCACCAACGAAGAAATTCTAAATCAGTTACAGGACAGGTACTGTGGGGGCCCACGCCACATATCTCTAGCGCCCGTGGCGCGCCGCGCTTTCAACGGCCGCGCCACCTTCCCAAGGCTCCTTGCGCGCTGCCGGTTTCCCTCTCCCCGCTCGTTCGGGGATAACCGGTCCCGCGCGAGGGGTCTATAAAGGAAGGCTCGTGCCGCCGTCTGGCTCTTCTTGGTCCCTGGCTCGTCGCTCCTGCTTCTCCCCTGGCTCTCTCCACGAGAACGACCCGCAGCCACCTGGACGACGACCCCGGACAGCCTCGACGACGCCCGCGCTTAACGTGAGATAAAGGATGTTTGTTACACGGCCCACTGTGTGTTTTGTCGTGCGCATGCCTCGGGCAGAAAAATCGCCCACAACTGGCGCCCAACGTGGGGCTGAATTAGCACCCATGTGGACGATTTTTCTGCCAACGTGGCAGCGCACGGCAACACGACGGGCCGGTCCTTTGTGTGTTAGGTACGACGCCATTTTGAGTTTAGGGCTAGCGTGTGTGCATATGAGGCGGAGTGTAGTATAGTGGTGCTTGTAGTGTTTTAATTTTGTTTTGGGTTATGTGCGTGTTTTTTAGTGTCGGGCGGTTCGTGTTTTAATTTTTTTTTTTGTGCATATGTTAGTTTTATGAAGTGTTTAGCCTTTGTGACTAGCCTCTTGATGCGGGCTAGGTAGTAGTCGTGCGCGTTTAGGCTCCCGGCCGGCCTTAGTGTTGAGTGCAATGCCTCCGAGAAAAGACGTGCCAGATAGGGCCGCTGCTTCGGACGCCAGTGCATCCGGAAGTGAGGTAAAGGATGCGGTGGAGTCTGCGCAGGTTACCGATGCGGCCGCCCTGATGAGGCAGATGAACGAAGTGCTGTCGGTGTTCACCCTTCAGCTCGGTTCGGTGGCTAGCGCCAACCAAGCCACAGCTGCGGCGGCAGTCTCGCGTCCGCGGATAAATGTAGAGGTTCCCTCCTTTTCCGGTTACACGGACGTGAAGTCAGTCCGCGAGTTCTTGCAAGAACTCGAGGATTATCAGACGGCACTGGGTTCCCCAGACGACGTGGTGCTAGCGCAGGTAATCCCCGTGGCACTTGTTGAGAGCGCGGCGCGGTGGAGACGCTGCCAGCCGGCCTTCCAGTCGATGGCAGACTTCACAGATCGCTTCCGCGCCGAGTTCTTGCCGCCCGATTACGAGCGCCGGATGCTTGAGGAGCTAGCGTTGCAGACACAGCACCCAGAGGAGAGCCTCCTCGAGTATGTACGCGCAATGCAGGAGCTCTACAAGAGGGCAGATCCCACGGCAACCGATCTAGAACAGGTCACGCGCGTGATGAGGCAATACCATCCGCGCTTCAAGCCGTATTTGCGGGGACGTGGTTTTTGCAAACCTCGAGGCCCTAGCACAGGAAGCGAAGGTAGTACAGGCGGATTTACTCGCTGAATTGCGCTACCAGCCACCCCCAAGGCCAGCCGAATCGCTAGAGCCGCGATGCGCCTGGGCCGGAGGCCAAGACTACGCGCCGCGCGCCAGGGGCGCAGACGTAATGACGGTTGGGCAGGAAAGGCCAGCGGAAGGCTCCGATATTCCTCGCGCTCTTGACCCGTACGCGTTCGAGCAGCGGCGTCGAGCTGGGCTCGCCAGCGATGTCCGCATAGGCGCGGAGAGAGGGGAAATACGTCCCCAACCGCTTCGTGGAACGCGGCATCCCCCGACCGCGCGGCAGGTGAACGATCGGCTTTGCTGGAATTGCAACCAGCCGGGCCACGTGGCACGAGAGTGTCAAGCAAGGCGTAAGCAGGGAAACGCGGACCGCCGGCGGTCATAATTGGTGACACCAGCCTGTCGCCGTCGGCGGGAGAATTTCGTGGTAACCACGGCGGAAAATGGGAAATGTACCCCCACGCCGCGTCACCGGGCGACCGCCCCGGGGGCGCAGAGGCTTTTGTCCCCCTCGCCTGTAGAGCGCAAGGAATGTTGTCGCGCTCGAGCCCTTTTATGCTAGTGCGGTTAGTTGGTCAAAGCTACTCGGCACTCGTTGACATGGGCTCAACTCTGTCATTGGTCGGTGATGATGTTTTCGAGGCCTGCCGTAGATGTAACATCCGTGTCAGGCCAGCAGAAACCCCTTTGAGCTTAGCAGCAGGGACAACAAAAGCAGAAGGAGCGGTGCGTCTGGTCCTGCGTTTTGACGGCAGGAAGCGGAGGCATCGCTTCGTCTATCTGCCCGGCTTAGCCATACCAGTTATTCTGGGAAGAGATTTTCTTTAGAGCGAAGGCATTGTGCTTGACATGGGGGAGAACGGCTATCGCTACAGCCCCTTCACCCCTCTCATTCCCTTTGTTAGCGCGCCCAAACAGGAATGCCTCGCTGAGCGAGCGAGCGTTCACGCTTTTGTGGCAGAGGGCTCCCCCGCGACACTAAATGGTAGCCCATTAGAAGCAATTATCGCGTCCTTCTCGGGAACCGGTAGCCAGCGCCGAAGGCTCGTAGAAACTTTACTCCCGTTTTCGGATTGTTTCACAGAGAAACCAGGCAGGACCGACTTGCTTCAGCACGAGATCGAAACGGGTGATGCGCGCCCTTTCAGATGTAACCCGCGGCCCTTAAGCGCGCATAAGAGACAGCTTCTCGACAGCGCCCTTGACGAGATGATAGATACCGGCGCGGTGAGACCCTCACAAAGTCCCTGGGCGTCCCCAGTGGTTCTAGCGCCAAAGAAAGATGGTTCGATCAGGCTGTGTGTTGATTATCGAAAGCTCAACTCACTGACGCCTACGGTTGCGTACCCTTTCCAGTCGATCGAGGCTGTGATGTACGCGTTAGGGAATGCAAGGTTCTTCACAGTCTTGGATGCAAGCAGAGGGTACCTGCAGATTGAGGTGGCGGAAGGTGACATTCAGAAAACCGCATTCACCTGTCACCGCGGGCTCTTCGAATTTACTCGACTCCCGTTTGGTTTGTCTAATGCACCGAGCACGTTCATGCGATTGATGGACATCGTGCTGGGCGATGCAAGGTTCAACTACACGATGGCGTACCTCGACGACGTCGTGATATTCTCACGGTCGTTCGAAGAGCATCTCATTCACCTGAATTCCGTTCTGGATAGAATGAAACGTGCGGGTATAACGATCAACCCAAAGAAAGTGCAGTTGGCATCAAAAAGAGTGAACCTCTTGGGATTTGTGGTTGATGATGGCACTTTGAGACCGAACGATGACAAACTGCAGGCAATTCTGAACTACCCCTGCCCGACGGAAGTGAAAAGCTTGCAGAGGTTTTTGGGAATGGTTGCCTTCTACAGACAATTCATCCCTAGTTGTTCAGAGCTCGCTAGGCCGTTGAACCAGCTGTTGCGGAAAGGCTCGAAGTGGGTCTGGGGCAAGGAACAGAACGACGCTTTTGTTGCCTTGGCTCGCGCGATAGCGAACACCGCTAGTTTGCGCCTACCCGACCTGAACAAGCCGTTTGTCTTGCAGACAGATGCTAGTGATGCCGGTGTAGGAGCTGTTTTGTTGCAGCAACACGAGGGCAAGCTGCGCCCTGTCGCGTTCGCTAGCCGCACGCTCACATCGGCGGAGCGGAATTACTCCGTGACCGAAAAGGAATGCCTGGCGATAATGTTCGCATTGTCAAAGCTCGACATGTACCTAGACGGAGCGGTTTTCACCGTGCAGACAGATCACCAGGCACTTTCGTGGTTAAAGAGGCTGAAAAACCCCGCAGGCAGACTCGCGAGATGGGCGCTCACGTTGCAACGTTACGCGTACGCCATTGAGTACCGCCGGGGCAGCATGAATAAGGTGGCCGATGCGTTATCGCGCGCACCGTTGAAGGCTGGCAGAAGCGCAGAAGAGGCGCAGACCAGCTTTGATGAAAGCGGCGTCGCCGCTAGTGGAGAGGAGGAGGAGAGGGCGGACGCGAGTGTCGCGCCCTGCGTAGTTAAAGAGAGAAAGGAGGCGGACAGAGTTGCCGCGCGGTGCTGCGAGAGAGAGAAGGCACAGCAGCTGGTGGCGGCGACTACTCGCCTGCCAAGAAGCGAGGCAGAGAGAAATCTGTCATGGGGAGTAGCGGTCAGTAGGGAAGAGCTAATTGAGGCCCAGAAAGCAGACGGTCTATGCCAGCGGGTGCTGACAGAGCTTGCGAGTAGTGCAGCTTGCACCGGGAACGCTGAGGGCAAATACGACGCGTATCTGCTGGGCGATGACGGCTTACTGCTCCGCTACATCCCCCAACTTGATGAGGAAGAGGCGATTGCATCCCCCTTCCGAGTCGTGGTCCCGAGGAAGTTGCGGAAACGATTCCTCCAGTACTTCCATGACTCAGCGCTGGCAGGCCATGGCAGCGGCAGTAAGACTTATGACAAGTTATGCCGTGTCGCGACCTGGCCAGGTATGAGAAAGGATGTGCTGGGTTACGCCCGTACATGTCCTGTTTGCCAGGTAGCCAAGCCTCGGGCGGGGAAACCCGCTGGCATGATGAAGCCGGTAGTTAGCAACTATCCGTGGCAAGTGGTCGCGTGCGATATCATGGGACCCCTCCCTTGCTCCGCGCGCGGACACCAATATATCCTGGTAATAACGGACCACTATTCCAAGTGGGTTGAGGTTTTCCCCCTTAGGAAGCTGGTGTCAGAACAGATTTGGGAGAAACTGTTGGAGACATTCACTCGTTTCGGTTTCCCTTCCAACTTGATTACAGACAATGCTTCGTATTTCACAAGCAAAGTCTTTGTTGATTCCTGTCGGGCGCTTCAAATCCGCCACAGGAAAACGAGTCCCTACCACGCTCAGAGCAACATAACCGAGAGAGTGAATCGGAATGTTAAGAGTATGCTGGTCGCGACGACCGAGCAGCACAGAGATTGGGACGCACGGCTGTCCGAACTGGCTTTCGCCACTAGAACAACCGTGAACAGGTCGGTGGGTATGACACCTGCTTACTTGAATTTTGGGAAATAGATCGCTTTTCCGCTAGAGAACGCCCTACTTGACGCGGGGCCCGCGCCCCCTCCGCTTACGCAGTACGCGGCAAAGCTCCGCGAGCGCCTTGAGGCAGCGCAGCGCGCGGCTCGTGAAAACCTCGATGTCGCGCGCATGGAGCAAGCGGATCAGTACAACAAAGGTCATCGTCACGTCGTTTTCAACACGGGCGACTTGGTACTGAAAAGAACGCACCCGCTTAGTAACGCAGCACGTGGTTTCGCCGCGTCGCTAGCGCACAAGTGGGATGGACCGTTCGAAGTTACGGCACGGACTACGCCACTCACCTACCAGCTGCGGTTGTTGGCGAGCGGTGAAACCGCTGGTCCGGTGCATGTCGCAGACTTGAAAGCTTACCACCTTCGCAAGGACGATAACTGCGAAACGGTGGAAGCTCAAGCTCAAGAGAGATTCAGCGATCTCCCCCCGGGAAGGCGAGCACGTAGTGGCACGGTTTGCAACCGACGCTACAACCTGAGGACCAGGTAAAACCCGTGCTTCTCGTCTAACCCCTCTCTGCCCCTCACAGCATGCCACCCAGGCGGTATCCCGGCGCCCGGATCGAGGGCACCCACCAGGTGCACAAGCAACAGAGGCTGCGCCAGCGGCCTGGAACGAGTGGGCGCGGTGCCCATCGCCACCGGCCTACCGGCCCGGAGAAGCACTGGAGAAGCCCCCCCAGTGATGTGGGACACGGAAAGCGTTCGGGGGACCCACCCCCAGGCCTGGAGCCGCAGTCCAAGAGGCACAGGACTGTGCGGCACACCGCCACCTGGACCACGGTCGCCGACGGGGCGGCGGTCTCCTACTGCGCGGGGTCCAGGTGGCGAGACCAGGCCCGGCCTCTCCGCGGAGAGGCCGCGCAGTCGGTGCCCCTGCCGTTCCGGGGCCTTACCTTAGAGGACCGGGACAACGAGCCCCCGGCCCACTATACAGAAGAGCGCGCAGGCCTGTGCGGTCTCTGCGGCACCCTGCTTGTGTGCCGCGCCGTCCACGAGGCCGGGGCGCTGCATAGGAGCCGTGCAGAGGCGGCGGAGCGGCTGCACCGGGCAGTGGTTGCAGCGACCGCTTTGGCAGCCGGACGGCCCGTCCAGAGGGGCAGCCCGGAGGAGGCAGCCTTACGCCTCCTTCAATCGAGCCGGCCTGAGCTGCTGTCTCCGGCGGCGGAGGCCATCATCGCCCAGGCGCGGGCAGGGTCCCCAGCGCCCCCTTCGGTCTCCACGGACGTCAGCCCGGACCCGGACGAATTGGATCGCCTGCTGGCGGACTCCGGGTCGGACGCTGAGGGGGGGGAAGATGTGGGGGCCCACGCCACATGTCTCTAGCGCCCGTGGCGCGCCGCGCTTTCAACGGCCGCGCCACCTTCCCAAGGCTCCTTGCGCGCTGCCGGTTTCCCTCTCCCCGCTCGTTCGGGGATAACCGGTCCCGCGCGAGGGGTCTATAAAGGAAGGCTCGTGCCGCCGTCTGGCTCTTCTTGGTCCCTGGCTCGTCGCTCCTGCTTCTCCCCTGGCTCTCTCCACGAGAACGACCCGCAGCCACCTGGACGACGACCCCGGACAGCCTCGACGACGCCCGCGCTTAACGTGAGATAAAGGATGTTTGTTACACGGCCCACTGTGTGTTTTGTCGTGCGCATGCCTCGGGCAGAAAAATCGCCCACAGTACTCATGCGTAAGCCCACACATACCCCATCATGAGTATACTGGCCTACCGAACGATGCCCTTGACGCCCCAGTTACAGAGGCAGAGATCAGGGCCAAACTGGCTGGGATGAGGAAAAACACCGCTGCAAGGCCAGACAAGGTGACGGCCCAGCTTCTATACAATCTCCCCAATGACCACATTACATCATTAGTCCAATATTTCAACGAGAAGCACTGGGATACAGGACAACTGCCATCATCCTGGAAGATGGCCGACATACGCTTCATACCAAAACCCAACAAACCCTTGCTATTAGACAACCTCCGCCCTATTTCCCTAACATCATGCTTTGAAAGGGCCTTCACCACCCGGCTTACCCGGTACTTGGAGAGCACGGTGTAAGAAGTAGCTTAGGTGACTGAGCGGCACGGGCTGGGCGCGAAGCGGAGGAGAAGGCGTGGAGTTCTCCTTTCTCCACGCGTCAAGAGAGGGCGCTAGCAACTTGCGCCCGCTGAGACCCCTGCGCGCCTACATCATCGGCTGGTTATCGCTGTGTTGCTGCCACGTGCAGCGTGGCCACATGGTTGCTGCCCACCGTGTTTTCTCAACGCATTTTTCACTTGGCCGTCAGGTACGTCTGAACCTTCGGACTGTTTCATGAGCCTGCATAATGGGAAAGTGCTTCGTACCGTTTTGCAACACTTGTTACAAGTCTTGCAAAGAAAAGTACTCGCTTTTCAAGCCGCCAAACGATGAAGCAAGACTTGAAGCATGGAGACGGGCTATACCTCGTAAGGACCGCATACTCCAAAGGACAGACCGTGTTTGTGAAAAGCATTTCGCTTCTCATTTTATCCTGAAGACAGCGGAAATCGACGGTCATGTGTTGATGTCTGGAACAAGAAGAGCGGGCCTTTCAAAAGACGCTGTGCCATCACTTTTCGAAGGCGCTCCAAGCTACCTCTCGAAAAAGATCAAAAGCCCTCGAAAGCATGTGAAACGGCTAGCGCTTCCTGTGGCTGCTTCTGTGAGTGACCGGAACAGTGACAGCAGCAGCGCGCTGATGTCAGCTAGCAACATAGATGTTTTTCCAGCGGACAGTATGGAAACATCTTCTGACGACAACGCTTGTGTTGCAAAATCCAGTGAGAATGACTCATCTCACTCATCGTTCGAGCAGCTTTTCAGTGGAGTATCTTGCATTAGCCTACCACAGCCTTCATGGGCAGCGCATCTCATCAATGTAGCAGGAGTGAGGGACGTCGTGTTTATTGACGCCGCGGTAGTGCATAGGACCAGCGACGGATCGTCGGTACTGTTTAACAGGAAGGCGGTGCACATCAAAAGCGACATGACCGTGCAAGTCTACATATTCGACAAGTTGATCGACCCTACTGCAGTGGGCATAAGTCCCGTCGCCACGTCACCCCTTGAAGTTAAAACCATGCTGAAAGTTGTTGACAACACAGATGTCTGTGGGGGAGGACCTAGTTTGAAGGACTTCCCTGATGTGTCCCCTGAATGTGCTTTTGTGGACTCTCAAAAAAACTGGAGACACAACAAATGCCTTTTGGTGACATCTCGGGGTGCCATCTGTCGTCTGTGTTCTGGCCTTGCTGACACCCTAAGAATACATGCTGATCGCCGAGCTGCCCGAGCCAAGCAGCAAATAGCTTTCAAGCGTTTCAGGTTGTCGGTGGGGCCTGTCCAGCAACAGAAGCTTTCTGCTTTGCGACGTGCAAGGTCAGCCCTTCAGCGTTCAAGAGCATGACTGGCAAAGCGCAACAAGCTTCTACTGGGGCAGTTGCAGGCGGCGATGAAGCAGCGAACAGATTTGCAGGAACAAGATATCAAGGAGAAACTGAAGGGACTTGATATACCGCCAGCACAGCTGCTTTTGTTAGAAGAATGTATAGCAGCAGCTAAGTGCGCATCAAAATCAAGCAGACGGTACACGGACGACTGGATCCTGTTGTGCCTCTTGCTGCATATACGGAGCCCGGCCACCTACTTTTTTTTACGGAACAATGACATATTGCCTTTGTCGTGCGTCACCACCGTGAGAAAATATATTAGCATAGTTGGCCAGAAGTGCAGTTTTGATGAGAACTTCTTCAAAGCCCTCAAGATAAAGGTTGCCGCAAAGACCGCTTTCCAGCGGAGGGGAACCCTTATCTTGGACGAAATTCAAGTAAGAAAAAAAGTGGCCGTCAACTCGCAGACAATGACGTACACCGGTCTTGTTGATCATGGAGAAAAAAATAATCAAAGCAATGAAATCACAGATCATGGCCTCGTCTTTGCTTTTGCACCGTTTGGTGAAACATACTTTCAGCCAGTAGCCGTATTTGCGTCGAAAGGACCAACTAAGGGGACGCTGCTTTCTCAACTCCTGATCCAATGTATCGTACACCTAGAAAACGCCGGATTGTTCGTCGACGGAGTAGTGTGTGACGGTGCTTCCACCAACCGGGCGATGTGGAAGCAGCTCGGTATCACTGGTTCTCTGGGTCAGGTTCGTAATTCTTTTGAGCACCCAATGGACAGTTCTAGAAATGTGTACGTACTGTATGATACACCTCATCTTTTCAAGTGCATCAGAAACAGGCTACTAGACAAGAAGTTTCTCAAAAGAGACGGGAAGCTGATAAGGTGGTCCTGCTATGATGCCTTGTTCGTTGCAGACAGCAAGAACAAAACAGAGCTCAAAGTATGTCCCAAAATAACATACAGCCACATAAACCCTTCCAAGATGCTCAGGATGAGGGTAAAGCTTGCTACGCAAATATTCAGCAACTCCATGGTTAAAGGAATTCCTTTTTATGCAAAGAGAGGTGCGCCTCGTCTAACCAATGTGGAGCCAACGGTCGAATTCACGCCTTTTTTAAATGACTTGTTTGACGCTTTAAACCGGCGCTTTCCGGCAGAAGGTTTAAAACTGGAGTGCAGGGATTTTGGTGTCCTGGAATCTGCATCCGAGTGGCTGGACTCGTGGGAGCAACAGGTCGTGAGCGGTGAAATCCACAAGGACCTCTTTCTGACGCAGTCAACTGCCGAAGGCCTACGCGTAACATTGCAATCTGTGCGCGAGCTGTCAATTCACCTGCTGAAGAACTGCGGCTTCAAGTATGTATTGACGGCAAAGATGAACCAAGACCCGCTGGAGCGCTTCTTTGGCATAATCAGGCAAGTTGGTGGGCACAATGAGCACCCGACGTTTCCCACCTTCCTACAGCTGTACCGCATGCTCAGCTTATATTCTTTGGTAAAACCGCCGAAGTTTGGGAATTGTACGGTGCTTGATAAAAGGCAAGCAGCTGTTGTGACTTTGGCTGACATCAGAGAAATATATAAGGGCTCAGCTGCGCAACATGCGGGAAAGTTGCATGAACTGAAGCAAAGACTTGACAGGCTCATCGTTGATGGAAACTGGGAGTGCGATGATGTCTTCGATTTCGACGACCCTGACACAGATGAAACTGTAGTTGACTGCATTGTCTACTACGTTACAGGGTTTGTGTCAAGAAAACTTCGCAATGTTACGACCTGCTCCGTTTGCAAGGGTGCTCTTGAAGGACAAAAAGGTCTCGCAAATGTGCCCGAAGCCGATCTCGTGAACTGCAAAACCAGGGGCTGGCTCACGCATCCAAATATGCACCTCTTTGACTTGTTCAAGTACACTGAGGAAAGGTTCGCTAAGTACGCAGATGACAGGGATGCATACGACAAAACTACTGATGCCGTGCTAGAGAATTTCCACTTCACGTTTCCTTGTGGTACGCACAAAGAAGAAATGCTTGCCAAGTTGCTACATTACTACATATGCCTACGCATGCGTCAGTACTACAGGCAACTGAAGAATAAGCATGAAAAGAAGAGCCAAGACTTGCGCAAAATGTCTAAGCTGGTGTAAGCAGGACCGCTTATGTCTAAGCTTGTGTAAGCAGGACCGCTTCAACGAACTGAACATGCCTTTTCTTGCTTATTCGCGTTTCATTCGCTTCTTTTATCGAGCATGTTATTTGTATCGACGTTTTGTATTACATGCTTTCTTGCCTGAAAATTCTAAAATTCAGTAAATAAATGACGTGAAAAAAAAGTGTTTTGATGCAATGCTATGCTACATATGCGGGGAATAGCAAAGAAATAATGCCGGTGGCTTTTTAGCTAGCGACGCCAAATAAGGTTGATTAAAATACTACATGCATAATGAAAAAAAAAAAAACGCTGTTAGCTTGTATCATTACGCGATTGCGACAGCAAGCATGGCCGCAACAGTAGCTGTTCCATAACCCTATAACAGCCTATCAATACGAACGAATTGCTCAGGCCTCGGCTTTTGTTGTTAAGGAAAGGTAATGATTTATATCCAGCCTCCCGCAAAACTGAACCAAACCGTTCCTCGGCCAGATTTCTTTCTTACTGCGCGCGGTTTATAATCAGGGCGTCGGACTCTGTCGGCACCCCACAACTAAGTATGAACAGGGTTAAACGAGCAGACCTCATATTAAGCACAAACTGCTCGAAGTTCTTTGAAAGCACTGCGTTAAAACGGAAAATGCCGATGCCCTCAGCAAAGTGCTTCTTGCACCATGAGCAGGGCGCAGTTTTCGCATTGACGGGGCATGCGGGAGGCCGGGCCAAAGGGGCGCAGTTGCTCGCGCCATCTGTAGGCGCTCTCTAGAAGCAGAGCCTTTCCGCCGTGCGCCCCGCACCACCGTCCTCACACCTAAGCTACTTCTTACACCGTGTTGGAGAGCAATAACTTGCTGCCGCCAACGCAGTTCGGATTCCGGCCGCATCTGTCAACGCAAGCAGTTCTACTACACATATACAAAGACCTTCTCGAGAAACCTCCAAAAACCCAAACCAGGAACACCTTCCACTCCAGCATTCTGCACGGCCTAGCAGGTGTCAACTGCGGTCCCAAGACCTATAACTACATCAAAGATTTCCTTACATCGAGACCGGCTATCCTTAATCTGGGATCCTTCCGATCACAGCCCATCACACTTGGCCCACGAGGAACCCCACAGGGGGCGGTCCTTTCACCCCTGCTATTCAACCTGGCGATGAAGGACCTACCATCCCAGCTTCAGAAAATTGAAGGCATACAACACGCCATCTACGCAGATGACATTACGATCTGGTGCCGCACTGGGAATGACGCAGAGGTGGAACAACGTCTTCAGGCTGCAACCGACATGGTCCACCAGTACGCAAAACCTCTAGGTCTACAAAACGCCCCAGAAAAGTCAGAACTGCTCATACTCAAGAACTTAAGACAACCTCTAGCTCAAAACATCTCAATCAGCATCGATCGACATGAAATCCCCAAGCCATTCGAAATTAAAATCCTTGGCCAGTACATACTACAAGGCCGCAAAAACACCACGACCGTCAAAAAACTAGCAACAACAACGCAGCAGATAACAAGGATGCTCAGCCGCATTTGCAACAAGCACCACGGCTTCAAAGAAAGGGACGCAATTCGCCTTGTACAAGCTTTTGTTGTCTCGCGAATAATGTATGGGACTGCCTACCTCTACTTCACCTCGCAAGAAATCGCAAAGCTAGAGTCACTAATACGGGCGACCTATAAAACGGCACTGGGTCTGCCGAAGACCACATCAACATCGCGCCTCATGTCTCTCGGCATCCACAACACACTCCAAGAAATCTAGGAGGCGCAACGACTGTCACAGCTCAACCGCCTAGCCATCACTCGAACAGGCCAAATCCTTCTTAACAAGATACACCTCAAAGTACCCTACACAGTGGACCAAAGGACGGAACTTCCTCTATCAATCTGCAAGAACATGCATGTCCATCAAATACCCAAAACCATGCATCCGACATTTAACGCGGAGCGAAGGAACGCCAGAGCTGAAAGCCTTCGCAAGAAATGGGATGGCCACCCGGACACGCTCTACGTGGATGCAGCCGGTCCATTCCAAGGGCAGATGACCATCCCCATAACGAACCTCGAGGGCAAATTAGTCAACTGCGCATCAGTCCGCACATCCAACCCCACTCACGCAGAGGAGGCAGCCATTGCACTAGCGCTGGCTGCCGACCAAAACGCTATTGCACTCATGGACTCCCAAAATTCGTGCAGGAATATTACCAGCGGACTCATCCATCAATCATGTCTGACACTACTAGCAAAACGCCCTCCTAATCGGGCCTCAATCATATGGTTTCCGGGACACAGAACACACAGGAGGGAATGACGCCGCCCACCGGCACGCCCGAGCTCTCTTACACCAGGATCCCCCCTTAGCCGATGAGGAAAAAGAGCTTATCACACAGCCTATAATCACCTTTGCTGAACTCCTACAGGCCTACAGACAGGCCAGACAGACATACCTCACACCTCACAAAACTCTAAACAAGGCAAAGAACACACCCTCCGCCGGCTACAAACAGACACTCGTTACACCATTTAAACTCCACCAATGATACCCCTCACTTTACACACCAGAGTGCCCACACTGTGGAGAAATAGCTACGGCTTTTCATATGGTGTGGGCATGCCAATTAAATCCCTTTATCGATAAACTTCCTAATCCCAATTTGGAGCAGTGGGAGGCCATTGTGCACAGCGAGGACCCCGACCAACAACGAGGACTGTTTCGCAGGGCCCACGCTGCGGCGCAGGCCGCTGGGCTGGCGGAATAGGCGGACCACCCACAACTCCGAGAACTCCCATGCACTCAATGAAGTTTTCAATCAATCAAATCCACGTGTTTTTAGCGCTCCTCGGCAGCAGCCTTTATTTCCTTACAGGAAACAAGAATACAAAACACTATGCTTCGTTGGAAACAATGCATAGAAGTCTCTCATAAAGATGATTTCTAGATGTCCGCATGAAGAAAGGGTGAAAAAGTTTCAAATAGTGATTTTAACATCGTGCTCTGCTCCAAAGAAATACCCAAGCGTCCACGGTGTCTCCAGAGAGACATAAATGAATTGCAAGGATCAGTTTTAAGCGCCTGAAATCAATAGCCTCGTTATTGAATATTGCACCAATTGAGTAGCGTGTGAAAATATCTCTAAAGAGAACCACGCTGCTCCTCTGTACACATGGTAGCCCTGCAGCTGCTATGCGCTGAGCAAACAAACGTGGCACCCCTGTTGCACGTCGCGCCCTCTCTCAGACGGCAGTGGCTGTCACCGCAAAAGCGGCTCGCTCTCTGGAGCAGGTAATCACAGAGCCCAATCTTCTAGAGCGAGAATGCACCGATATGTTCGTGACAGCGAAAGGGTTAATGACTTACCTCGAAATGTCACTTCACACATACGCCTTTATGCGGGCGACTGTTTTATATTGCGTGATTAAAACATCACAAGATCATCGTGAACTAAATTCCTCATTTGTCAGCTTTTGTACCTGGTGTAACACTTTGCACATGAAAGTGAATTTTACTAAATCCGTGGTAATGTCATTTTTTAATGGTATGTTTCCTTCATTATTAAATTACACATTCAATGACTTAACCTTGCACAGAGTTTCAGAATATAAGCATCTTGGCGTCATATTCATTATTAACATGTCCTCACTGACTGCAGTTTTAAGGTGAATCTCTCATAATCCTTGACAATGCATCAGCTCATGTCGCAGTGAATAATCTCAAGGCTCTGAAGCTGGTGTTTCTGCCACCAAACACAAATTGCCTAGCCCTTGCACCAAGGCATCATTCGAGTCGTTAAGCAGCTTTACAGAAAACAATCTGCTGCGCAGGATGCTGTTAGCACTGGAATGCAACAAGGTGCTCGTCATCGACTTGCTGGGCGCGATTCACCTCTTGGAACTCGCATGGCAACAAGTAGAGTCAGCGACCATGCAGAACTGCTTCAAGCACGCAGGTTTTCGTGAAGTGTGCATGAGCGACACAGATATCACTGACATCCCGAACCAAGCTCTTGAGAGCCTCCTCACTAAGTCCTTGACAGAGCAGGTGCTTCAGAAAGCATTACCTTTACATAACTTTGTTTATACCTGTACATGAAAGAAAAAATTATCAGCTAAATGTCCTTTTGTCCTGGTTCTTTGTCCTGTCGTCTCGCACTTTTATCCACCATACTTAAGCTGATGACCATAAACCTATTAGTACTCGTAACACACCTTCACCGCAAAGAGTACTCTCCAGCCCTCAAAGGAAACTTGCCACCTTCCATCCCCAAGGGTTGCTGTGTGGCACCGTATATATTCCTTTATTTATTCAAATAACTCACAGGCACCTTGATAGGAGTATTGTGTGAGTGGGACATACAAATGAAGTAACAAAATGTAAGAGCAAATACAACAAATAAAAGAAAAGGTTACACAATGGTTACCCAAAAGTATTGAACACAAGACACTAAACGGAAAGAAACAGTCATACAAACAGTTATATCTCTGGTAATACCAAAGGAGCAAACACTCACCTGCAAATACGACTGGTAGCAGATGAATGCAGACCTAAGCCTGCTACCATGTGCACAGTGGATGCACAGATGACGTCACTAGCACCCTTACCTGGCCAGCGGGGGCAAGGACAAATCACCATGTAAAGACTTGTGGCACGTGAAGTAAATGCAAGCAGCAGCTGCAAATGAAGAGAGGGATGTGTCAGTTGCATTATAATAAAAAAAGAAGAGCTATGCATCCGACACTAACCAAACAGGTTGCACCCCACTCGAGGACTAGACATGGCAGGTATACAATGAAGAATTAAATGCATTCCCAAGTCACTAAACAAGCTGCACACCTCAAATATTGGTTTCTGAGCTTCCCTGCACACTATTCAATCAACTGAAGAACGCAAACAGATCAACTTTCACCTCAGGTCCCAAGGCACAAACTGAAGCTTAACCGCTGTTTGCTTATTTGCTATTCGAGCTCATTTGGTATGGCTTAAGGAGTTGTGGTGAGTTCAAAGAATAAAGCACCGATCATACCACAGTTCTTTCGGCAGATTGCACAATGTGAAGTCCGAGTTGTCAGTCACCATTTGGCTGCCAAAAATGCAGGCAAATGAGCAAGACAGAGAAGACTGGGTTATTTACTAGGCACAAGCAAATTAAGCCTAGCAATCATGTATGCGAATTTCTCAAGCACCATCCCTGCCATCCCAAAGATATTGCAGCCGAAAACTAAGCATCCACAATTTAACATGCGCTAACGCTATGCAGCACGTAGGCATTTTTGCATTTCACCTCCACCGATATGCAGCTACGTTGGCCTCAGCTGCAGCCGTACGTCATGTATCTCTCAACCATCAAATGGCATGCCCTGTGTGCCTTCATTTTTCTGAGGCCACCTATTCCAGGGGTTGGCAAAGCAGTATCTCTACAGCACTTACCACACTTAATCAAATCTAGGCCTACCTTGATATTAAGTCAACACCCGGAATTTGAAGGCTTGACAAAAAAAATAAAAAAGGCTTTCCTCAATGTAAGTAAACCAAAAAAAAAGTCAGAAAGCAGAGCAATAATGGCTCATACAGTGCACCATCTTCTGCTCTATAAAGTGCATTCGAAATTCTGCACTTTTGGAGTAAGTTGTCCACCAAGATTTTCGGAATGTCATTGCAGCATTGCAGACTGGAGCAATCCAGCTCGCTACCGCTCCTAGCGACGCGGGCTTCATGCGGACTTGTTGGGGTCAGGTGCCACATTTTAATGGGCCAATCCCCACAAAAATTTCCCAAACTATTCCTAAATGTTTAGGTGATGCAGACATCAGGAGGCCGTAGTTGGCCCACCATGCCACCAGGTATGGTTGTGACATCTGTGCCAGCTTTGGCAAGCACAGCTTTATCAAACAGGCGCCTGTGGCAAGAATCGAGGGGGAGGGAGGCGTAGGCTTTTAGCACTGTGTGTGTCACAGAAAATAGTGCGATGTGCTACGAAATTGCAGTTGGACCTAATGCGTAATGCCAAATTAAAGCCTCATGCACGGGCTTTGTGGATTTTCAAACAGCATTCATACCCAACGCGCAGGTCGCCACGAACCATGGAGTTGCTGCTTGACATCAGAGCCTCACCACTAAGTGCTTCCGTCAGCTAAGGCTAGGCATAGTAGAGTGCTGGTCTTTCGAGATCAAATTTTGTGGGGACAAAACACAATCAACATGCCTCTTGTCCAGTTTCTATGAGTTCCGTCAGCTATGGCTAGGAATAGTAGCAGGTAGAGTGCTGGTCTTTCGAGATCAAATTTTGTGGGGACAAAACACAGTCAACATGCCTCTTGTCCAGTTTCTATGAGTTCCGTCAGCTATGGCTAGCAATAGTAGCTGGTAGAGTGCTGGTCTTTCGAGATCAAATTTTGTGGGGACAAAACACAATCAACATGCCTCTTGTCCAGTTTCTATGAGTTCCGTCAGCTATGGCTAGGAATAGTAGCAGGTAGAGTGCTGGTCTTTCGAGATCAAATTTTGTGGGGACAAAACACAATCAACATGCCTCTTGTCCAGTTTCTATGAGTTCCGTCAGCTATGGCTAGGAATAGTAGCAGGTAGAGCGCTGGTCTTTCGAGATCAAAGTTTGCGGGGACAAAACACAATCAACATGCCTCTTGTCCAGTTTCTATGAGTTCCGTCAGCTATGGCTAGGAATAGTAGCAGGTAGAGTGCTGGTCTTTCGAGATCAAATTTTGTGGGGACAAAACACAATCAACATGCCTCTTGTCCAGTTTCTATGAGTTCCGTCAGCTATGGCTAGGAATAGTAGCAGGTAGAGTGCTGGTCTTTCGAGATCAAATTTTGTGGGGACAAAACACAATCAACATGCCTCTTGTCTAGTTTCTATGAGTTGTCGTGTATCAGGAATTAAATCTGTATATCTTCAAATCTTAGCGAACCTATATGTTTCTTGCCTCGTGTTCTTAAAAAAAGATTGCCAGCTTAGATTTAAAAAAAAAAAATAAAGGTACAATTCTCAATACTCTGTCCTAATACTCTGTCGTCTTCAGGCTGTTAAACTGAACAGTACTATTTCCAGTCCAGCACCAGTCAGGCCTGGTGTCCCTCAATGTTCGGTAATAGGCCCGCTTTTATTCTTAATATACATTAATGATATAACTGATAATATTACTTCTACAGTTCGGCTTTTTGCCGATGATTGTATAATCTACAGAGATATAAGCAGCCCTAACAACACAACTACTTTGCAATCTGACTTAGACAAGCTAACGGCATGGTGCTGCAACTGGCAGATGCAAATTAATGCAGAAAAGACTAAACATATAAAGTTTTCCATAGGTTCAAAGTCTTCTCCCAATATCTACACTATAAATAATGGTTTAATAGACTCGGTCTCCTCGATTAAATACCTTGGTGTCTACCTAAATTCTACATTAACATGGACTGACCACAAAGAGCAAATTACGTCTAAAGCACAAAGGAAACTTGGCTATATCAAGCGTCGCTTATATCTCGCCGAAAGGGACACCAGACTTGAAGCTTATAATTTCCTTGTACGTCCTTCTCTGGAATATGCATCAATACTTTGGCACCCTTATCAAATCACCCTAACTAACATTCTTGAATCCGTCCAAAATAAGGCTGCTCGATTCATCTTGTCATCCTATTCACGATATCAAAGCGTTTCATCTCTGAAGGAAACACTCAACATGCCATCCCTATCAGTGCGCAGAAAAATCCCCCGTTTATTGTATTTTCATACACTTTATCATAATAGCACTCCGTTCACCCGGTCTCATATTTCTCCAGCCCCTCATACGTCACATCGCGTTGATCATGCCCATAAAGTTAAACCCATTTTTGCCCGGACGGAAAAGTACAAACATTCACCATTAATCTTATCAATAAAAGAATGGAATGAACTGCCACCCAGAATCGCCACGATAACAGAATCATCTTTATTTCAGTCAGCATTGAAAACCTACCTTGAATCATTACACTCACGGTAAATGTTTTGGACCACTCTGCCGTCTCTTTTCCTACCGCTGTCTTCTTTCTTTTGCATGAATTTTCCCCGCGATTGCACTAAACTCAGTTTCTAGGATATAATGCTATGTTATCTCTGGGTGTGCTGTTATATGAGTGCTACTTCACCATCTCCATTGCTCTGTTTGTTCTTTTTTGTTGTTGTTGTTTGTTTGTTTGAGTGATTGTTTCTTTAACAATGAATCGTATTCTGGCTTATGTTCCCCCCCTATGTAATGCCCCCAGCGGGCCTTTAGGGTATCTGAATAAATAAAAATAAATAAATAAATAATAATGGAACACATATACTCATGCTGGAGAATATAGTGCCATACTTGAATGTGCTACATCTCACCTGCACCTTTGAGTGAACACCTATTCTGCCTAATGCCTAGTCTATGGAAGCCCCACACTGCATTCAGCTGCAAACATCATGGCATGCACACTAGAAAGGGAATTGTGACATACTGCCCGCTGTCTGGAATTTTTGGGGGGGGGGGCAAAAATTTTAAATTTCTCAAATTGAGAAAAAAAACGTCCACAATATTCTGCAGACCATGATCCTGACTGCACCCTCTACAAGGCAAAAGTCCGCTCCCATATTTATCCGATTACCTGGTGAAGTGCCAGCTCCAGCCATGTTAAACCTGACGAATTTCTCAACTTTATCCGCCCACCTAACTCTACTCTATCCCCTTCTATGATTGCCTTTTCTTGAAATCCAGCCTGTTACTTTAATATCTTGCCTTTGCAATACATATCCTTCCCATGCACTTTCAACTTTTAACTATGCACCATAAATAGCTGCCACCTTCAGTTTTCTGTATATTAACCAAGATTGGATAGCTAAATGGTGGGTCTAATAATTTACGCTTCAGGATAAGTTTATTGTTTTATGCCACTTCTATTATGACTGATTTCAAAATGTTAAATGGTGTAACGTTTTCCTGTAAATAGGTGCAAATGACCTGTTTCCAGGGCAGTTACACGTAACGTGCTAGCTTTACATCTTGTCACTCTTCATACTGATATCTGCAACAATAACCACAAAAAAAGAGAATGTGTCTGTTCACGCACAGTCGTACAAAAATGCTGACTATTTCCCAGAATTACTGGAAACAAGGGGCCCCAATCACAGCTCGCACAATTTCACACATTCATGCAGGTTTTGAAATGACAACAGACATCCCCTTTCATCTGTATCGAACACCTGTCCTGAGACGGCCTTTACCCATGTGGTCACTACAAGCAGGCCAACAGGAGTAGTAGATTCTCTTTGAACATAAGACCAATTACTCCCCTTGTCTTCGTAAGCACCAATATTAAGACCTTGCTTGCAAAGAATATTGTAGCTATATCTTCCTGGCCTGCTATAGTATGCTATAGTATACTATGGTACCACTTCAACATTTAGTGGATCTCTTGTCAGTGTCACAATGGAGCGACCTACACCCCATGCCATTTTTCACGTTTACAGGAACTACCTGCAACAGCAAGAACAGTCTTTATTATAACACACTGGGGGCCTCCCCTTACTCCACTACGTTCGTTGCTCTGCTGATTATGGTTTACTGCAATCTGCCCTCAGGAGGCCTGTGCACTAGCCTCTATAATAGCTACTGCACTGGAACTAAAATATTCGTGGTCCCGTCACCTATGTCCTCTTTTTACCCTCGAGCCTCCCACCGGGCCTGTGAAAAACTTACCCCCTTAGTGCTGTGCCCGATGGGCCCTTTTCCTTTCCTTACATCTTTCCATACAACTCCATCTCCCATATGACTCGTACAGTGCAGCCACATACAAGGGTTTCTACTACTGTGCCTGCTACTTCACTTTAGTTTTAACGCAATAAAATTATAGGCCACATTCTGCAGAAAACATGGCGGTGTCCTGAGGTGGCAGTTAGGATGGCCGGGCACGGACTGCTCAGAAGGTTCTTGTGCCCCATCCGAGACCGCGTGACATGGCAGAAGCTGCCAACTAGGACTTCACCCTTGGATACAAAAACATGTAAAGAAAAATATAAAAAAACATTTGTGGCACCTCTCTTCCAACATGCGGTACGGCTTCAAACAAAGTGGTTGCTGATACAGCGACACCACACAGGTGCCATGCGGTGCCGCGCCTCAGCACTAGATGCAGGTGACCCTAGCAATGCCACTGATTACAGCGCGGCATGTAATGAATGCAAGATCTGTTCAGAGCATCCACGAATAAGTTGAAAAAAGTTACGCTTACCAATGTTACTAGCCTCAATTGAGCAGTATCACAAGAGGAACAGTTCGTTGTTCGAGCTTCAACAGCTCAATAGACATCGAAATGTCGTTAATGCAACTAAATGAATAAAGTGAATGGAACGGCAGGCAAGGGCTTTATGAATCACATCAACGGAGGAGGGAGAAACGGACAGCCGGTACTTCAACGTCAGGTAGGGAATTTTTTTTTTACACATATTCGTTTGGTCTGCATTACAAAAGTAATAAAAACTGGGAGAGCGGGCAAAAGGTGTATCAACACCCACCCCATATAAGACTGGTGCTCATGCAAGCTATTGTAGACAGGGAAATAAAGACCACAGGAAAGCTTAAATAAAAATTATGCAATGATCAACTGCATCCATGAGCACGGCACACTGGGTGCGCACAGCGGTCCCGGAAGACGTGCATTCCATTTGTCGGGCATACGACTGGCACCATGCATATAGTGCAACCACCTATAAGTTGCCAATTATTTTTTTGATGAGTTACGGATTACTGCTAATGCAGGTGAAAGCAGTCTGTCCTCTTTTGAGGAAAATGCATCACGGAAAATCTGGACGCAGCAAATTCGAGAATGATCGCCAGCTAGTGAGCTGGCGATCCAAACTTAGTGTCCAATCCAAACTTAGTGTCGCTTTGCTTTGTAAAGCTTATTTAGAGATGTGAAAGCTATATTATCAGGCCAGTGAAAATGTGTGCAACCCAGCGGCTGCAACCTAGCAATTCATTTGTGACCATAGAATGCCGCGAATAGAAAGAACAAACGGCGAATTTGACCCACTAACAGCATATCCTCCACGTCTCAGTGGCGCAGCCGGGCGCCCCGGCTGTGCCTGCCCCTACAAAACTCTCCTATCCGCCAAAAAGGGTGCTCGCCTCGCGGAGTGAGTTACCCCTGCATGGTGGCAAGTTTTCGCTGACAGGAGTATTTAATCTGAGCGTCAGTTCAATGAGACTGACAGAGAAAAATATATGAATGAAAAAAAAGTGCACAGCAGGGCTAATGTATGCAACCTCAGTAGGCCTATACAGATCACTTGCATGGCTCATGCATCTTGTAGTGATGTGATTCCAGAGACACCATATTATTTAGGAGGGTGGCCAAGCAGTGCTGCACAAAGCTCTGAAAAGCACAGGACTGCACTGTAACTCACACAAAGTGATAGAACACACCCCGCCAATGACCAAGAAACACGTCCACAAACTTTACCCAATGGTGCAGGAACAACATTTTGTTTAAAATTCAGAGTTCGCTGCCAGATAACTTAAGTTTTTGTCAGTGTGAAGGAATACTTAAACTTCAAAGCAAAACGTAAAATATACGACTGTATGCTCTTTGCAGTCTCAAAACTGTTATAACTGCAGTTCAACGGAGGGAATTTGTTTCCTTAACTGAAAAGCTTAGGGTCTATACAAATTTAAGGGCTGGGATTGAATGGAGGGAATTTGTTTCTTTAACTGAAAAGCTTAGGGTCTATATGCAGTTTAAAGGCTGGCATTCAACAGAGGGAATTTGTTTCTTTAACTGAAAAGCTTAGGGTCTATACGCAGTTTAAAGGCTGGCATGCATTGCACACAACCAAATTTTTTCAAACTGGCATCAGTTCTCGTCATTATAATGTTTTGGCTAAATTAGTAATTTTCTCAGCCATATTTCTAATTTCGTGACAGACGGGGTTGCATCACATTAACATAAATGCCTCCTGCATGCAAACATTAATACTGGCACCTTGTTTGGCTTTGTATCCTGGCATTATTAGATGAACTACAAATAATGATTGATGACCTAGACAGGAAAAGTAGAAAGGTAGGCTTGAAAATCAATATGCAGAAGACTAAGGTAATGTTCAACAGCCTCGGGAAGGAACAGCAGTTTACATCAGGTAGCGAAGTACTGGAAGCAGTATGCGAATATGTCTACTTAAGACAGGTAGTAACCGCAGATCCGGACCATGAAAAGGAAATAACAAGAAGAATAAGGTTGGGATGGAGCGCATTTGGCAAGCACTCGCAGATTATGTCTAGCAGCTTACCGGTATCGCTAAAGAGGAAAGTATATAACAATTGCGTCTTACCTGCACTCACCTATGGTGCTGAAACGTGGAGGCTAACCAAGAGAGTTCTACTTAAGTTGAGGACAACCCAGAGGGCTATGGCACGAAGAATGGTAGGGGTAACATTAAGAGATAGGAAGCGTGCAGAGTGGGTCAGAGAATAACTCAAGTTACCGACATTCTAGTGGACATTAAGAAGAAGAAATGGACATGGGCAGGACATGTAGTGCAAAGAGAGGATAACCGATGGTCGCTTAGGGTAACAAACTGGATTCCAAGGGAAGGAAAGCGTAGCAGGGGGCGGCAGAAAGTTAGGTGGGCGGATGAGATTAAGAAGTTCGCAGGGGTCAAGTGGATGCAGCTAGCACAGGACCGGGATAAGTGGAGAAATATGGGAGAGGCCTTCGCCCTGCAGTGGGTATAGTCAGGCTGATGATGATGATGATGACACCAGCGTCTACATGCTCACACCAAACATTTGACTTATTAAAAAATGCCAATTTAACAGTCAGGTTCTGCATGCGAGCCACAACTATGATAGGCACACTGAACACAGTCACCCATTACCTTATCGATCAACTCTGAGACACTGGGCCCACCTCACAACAGATGACATTTCATTGCCCTGATGTCGCATCTAGCTGCCTTCGGCCATCAGAAAAACCTTAACCATATTAGCTGCGGACATGCAACAGCTACAGGCTGGTGTGCATGAACTCTTAACAGTACCCTTTACCCTTCCATTTGGTCTTCACTACTAAGCCCTCCGCCAACCTCTTTTCTCCCACCAGCTTTCTCCTCGCCCTGCTACGACTCTAGTCCCTACGCCACAGATGTGACCTGAGTGCCCTTACAGAACCAACACTGAGTCTGTTCATTATATGTATATATGGAGATTACATCTCTACCCCTCTCTACTTCGTGGCGCAAGGGCAGATTTCGAATCAATTTCAAAGAATTACAACTGTCTTTTGATTCATTTGCGCGACGTTAAATAATCAAACTTTAGCGACATTCGTTGCAGAACGAACTCGCCTCGAAGTGCGAACAAACTTCGTGCACTAAATAATGCCGGCGTGGCATCAACTCCGGAGAATAGTACGGAACAAAGCTTCCTCAAGCTTGAAAATAGGTGCACCACTCGAGTTCGTCGCGCCGCTGCCCGCACGGATGGTGCAGCTGCTTCGTCCCGCCTAGGCACATGCACAGTATGCTAAATGCAGAAAAATGCTGCATTCAGCGATTCCCAAAATTGTTCTTCCCTGCGCAGCAGCGTGTCGCTGTTACATTTTTCGAAGCACAGTGCACTCGCTGGAAGTACCACCGGATTACAGCGTCTCGACCTTTCCTAAGTCGACGTACAACCTCTGATATTGCGGCATTGAAATTAGAATTACCTGCATACAGCGCAGCGAAATGTCGGAAAGGCTGGATACACCCCGTAAGCACCGCAGTCACGAACACCTAGCCGTCAAGTAGCGCGCCGACACAGTTTGTCGTCTTTGTATACGCTCAACGCTCCACTGAAATGTTCCGACGAAAGCATGCTTTGATTATTCCCGTATCATATCCGCCCAATTTGCAGCAAAGCGAATGAAGCATACCCTTATGCTCGCAATATGCAACAATCCGCTCAGTGGTGCGATCAAGAGCAAAGTTTGCACCTTGGTTTGCATTCATGCTGACTGTTGAAAGCAAATATTGGGTCAGCCCTCAAGCAACATCTGACAGCACAGTCCCAACAACGTAAAGCGATTGCGCAAATCAAACCTTGCCACTTGGTTCACCGCTTCGCTCATCCCAGCGTTCAGAGCACCGTCAAGGTCTATCGCCACCGTCATGGAAAATTTGACTCCTTAGAGTTAACTCCTTTCAAACACACACATGGCCCACCGGCCGCTGGCCGCCGGTACCGCCGGTGCACAGAGAGAGATTAGGGAGCGAGGCACGTTTCGTCACGACCATGTCGTGACAGCACTGCTCCAGCGCGCACCTTCTAGTTCATAGCCTTCGCCGCTAGAGAAAGCACGCTACAGGAAGCGTGGCGCTACTGTAAGCCTGTTGATAAGATGTGTTTATTAGTTCTGTCATTTTTCTTCGTCGTTATTGTTTAATTATCTCACAAGCACCTGCTCTGCGCATGGTGGTGGTGGTGAACTCTTTTGTTACGCCCAAAAACAGGGGGCCAGTCAAAGGACCGGTTGCGCTGGCAGGTTGTCGGGGATCCCTTGGGATGTCGCGGCCTTCACCGAGGCGCTGGTTGAGGCGCGGGCTTCACCGAGAACGAGAAGGCGACATCGCCTTCTCGTTCTGTTCTCGTTCCGAACGAGAACCACTGGGAATGACGCCGTTCGCGCGCTTTTTCCGTCTGCTTCGACGCGAAACGCTTGCGCCATCCTTGCGCTCGTCCCGCATATTTCTAATTTTGCCCGCAAAACATCATGTTTGAAGATTCAAGTGAGGAGGAGGACGTCGTCGCCGTTTCGATGTGCGCTGCGGCCGCGCGAGCGGTTGCAGCGCGCTCAAGGCATGGCGCGCTCGGCGCAGAAACAAACGACGACGGCCCTAACTTTTTTTGAGCGCTAACAGCGCCACCTGTCTCAGGTTCACCTGGTTCAGTACGTCAGGCTATTCTAGGCACTATAGTCAGGCCACGGCCGGTCTCGAGGGAGAGCGCGTTTCTTTCTTCTCTCATAGAGTTAGTCTTTGTATTAACATCTATGTCTTCTCTTACGGCCTCTCCAATGGGGTCTGTTTCCACCGCCCGCCGCGCCTCGGTGGGGTCGCCACCGCCCCACTGCTGCTCCTCCGCTACAGCCGTTCACGCGCAAGGGAAACGCGCGCTCGCTCTTCGCTCCGCCCGCATCGGTTGCAACCGGCAGGTTCTGATATTTCACCCCTTATGGCTTATAGGAAGAAGCCGTAATCAGCGTCTGATTTATCGTGTATGAGCAATAAAATAGTCAATAATGCGCGTGCGCGCGAGAGCGCGCGCGCCTTCGTCAGTGCTGTCGCGCACGGTCGAATGAAGTTTCGGGTGCACATAGATCAACACTTTTTGCCCCTAAATTTTTACAAAACTATATGTACCATTTTATGCAGTGTGCCTTTGAAAGCTGTAAGCAGGTACAGCGCGACCTGACGCTAGTGCATGACAAACTGTTCGGTGGATATTCTGTCAACCGCTGCTGTTTTCGTTTAGAGCAAAAGAGGCACCGACGAAAATTCATAGCACATCTCAGATTCAGAGTAAGGAACAAAAATTTACGCATACAGTTAAAATTTCAGTTGTCTGCTGAAGTGGGCTGTTCTAGCTTCGTTTAAAACAAATCAGTAGGTTGAAAGACAGCAGATGTATACATAGTCTCGCGACTGACGCACACGTTACAGTCGTAGTCAGTTTAATACAGTGATAAAAAAACATTTAATCAAGGAAATGGGCATAAACAGATATGCATAATTGAAAAGAGCAGCAAGCAATAAAAAAAATGTCCTTCAAAGTTAACACATTGCACTCATTCATCAAAACGGCACATGCGACTAGAAAATTAAAGTCTCAAAATCTTTCTGGACGGTTTGTGCACATAAGGAGCTGGCATTTCGTTCCTGTCTGTCACTTTCTTAGCATTATTGACAAGGATTCTGAGAAATTTCTCACATTTTAAAGAAGCGGACCTTATAGCATGGCTATTGTCAATGCCTTCCGGGCAACTCAGCAAAGGTGAGTTCTCAAGTGCTGGCTGGATTAAGATTTGAAGGACTTCAAGGTCATTTGTGTGTGGTAGGTGCACGACAGCTTTTTCAAAAAGAGACACAACCTTGTCCAAGAGGGCTACAAACTCTGGTTTTGGATAATGCAGTCCGCTAGAATCTTGTCCTCGCAGATTAGTGTACATGGGGAATTCTTTCGCTGGTTTCAAGAAGGATAGCACAAGCGTCACACCCGAAGTCACTGATTAACTTCACAATGTATCCAGCGACGTAAGCTAAACCAGAATACGTGACAGTGGGTAATGGGATGACAGGAGATACAATCACTTCTTTCAGTTCCTCGGTTACTGATATTGCGGCAGAGCTGAAATGATTCCGTCGGTGTCGACACTAGGTGCCTAGGCGCGCAATACAGCGCGACATACAACTCCTATAGTCACCTCTGAATAAATAGCACAGAGAAAAGCTTTTATATCCATTATTGAGGAGTGTCCCTTGAGTAACAGTGGCAAATGTGTAATAAGCAAAGCATTCTACCAAAATAATGGGGCAGCGATTGCTCTCTAAGGCAGGCATTACTGCACAGATAGTTACAAAGAACTATTAGTTGAAAAACATACTAGAAAACGAAAGAAAATATTGCTAGGAATTAGTGCTTGAAATAGATTTCCTGTTTTTTTCATGAAATAATCATGATATCATGTAAACATTTCATTAAACCAACGTTTATTTGCAAAATTAAAATAATGTTTATAATACCACATAAAACATTTGCTGGTCTATAAATTATAGCAAAATTGAAAACAAAACTTGAAAGCGTTTACTCTGACGTTATACTAATACTTTATGTCATGAGCGCATTGTGCAACTTGCATTACATTTTTATAAAATTATTTTCATATTCGGTGTTACCTCGATGGTTTCTCATCTAGCGCTGAAACGCGGTTTTGCCATTGTTGCTGTTATGTTTGCCTTGAAGAAGCTTCGATGTGATCACTGCTCATCCACATTTTTATTCATCTTCTGGTACAGGCTTGCGAAAAAATTAAGATTAAAATGAACAAAAGTAGATACCATGCCGCAATACATGTCATATGCTTGTCGAGCGTTTGCTCAGCAACAGTGTTTTTTAATATAAAGACTTCATTCACGTGCGTAGCACGCTGACAAGATGCCGCTGCACCATCTACCTTCTGTAATCTTTCATTTAGGGGCTGCACTCACCACGAAACCCGCGGGCGACAGCGCGAAACCAGGCAAAAGCCACCCGCCGCCACCGAAACAGATGCGGAGCGAACAGTGAGCAGGTCGCGCCCCTTGCGGCGGCGGAGAGCGTGACTCAAGGAGAAAAGTTCCCATTGTTCACGCGGCGATTGAGAAGGCCGTAAGAAAGAGCGCGTGCTCTCTCCCTCGAGACCGGCCGTGGTCAGGCACAGTTGGGAGTAGGAGAACTGCTGGGCGACGACAGCGAACGTCGGTAGCAGCCGCTTGCCAGACCAGCTTTTTCAGGCGAACCCGTGCGCTTGCCGCGCTCCCGTATTTCCAGGAGAACGCCGACGACGAATAGACGGTGTCAAAATAAAATGTTGCGCCTGCGTGAAAACCCATTTCTCAAAAGTTCAAGTGTACTTCCCGGATTGTCCGAATATCTTTCCCATTGTGGTAGACGTAGCCGGTATAACAAGCAAAACTGTTTATTTATACATCAGGTAATGGCTCCCGTTTTCGCTTTGCTTGGTGCGGTCGCCCATGCCGGGGTTTCCCGGCGGTCCGTCTGGTTAGCTTGCCGCTTGGGGCGCTGTCGTCAGTGGCGCCCACAAAACCCCCCTTTCTGGAAAGGTTTGATCTCACAGGTCCAGGCGTTCTGGTCGCTTACAAACACGTCCACTTCTTGTGGTGCTCGTGTCCTGCAACTGTTGCAGATGTCTCGAGAGTGCAGTGCGCGAGTTTGAAGAATTAGCACTTGGACAGCTCCCTGCTTCAAACCAAATGCTGGACAGAATCATGGCAAGCATCCAGTCAGACGAAACACTTTCCAGGGTGGCTACCTTCTACACTACATCATGGCCAACTGTGCATGGGCTGCCCCCTGACCTGAAAAGGTACGTCGAGAGCGCTTACCACCAGGCACAGCGGTGCGCATCCTCGCTGGAGCTGCATCACACGGCGTCCCAGACGGCCACTGACGTCCGACGGACAACCGAACTCGGCCGCAACTCGGCGGCCGATTTCGGACGTCCGCCGGAATTCCGGCGTACGTACGAAAGCGGATGGTCGAATCCGTTCGCCCAGCGGACAGCCGCCGTACGTCCGCCACTGGATTTGCTTTTACACAGCTATGATATAGTTTGTAGTCGTCGTGCTCGTCTGAACTGCGTATAAATCAGTAATGCCGTCAAGTCTGCATTATATGATGCCAGAGCGAATCGATGCGATAGAAAGCGTTTCCATTAAACAGTTTTTTTTTTATTTTCCGCATGTTTCATCATTGAATTCTTCCATCAAAAATTTTTGATTAAAAGGTAAATGACCATTAAACAGTTTTCTATCATGATGCTTCGGTGAAATTTTAATCAGTGGCTGAATAGACGCAGCAAGTAGCAAGCTCAAAAAGAACGAAACCGAACCTATCCTCTAAAAAATTTGAAATGAGCCAATCCAATCCACCTGACAAGTTGAAGTTTAGTCATGGAAGATGGCTTCACGTTTCCGTGTTCTGCATTTTCTGCGCAGTTACAAATACCTACGGCTGTAATGCACTGCTAGCATTGTTTTTGCTGTGGCTTGGTGCGGCTGGCACACTTTGTTCACCCGCCGATTCCAAAGTAAGTATTTCACCGAACTTTTGTTTCTTTAGTGGAACTTTTCGATGCACCGATAGTGGTGAGCTTTTGGGTAAGGAAACAGCTCTGTACAGCAGCCGAACGGTCGAGTGTTTTAGGCGAGACTGACAGGATGGCTCCGCGCCGACTAACTAAAGGGCAGCCTCAAGTCTGAGGGCCATCTTTCTCGGCATTACTGGACGCTGCGCCAGTAAGCCGCGCAACTTCTCTGTCTCTGATAAAGGAGTGCCTGCCCGAGCTTTAAAGGAGTTAATTTGTTAACCATGCGCAACGTGCTGAGTTGTAAAAACTATACGAGAAAACTTTTGCACTCGAGCCTATCGTGCGACATGCCTACACTTGTGAAAACGTCGCGAGCTTTTTTTTTTTTTTCTTTTTTTTTTTTTAATGGACAGCCGCTGATTTTCTCTCTTGAGCTTTACGGCAACTACAGTTTCTAGAAGGAACGGCTGTAGCTACTAAATAACTAAAGGTTTAGTACTCTCCTTCAGCTTTGACAAACCAGGACAGCACCTTGCGCATGTTGGTTATGCATGTGGGACCGAACCGCGCAGAACAACCGGACAAGGAGATGAGAGAAAAAAAAAAGCCAGCACTTGTCTTTCTTGACCCGTTGTTCTGCGCTGTTCTGGCACGAATTTGACATACCGCCGCCGCGATACAGTTGGGCTGTAAGCTCTGGTGCCTGCAACGCCTTCTTTTATGCAAAACAGGCATACTGGGAGGCCATGCAAGCCGCAGGCTCAAAAAAAAAACAAAAAAAAAAAAACAAAAAAAAAAACGAGTTGAGCAAAAGTGCGATGAAAACAAAATTGTTGTTGCTTTGTCCTTACAGATATTCAAAGGCTCCTCAAAACTTCACTGCATTATTGACAGCGAGATAATGCCAAAGCTACACTAGAGCCATGCAGCACCTTATAGTGCATGATACTGAGCTTATGTCTCGCACTGAAAGCTCTTACCATGTTCTTAGATTATCATATTAAAGTAGCTTTAAACCCATGCTTGTTAATACAGTGATAGCCATAAATTGAATCTAGGGCATCATGCTCACATACAAGGCTTCTGATAACCGCTGGTCACATGATGTGGGCTATAGCGGAAACCTGTACCTGGTCATCTTACAAGCATTTGTGCAATTGATGCTTTTAATGTGTTGTAGAAGTTTTTGTGTTCTGTTTCTGTATGGGAATGCTTTCCTTATTGAAGGCTAACATTTGGCTTGCTACAGCAAAACCTCTACCAAGTCATCCTAAAAACAGCACTGCAGTTGGTGCTTTTAGTGTGTTGTAAAAGTATTTGTGTTCTGCTTCTGTATGGCAATGCTTTTCTCATTGAAGACTAGCATGAGGCTTCCAAAAATTTTTCAGATGCCATTTGCTGTAGCCGATTTCGTAGGCCAACAGGAAGCAGCACTTTGAACATGGAAAACTGTCATCCACGGGGGAAAAACAGCAACATCCCTTTGCATTCTCATTTCTTTGGTATGGCTAAAAGTGAGTATTGTATTATTATCTATATTATTAATATTGAATCATGATTGTCAGTGTTGAAGTTGTTTGAGCGTGATGATTTTAAACACACAGGACATCCCTTCGACATTAAGGTTTTAGCTTGTTTACATGTAGGATGTAGAACTGGTTTCAACATACTTTATGCAGCAAATTCTTTTTACATTGTCCACCATGTTACTTTTTGTCATTGTCCATTGAAGTAAATAACCAGTATTTTACGTTTACACAGTCGTCCACTCTTAGCTTGAATGGGAATGTGTGGCATGCAGTTTGCAAAATAGCAATGCATCCGTCACAGCCATGCATCAAGGCTAAGTGGCTGGTGCATAGAGGGACCAGCCGCTCCAGCTTCAACGTCATCTGCCTCTTTGCTCCGGTGTGCAGACGTACATTGAGGCAAAGTGGTTTATGTGTAGAGAAACCAGGAGCTTCTTTGTCACATCTGGCTGTTTGTTACGGTGTGCAGATGCGCATCGAGGCAAAATGGGTGATGTGTAGAGGGACCAGGAGCTGCTGCTTAACGTCCTTCGCCTCTTTACTACAGTGCACAGCTGTGCATTGATGCTAAGTGGCTTGTGCATGGAGGGCCCAGGAGCTGCAGCTTCACGTCTGCCTCTTCGCTCAGGTACGCAGGTGCGTATTGAGGCAAAATGGCTTATGCATAGAGGGACCAGGAGCTGCTGTGTGACGTAGTCTGTATATTTGCTATGGTGCGTATCGAAGTACAGTGGGGGGGGCTCATGTGTAAAGGTACAATGAGCTGCTGCGTCATGTCGTCTGCCTCTTTACTATGGTGCACAGGCATGCATCAAGGCAAAGTGGCTTATGCATAGAAGGACCAGGAGCTGTTGCTTCACATCTGCTACGATGCGCAGCTGCGTATTGTGGGTGGTGGTGGAAAACATTGCCATCAGATAAAAAATACAGGAGGTTACTCACTAGCTGACCCTGAGGGGGCCTGCCCTGACAAAAAAAAGGGGTCCCTAGTTTGGGACCCCAGTGGTGGTAGAGGGACTAGAGGCTGGTACTTCACGCTGTCTGCCTCTTCGCTACGGTGTGCAGCTGCAATGGATGCAGTGGCATCTCAAAAAGTGCATGCCATGCACTCGCATGTTCAGCCTGAGTGAACGACTGTGTACCTGCTATAGCTTTGTTATTCATAGAATAAACCTAGGCCAAGTTGGATAAATTATAGCTCACCTCATATGTGGTCAGCAAAGAAAAGCCACTTCAGAAAATCTGATGCATTTACTGTCATAATATTCTTATTCATATACATGCTACTGACAAGTCAGATTCTTCACCCTCAGAAATGCCAGAAAAATAACCAAGGGTGCGTCTGCAATAGTCTAGCTTGCTCTTTCTCTGCAGACTTGAGTCAGATGTGTGTTCCATTGCTGTGGGTGGGACAGGTGTGAATCTTTGATTTTAAGCTTGCAACAAGTATGTTATTGTAGTTTAAAGGCAAAACTGTACTAATAATCGCAGCCCCCTGTGGCCTTTATCCCCTTTTAATAGTGTTGCTAGACACTGAATTATTAGTTTACTCTGCACTGTTTCTGTCTAGTTAATGTGCGGAGATGTACATATATTTATATGACTTGGAGTTGTCGACTTTGCACTTAGAAACATTGTAGCGTTATCTGATGTGTTGCTTTCATTTCTTTAATGATTTCTGTAAGGGATCGGTGGGAATGCTAGGCACCATTATTAGTCTGCTCTTTTTGGGTCACCTGTTCAATGCCCAGCTGCGGTCGTCTCCCACTTGCCCTCGGACAGGAGGCGGAGAGACGCGCACAGAGAGGCAGCTACAGCAGCTACAGTGCTTAACGGAAACGTAGGCAGAGAGGGAAAGAAGTCCCCTCTTCCGAGGACTTTGCTGTCGCACTCGAAGACGCGGGGACAGGCGGTTTGTTCTCGTTGCTGTGTCATGTAGGGGGCTCATTTTTATTTAAGGAGCTTTACGAACAGTATACAACTAAGGGGTCCTTAGTACGCTGACTGGACCCATCACCCGGAGGCAGCACAGCTTTGAAACGAGCACCTCTTTTGGAAGAACTGCTTATCGTTCAAAGAAAAAACACTGTCAGGTTGAAGGGTGTAAGGCCCTCTTCCTTGTTTGGGAGCCCATAAAAGTGACAATTATTCAGTGCAGGCGCGCTGAGTGGGGTCTCGTTGAGGATTCCAACCCTGGATGTCAACAATGGTGGGAGATGGCGGCGTTGAAAAAGGGCAAGTGTGTAACAGTGACGGTATGATGTGGAGTGGGAGGATGTGGGTTGGCTCTTCTGATGTGGTCCGCAATGTGCTGACTCGGACGCCAATAATTGCAATAATTGCCCTGTAAAAGGAGCCGCCAAGGATGCAAGCTTTGGGCAATGGTTGCGCACGTGGGACACCGTTTTGATGGGTTCTAATTTTTTTTTTCTTTTTTTTTTCCTAGGGGAGAGAGTTTGGCATGTGACCTAGTGAGCCAATCATTTCGAGGTCCATTCTCTGAATTCTGTTTCTTGTGAAACAAATTTGTTGTCCCTTTTGCATTGCTTGTATTAGGGAGAGGGTGAAGAACTTATGAAAGTGGAAAGACATGCCAAAATGTTTGTTAGCCAGTCATGTGTGAGTTCGTTGTCATTGGGGATGAGAAATGTGGGCGGAGTCCCGAAGTTAATGAAACGGCCCCGCGACCTGGAGAACTTGTTCTGAGCTAGATTTTGATCTCTTTCCTCTTCGGCATAGATCATGGTCATTGTTTCACCTGTTGTAAATACGTACATTCATGTATAAAATTTTCAGTTCATCTTCCTCTCCGTGTGCAAGTTGTTGTGGCCAGATGCAGTAAATTCACTATTTTCATTTCTATATAACGTGCCTTTCTGAAGATGGTGAGCTCTTTTGTCCAATCCTGTAAGAAAGCAGCAAAGCGCTCCCAAATTTTCCACAAAACTGTGTGATATCTTTAATACTAACTGCGGCTTGGTGTCACTCAAAACATGTAGTTGAGGTAGATTTCTTCCCCCCCCCCCTCTTTTTGTTCGTTCAAATGAGGACCAGCGGACACTAACTCTTGCTTTTGTAATGCCCTAGGCCCCGCCTTAAGGCAGTACTCCAATGTCAATACCATTTTTATAGCTATGGCTGTCCAACAGCACTAATGTCTTTTATACACTTCTTTTACTAATCTCTTACCCAAGTGGTGGCTTATACTGCGGGGGCGAAAGTCTCTGGACAGTATGTCTAGATTTTGGACTAGAATCGCGATGTAAACGAGTTGTGACCTTATTTCTCTTGCACACATGAAAGAACTGACGTTCAACTTTCACATCGACAAGTATGGTCCGAGTTTCCTGGTCGATGTGAAAGTTATGTGCTTTGATTGCAGTTTGTGTAGTCCACACACTTGTCCCCGATATTACATAGGGGCAAATTAGGCGCCTTTACAGGGGCAGTTTCTTTGGCGCCCACTACCTTCCCCATAAAAAAGCTACAGTGTTTCTTGTGAGCAGCTGGCTGCATTTATAAATACCATTATTTTTTTTGTAATTTGTTGTGCGTAGTTGAGAAATCCATGACATACATGCACAGCTGGTTGCCAGAATTCTGCAACCATATTTCAGTAACTAACATCCATGCTGCATGCTGCCGGTAATACATCAAGAGCTTGTGGTTGTCAGCTTTTTGTGTTTTGTGTAACTATAAGCCTTGCTATTGTAATGTCACATATAGCGCTGTGGGTAAACAAATAACTTTACTTTTACTCTTGTAGAAGCATGAACACTGCGCAATCACTGCGGCGGGCTATGCTTCCACATTGGGCTTTAGCCACATGTCAAATGTGTATCTTTATTCTGCTGCAGCAGCTTGCATGTTATCAGATAAGTTGCTTCGTCGCAGCTGCTCTAAGGAGACGCTTTCTATACGCTTGTAGCCTAGATGTTGATGTCGATATACCCCCGACACGTCCAGGGAATGTCTTCGGTAGAGGGTACATGGAAACCAGCGAAATGTGCAGTTTACAGAACAAAAAGGTAACAATTTTAAATGATGTTATTATTGATCACTTCTTTTCAGAGCAGGAACAATGACTTTAGAAATCTGCCTGTTAAACCGCCCAAAATGCAGGTTTCTGCCGCCAATGCGTACCTGTGTAATACTGCAATGCTCTGGCTGTGCTTTATGTTCATATACAGCATCCTTTATGCTTAGTTTCTCTGCATGTGCACTCCATGTCTTGGGCATTGCGGAGGGCGCATAGCAGCAAGCATAACATGCCATGTTTGGTCAGGGTGGCATGTTCAAAAAGACGACATAAAAACATTAAAATACTGAATGCCAGGTTCTGGTCAAACTACGTTTGTATCTTTTGTTATTCTGCATGCGTTTTGCTGCAGTTATATGACCTTTCTATATAGTATGTGACAGTTCTGAATGGAGATGCATGCGTACAGTGCCATCTGGAAAAAGCAATTGAGAGAAACTGGCAGTTGCCCTTGGAGATGTGTAATCAAAGTTCAGCACAGATAACTTGAATTTCATTTTCCCTTCTATTGCAGGAGGAGCCCAGCCTGCTCTTTCCATCTTAGGCCTGAAAGACCAGCAACAGCTGATTGAGAAAATGCACAGGATAGTAACTGCTCCTGGAATCCCGGCCTGCGGAGGCCGCCCACAGAGAACTCGATCCTCGCTAATTCCGAAATATTAGGTTTCAATAAATACCTTTTCCTCCACCACCTCCCCAAGGGAAGAGCTGTCACGGCCAAGGATAATTAAAAAAAATTATTCAAGTAGATTCTTAATACTCCAGTTGGCCTGCATTTTACCATGCCATTCCTTAACATCGATATTTTTTTAGTGTAGACTATTTATGCATGCAGTTTTTGCAATAAAGCAAAAAAAAAAATGCTTTACAACCTCGTATGCTGGTATGCCTATGCACTTAGCATGTTTTCAGGAATGGTGCATTTGTGTAAAGCTCAGCTAGCATATGTGCCTCTTTGATGGAAGTTTTAATTGCACACTACTGTTCAGTGCTTTGTGTGTGAAAGTAAAGCAGACAACAGGAAACTTGAACCTGTTTCATATTCTATTGTCTGCTTTACTCTCACGACAAAGGCATTGATCACTAGTATGTGACTGAAATTTCCATGGCACATGCTTGCTGAGCTTTACACGAATGTTATTTGCAAGTTTTTACACCAATAGCGGGCCCTGCAAGCATGTTCCGGGAAACGTCCGAATGTCCGCCTCCGGCTGCCCGTCGGACGTCCGTGGGACGCGATCCGGATCCACGAACGATAGTCCGACGGACGTCCGCTGTACGTATATCGAACATAACCGGACTTCCGTCGGATGTCCGAAGGTCCGAAAACGGACGTCCGTCGGTCGACCGTCGGACGTCTATGGCCGTCTGGGGTGGTAACACAGCCAGCATCAGAACAAAGGTCCTACGTTGTACAAACCGACAGAGGACAAGCAAGACGTACAACGTAGGACCTTTGTTCTGATGCTGGCTGTGTTACCACGCGCCGTGTGATGCAGCTCCAGCAGCTCTACTCTAACACTTAACACATTCCGCTCTGCAACTCAAACGTGGATGAAGAACATTTCTGACCGCGTGGCGGCGCTCGAAACACGCCAGAGTAATCAAGAGGCGTCTGTCGCGCAAATCCAAACGCAATTTCTCGAGCCTCCCCCCAGAGGTCATACGTCACCCGCTACATCTTCCGCGCTCTCCGTCATTGTCCAAAATAGCTGCGACACTCCAAACCATTAAGGCATGGCAGTGGAACTGCAGGGGGTTTCGTTCAAAACGAGACAACCTGCAGTTTCACTTACAGACACTTTCCAGCTGCAACACCCCCAGTGTCATTGCGCTTCAGGAAAGGCTAACGTCAGTCAAGCTCCGTAATTACACTACATACGAACCAGCTACTCCACCACAGACCAGGGTCGCCACACTAGTCCATCGCAATCTAAGTGCGATAGAGCACCCGTTAGAGATAGACGACGTGGACGGTCTCTTGCTGGAGCTCCTCCCCCGCACACGCAAATCACTCAGTCTTTTCATCCTAAATCTCTACAGCCCTCCCTAGTGTCCTCCTGCCCCTCTTCTTGCTGCTCTCCGCAAGGCGATATCGATTAGCTCGAACAACTCACTGCTTATAATGGGTGACTTCAACGCCAACCACATCAGCTGGGGGTACCGCAAAAACTGTCGTAAAGGCACCTCCCTATGGTCATTCATTCAGGACGAAGGCCTCTCCCTGCTTAATGACACCATGTTCCCCACGCGGATCGGGTCAAGTGTTCAACACAACACCAGCCCAGACCTCACACTTAGCAAACACATCCATGACAGCCGATGGGTCAACACAAACAATTCACTTGGCAGTGACCATTATATAATTTCCACAGAGCTCAATATTTCTTCAATTACCCCGCTAAAACGACGAGGAGTTCAAGTGGTGAACTGGGACAAGTTCCGCCAGATACGGAGGCTGGCCCCGGACACCATCACAGACCTCTCTGAATGGACCGACACCCTCACCCGCGATGTCGCCCGCGCTACTTCCACCATTCCCGAGCCCGAGGACACGTCGAGTGCTGATAGCCGCCTTCTCCATATGTGGGAAGCACACGCTAGCCTTCAGCGGCGCTGGCTATGCAAAAGCACAATAGACCTCTTAAACGACGTATCTCTAACCTTGTGTGCGAGATTGAAGCGCATGCACGCGACCTAGCCCATCAACAATGGGGACAACTCTGCGACCGCATGAGTGGCAATTTAGGCCTCAAAAACACTTGGTCCCTACTGAAGCATCTCCTCGACCCGGGTCACTCCAAGGCTACCCAACACAGGAATATCACACGCATCTTGCATCAACTCCCCCTCTCAGACGATGCGCTTATCCAAGCCCTTAAAGATCAATATCTAACCACAACCCCTCCCACGCCTCTTCCCCCGTATTCGGGGAGCCCCAACCCGGAGCTCGACGCGGATATCTCCCCAGCAGAAGTTCGCGCGGCCATGCACAAACTCCGAACCACCTCAGCCCCCGGTGCTGACAAAGTCACTAATAAGATGCTCCGCAATCTGGACGGCTCGTCTGTAGAGGCTGTTGCGGACCTGTTCAATCAGTGCTGGCGAACGGGAACCCTCCCCTCACAGTGGACTCATGCCTGCATAACTTTCATCCCCAAGCCAGGCAAGCCTCTTGATATAAAAACTCTGCGCCCTATTTCCCTTACGTCATGCCTCGGGAAGCTCTTCGAGAACGTAATCCTTGCTCGTCTCCAGGAACACATGGATGATAAACTCCTCTTTCCCCCCACAATGATAGGATTCCGACCCCACCTCTCCACTCAAGATATCATGCTGCAGATCTCAGAAGACATCATTCACCCCCGCAACAGGAAACGCACGCGCGCGGTGCTCGCCCTCGACCTGGAAAAAGCATTCGACAATGTACACCATTCAGCCATTTTGGACGCTCTGTCATCCTTACATGTCGGCCATCGTATTCATCAATACATCTCAGCCTTTCTTCGCCAGCGCACAGCTGAAATCACATTTGGCTCCCTCTGCTCGCCTGTCTTTACCCTGGGTAACCGAGGCACGCCTCAGGGATCTGTGCTCTCTCCGCTTCTGTTTAATATTACTCTCATCCCAATGACAAAGGCTCTGTCAGCCATTCCCGGCCTGTCGCACTCTCTATATGCTGACGACATCACCCTGTGGACCTCCACAGGTAATGTGGGAACCATTGAAGAGAGACTGCAGGCTGGCGCAGATGTGGTGACCTCTCATGCTCAGAGGGTCGGTCTTGCATACTCACCTACCAAATCTGAACTTTTGGTCCTTCACCCGCCTAGGGCGAGAATCGACAAAGCTCCCCCACCTAGAATCGAGGTCACTATTCGCGCCGTCCGAATCCCGGAGGTGGAGAGAGTTCGCATCCTGGGGATGATTCTTCAGAACAATGGCAAGAACACTGCCACGATCACCAAGCTCAGTGTTACCGTTTAACAAACAGTCCGCCTTAGACGAATCGCTAATAAACACAGTGGCAAGCGGGAACACGACCTCCGTCGCCTGATCCAGGCTTTCGTTCTTAGTCGGGTAGTCTATTCATTACCATACCTCTTCCTCTCTCGAGTAGAGGAGAACAAGGCCAACTGCCTTATCCGCCAGGCGTACAAGACGGCCCTCAACCTTCCCCGCCACACGTCGAATGAACGTCTTCTTAAGATGGGCGTACACAATACCCTCGCCGAACTCATCGAGGCTCATCGGTCTGCCCAACTTGATCGGCTCTCCTCCACCTTAGCCGGCCGTGACATTCTTGATGCTATCGGTCTACGTCCCCCTGGATATTACGCCCACACCTTCTCCCTCCCACGCCACACACGAGAACTCCTTACCATTCACCCCCTACCCAAGAACATGCACCCCGAACATCACGTGGCTCGTCGTGCTGCTCGGGCTGTCGCCCTACACAAACACTATGGCACAGAGCCGGAGACCGTCTACGTCGATGCTGCCTCTTGCACATCTTCTCCCGCCTTCGCCCTAGCTGTAGTGTCAAACTCCTCCACCCTTCTTACCGCAGGTACTGTCATCGCTTCCACTTCCGCGGAAGCGGAGGAGGCGGCAGTAGCCTTAGCAATCTCTACTACATCGGCGACCCTCATTTTTACTGATTCGAAGACAGCCATCCGAAACTTTGCGTAAGGACGTGTTTCCGAACCCGCGTTCCAGCTTCTCAGCCAATCTCCCGTTCCTATTTGACCTATTCAGCTTCTCTGGGTCCCAGCCCATGCCGGCCACCCAGGTAACGAGGCGGCTCATTCTTTTGCTCGAGGTTTCGTCAGCAGAGCAGGAGCCGCCGACGCCTGGGGTGACGCTCGAGATCGTATGGTCACATACCACGAGATCACTGTGCACTACCGCGAACAACGTCTTGCCTATCCACCTCCACACAAGTCTCTCACTAAATTGCAGCAGGTGACGTGGCGCCAGCTACAATACCGCACTTTCCTCTCCCCTGCCTACCTCGCCCTTGTTCACCCGGGACTGTTCACGCCAGAATGCACCCTCTGTGGTGCTCCAAAAGCGGATTTTGCTCACATTCTTTATTCTTGCCCTGAGCATCTTCCACCTGCCGAATGGCAACTCACAAACCTCGAGCGATGGGAGGCTGCGGTGTCCAGTTCTGAGCCGGTTGCCCAACGGCAGCTGGTGGACTGGGCTTTGGAAGTCGCCGGGAAACGTCACCTTCCGGCCACGACACGCACCCAAGAGCCATTCCATCCTTAGGATGTCACAGCTAAGGCTCATCTAAATGAAGTTTGTCACCACCATCCTCCGTGTCTGACGCCGCGGGTGGTGTTAGCACCTTTGGCGTCGCAGGTGGAGGTGTCGGTTTAGCTACTTGTTTCGCGGGGGGAGCCTGTGGAGGCGGGGGAGCCCCGGAATTTGGCTGTGATTTGGATTGGTGAAAGTCCTGGGTGAGTTTCTTAATTATCTCCCTCAGTTCCTCAACTTCCTTTCTTAACTTTTCTATTTCTTTATCTTTTTCTTTGTTTTCCTCATCTTTAGCCTGGGGAACCCCACTGCTGAAACTCACGGTTTTACTGTCCCCGCTCGGGCTTCGCTTTTGGGTGGCCGACGGGTTCCTTGGGTCCCTGGAGTTAGCCGTGACTCTAGATTTGGACCCCGACCTGGACTTGGATCCGGACCGCTTCCTGCTGCTGCGGGAGCTTGAACGGTGACGTCGGTTGGCGTCCTCCAACTGCGGGAAGTCCCCGCTCTGCGCCCGGAAGCCTCCGTCCCTGTCTTGAGAATATCCGCGTTGGTCACGGTGGTCTCCTGAATTTCGAGCATCCGCTGCGGTCGCTCTCAGGTGTGGTGTTGGGATATTGCTGCTGCTCGTTGTGCTGCTGCTGCTGCTCGGCAATTTTCTGCTCCCATTGACGTTTTTTGGTCTGGTAGGGAGTCCTGTAGAGTTCTCTGCACTTCTTGTCGCCAAGCGGATGGTCTTTACCGCACAGCTGACATTTTATTTAGCAGGCGTGTCCCTGATCTGGGCGCTCTTTTCCGCATCCTCTGCACTTAGTGTTATTCGGATCTGGGCAGCCATCTTCGCGGTGCCCTAGGCGCCCGCACGCGTTGCAAATAATACACATCTTTGCCATGTAAGTGACAGTTTCACCCACCTCGGAACCTCTGGTTTTTCAAACAGTATGAGCACGGTGGTCGAGCTCCTGCCCAGGCGCCTGGCTCCTAGCACGGGGGGGGGGGGGGGGTTGCCTTTGATTGTGCGTAGCCGTTGCACTATTTCTTCCTCGGTGATGCGAAGGGGAATGTCGTGTACCACCCCCTTACCGCAGTCTTCGGGCATAGCGACGTACGCCGTGATTTCAGTTTTCTGGCCCTCGAATTCGAGGACGCGTAGTGCGACGTATTTTCTTTTCTGTTCTTCGCTGTCTGTTGCGATGAGGATAGACTGCTGTTTTGTGTTGACCGAGAAGGTGTCTTCCGCGGCCTCTCTCATGTTTATATTCACGGTGCGAGCGATCAACTCCGCAAGTTCAATGTTGCCGTACTTAATAGGCGGCTGACTCCTCCCTGTGGGCGGAGAATTATTTTGTCAGTTCCGTCGGGTATCTTGATCGATTGCCTTTCAACCGACTTTGCTGCCAATCTTTTTCCAGCGAGCTTGGACGCGGCTCGCTCTCTCCCTTGATCATCGATGACGCTGCGTTCCTCGTTCTCAAGTGGCACCGCCTTTCCTCTTTTCTTAGCAATAAACCACTGGCCAGGTTCTTTCAGCTCCGCAGGGTCTATGCTCGTTCCCTCCACAGTTTCCATCATTTTCGTCGAAATTCTAAACGGCCGGGGGTGCCTTTGTTTGCCTAGGCCTAACTAGGCCTAGTGTCCCCCGTGGCTTGCGAAGTTCTTCAAAGCCTCAAAAATGTGCGAAAGAATCGGCCCACCTTGGAGTCATGATAATCCGCGGTGAGCGCTTCCTGAATAGAGTCGAATCCCAGAAAATTTCCGTAATCCAGTGGCCGAAATAGAGCGCAAGCGTTCGTGGTCGATGAAGCCCATCGATTGCACGCCCGCTCTCCAGCTTGGTCTACTCGGCAGCTGAGATCTCAGCGAGAGCGTGCGCCTGGGCGTTTCCGCTGAGCGACTCGTGGGCTGGAGCCCAAAGAAGTAAGCGAGATGTGGAAGAGGGTACTGTAGAACGTAGAATGTGTAACGCGTGGCAAGAGATACGTACGGCTAGCATCGTAGTTGCGGATAGCCTGTTGAGAATCACTGATAACGACTCTGGTATTAGGGTCGGCTAGCGTTAGCGCAATGGCAACCACCTCAGCTGCGGTGACTGTTACAGCATTGCGAATGCTGCAGGCTGTGTACCAGCTGCGGTGAGGGGCGAGAGCTATCGCCACCATCGCTGGTCCTGATGAGCGTTTCTCGAATTAACGAGCCCGGTCGACCCGTATCTCGGTGTGGCGTTCCGGGTGTATCCGTTTAGTAATGGGAGGGATTAGGCAGTACAACTTGGGGCCGCTCTGCGCATGCGCAGCGGTAACTGCAGTGCTGTCGCACAAAGCGTAATCGTGGTATGTCATCTGGCGAGAGGAAAACATAAAAATAAACACTCTTCGCTAAAATACAAAAAGGGAAAATTTTTGAAGTATAACTCGTGCAAATATTTTTTTTTTATTTTGGATACAAATTGTTTCAATTTATGATTTGATGATGATGATAATGGCAGACGAACAGGTCAACTGAGCGCCCTTAACGGCGAGAAAGGTAACGAAAGTTGGCACACGCGGACCATGTTTTTTGTGGTCTCTATTTCAATATCGGTCTTGGTCATGACCCTTGTAACTGTTTCAACTGACCGCTGCATGGCGCACACGAGTAAAAAAAGTTTCGGTTCCGAAAATAGAGCAGTACCATAGCCAGATGGGATGGCAAGCTGATGCTGTTTAGAGTTCATGTATATGCTCCATATACAGGAGTACTAATGCTGTTTGCAGTGTTACGTTATTGCGTTCTGTTTTCAGAGCTTAAGTCAGGCGGGTCTCGGGGCTGTTGAGACCCTTCACCAGTATTCAAGCTTCTGAGACCTCCCGCTTCTGCAGTATGGTGAGACATAACTGCAGTACACTCTAACTGCAGGAACACGAACAAGGCAGCCATTCTTTAAGGCGAAAGCCTTTAATGGCTTATACTGTCGTGGACAAAGCGTGTCCCGCTTTTGCGGCGTTCTGATTGGCCGAGGCGGGATGCGTCCCTGTCATCTGCAACGCCACACTTGAACGCGCGCTAAGGAACGCCACGCGACAGGAGCGATGAAGTACCGTCCAAACGGAAACTTGCCGGAGAAAGTGTGATAGATACTGCGCCTCTACTTTCCTGTAAACCAATTACAATTATAGCACTGCAACTAATGCCGACAAGAGGCTAACGATGGAAGGCAAATTATAGGATAGGAAGGGTACGCTGTCAGAGACCCTCTAAGTTTAAGACGAGGCCCCGTTTAATCGCTCATACTGTCGTGGACAAAGTGTGTTCCGCTTTTGCGGCGGCTGTCGCGTGGCGTTCCTTGGCGCGCGTTCAAGTGTGGGAATGCAGATGGCAGGAACACTAGGCGACTTCTGGAAGAAAAACGCAGTAGCCCCCCCTCCCCCCCCCCCCCGTCTTTCTTGTTTACCACTCAAGAAAAGATGCTTTGAGTGGTAAACAAGAAATGCAATCCGCCCTTCGCCTGCGTTCTGAAGGCACTAGCGGAAGAAGTGAAGTTCCCATTGGACTGTTTGCCGAGATGTCTAAATCCGGACTGACATGGCGGGCGTGGCGCCGTAAGGCTACCATACACGAATAAAAAGCAGGCATCCAGAAAGCCTATCGACCCCTGTTGAGTGGTATATCAGGGACAATTAAGCTCCCTAACACTTGTGTTAAAACAATAGTAGGCGAACACCAGCGCTGCGCACTCTGCTTGCAGCAAATGAAGAAGGTAGCGCAGAGCCAGCAGCCGGCAGCAGACAACGAAGGGAAGACGAACCGACCTTTGAACGCGGCTGGCCGAGTGCCGCACGGCATTCCAGTTCCGTACGCCCTGCCCTCAAAAATTGGCTGACGTTTAGCTCGGTTAAGCCCGGATATCAGAAGCGGAAAGATTCGGCGATGCCATGTTACGCGCATGGCATTACTTACCGGTCTTAAATCTCGTAGGTGCCACAGTCTTTTGACCTCAAACTCAGTCTTATACATCTTTGTAGCACCAGCGCTTTCACACACTTTCAATGTGTATTTTCTACACCGGCGACTGTTGAGTACTTCGTCGATGGCCTCGTCACTTTCACTGTGCTCGCTGTTAAAACTGGTTGTAGTTGAAAGCCGTCCTTTTGTCGTTTCGTCAGGCGCTCCTCTCTTTGCTTATTGCTTAAGGGTCTCCACTGCTCGTTTGTCTCGACGCCTCTCATTATATCGTTCTTTTCTGCGTTCGGAATCTTCATTAGTTGTGCTCGCCGAACTCGAACGACGCTCAGCGTCTCTTTGTCGCCGTGTAACAAAGCGAGCTTCCCGCTCTTCCGGCGGTTCAGCAGCTTGTTGAGCCCTACGTCTGGCATTTCGCCGCTCCTTCTCGGCCAATTTCCACGCCACCACTTCAGTATCGTCATCTTCCATGGCCGCCTGCGCTCCCTTTAGAGAGCTCCTAGATATATACCGACCGCTCCGACCACAGCAGGGTATCTGGAGCAGCGCGCGCACGGTGAGCGCGGCGGCAGCTAAAGGTCAACCGGAAGCGCCGGCATGCGCCTCTAATCTGACGTCACGTGGTTCTCGCAGAGCTGCGGCAGCGGCAGCTCGACCACGTGCGCCTCTCCTCTGACGTCACACAGTTTCGTGTATGCGCAGCTGTGGCATTTTCTGGCGACGATGCCACGCTCGCCCCGGAGTTGACTAGCCTAGTAAAGCTTTTCAAAAATGAGGGTATTTGTACAAAGAAAGGAAAGAATCATGATTCCAGAACATAGTGTAATGAATGGCAATGCAGAAATCTTAACAGTACGCATAATATTCTAGCAATCACGGTGTACCGTCCTCGATTGATAGTAATTGGTTCAGAGGAAGGGAAAGGCGCAATATCTATCACACTTGTTTCTGTGGACACCTGAACCGTGCCGTAAGGGAATGAAGGAAGGTGGGAGTGAAAGTGGAAAAAGAGGAAGAGCTAGGAGCCGTAGTGATGGGCTATGGAGTAATTTCGGGATCTTTAACGTGCGCATTGCCCCGCCGGGGTGGTGCAGTGGTAAGACGCCCGACTACTGTGCCGGAGTTCCCGGGTTCCAACCCGACCGCGGCGGCTGCGTTTCGATGGAGGCGAAACGAAGTGGCGTCCGTGTGCTGTGCGATGTCAGCGCACGTTAAAGATCCCCAGGTGGTCGAAATTACTCCGTAGACCTCCACTACGGCTCCTCTTTCTCTCTTTCCACTTTCATTCCCACCTCCCTCCCTTCCCTTACGGCGCGTTTCGGGTGTCCACAGAGCAAGTGTGACAGTTACTGCGCCTTTCCCTTCCTGTGAACCAATTTATATTTAACGTGCGCTGACATCGCACAGCACACGGACGCCTCTTCGTTTCGCCTCCATCGAAACGCAGCCGCCAAGGTCGGGTTCGAATCCGGGTACTCCGGCACAGTAGTCGGGCGTCTCACCACTGCACCACCCCGGCGGGGTCAAAAATGAGGTGACAAGAGACTGGAGGGAACGTAAAACCCAATGGAGGATACGCTACATGTGCGAGGTACCATACTCGATTGCAGAAAACAGTGTGGACAAGGTAGCGTTTCTCCAGCATGGTATAGTTCAAAAGCACTAGCCGTTGCCAAGAATTCGGATTATGTCGCTATGTGTAATTTTGTAGGGCGCTATGAGGCGCGCTTCTGGCCTACCAATTAAAATATATTTACTTTTGCCAAAATTCAGAGCAGCCCCAGACACCCTGTCTAATCTGCCAAAAAGATAAAGGCAATGCTGCAATCTCGCTTCATCACAGATGCAATGCAATGTCCTTCGCGTAAGCAGTTACTCGCAACGTCTGACATCCTGGGAGAGGGAGGCCACGGATACTTTGGTCTCTAACGATGGTCCTCAAATAAGGTTCTAATTACGTTTCGATGGAGGCGAAACGAAGAGGCGTCCGTGTGCTGTGCGATGTCAGCTCACGTTAAAGATCCCCAGGTGGTTGAAATTACTCCGTAGCCCTCCACTACGGCTCCTCTTTCTCTCTTTACACTTTCACTCCCACCTTCCTTTCTACCCTTACGGCGCGGTCGAGGTGTTCACAGAAATCACCCCGCCGGGGTGGTGCAGTGGTAAGACGCCCGACTACTGTGCTGGAGTACCCGGGTTCGAACCAGACCTCGGCGGCTGCGTTTCGATGGAGGTGAAAGGAAGAGGCGTCGTGTGCTGTACGATGTCAGCGCACGTTAAAGATCCCCAGGTGGGCGAAATTACTCCTAGCCCTCCACTATGGCTCCTCTTTCTCTCTTTACACTCACTCCCACCTTCCTTTCTACCCTTACGGCGCGGTCGAGGTGTTCACAGAAAACACCCCTCCGGGGTGGTGCAGTGGTAAGACGCCCGACTACTGTGCCGGAGTACCCGGGTTCGAACCCGACCTCGGCGGCTGCGTTTCGATGGAGGCGAAACGAAGAGGCGTCGTGTGCTGTACGATGTCAGCGCACGTTAAAGATCTCCAGGTGGTCGAAATTACTCCGTAGCCCTCCACTACGGCTCCTCTTTCTCTCTTTTCACTTTCTACCCCTCCTTCCTCCCTTCTCTGACGGCGCGCTTGAGGTGTCCACAGAAAACAAGTGAGACAGTTACTGCGCCTTTCCCTTCCTATAAATCAATCCTCTGGAGCATCGCCCCGATGTGGTGTTACCGTCAGACAGAAGAGCGGGAAGAAAAAGCGTTCAAGCGTAACACCAATAGTCTGGCATTACGGGATAGAAGACCTGAAACGAGTTGCTGCGAAGAGAGCGGACGCATTTCACATGGGCTCCGCGTTTGTTCGACTTTTTTGGCAGCTTTTCGAAGTTTTCACCCGGATTTGTTCTCTCAATCAAGTGGCGGAATACGCAAGGACCACGGCGACACCAATTTTGGGCAAGTGGACCTCTTATTCGTCATTTTTTGGCTTTTCAAGACCCGCGTTGCTCGTGGGGTACCTAAGCCTAACGGACGCTTCGACGAGCTAAGCCTAGGGAACCGACTGCGTCCTCACGGGCCCTACCCGAGGCCGCTCGCTGTCGAAGAATTTAAGCATGGAGGCCCCACGGGCAACGGTTGTAGCGTCTGCGGAGACGCCGGCAGAAGAGAGAAGTACCGAGGGAACGCAACGGCATAGCAGCTCGCAGAGCTGCTGCGCCGGCCCAAACATGACACAACCACGGGCAGCGGTTGCAGCATCGGCGGAGACGCCAGCAGAAAGAAGAAACGGAGCCGTATCAGCCGCGGCAACTACCGGAAGTGACGAACAGCCAACGTTGTCTGCTGCAAATCAAGAAGAAAAAAGTGCTCCCAACGCTGGCGAAGAGGACGACGAAAAGATGGACGTCGGCGCTTTCGACGATAAAGGGAAAGACCAAGGGGGCTGGTGCCGCTCCATAGGCGGCAGATATTTTCCAGAGGAAGAAGTGGCAGAAGTATTAACAAGAAGAAGGGAACGAAAAACACTAAACCTGAAGAAAAACAAAGCCATGGCAGAGAGGATGGTCGATAAGCTGCAAGTTCGCCTACCATCGGGAACAGAGAAGATTGTTCTACGACCAGCGGGAGGAATCGACAACATAAAGAAGAAGCTGGGGGTTTTTGCTGGAGACGCTATACTGGAGGCGGCCGGTCTATCCCCCATGGCAGAAGAGGACATTGTCTTCAACAAAAACAACCAGACGATCCTAATATCAACCCCGGACAAGGAAAGGGCAGATGCTTTCACCAAAATCAAGAACATCCGAGTCGGAGAACAAGATGTTGAAGTGACTGGCCACCCGGCGATGCCCGAGGGGGCAAAGGCGTCATCTACGGGATTAATCTGCAGTTGACGGAAGAACAAATACACAAGGCGTTGAACAACCCACGGAACCCAACGTATACGGCAGTAAGAAGACTAGGAAGGACGTCCGAAACAGTCATCATTAACTTCAAAGAACTAGAAGTACCAAGGGCCGTAAAATTCTTCAGTCAATAGATTCCATGCAGCCTATATAAGAAGAGTACGACGTGTGCTACGCATGCGGAAAGATTGGGCACAGGCAAGACGTCTGCCCAGATCCAACCAGCACCCGCTGCCGAGGCTGCGGGCTAAGAAATCAGCCAGAGGAGCATTCCTGCGAACCGAAGTGTCTTCTCTGCGGGAAAAAGCATCAGTTAGGGGACCCGACATGCAGGGAACTCTACAGGAAGCCTCACTGGGTTAAACAACTCGACGCGGCCCAGGCTGAGGCTAGGGCCGAACAAGAAAAGAGAGGAGCGACCACGGGCAGAGGCAGGCCTCCAACGAAGGTCATACTTCCACCTGCGGCCAAAAAACAACAATCCGAGTCCAGGGACACAAGTGCACTCAAGCCGCCACCCAGAGACAACCAGACTCACTGGCCGGACCTGCGGGAACCAGGAGAAAAGAGGACCCACTCTGGTATGCCTGTCAGCTTCGCAAGCGCGGTCTCCCATGATATGACACCAGAATTAGAGGCACAGGCCAATATGTTTAAAACCAACTCAAAGATCAAGTTGGGCAGCTAACGAACACTACAGTGCGAGCTACGCAGGCGGCGCAAAAAAGACCGCTTACCCCTGTCCAGAGAATAGCTGCCCCACAGGCGCAGCATAGAGGTAGATACGGTAGGCACTGCAAAGAGGAAGGCAGAGGATCATGAGACGGCTCAACCCGAGAGAAACAAAAAGATGCACAAAAACATTAACGAGAGCGAACTAGAAGCACGCCTCAAGGAACACGTGGAAAGCGTACTAAGCAAACTAAGCGATATCATAGATAAGAAAGTCCAGGCTATAACAAATCAAATGAACTCGCTTCTGACCGTGCTAGGAGGCGAAGAAAGAGCTCATCCCGATCCGAAGCCTCCCTCGAGGCCGGAAGCCCCGTTCTCTCACTCATCATGGACAAGACAGGGACCATAATTTGGCAGTGGAACTGCAGGAGCTTCAAAAAGAAAAAAGCATTGCTGCAACAGTACATTCTAAATCAAGGAGAGCCTCCGCTTGCTGTGGCGTTACAAGAAACAGGAAAACCCCCAGTCAAAATTTCAGGGTAGCGCACATTCGACAGCGGAAGAGGGGACAAATCTAGAGTAGCCACCCTAGTCAAGAATAACATTGTGGCAATTGAACATGACGCAAGTACGGATGAAGTGGAGGCCGTACTCGTAGAAATTCTCACCGGCAAAAAGAATAGGGGAAGCATATTCGTCCTGAACGCTTATAGCCCCCCTCGTCACAAAAAGGCACAGTTTGAGGCGACATTTAAGAAAGCGTTGAGGACAGCAAAATCATGCCCTCTGCTCATAGTGGGGGATTTTAACGCAAATCATCTCGAATGGGGCTACTCCAAAATCGACAGGAAAAGTAGAATTCTGTGAGAAGCGATTCAGAAGACAGGACTATCGCTATTCACGGATCCGAACGAGCCAACCAGAACGGGCAACAGCATCTGCTGTGACACATCACCGGACCTAACACTAGGACACAGGACGGGCAAAACGTCGTGGAAAAACACGGGCGAAAATCTTGGCAGCGATCACTTTATAATCGAAATCCAAATTGATAGGAAACTAGGGCTGCCCATACATAATTCAAAACAGGCCACGGCAACTGACTGGGACAAATTCAGGGATATCAGATCAACAGCAGACTTAGGCGAAATCGGAAACATAATAGAGTGGACGTCAACCGTTGTCTCACGCGTAAAACAGGCCACCGAAACAATAGAGGGAAATGACCTCCCATTCCGATTAGACAACAAACTTAGAAATATGTGGAACCGAAAAACAATTCTCGAGAATAAGCTAAAGCGCCAGAAATGGAACAGGAAGCTCAGGAAGAAAATAGCCGAGCACAATAGAGAAATAGAGAGCTACGCATTCAAACTAGAAGAGAAAAGGTGGGATCAAAAATGCGACGAGCTAGAGAAGAATATGAGCCATCCCAACATGTGGCGGATGCTGCGTCAACTCATAGACCCCACCAACACCAAACCCACGCCAACATTGAGCAAATCAAGGCCAGATACAAATTTAACGGAACCCATGAACAGCTCATCGACCGACTTAAAGACATATATATAGGCCCCGCATTCCCGGCAGTGGATAAACAATATCAGGGGGCGGAGAATCCGCTACTGGACGAACCCATTCTAGTAGCAGAGGTCAGAGCCGCGCTCTTTGACCTCAAAAGAAACACAGCACCTGGGCCAGACAAGATAACCTACGGCATGCTTAGGAACTTAGACAACTCTATAGTTCACCTTACAGCATATTCTAACAAAGTTTGGGAATCCGGGGACGTCCCTAAACACTGGAAACATGCCAACATAATTTTAATCCATAAGAAGGGCGAAATCCCGGGTATAGAAAATCTCAGGACAATTTCACTGACCTCGTGTCTAGGCAAATTAATGGAGAAGGTCATTCAGACGCGACTAACTCGATTCGCGGAAGAAAACAGCATCGGGCCCCACGAGATGGTAGGTTTCAGACCACACCTTAGCGCTCAAGATACCATGCCAAGGCTCAAACACGATATAATAGACAAACAAAAGACCAAAGATACAAGAGCAATATTGGGCATAGACTTAACCAAAGTGTTTGATAATGTCAGCCACTCGGCAATCCTTGACGGCCTGTCAGATATTACGTAGGGAAGAGGACCTTTGATTACGTCAAATCATTTCTCAAAGACAGAACAGCAACTCTGCATATGCAGAGCCTCAGCTCGGAAGAGATTAAATTAGGAAACAGGGGCACCCCACAAGAGGCCATCTTATCCCCCTTCCTATTTAATCTAGTTATGAAAGACCTCCCGCGCAAATTAGGAAGCATCGAAGGGCTAAAAACGAGCGTTTACGCAGACGACGTCAACGTTTGGCTCAATGAGGGCAGCGATGCGTCTATCGAGGAAAGGCTCCAGCGGGCAGCCGACATCATAGACCTCCATGCCAAAAATAAGGGGCTGAGCTGCTCCCCGAGAAGTCGGAACTACTAATCATCAGGCCTCGGACGAGGACAGCCAGCGCATCTCCTCCCAGAATCTCGATAGAATTGAACGGGAAAGAAATTGTGCAAGTAGATGAGATCCGTATTCTGGGCATGCTCATAAGCAAAACAGGAAACAATCCCACGACTATAGCTAAGCTAGACGCGCATGCAAACCAAGTGGTAGGCATCATTAGAAGAATCTCGGCCAGAGGTAGAGGGCTAAAGGAGAAGAACAAGTTGAGGCTGGTCCAGGCCTTTATCTTGAGTCGGATCTGCTACTGAAACCCATTCCTTAACATCAAAAAAGCAGACAAAAACAAGTTAGACGCCATAATAAGGAAATGCACGAAACGAGCACTGGGACTCCCAATCTCGACCTCAACCCTGGCACTAGAGGGAATGGGGGTGCATAACACATGGGAAGAGTTAGCAGAAGCAACGAGAACGGCGCAACTCGAACGTCTAAGTCTAACTGAGACAGGGCAGCAAATTCTAAGCTGGGTAGGACTACAAGGGAACAGAGGCACTAAACACCAGACGTTCCACATTGAGTCCAAAATTAGGAAAGCCCTCACGATCTCACCGATACCCAAAAACATGTACCCACAACACGATCAGAAAAGACGCCAGCACAGAGCCAAACACTTGGTAACAAAACTAAGCAGAATGCCACCCGAGACGGTTGCCTACACAGACGCCGCTTTCGACGATGACGGGAACTCTGTCTCGGTGGTAGTCGACGGGTCCAGAATAGAGCAAGGCAAGATATATACAAGCGGAGTAGACGCCACGGCAGCGGAGGAAGCGGCGATCGCCCTAGCGTGCGTTAGTACGAACGCGAAGGTGATCATCAGTGACAGCAAATCAGCAATAAGGAATTTCTGCAAAGGCAAAATATCACACTACGCGTTGAACATATTATCGAAAAACAACATAGACAGAGGGATCACCCTAACCTGGGCCCCCGCTCACACCAACATACCAGGAAACGAAGCGGCCAACGCCCTTGCCCGAGCGCTCATTATCCGGGGGGGACGCCGGCCTCAACCTAACTTTCAGGTCGAGACGCTCGCGACCTACAACGAAGTCATTGAGCACTACAAGTTAGGACGGCGGAAATATCCACCCCCAGATAGGTCCCTGACATCCACAGAGGCAGTCACCTGGCGCCGCCTGCAAGCCAAGAACCACATGTCTCCCAGATGGAGATACCTCACGCAAACTGGAAATCCGGAGGACCAATTCTGCAGATTCTGTAGTGATATAGGAACTTTAAAACATATCCTCTGGGAGTGCAGCCACTCCCCGGGCTACAATTTATATTCAAGGACGCGGAAGCATGGGAGACCGCGCTTCATAGCGAAGACCCGGCGACACAGGCCAACATTGTCCGACTGGCAACCGAAGCGGAGAACCGCTTTGTCTACTAGCCCCGGCCTCTTGGGGTGACATCGGGCTCCCTGGATGCCTGCGAGCGGTGCCGGAGCTTTGGTGTCGCCTCCTCCCGACAATAAAAGTTTTCACCACCACCTACGGGATAGACTACATGCAGCCTGAAAGTCAGTTGCGGGCTCGCTCGTAGTAGGGCTTCATTCGCACCACATGCACAACGTCACTGCACTTGCCGTTGTGCGATGAATAAGCCGGCGAGGCTGGTACAACTTCATACGTTACGTCGCTGAGGCGGCGGACAACAAGGTAAGGGCCGAAGTAGCGGCGCCGTAACTTTTCGGACAGCCCGCGGCGACGAACGGGCGTCCAGATCCACACATAGTCGCCCGGGTTGCAGGTAACGTAGCGGCGTCCAAGGTTGTATCGGTTAGCATCAATCTGCTGCTGGCGATGAATACGCTGTCTGGCCAGTTGCCGTGCTTCTTCCGCGCGATGAACATAGGTGGCGACATCGACGTCAAGTTCAGTCTCACTGTCAGGAAGGTCCAACCCGCGATACATTAGTGGTGCGGGGAGTCTACTCCAATTAGACTCAACTACACTCTGTCAGGAAGGTCCGCGGGTAGCACAGCATCCAAGAGGGTGGTTACGTGGCGAACGAAGACAAATTCAACGGAGTGAACCACGTCGTTTCTTGTTGCGCGGTATTATACGCGAATGTTGCGTATGGAAGAATTTTGTCCCTTGTTTTGTGCTCGACATCAACATACATGGAAAGGAGAGTATTCTAGTACACTATAATGGAAAGCATGTCGGTCAATGTCCTGTTGAGGCGTTACACCAAGCCATTTGTCTGTGGGTTGGTAGGCCGTTGTACGTATATGGCTGGTGGATTTCTATGGATTTTGGGCCGTAACTGGGATGGCACAACAAGCAGAAACGTCTCCCTGGTGCTGTCAAAGTTGCGCTTGTAGAGCACTCCACGCCGTAGAGTGAATGACCGCAGCCCACGACGAAACGAACGGGGCACACTAGCATTAACACCCTCCAGGTACTCAATGAGTGGCGACAACTCAGAGTCGGTCTGTTGAAGTTGCGCCATACGAGAGATGCTGACGGCACAAAGGATATGACAATCTTCGTGATGTCTTGCGTAGCCCGTTCCACAGGTGCTCGTGATAAACAGTCTGCGTCTTGGTGCCGCCGGCCCGACTTATAGACGACTGTCATGTCGTACGCCTGTAACCGGAGGCTCTACCTGGCCAACCGCCCAGAAGAATCTTTAATGCTGGCTGGCTAGCCAGCATAGCGAGTGATGATCACTGACAGCACGAAACGGTCGCCCGTAGATGTACGGTCGGAACTTACTCAGAGCCCAGATGACGGCAAGACACTCTTTTTCTGTCGTCGAATAGTTCCTTTCCGGACGAGAAATTGTACGGTTCGCGTAGGCGACGACTCGTTCTGCACCATCCTGCCACTGTGTGAGGATCGCTCTGAGGCCGACATGGTGTCACGAAATCGGCGCCCATTTTCATCAAGCCGGTACGGCGCGAGGCCCGCACGGCGTCGCGTGGAAGGCATGGAGAGAAAAGCCCCCTTCCCCGCGCGGGAGAGCGCGTAGCTTTGTACGCGTTGCCGTCACCCTCTTTTCCATTGCCCGGGGAGGACGGTGGTTCATCGGACTGGAATCAGCCAGAAATTTCCAGCATGTTCTATGGGACCTGGCCAATGGCGACGCGCGGCTCGACGGGAGGAAGAGAGAGCGCTATAACCAGCGAAGCTAAGTGTGTGTGCGCGCTAGCTTTGACGCGTGCTAACAAACAGACGCGGCGCGCCCTATTTAAAGAGACCGCGCCGTTTGATGAGTCAGTCAGTCAGTTCGTCAGTGTTTTGCGACGTATTCGCCTGTGCTTCGGCTGGACTCCCGGGGATCACCCGCTGCTGGCAAGCCCACGGACTTTCAAGGGAGCGGCGCTCGTCGCGTATGGCGGCCACATCGTGACTCTTGAGGCGTCGGACTGCAACAGTTCCGGTGAACAATTTGGTGTTTGTTTATGTAACTCTCTCGTTTTTGATCTGTTGTAAAGCCTGTGTTATTGAATCATTCTGTAGTTGCATGCTTAGCGTTTGTATTCTGTGAACCTCTCGTCTATTGTATTTCACGTGATCTTGTGTATTCAATTGTATCGTCTCTTGCTCTACATAAATTGTGTTTTGTTTATTACTTCTGACTCCGGTCCTTACTCTGGTTTGAACCGGCGACAGCTGGGCACCAAACGACCACCCCCTTCTGTCACTACTAGGTAGTTGAATTCCGGCTGAGCTTGCCACGCAAGTCGAGGGCATCTCCTTTGCGACCGGAACAGCTACCCCCACTCACTCTAAGGGTGTCTGGGAGTGTGCGCACCGTTAAGGGCGCATCGTTAATAATAATTCCCCCTAATTATTAACGGGTGACACATGGCTGGCGTCAGTGTGGATATCTGTGTCTGCATTCTCGTCAAAATGAGCTAGTATCGGTGGACTTTGCAGGCGGCGACGGAGTTCCTTGAAGGCTTCGTCTTGGGCACTCCCTCATAAAAAAGGGTGTGTCACCTCGAGTCAAGGCTGTCAATGGCTCAGTTAGGCGAGAAAAATATTTAAAAAAGCGGCGGTAATAGGAGCAGAGGCCCAGAAAATGTCGGAGGGCCTTCTTGTCGGCTGGGCGTGGGAAACTGGAGACGGCGGAAGTCTTGTCGGGATCTGGGAGAACACCTTGTGCGCTGACCACATGTCCCAAGAAACGGAGCTCCTCGAAGGCGAAATAACATTTATCTGGCTTAATAGTTAATTGCGCAGACTGAAGCGCTTGAAGAACAATGCGCAATCGTTACAAGTGTTGTTCTAAACTAGACGAAAAGATGACCACGTCGTCCAGACACACAAGGCATGACTGCCACTTCAGACCAGCTAAAACAGTGTCCATCATGCGTTGAAACGTGGCCGGCGCAGAGCAGAGCCCAAGCGGGAGCACCTTAAATTCGTACAGACCGTCGGGCGTCACGTAAGCTGTTTCCTCGCGGTCTCGCTCGTCCACCTCGATCTGCCAATATCCGCTTTTCAGATCTAAGGAAGAGAAGAACCTGGCGCCTCGGAGTCGGTCAAGCGCATCATCGATCCTGGGTAGTGGCTACACGTCCTTTTCAGTAACCTGATTCAGTTTCTTGTAATCAACGCAGAATCGTAACGTGTTGTCTTTCTTTTTCACCAGGACGACCGGCGACGCCCACAGACTTGTTGACGACTGTATAACATTGTCTGCAAGCATTTCATCGACTTGCACTCTAACAGCCTCCCGCTCTTAAGGCGAAACACGGTATGGACGCTGACAAACTGTTGGCGTGGGTGGATCGATGACGATGCGATGCTTGGCTACCGGCGTACGTCCGACCTTGGACCTCGTCGCGAAGCAATCTTTAAAATCAAGTAGCAGGGACGACAGAAGGTTCGTTTGGTGAGGTGACAAACCCGGGTTGATTCTAACCTTCTGAAGGGCGTTGTGTGCAGCGGCGTCCTCATGAAGATTCATCTCCACGGGGCACAGATTCGGCAACCAATCTACATCATGGAGGAAGGCAACAGCCGTTCTCTTCGCGAGGGGTTGATTTTCATTGGTGAAATTCGTCAGGAAAATTGTCGCACAGCCGTCATTCAGGTCGACAAAACCACGCGCAATACCCACTTCCTTCTCGAGCAGCAGCGAAAGGTTACTGTCCGCAATACAATTCGTAGTCGTGTAACCAGTCGTTCCTGACACCAGTACACTGGACCGTGGTGGCAGCATTACGTCGTCTTCGCCAATACGCAGAGCGTTGACTCCAGGGTCTTCTGTGTCACTGTGCGCCAAGGCTTGCTTTTTCGAAAATGTTACTCGTACTCGGGCCTCGTGTAGGTCGATCATAGCACCGTTTGCCTGTAGAAAGTCAAGGCCCAGGATCAAATCCCTCGAACATTCGCGCAAGACGACGAATTCACCGACGTAGACGAAACCGCGGATGCCGATTCGGGCTGTGCACCTTCCGGCCGGGCTAATGAGGTTACCTCCAGCCGTGCGAATGCTAGGGCCCAATCACGGCGTCAAAACGTTGCTCAAGTCCTGGGCGAATAATCTGCCCCAGTATCAAGTAAAGCGACAGCGTGAGTACCGTCCATTGCCGCACACAAATCAGAGGTAGCACGTGGGATGCTGTCGCAACCCAGCCCCTATGAAAAATCAGCGTTTCGGCATATCGGCGACATAGGATCTTCGGCTTTCCCGACAGCAGCGGCCTTGCCTCCGGAGACCGCTGGAGAACGGAGAACGCCTCTCAGGATAGCCGGCGTCTCGGCGAGGACTTGGGGAACGGTAACGCCGAGGAGACGATGATCTAGAGTCATAACGGCCGTATGCTCCAGGCCTCTGACGAGCCGACAGGTGAGCTTCAATTTCGAATGGTCGTTCGCTGTTCCGTGGGTAAGGATCATCGGCCGCGATAGCACGCAGGCCCACTCGGCGATATGGGCAAGCCCTGTAAAGATGACCCGCCTCACTACAGTGGTAGCAAAGGGCCGGTCCGGTGTACGCCACACATCACATTTCCGTGGCCGCTGATAGACTGGTCGAGCAGGCACACGGAAAAGACCAGGCTGCTGCGCTGCTTGAGTGGCGGTATTCACATCGTAGACTGGTGCTGGCGCCTGACAGAGGACAGCTGCATATGTATCCCTCTTTATGTCTTTGTCTTCTTTGCGCTACGTTTCCTAAAACTGCATATGTAGGTCTGACCTCAGTCTGTCTAGGAATCTCAGAGACTTGTTGCTACTGCGATGCCAGGCGCACCTCGTTGCGGACGACTTAAGACAGCGATGTAACAGACGGCGCGCTGGGAGACAGCTGGAGGGCTTGTAATTCCTCCCTGATTATCGACCTGATTAGGTCACGTAAAACGGCTACGTCACGCCCTAGCGGCATCGAAGAAATAGCGGGCCCAAGCGTGCTTACATCTCGATTGTATTGCCGGGCTCGTTGCAGGAGCGTCACCTCCATGATGGTCGCTTCAGTGAGGAATTCGGCAACAGTACGCGGTGGACTGCGCACCAGACCGGCGAAAAAATCCTGCTTGACCCCGCGCATGAGGTGGCGAAGCTTCGTCTCCTCGGCCATGGAGGGGTCAGCACACTTGAAGAGGCACGTCATTTCCTTCGCATACATGCGGCTGCGCTGCTAGCGTTCGCCGCGAGCGGACGCACGCTACATGGGCTCTGCCTTTAATTCCCAGTATTACCGAATTCCTGCTTCAAGTCGTCAAGAGTTTACCATCAATGGGTTTACCTCGAGTCCCTGCATCGACTGACACCACTGGTTGGCCGGTGAGTCCGGAATTGCCACTTTCTCGCCCGCTTAACTGCTCAACGCCCAAAGCAGGGAGGTAAGCCTAGCACCTTCGCGGCGAAGACGCTGCCCCGCCGGGCCGCCGCTGCTCCGGAGCAGCTGCGTTTGAATGGTAGCATTCACTTCGCCACGTCGACGCCAGCCTCGCCATGGCTGATGACGCCACGCAAGCATTACCAGTGAGAGGATATGACCCCGCGGCACGGTGTATTCTTACACCGTGCCCCGCGGATATGAATTACACCACCATTGCGCCAGCTCAAATGCAGCCGCCTCCGCAAGTCACTCCAGGGGAACCATCAACCTCTGCATGGAATACCCAAATCCGCAAGAACCTCGCCGATGCTGCGCGAACACCACCGTCACCAATTCAAGAACCAGCCACGCAACAGCAGGCATCTGCTACCCGGGCGCCCAGACTCCCCCGGCTACCCAACCTGAGTAACCTCACTTACAAGATAGTGATGAAGCCTCGAATGACTTTTGACCTACAAGCAATTGCTGCTCGCTCCTTCGACCTTGAAGAGGGCATACAAGCAACTCTCACCACTCAGCTACAAGAGCGGCCGATGCTTAGAATCCTCAGCAAGCAGAATATCATCATTTTTTGCACAAACAACGAGACAGACGCGCACCGCCTTGCCGCAATTACTCACATCCGGTTGAACGGCAAAGCTCTCGCAATTACTGCTTACATCACCCTCCCCGAAGAGGTCTGCAAAGGGGTCATTAACAACATCAGGCCCGACGTGTGGTCCGAGCGCCGTTACTACATCTACCGCAAGACCAGGCCAGCATGTCTCAACTGCGGCACGCCAGGGCACAAAATCGACGTCTGCCCTCAACCCAGAAAACCACTATGCCAACTGTGCTGTTACCAGCTCACCGAGGGAATACACGAGTGTAAGCCCTTGTGCGTCCTGTGCAAGGGTCCCCACAAGACCTATTCCAAAGACTGTGGAGAGAAGTTTTACTCTCTCAAACCCAAACACACAACTTCATCAACCACCACAACCCCCCTTGAGGACCAAAGCCAAGACCCGGAAGACCACGACCAATATCCGCGAGGAAGGCCTCGGACAAAAGAGCAGATTTCGGAAAGGAGACGCACCCGCTCCCGCTCCTCAAACAGAATGCGATCTAACTCGAGGTCACGAGATGCAGCGGGGGCCGAGAACGCCAGGACGAGCAACAGCGGCAGCACCACGGGAGGCCCAAAAACAAGACGTCCACGGGCCAGCCTCCCGATTAAAAAGACCAGTCCCAGCTGCCCATCACCCGAGCTACCGATACAAAGGTGAGCTGGGCGGAATGGCCTTCCCTCCCCACTTCCTCACCTCCCTCACAGAAAGACAACATTATAGAGTCACTCAGACAGGAGAACAAACAACTACAAGCAATGTTGACTACACTCACCGCTCGCCTCAATGTATAGAGCACAACATGCGCACAAACACAAGCCCGAACCCACAACCAAATTCCGGAGCTCAAAACGCACCCGCAACCCAACCCGTCCTAGGGAAGATATATCAGCAAATTATTCATGAGCTCAGATCCTTCAGAGAAGAATTCCGAGCCTACCAACAGTATGTAGAACATCAAACGGCTGAAACACGCGAAAGCATAGTGAACACCAAACACTATATGGAAACCGCAATTGCAGCCATCCGTGACGAACTGCCTGAAAAAAGGCACACATCTCGACTCATTAGACTTGTGGACGATCCATCAGACAGTGAGCAAACATGTCAGCCGATTCAAGAGTAACACTGTGGCAGTGGAACCGCCGGGGATTCAAGCGGAAACAAGCAGCCCTTAGCATGTACATCACGCAAGCAAAAGAGCCCCCGGCAGTGATCTTGCTGCAAGAACTACTTGCAACAGGGTTGAAGCTAATAAGTTACAAAGCTTACCATCACGACAAATTCTCTGCCATACTAGTTCACAAATCATACATACACAGCCGTATTGCACGAAGAGATAGTCGAGGACATATGACATTGCTACCGCTAAGGAGAGGTGAGGAAGCCATACACATATTAAACATCTACAGCCCACCTAAAGACCGACACCCTAGGCTAGGCCATCTCGTTAAAAGGCTCCTAGCGCTGGTGGGCAAAGCTCCGCGCGTGATTGGGGGGGGGGGTGACTTCAACGCCCCGCACCGTTTGTGGGAATATCCGAAGGCAACACTCAAGGGTCGAATATTGGCCGAACTAATTACCCAAGAGAGACTCATGCTCCTAACAGACCCTGCGTTCCCAACCAGATTGGGCAACAGCGTCTCCCGAGATAACTGCCTAGACCTTGTGCTTGTAAAAGACGCAGCTAATCCAAATTGAAGTAATACAGACCAGCACCTGGGTAGCGACCACTATATCCTCGCCACCAGCCTGACTACCGGCAGATACAAAAAGAAGACTGGAACTGCCCGACTCACGGACTGGGACAAATGGAGGGAATCCCGCCCCCCTTTGAGCAGTCCCATCGCCGAAATAGATGACTGGACTCGGGACATCAGGAACAGCTTAACTAAGTTTACAAAAAAGATCCAAACAACCGAAGACTGTCCAGCGGTCGACCCACATCTCCTACACCTATGGGAGGCGCGGCGTTCTCTCACTAAGAGATGGAGAAAAAAGCGACATAATCGCAAGTTACGGCTCCGCATTGAGCAGATCAACACCCAAGCTGAAAAGTACGCGGGTACCCTTGCCCGACAGAACTGGAATTCGCTCTGCGACAATATCCAAGGCAACCTCGGAGTGTCTAAAACGTGCAACTTATTAAGGTCACTCATCGACCCTAGCAAAAGCAAATTCGAAACTTGTGATCGGATGAGCAAGATAATTCACTCAACACCGGGCACCAGCGAAGAAATTCTAAATCAGTTGCAGGACAGGTACTTATGCGTAAGACCGCACATACCCCATCATGAGTATACTGGCCTACCGAGCGATGCCCTTGTCGCCCCAGTTACGGAGGCAGAGGTCATTGCCGAACTCGCTGGGATGAGGAAAAACACCGCTGCAGGGCCAGACAAGGTGACGGCCCAGCTTCTATACAATCTCCCCGACGACCAGATTACATCATTGGTCCAATATTTCAACAAGAAGCACTGGGATACAGGACAACTGCCATCATCCTGGAAGATGGCTGACATACGCTTCATACCAAAACCCAACAAACCCTTGCTATTGACAACCTCCGCCCGATTTTCTAACGTCATGCTTGGGAAAACTCTTTAAAAAAGGGTCATCACCACCCGGCTTACCCGGTAATTGGAGAGCAATAACCTACTGCCGCCAACGCAGTTCGGATTCCGGCTGCATCTCTCAACGCAAGACGTCCTACTATACATATACAAAGACCTTCTCGAGAAACCTCCAAAAGCTCAAACCAGGGCCATTTTAGCACTTGATTTAAAAGGCGCTTTTGACAACATTTTCTACTCCAGCATTCTGCGCGGCCTTGCAGATGCCAACTGCGGTTCCAAGACCTACAGCTACATCAAAGATTTCCTTACATCGAGACAGGCTATCCTCAATCTGGGATCCTTCCGATCACAGCCCATCAAACTTTGCCCGCGAGGAACCCCACAGGGGGCAGTCCTTTCACCCCTGGTTTTCAACCTGGCGATGAAGGACCTACCATCCCAGCTTCAGAAAATTGAAGGCATACAACACGCCATATACGCAGATGACATTATGATCTGGTGCCGCACTGGGAACGACGCAGAGGGGGACAACGTCTTCAGGCTGCAGCCGACGTGGTCCACCATTACGCAAAATCTCTAGGTCTACAATGCACCCCAGAAAAGTCGGAACTGCTCATACTCAAGAACCCAAGACAACCTCTAGCTCAAAACATCTCAGTCAGCATTGATCGACACGAAATCCCCAAGCCATCCGAAATTAAAATCCTTGGCCAATACATACCACAAGGCCGCCAAAACACCACGACCGTCAAAAAACTCGCAACAACGCAGCAGATAACAAGGATGCTCAGCCGCATTTGCAACAAGCACCACGGCTTAAAAGAAAGAGACGCAATTCGCCTTGTACAAGCTTTTGTTGTCTCATGAATAATGTACGGGACTGCATAACTCCACCTCACCTCGCAAGAAATCGCAAAGCTAGAGTCACTAATACGGGTGGCCTATAAAACGGCACTGGGTCTGCCGAAGACCACATCAACATCGCTCCTCATGTATCTCGGCATCCACAACAAACTCCAAGAAATCTGGAAGGCGAAACGACTGTCACAGCTCAACCGCCTAGCCATCACTCGAATAGGCCAAATCCTTCTTAACAAGATACACCTCAAAGTACCCTACACATTGGACCAAAGGACGGAACTTCCTCTATCAATCCGCAAGAACATAATGTCCATCAAATACCCAAAAACGTGCATCCGACACATAACGCGGAGCGAAGAAACGCCAGAGCTGAAAGCCTTCGCAAGAAGTGGGATGGTCACCCGGACTAGCTCTACGTGGATGCAGCCGGTCCATTCCAAGGGCGGATGACCATCGCCATAACGAATCCCGATGGCAAATTAGTCAACAGCGCATCAGTCCGCACATCCAACCCCACTCACGCTGAAGGAGGCGGCCATTGCACTAGCGCTGGCTACCAACCCAAACGCTATTGTACTCACGGACTCCCAAAATTCGTGCAGGAATATTACCAGCGGACTCACCCATCAATCATGTCTGACACTGTTAGCAAAACACCCTCCTATTCGGGCCTCAATCATATGGTTTCCGGGACACACGGAACACACAGGAGGGAATGACGCCGCCCATCGGCACGCCCGAGCTCTCTTACACCGGGATCCCCCCTTAGCCGATGAGGAAAAAGAGCATATCACACAGCCTATAATCACCTTTGCTAAACTACTACAGGCCTACAGACAGGCCAGACAGACATACCCCACACTTCATAAAACTCTAGACATGGCAGAAGAACACACCCTTCGCCGGATACAGACAGACACTCTCGTTACACCATTTAAACTCCACCAATGGTACCCCTCACTTTACACACCAGAGTGCCCACACTGTGGAGAAATAGCTACGGCTTTTCACATGGTATGGGCGTGCCAATTAAATCCCTTTATCGATAAACTTCCTAATCCCAATTTGGAGCAGTGGGAGGCGATTCTGCACAGCGAGGACCCCGATCAACAAAGAGGACTGGTTCGCAGGGCCCACGCAGCGGCGCAGGCCACTGGGCTGCCGGAATAGGCGGACCACCCACAACTCCGAGAACTCCCATGCACTCAATAAAGTTTTCAATCAATCAATCCACATACATGCCGACGCTTTCGTTAGTCCGCTGGTTACGGGAGTGAAGCGCAGCTTCTTTCTCCCGGCCGTCGGCGTTGGGGAATGTAGCTAGGAGATTTTGGCGAAATGTCTCCCAGGTGGACAGGTTGCTCTCATGGTTCTCGTACCATGTTCTTGCGGAGTTCTCGAGTGCAAAATACACGTTATGGAGCTTACAGTTGTCGCTCCAACCGTTGTAGCGGGCGACCCGCTCGAAAGTGTCAAGCCAGTCTGCCGCATCCTCGTACACGTCGCCGTGGAAAGATGGCGGTGTTCGCGGCGTGTGGTAGAGGATGGGCGCCGGATACCTGCTATTTGTGGCCATTTCTGGTGGAACAGGCGGTCGAGGCTGCGTCGTCCTCGTCGAGGTGGTAAGAGGCCCGAATTCAGGTGACTGGCCGCGGAGACGGCGGCTTGGGCGCTGATGGACCGGTGTGAGATCCGTGTCCACCAGATGTGTAACGGTTGTTACACTAAAGAATTGCTGCAACCGCTGAACGAGGGCACCGAGAGAGCTGAATCAGGAACGCGGGCAACAGGGACGGGTGGGCACTTCAACGTCCTCTATTTCGTCCCATTTCGCTCCTTCTTCTAGCTTTAATGCACGTGTCAATATAGCAATACAGGCTGGGGGTCAGAAATTTGAGTCGGCGTCTGAGGCAAGTAGGCCAGAACATCCATAGCCATCGCACATGTAGAGAGAGACTGTGGCACATACGCGTGGTATAGTCTGCTCGCCGATGAACCATGACGCCATGCCCAACAGAAACGCTGCCCATGTACGAGTTCGTACACATCAAGAAGCACAAAGTTCTGATCCAGACGTTGCAGTTCACGTGCGTTCCAAGTCGGTAGCCCTCGACCAGGGTCTTGACCATCTATGTGTGAATCTATGACACAATTAAAATCTCCAACTGTTAATTATTACATGGCCGCCATCCAGAAAGTAAACATCCAACCCTTTAAAGTTATTTGTAAGGCTTGCGTCCGCCTACGCATAAATGCAATGCTCTACCACACAGCCGAAAATGAACAATCGAACGCTAGCACTCGCCCTAACCAGTGCCTTCTGGAGAACAGTGCCTGCAGCGTCGCGCCTGTCTCCATAGCATGGAAGGAAGGAAACAACATTGGCGGTGTGTTTCGCTGAGGGACTGTATGGTGGCACTAGTGTTACGCCTTATACCAATTGGCTCGCTTTTCATTACCCCCGCGTTATCCTACAGATATCTTGGCCTCCACTTAACACCATCACTATCATGGGTAACCCACATTCAAAACATTTGCGCTGAAGCCTCACGCACACTCGGTTATCTGCGACGTAACTTGAAGGCCGCGTCCCCGGAAATAAAGCAACTAGCCTATATAACTTTCATTCACCCTAAACTAGATTATGCGTCCTCCGTTTGGCACCCATCGCAAGCGTGTCTCGCCACCGACCTTGAAGCCGTACAGAATCGCGCCATCCGATTTATAACATCTTACTATTCAAAGAAAACCCGTATCACAGCACTGAGACAATCCATCGCCATTCCATCGCTCATGCCACGCGGTATCATATCTCGCCTATGTCTTCTACATCACTTCTATTATCATCCCCGCACGAGACATGCAAAGCTACAGCCCCTCACAGGATATCTAGCCGCCTAAACCATAATCATAGCATTGCACGTATCAAGTGTCGCACGCATCAAGTGTATCAAGCCTGCATGCCGCTACTTTAACTACCTTCAGCATAATTATCTAAGCATTTTTTTCGTACCTTGGCTTTCTGAGCAGTTCAACAGAGTGAAAAATTGCATCGTCTGGGTTGTCTGCTACCATGAAGGGGTGACGCGAAATGCGTTATTTGTTGTCGGATGGTTTGTCTTCATTCGCGCAGAAGAGCAGGTATTCTCATGGAGAATTTCAAGTCCCGTGTCTCTCTGCATAGTTGTTGAGAAGCGCATGCTGGCTCACTGTTGCAATTCAACCGACAGAGCTTTGAAGGAAGCGCCACTCGTTGAAACACATTGTGAAGGGCTCCCACTCGGTGAGGCCTGCAGCTTCAGCTTGATCTAACCAGCTGCGACTGTCTGCGTGAAGTTGGCAGATACCTGTGGAAACCACACGCACACAGGTGGGACTATTTAAGACCTTCGTTGGGCCGATATTGACTTTCGTATCGTGGCGGCGACGCTAGGCCTAACGGCTGCGCCGCAGCCCGGTTGTGAGTGAGTCGCCCAACCGCGGCAAGATGGCTTCACAACAGCCGCAACGTAGATACGACCTGGGCACCTTGTCCTGGGCCGAGATTTCGGCAACTCCGCCTGATAGCCCAGATTCTGCGTCCATCGAGAACGAGAGGCTATTCAAGTTAGTCGAACGCCGCTCCCGCAAGCGGAACGCCAACTCCAAGAAGGCGGACGCCAAGTTGGCTGGCTCCTCAACACAGCAAGACGCTGCTGCGCGCTCTGCAGCGCTTTACGACGGGCCCTCACGTAAGACCGGATCCGTTTGGAAACCAAAGCCGCTTCCGCGGCTTCACCCCGAAGACATAGTTATCATCCTGAAGCCTCGGGTGACCGTCGCTCTCAAGGATGTGTACCAACATGGCGAGCTGGGAGCAGCGTTCGCGGCCTACCTGGGCACCCAGGCCGCAGCATCCCTGCTCCCCACGTGGGAGCAAAATCTCATCGTCGCAAGCACCCGACAACCGCAAGTCGCGGACAAGTTTCTGCGAAATTTCGAAATTGACTCACCAAAGGGTCGGCTCCCAATGTACGGCCAGCTGAAACTCACTGGTGATGTGTGTCGCGGCGTCATCACCGTAGCCAACTACGAGACCACTGAGTCACTACAAAACAAGATCCAGTGGCGTGCTGGAGAGCTTGCCGATATCTGCAAGCTTGGAAACTGAAACGTCGCGGCGCTCACTTTCGTGGGCAAAGTGGTGTTGCGATTTATTCATTACAATTCTGAAGTGACCCTTGTGCGTGCCTACAAGAGAACTGTCCCGGCCTGCGTGCGGTGCGGCACTGTGGGCCACCGGGCGGACACATGCTCCTGCCCGGACAACGAAAAGTGTGGCCTGTGTGGCCAAACGGTGCCTGTGGCCGACGGGGTCAAGGCACCTCACGAATGCACTCCGTTCTGTGCAGTCTGTGGGCAAGCCCACCCTATCAACTCCCGCGACTGCACAGGAAAATTCCGCCAGCTCAAGGCTCCCGGCCCCAAGGCACCCTGATAAACAGCCAAGGCATCTAGCTTCAGGTGGCAATGGCGGAACGCCGCCTGGTGCTCCCGCCACCGACCTCAAAACGCCGCCCGGGAAGAAGAAGGCGCCTCCACCTCCACCGCCCAGCGGCACGGACACCTACCACTTCCCAGCCCTCAAGACGGACGGCGCTGCTGGCGCCCGGGCATCAGCGCCCCAACATGGCAAACAACAGGTGAGCAACTGGGCTGGGATCGTCTCCTTTCCTCCCCAACCCCCCTCTTCTCCACTCACCGTCTCCGCGCTCGATGCGGAATACAAAAAAACAGATTGACGTCCTCCGGGCACAGAATGAAATTTTGCTCAACAAAATTCAAAATTTAGAATCAAAATTGGCGTCCGCCGCTCCGAGCCCGCAGAACTCGGACGCAATGGAGAGCGACGCGGAGCTGTCGCCTGCCCTCGTGACAGCGATCTCCGCGATAGAGGAGCGCTTATCCTCTAAAATGCGATCTATGATCGAGATCGCTGTGGACCAGATCCTCAACAAGGTTATAAGTGCCATACCCGCGGTGGTCTCAAAACACATCTCGGACAATCCCCGCCTCCTCCGTCGGTCGGGGCCCATTAGGGACGTATCCCGTCCTGCAAAATTCAACCGTCGGATCATTGATTCAGACAATGAGGACAGCTGCCCCGCTCCTGTCACCACCCCCGTGGTACCGCAGGTAGCTGGCTCTGGGGCGGTCACTCCCTCATCCTCCTCCCAAAAAATGTTTAATCATGGCGAGACACCTTAATCAAAGGCGTTCTCCCACCTCCAATTCGGTCTTCTCAACTTTAATATCACAATGGAACTGTAGAGGCTTTAAGGGCCGCACTAAGCGGGCCAATTTCCGCCTCTACCTTGAAACCTTCGAGTCTGTACCAGCCGTGGTTGCCCTCCAGGAGCCAGGCCTGGGCGCCACACTTTCAAATTACATGACGTTCCAACAGGATCCCGCATCTTGTATTCTCGTACACAAAGCATGCACAGCCAACTTAGTGGATCTCAATCTCCAAATAGATTATTCCTGTGTAATGGTGACCATCCTACCACTCCGCCGCAGGGACCCGCCATTGCATGTACTCAACGTGTACTGCTCTCCCAAACTCAAGCGAGTGAAATTCGCGGACCTCTTCAGCCGCGCGCTAAGAGTAGCGGGTCGCGATCTCCCAGTCAGCTGTGGGGGTATCGCAAGGAGGAGTCGCGCGGACGTAAGCTGGCGGAACTTGCGTCCACGTTGGGCCTCACCCTCCAGACTGACCCCGTCCACCCAACACGGTTAGGAAACTCCGTGACACGGGATACGTGTCCGGACGTAACCTTCACTCGCAAAATATAACACGCAGACTGGCTCAACACCGAGGAAACCCTCGGTAGTGACCACTGCATCCTTAACATTACAATACACACACGCCCGCTCAAACGTCCGACAACACAAGCACGTGTCCCAGATTGAACAAAATTTAGGCAAAATTTTGACTCACTTGATAACACACCCATTTCCGTGCAGGGTTACTCAGCATGGTCCCAACAGCTGCTGACACATAATTAGTTCGCATGCAACACAGATCCAGCTTTCAGAAGCGGTCACGGACGTGGATAACCACCTTCTACACCTCTGGGAAGCCCGTCGCAGCCTCGTTCGCCGTTGACGACGCCAGAAACACTACCGCAAGCTTAAAGCTCGAATTGCCGAGCTCACCCAGAAAGCGGCTGAGTGCGCGGCCCAACTCGCCGACTCCAACTGGGTGGATAGATGTAACACGGCCGCGCGACAAATGTCCAGCCGCAACACATGGCGCCTCTTTCGAGCCCTCATCGACCCAACCCAACCACGAACCGAAGCACAGAAACATTTGCAGAGAGCCATGCATGCTTTCTCTGGCGACACGACTCAACTGGCACAGAAACTCAAGGACCAGTATCTGTGTACAGCCCAAGACCCCCGTGGATCAGCATACTCTTATGCAGGCAGAGAAAACACAGAGCTGGATCAACTTTTCCAGCTCCATGATCTGCTGGCGGCTCTTGCCAAAATGAAACGGGGCACTGCCGCGGGAAGGGATAAGGTCACCGTCAAGCTATTGGCGAACCTGCCCGACTCGGCATACCAGTCTCTCCTCGGCTACATCAATGCAATTTGGCGCGGGGACACCCCCCTACCAAGCGACTTGAAAACTGCTTTGGTAACCTTTATTCCTAAATCAGGCAAACCAATTGACACAGATAACCTCCGCCCCATCTCTCTCACCTCCTGTGTGGGCAAACTAATTGAGACGATGGTGCGGGACCGGCTGTCTGAATATCTTGAAGAAAAACATGTATTCGCGGACACCATATTCGGATTCCGCCCACACAGATCCGCTCAAGATGTCCTCCTGCAACTCAATCGGGAAGTCCTTGACCCACTCGAATGCCCCCATAATGACCGGGTAGTACTCGCCTTAGATCTCAAAGGGGCATTTGATAACGAACACATGAGATCATACTCACTAACCTAAGCCAGACCGACTGTGGCCTCAACATATTCCAATACATAAAGCAATTTCTCACGGATCATCAATCCTACATTCACATCCAAGATAATGAGCATGGTCCTTACCTACTCGGCACGCGGGGAACCCCCCAAGGCGCAGTACTTTCACCGCTGCTCTTCACTTTGGCTATGATGCACCTGCCTGCCCAGCTCGATGGTGTCACTGGTGTGCAGCACGCCCTGTATGCCAATGACATCCCCCTGTGGGCCACACATGACAGCATAGGGGACATTGAAACCAGCCTGCAAACAGCGGCGACGATAGTAGACCGCTACGCCCGCCGCTGTAGTCTTCAGCGTTCCCCACAAAAATCGGAATTTGTGCACCTCCGCCCCGCGCCAAAGTGCACAACTCAAATCACTCTTTCTTTAGACAGTGGTCCCATACACGAAGGTGACGAGATACGGGTACTCGGACTTTACATTCACAAACAAAAACGGTCAGACACAACATTGGCCAAAACTCAGTAAGGTGGGGGACCAGGTGGACCGCATGGTCCGCCGGGTTTCAAACAAACGTGGGGGGTCACGAAGTAAAGATGCCTTGCGGCTGGCAAATGCCTTCGTGACCAGTCGGATTCTCTATTCGACACCTTATCTCCACCTACGGAAACAAAAGGAGGATGCCCTTGAGTTCATCCATCGAAAAATTATTAAGCGTGCCCTAGACCTCCCCATCACTACTTCAAACAGCCGTCTTATGGCCCTTGGGGTGGTGAATACTTTCCGGGAGCTCCGGAAGGCGCACCTTACAAATCAGTACACGCGTTTATCGCAAACGCAGTCGGGTCGCCGCCTTCTTGCTCGACTCCGTATTGAACACACCACTCTCATGGAAGACAAGTTTCGCATCCCAGAACTGCGGAGACCTCTTCCAGCCAATATGTCACACGAAGATCATAATGGTCGGCTCCTGGCACGAGTGGAAGCCGTAGCCCGACATTGTGGGAACAAAACAGGTGTATACTACGTGGACGCCTCCGGCCCTCACCATGGGGGATGGTACGCGGCCGCTGTAGTTCACAACAGCAAAACGGTTAACGGTCTCACCTTCAGAGCCCACAGTACAACACACGCAGAAGAGGTGGCGATTGCTCTCGCGGCCTCGCACTCAGATTCAAAATACATAATTACCGACTCGCGAGGAGCCTGTCGGAACGTCAGACAAGGCTGGACTCCCTTACTAGCCTATCAAATCTCAAATTGCATACGGGATACGGACCCCGCACTTCGTTACCTTATATGGGCCCCTGCTCGTCAGGGTTTGGCAGGAAACGAGGCAGCAGACGCAGCCGCCCGCGCGCTCTCTCACCGGGCTGTTTTCTCCTCCCCACCCGATCAGGAACCCGATTTTAATCCAGCCTACACCTTCAAAGATGTCACGATGTACTATCAGAATTGTCATCGCCTTTACCCAAGCCCATTTAAAGGCCTCAAAAAGGCGGATAAGCGGCTCCTTCTCCGCCTTTTCACCAATACATTGCTGTGCCCGGCAGCACTAAACATTCTGACTCCTCCTTTGGTGGCAGCTGCCCACACTGTGGAGCCGTGTCTTCTGACATCTATCACATGGTGTGGGTTTCCCCCTCTAATCCAGCTGTTCCCCCATCCCCAACCCAACCCGGGAGGACTGGGAGGCGATCCTGCTCGGCTGCCACGACTTACAGGCCCAACAAGCCTTATAGTCGGGCGCGCCCGGGCGGCGGCAACTGCCACTGGGGTCCCAAACTAGGGACCTCCACCTAGTGCTTGTAAGAACCGGACCCATATGGGCCGATCCGAACATACCTCCAGGCCCTTGTATAGGTAATAAATGTTCTTACCACCACCAGCTTAGTTTAAGGCATTCAGCTCAGAAACACAAATATTGCTTCGAGGCAGACAAACCTCATCTGTTTGGATATGTGTGCCTTGTGAATTCTTGCTGGTAGCCGACAAGCTTGCTTTTGCTGGCCTTTTTCTTCTGTTTAACGCTTCACAGAGAAAGGTAAGAGGGACAGTCAGGCAGGAGTGTAGGTACCGCACCAGGTGCCAGAGACGGTTTTCCACGAGGAAGTCGCACTTCGGAGCTGTAGTTATCACGTGCACGTAGTCCCGCAGTATAAATTCGGGCTCAAAGTGGCACTCGCAGACCGCTGAAGATTCTGTCAGTGCTTTGTCCTCCTTATGAAGATTGTACTCCCACCTTTTCCTGAGGTCATCGTCTCCTAAGCGGCGAACAAGGACGCCTTAGGTGCGCCCGGGTAACCGCTCGACAGCCCGGCGCAAAGCAATGAGCGTTTTCCTTTTCGACATCGTGCCACTCAGTACGGACTACATAGCACTACAATCAGACCGACAGCACACAAGAGACGATTTATGAATGTGAAAGCATTACTTCGCTATGATCACAGATTTCTGTCAGCAGACCGCGTCCGCAGGCCGAGTTCGCAAGCAGGCCGCGTATAGCCAGTATAGCCTCACCGAAACGCAGTGACCGTCCGGAGGACGTGGTCCGAGAGCCGTTAAGACTGCTCTCAGCAGCACGGAGGCACTGGTGCGGGGCTAGTAAAAGGAGCGGCAGCGCCCCTTGCGGGAGGCGAGCCGTTTTGCTTCAGCTGTTCCGCTAGCAGGCGCCTTCGTTCGCGCCACTAGATGAGTATTCTAGTTCACTATAACCATGGCCGGTCTCGAGGGAGAGCGCGAGCGCGGTGGGAGGAGGGCTAGTGTTTTCGTAGTTTTACTTTTGGCCTCGACTACTGTTCCCAAGGATGCGGGATTGTATCCCGGCCTCGGCGGCCGCTATTCAATGGAGGCGAAAGGTAAAGCGCTCACGTGCTGTGCGATGTCAATGAAGGTAAAGAACCCCAGGTGGTCGAAATTTCCAGCGTCTTCCACTATGACGTTTCTCATAGCCTGAGTCGCTTTGGGACGTTAAACCCCGCAAACCAACCAACCAAATTATCGGGCAGAAAGGTAGCCGAATGACAAGCTTGCTGACTTCTTTTGATCGTCATACTTGAGTTTGTGTTCTGCTTTAAAAACACTGCATTTAATTGAATGTGAAAGGTCAGTAGTGCTAACTGAAGAGGATCACTATTAAAAAAAATCTTTAATGCTTAAAAGTCTCTCTTTTAACTCACAATACACAGCTGGTAGTCTATGAAAACTAACTCATCGAGAAATGATTTAACTGCCTTGTTTCTTCAATGGGAGACATGAGTCTAGAGATCACTTTCACCTTGTAAATTTCAACAATATTATCTTTGAAGCTTTCGAAGATATCAGCGTCATACTCGACAGTTGAGCAGCGCAGAACAGTGAGGCACTGTGGTATACAAAAAAAATCAGCTGATTTGATTCCGCATGTGGCCATTTGCACGTGCAACTGTGTCAAATAGTCATTCTTTGTTTGTAGGAGGTCAAAGCTTGAAAAAGAGTTCTCCAGCTTCAGAGGGCACTTGATCTCCAAAAGGACCTCCTGCCCCATGCAGCAAGTGCACGGAAATGAAGCCTTACCATCAGGAGAACAAACAATAAAAGGAAGCTCAGGGTGCAAAACAAGACCCATAGGCTGTATGGTCAACTCATACCCCTGCGCTTCCTTCTATTGCTTGTATATGCTTTGTGCAAGTGGCTCCTTTTCTGCACCGGCCTTCATGGCAGCAGTGCGCACCTCTGAACGCCGTAAGATAAGGTTGAGGAAAGAGTCAGTTTTTTTATTTTCCTTTTGAACGAAGCAAGGTCCTTGCTTTGGTCATGCAGGCATGCGCAATGCTTGCTGTCACCAGGCCTTTTATGTACTCGTACCGAGATGAGGAAGTCTGGTCACGTGTTGTCTCATCAATGGCTTTTCTTGCATCGACTGCGCCGTATACCTCAGAGAGGAAAAATAATTACGTCCTCGGGTTCCTTTGTTTTCAGGTTCTTTGCCTCTTGCCTCAGCAGCTCTAAAAGCGGTGGCGGACAGCGAGGGCCACCTAGATATGTGATGTTGGGAAGTGAGCTAAATACATGATTATAATTGTTAAACGCTGCTGCTACTTTCACTTATTTCATTTTTTATGATCAGGGAGAGTTAGTCTGAACTGAACTTACATTAGAATGATGCTCTTAACTTTTTTTGTAAATGCACCATTATGGTTTCAAAAGCTGCAGAAAGTATCGCCTCAGTTGTTAATGGCAAATTTATCAGTCATCCTTACCTTTGTGTGGTTTCGTTTGTGTAATGGACCCTGGTGAAGGCTGTTGCTGTTTTCTGTGCAAAGAATGTTTTTCCAATTAGCACTGCACTGAAAACCCACGACTTACAACTCTTTAAAGAAATGCTCAGATCTTTCGAGAGGCCATGACATTTTGAGTTCGCATTTCTTTGGTAATTAGCAGTGAGAACCATTCATGACTTCCTCAAAATATGATCTGTTACCTGTACAGTAGGCAAAATTTAGTTGAAGTTCACTCAGTAAAATAGGTTTGTGCATGCCTGCCAATAAGTTATCTTTCATTAATTTTCATATGTAGTTGCTCTTTAAAGTGTCTTACCACACATTATATTAGTCTGGCACTGATTCATACCTGGTAACAAAGCAATATAGCATGATGAGCGTAGTGGCATGTTAGGAGACATATTTCAGTATGGTAGAAAGTTCATGATAAAGCTAAACATAAATACTACTCTTTTCAACATTGTTTTTAGTGCCATCGGCATGAGTGCACTCATTTCGTAACTAACCCGTGGGTCCCCATTTCTGACACCGGGCAAGCCTTTCGGAGTATCTCGTTCATTTCCTTCAGCTCATTTGCTGGTATCACCGGTTTCGATGGGCCTGGATCCACATGGCAAAATGTTCGGGGTGGCACTGGTACATAGCTCCACTGGACATTCTTCTTCTTTGATGCCCATGAGCAGTCGAGATCAGTGCAGCTCAATTGCTGCAGGGACCGGAGGCCGACCTTAGGTATCAGGAACATTTCTTTAATAACTCTGTGTTGTATTTTGCTGTGGAAAAAGAAAAATTCAAATGTTGCAAATTTACCTTAGCCAAAATTGAAAGCTGAGAAGGAAAGAAGTGTCCCTGCTGAGGTGGCTGTTCATCGCTTGAGTGAAAACCTTACCTTTCGCGTAAATACGATCCTTACATCAAGAGAATCGACTTCTCAGAGTCCGAGGAAGTTCCGACCGCTCATGTATCCTCTGGTAGTGTGGCATTCATGACATAATCCCTGCAGCTGAACTGCGCTCTGGGACTAGGCCTAGTGCCTTCCGTGGCACGCTGGTGGAGGTACCTTCGTCGGCGCCGCCTGTCTCGACGGCATTACCGACCGCACAATTGACATCCTAGCCTGTGTCCCAACTCCTGGTTTCTGGTCCTGGTCCATCGGCTGCAGCACATATTTTACCGTCTCAAAATGCACATCAGTCCTTGAATGATCTGTCCCCAGGGCGGAGGTCGGGAATGGCTAACCAGCTTCCACTTTGTGATGGAGTTTCCACCAATGTGAGCGAGCAGCCGAGCACGCCAATGGACGTCTCTTCAGCGCTACCATCTGGACGGGCGGCACAGCGCGGTGCTCAGAAGCGTCCTTCAGAAGACATTGCACCTGGATCATCTTCCGCAAACAACAGTTCACAAGGCAAGCGTTCCTGTACAACGACTGATCACCCGGTATTTTCAACACCCGGATCACCATCCTATAAAGTGACCATTAAGGCTCTGACAACCAAGTGCCTTACTGAGATACCGAACAGAGTTATCTGGACGCATGTCTTGGAACCAAGGGTTTCCGTGGTTTCACGGCCAGGAAGAAGTCGAATACCATTGCTGTGTGGCTCCCGAGTTTGGCTGCTGTTGAGTGTCTTCAAACACTTAAGTGTATTTCAGTAACAAGCGAAGTCTCGGTTCCAGTCCAGGTTTATCTTGTTGATGGTTCCGATCTACAATGCTGCATTGTCTACAATGTAGACATTGACGAGGACCAGGCTACACTTCAGCGTGAGCTCTACTGCCCTACTCATCGTGTGATTCAAGCTCGTCGCATGGGAAACCCACGAAACACAAAAAGAGCTAATTGACATCTAGAATATGTCTAGGCCAAGAAATGGGCACTTCTAAAAGAAGTCTCATTTGCGACGTTCTGTAGACCCAAGAGCTACAAGCCTTCCTGTAGCTCCGATTTAGCTCTGCTAACGCTACGCCAGTAGAAGTCTTGAAAACATCTCGCCTTGAAGATTTTTATACTTGTTCTAGACATTGCTTCTAGCTGCAGCTCTGCTATAGCTGTGCTAGTAGACATCTTTATACCCTCTTGGCTAGTACGTTTCTATTCTTGTTTTAGATGTGTAACGATTTGCAGTTTCTGCTCATTGTCCTCAATTCTGCATGTGAGGTCACACAGTGCTTTGCTTTGAGAGCATTTTTTTCCAAATTTTTTTGAAATTACACAGTTAACTGGGGAGCAGGCGAATTGATAAAAGCTTGCACTTTGTACAACACAATAAGACACAGCTAGAGGTGGCACAAAATCAGTTGGGCTGAAGAGAATTAAAATTAAAATTTTTTTTTATAGAATTTTAAATTTTACTCCTTTACCACTCCACCGATTATGTGCCATCTCTAGTTGTTTCTTATAGTGCCGTAGAAACCTTCAACAATTCACCCTCTCCACAGTTAACTGTAAAATTTAGAAAAAATGCTCTCAAAGCAGACTATTGTGGGATCTCACATGCAGAATTGAGGACAATGAGCACAAACTACAAATCGCTACACTCAATAGTGAATGCACATGCTGAATGTATGAAGAACCCATGCTTCTCCAGTCCGAATTTTTATTGCACTCCATTTACAAAAGTAAAAGCAATCAGCAAATAAACTTGTTGACAATATGGATTTGAGAAGCCTTTTTTGAAGATTCTTCTGCAAAAGTAAATTCCCAACAACCTGCACTGGCAAAAAACCGTTAAGTTACAGGCATGCATGCAAATGCACTGGTGTAAACTCACTGGAACCATCCGCCCAGAAAGTTCTGCATAAAAATATTTTTATTTTGCGTATATATATAAAATTATAATGCACACTGAAGGCATTGGCTGATGAGCTAAATTCAATGGCTTATCATTAACTCCAGGTTCTGCCTTTTCCAGGGGTCTTTAAGACAGACAAGATTCCAGCAACCTGCAAAGACACGAAAAAGCTCAAAATAATCAAACGAGCCAAAAGGCAGTGGCAGTTGAGCTACGTGCCCGAGTTTAGTGGGGTTTTTAAGAAAAGAAAAATATGCACGTAGAAAGGAAACACCAAAATACGGTGATACCACTAGCATCTATTCGAAATGCCCGGACCTACCATGAACGCCATTGAAATCATTCACCTAGTAGGCCATGCATGAAAAAAAAAATCCCTCAGCTCGCACCACAAAACGAGGTGAGGCAGTAGCCTTATGCTTCTGGCACTGACCTACCGTGAACTTAAAGAACAGTCTTTTCTGGTGTGTTTTAAGAGAAGACAGCTTTATTCACCCTGTACATACACAGAAAACCTTAAAGTGAGCTGAGATTACTGATTTCAAAACGCTACGGTGCAAAAATGACAACAAAAACGAATAGGACCCCATGTGCGCACTACCAACTATTTATTGGAAGAAAACGCGAATATTCTACATCTGATGCCCGTGAAGTGCCGGAATTTTTTCGAATAGACTCATATAATTCCACATCTTCAACACGATCATTAGCAACAAAATAACTCCTCAAGATATATTACTTCAGTTCTACATTTGCTACCGCACATACTTAGCACGCATCAGTGAAGTTAACAAAGGCAATACAATACAGCTAAGTTGCTTGTATAGAAAGACGAACACGCAATGTGTGTTTGTCTTTCTATCTACCCGTGTTTTTAGCGCGCCAGTCAGACGCATCTGCGGCTCAACTTCGGCGTGCTGCTTTCACCATACAAGAGAAGTGGAAAGTTACTTACTGTTGAGAAATATAAGCTCCATATCACAGCGCAGTAGTGGTTGTAAAATACAGTGCGGGAAAGCTGCAAAATCAGCGTAAATGTCCAAGCGCGGGAAACAAAGACAGCACACCGAAACCATCGAGAGCACGTTGAGCAACCGTTGAGCATGTCGAAAGACGAGAAAAGATGAGTTGAACGATCGGTGCGCGCGGGTAGCAAGCAGTCGCTAGCGACTGCAACGCCAAAATGGTAATAAAGCAAACCCGGCCTACAAAGCCCAACTATTACAAAAACAATTATGAGATCAATTTTATTTTTCAATTTAAATTGTATACTTTGCAAAAAAGAAGGGAAAAAAACCTGAATCAATGAAGTAATGTTGACAAATTGTAAATTGCATCGGCATCGAGCAGCAGGCTTCAGCGTGCGGAACGATGTTTGAGCGTACGATGGGCTCTCCTGCTGGCTGTTCTTGCCCAAGCAACGAACAACTAGTATACATTATTTGCTATGCATTTTCCGGCAGTGCGGTGCTTTTCTCATGCTCCCAGGCAAGCCGGAGTAGAAGCATGTCATTCGCGTTCCTCCCGTCGTCTTTCAGGACCCGTATGCTACCCCAGTGCGCCCTTACGAGCGGCAATACGGTGGTTTTCTGGTGTTGGCCAGGCAAGCTGGAATAAAGAGGCATTCGTAGCATGAAACAAGTGTTGTCATTCGCGTGTCTCCCGTCATCTTTCAGGACCGGTGTGCAATCCAGTGCAGCCTTACGAGCGGTAGGTTAGCTGGACCGTAAATGACGGGGCTTTAGTTCCCGCTAGAACGAACCGCAGTTTCAAAGTTCCAGGTTATTTTAAAGCGGTCTCTTACCTTCTGTTCCTGATTATCAAATAATCGGAGTAATGCAAAGCCATCTAACGATTTATGTGCCGTAATTATTGCTTAATTCCGTGGCTGCAATAAACCATGCGTAGAAAATGTTCGCTGTGATTCGTGAACATTCTTTGAATAGGGATTCAACGTTCTGAACAGGTGAAACATGGAGTATTCTTGGTGGACATTTAGAAGTTAGTAAACCCTTTCTACAATAGTATTTGTGAAACGTTTTTGAATAAACATCGCTGAGAGGTCTTTGCAAAAACATCTAATTGATGTCTCCAAAAAACATATCTGAGACGTCTTTGAAAAGGCGTCTTAGTATAGACGTGGTAAAGAAGTTTCCAGGAAACTTCTTTCCGTCGACGTCTGTGAGAGGTTTTGTTCTAGAACAAGATGTTTGTAGCCTTCCAGAGCTGTTTAAAGAAGTTTATTAGACGTTATGTGTTTCGTGGGAAGGGGCGCTCTTGCATCGTCACCTTGCAAGGCCCCATGCCTCCTCCAACTCCCCTATTCTATTATGGCTGCATTCTATGCCCTCGACCATATAAACCAAGTGTCGTCTACTGTTATACCTGTTTCCGACCTGGACATATGCATAGGTCCTGTCCTTTTACAACACCAGATGACACTATGCCAGAAGAAACAGTATCTTACCGATGCGGACTTTGCAATGCTAATGACCATGATATCACCTCTCCAACTTGCCCAACAAAGCAGAAAGCAACTCAAAAGGTCCGTCGTGGGATACAAAGGCAATGGTCTCAACATGTTACTTCACCACCGATTCAGACATTCAACAGATTCGAGGCTCGCTAGTTGGACGACGATAAATGGCCACAGCTATCTGAGACAGAGCCACCGGCAATCTGTACATTACATGATTAAAGCACTAATGTGAGTGCACAACGTCGTCACAAAGAGAGTACAAACGTGAAGGACATGCCGGAACCTCCGCAGGATGATGTGACAGCAGTTGACGACCAAATTGAAAGGCTTTTAGCGGAGGTCTATAAGCTCCGCAAACATCGTAAACTGCTTGGTCGTCGTAGGCGAGCAACGGAATCCCAGACCGCGAATATCAAAGCTGCCTCGCCAACGATTATGTCCCATACTCCCAGCCGTTCACTTATTCCCAAAAGTATTCTGCTGCCCTGCCTGATAACTCTTCGAAATCGTTACTGAGGTTTATGGTCACTCAGCTATCTAACCTGACATCTGTGCTTTCTGCGACATCTGGGCCGACTTGCACGATAAAGTCCGAGCTAAGTCCAGACTTAAATGGTGTCTTTAGAAAGACCAAGCTTATTTAAGACGGCTCGTGTTCCGAACGTCGAACGCTTCGGGTTCATTTTCACCAGAGTGGCTTCCCAGAACGGTCTCAGCAACCACTTGGGGCATTTTTCCTCGTAACACAATCTTAAGCCGCAAAAGCAATGGCACGGATTTTACACAACGCAAAATTGATGGAATGTGTACATCTTACAGCAAGGACAGTGCTAGCGCATCCCTGTATTTCCCTAATTTCTCTACTTAGACACCTGGCGTCCTTGTGTCTTAACCAAGACAGCACTAGAGTCGTAATAATACAAGCGACTTATTCAAGTCAGGACTGAAGCCCAGTCTTGACTCCAGTCTTAAGCGTCCATGAGTGGCCTATCCTTTAGACTCCAGTTAAGTCTAGACTTAGCTAAGACAGTCTTAAGATTGTTTTGTGCAAGCGGGCCCTGGACTCATAATCAAGATGGTGACTACAAGATATCGCGGTGTGCTTCAGTGGAACTGTAGAGGGCTCTCCACAAAGGTTGGAGAGCTCAAATCCTGTCTTCGCATGAACAAGCTTCATGTATGGGTGATGCTACTGCAGGAGACCAACGCGTTGCCACCCATTCCTGGTTTCAGTGGATACGTGTCTCCTTCCATGGGCGACTGACGTGTGCACACGGATACTCCTCCGGTAAAGGTGGCTTTGTATGTTGACACACGGTTTCCTAAGGTACGCCTTGCTCTGGAAAATTGGTGTACTTCATATCAGGAGGTTGTTGCAGTGGCAGTCAAATTTGTTAAGACAACTGTTGTAGTTGTGTCAGTCTATGTAAGACCTGGTGGTGGCTCTCCCTCCCGCATAAACCTGGGATGGTTACTGAATGTTAGGCAACAATACCCGGGATGTCCAGTTTTAGTTGGTGGTGACTTCAATGCACCTCACCCGGACTGGGGATACCCCACCTTAAGTCCTCGCGGCAGGCGAGTGCGAGACGCCTTTACGGATGCGCTGTTTATTCTCCTGAACCATTCAGATACACCAACAAGGACTGTGCTTCATACTAGTAGTGGAACATACGCTCCAGATCTTACGTGGTGGCCAGGATGCGGCACCCCCTCGTGACACTGGGGCAGTGACCATCATCCTATTGTCATCGGTCTCTATCCATCACAGGCCCGACGATTACGCCGCAAGTGTACAGTTGTCCATTGGGACAATTTCCGCGCCATTCTTAAAAATCACTCTGTGGAGTCGGCACCATCGCTTCTAGACCGCATAAAAAGCGCACTAAATGAGGCTACAACCATTACCTGGGTGGAGGTTGGTCGACCAACACAGGATGTGCCTCTGCTCAAGTTGTGGGCTGCTCGTCGACAAGCGGAATTGACTGCAACCAGAGACCCAACTTCTGCGCATTCACGTACAAGACTAAATTACATTACTGCTAAGGCTCCAAGGTATGAGCGTGATCTCTCACGACGACAATGGCACCTGTAGTACGAGCAGTTCTCCACTCAGTCATCGAATGCTCATCTTTGGCGAACTTTCCATGCCATGGAGCACGGTTGTCGTCGTCCTAATGCAGCGGCCACAGCATGCTTTGCAGCAAACTTGTCTCCGAATGATTTCGCAAGACAAGCAGCGCGCAAGTTTTTCCCCAAGTACGACGTGTTGCCTGCACCAGTTAGAAGAAATTACTTGCTGGGCATGCCAGCCCATCTCGATAAGCTGCCATCTGCTGCCGACACCGAGGGAATCGCGAGCCCATTCTCCATGCCCGAATTGCTTGCAGCTATAGATGAAGCCAACTGAAAGACAGCGCCCGGTCCGGACTCCATTACGTACGAGGTTTACAAGAACCTCAGTGGTGATGCACTTCCTCAACTCCTTGACACCATTAACAAGGTATGGCTAGACGGCGATGTACCAGACAGCTGGAAATCGGCTATTGTGATCCCTATTCCAAAGCTGGGGAAAGCACCAACAGACCTAAGCAACTTTCGACCTATTTCCTTAACGGCAACAATTTGCAAGCTTGCTGAGAAAATGCTCGCCACACAAATCTCGTGGTGGCTTGAACATCACGGTTTCTACCACCCGGCCCAGATTGGCTTTCGACCATCTATAGGCACAGAAGACGGATTGGCTGTCTTGGTGTCCTCAGTATTATCATCAACACGCAGCCACAATGTACGCACCGTCCTCGCCATGGATGTAGAAAAGGCTTACGATAATATCAGTCATACTGCCATTCTGGATTCAATTGACATGCTTCATTTACCACTTAGAGTGCGCAATTTTGTAAAATCTTTCCTTGAAAGTAGACAATTTGCAATACGTCTCAATAGCGAGGCCCTAAGATCATTTGTCCCTCTTCGCGGCGTACCCCAGGGATCTGTGTTGTCACCAACATTATTTAATATTGCGTTTATCTCACTTGCATGGAGGTTACATGAAATTTCTGATGTTAAATTCTTGATATACGCTGATGACATCACGGTGTGGAGCACACACAACGACCTACTGACTCAATCATCGGCCCTGCAATCAGCTTTAGATATTACGTGCACATATGCATCTTCCATTGGCCTTGAACTTTCCGCCAGTAAAACTACGTTCATGTCAGTCGCCAACCGCTGGGGCCGCCGTAAACTATCGGCAACACCTATTCGTCTACATCTATCCGGAACCCCACTTCAGGAAAGTTCAACAGTAAAAATATTGGGCTTGACAATTCATGACTCAGGAACTGGAACTACATGGCTGTCTGGCGCTAAAAACAGGCGTTACAGACACTGGGTCTGATTAGACGCATTGCTCCAAAAATGGGCGGCGCTCGCTCAGATGTTGCGAGACAGTTGGTTTGGGCAGTTGTGCAATCGAGCCTTGTTTATCAAGCCCAATTTCAGCATTTGACAAGGGCACAATGGGATCGACTTGAGGCTATAAATCGAGAGGCAATGAGGGTCATCACCTGCCTCCCTCGCATTACACCAATCGTGGCGCTTCAAGAAAACGCACAACTAAACACAATAGATGAACTGGTGCAGCAACGACGTGATGCACGCAAGCTTAAGGCCGCACTCTCTCATGCAACGTGCGCTCTGAAGGCTTATGCTTCGACACATTCACTTCTACCACCGCCACTGCCAGTTCTTCCTCCTTGGCGTTTTGTACAGCTGAGCGATAACAAGCCAACTGATTTACGCCGACCAAGAACACAGGAAACGGCGTCGTCACTTCGCGACCGAATTATGGAACAAGACGCCCGCTTGCCACATGGTTCCATTATATTTTACGTCGACGCAAGCATCAAAGCCTGTGAAGTGATAACAGCAGTTTACTGTCCTAGCAAATCTTCATTGAACAAGACGTCAACATTTTCTTTCTTTCTTTCTTTCTTTCTTTCTTTCTTTCTTTCTTTCTTTCTTTCTTTCTTTCTTTCTTTCTTTCTTTCTTTCTTTCTTTCTTTCTTTCTTTCTTTCTTTCTTTCTTTCTTTCTTTCTTTCTTTATTGATTCCTTAGACACAGTCTAAGAGGGGGCCGAGGCTAAAGGCGACAACGCACCTGACAAGGGCCTCGACCCCCTTACACAATGTACACAAACAAAAATAGTAAAACAAAGTTCGGTCAAGCAGTCTGTGTGGGTACTAAACGGGACTCGTCACTGCGAGATTGACATGCAGTCACAAACACTTTGATCTGAAAAACAACGATAAGTACAAAATAACAATAATTTAATGATGTATCGCGAACATGATGTCTGTAACAATAGGCCATTGGACAACAAACCGGTTTCCAATCAGCAATCAGCAAATCATCGCACATAACCGTGGCATGCATCGTGTAACCAATACGCTACAGTACAGTTTCACAGAAGTACACTAAATTGTAAGAAATGACAAGGACATGGCGAGAGATCATAGAACGCATGAACACATTTTGCAATAATTTACGCCAATGAGAACTGAATATTACTGTTCACAAGAAAATTCCTGCAGTACTTTTTAAAACTTTTGAGATCCATATTAAAGTTTACCTGCATATCGTTGCTGTTCAATGCATTAGTTATTTGAAAATCCAGTGCTTGCCTTCCGTAATTGGTTCTAACTTGCGGCATTTTTCGTTTTGGGTTCCGAATGTTGTATGAGCTTGAAGTATGTGCTGGGGAAATATGTAGCTTGTGTTTATGGATCCATTGCAATAGTTTGAAGAAGTACACCTGGTCAGCCTTCAACATATTATATTTGACAAACAATGGTTGTGTTCTCAAAGACTGTTTATTACCTGCGTAATCTTCCAATATACGTAATATTTGCTTTTGTAATACATTAGGTTTATTGTAGTTAGAGCTTGTTGTCGTTCCCCAAACCAAAACACCATAGCTTATTTTGGAGTAAACTAGAGAATAGTACAGTGCTTGTTTTAGGTGTCTGGGTATCAAATGTTGAACTTTATAAATACACCCAATGGTACGAGACAAGGTTGATTTAAGTCTACTAACATGGGTATTCCATGAGAGGTCGTGGCTGAACCAAACACCAAGAAACTTTTGTTCTGTAACTTGTTCCAACAAGCGTCCTTCAAACCTAATGCTCACCGAGTTGCAGCCTTGTTTATTTATTGGTCTAAATATTATGTACTTCGTTTTATTTATATTTAGACTCAAGCAGTTTCTTTGAAGCCATTTAGATAATTCTATTAAGCAATCGTTTGCAGAGTTCTGCATATCCTGCGCATTTTCTCCGGTGAAAAAAACATTAGTATCGTCTGCATACATTATTATTTGTGGGGATCCAGTTATTGCGGTAATGTCATTTATATAAACAAGAAAAAGCAGGGGTCCCAAAATGGAGCCCTGTGGAACGCCATGTTGCACTTCTAGTTTGCTTGAGGACCAATTATTGATACACACATATTGATATCGTTTCTCCAAATAACTACGAATCAGTTTTAGCGCCACTCCTCTGATGCCATATTTTTCCAGCTTTCTTAGCAAAATATCATGTTGAACAGTGTCGAAGGCTTTGCTCAAATCTAGAAATAAGCCAAGAGTAAGCATTTTTTTTTCTATATTTTCAATTATCTTATCCTTGATGACAATAAGTGCTTGCTCTACTGATTTGTTCGCTTGAAAACCATACTGAAATTCTGTTATTACTCGGTGTTTCTTAAAAAAATCGCTTAGCCTGATGTTGATGACGTTTTCAAATACCTTCGAAAAAACAGTCAGAACCGAAATTGGCCTATAGTTACTTAAGTTAGTCTCACTACCGCCTTTATAGATAGGTGTAACTTTTGTAATTTTCAAATCGTCGGGGAAATCTCCGCTAAGAAACATATGGTTTATTATGTGCGATAATATAGGACTTATTAATAACGACACATGCTTAAGGCAATGCCTTTAATCCGTCATCACCGCAGGTGACACGATTTTTTAGATTTCCTATTATTTTTTCAATTTCATCAGGAGATGTAGGAGTGAGCATAATGGAGCCTAGCACACTGTTTACACGTATGCAGTCATCTGCCCTGTCATATAGGCCTGAGTATATACATGTTTTCACAAAGTGCCTATTCATTTCGTCTGCTAGGTCGTTGCCATTTAGCACCACATTGTCAATGCGGATTTCCTTCGGACTGCATCCGGCTTGGCCTCTCCCTAATATATTATTCAGCATGTCCCATGTCTTTCTGCTGTCATTTTGAACGTCCTGGAATTTATCTTTGAAATAACTAGACTTTGCGCTCTTGAGATCCGAGTTCAGTTTGTTTCTTAATTGTTTGAATTCGGCCAGTAAACATGGGTCCCGAGTTTTAATAAACTCTTGAAATTTCCGGTTTTTTCCTTTTATTCTGGTATACAGCTCACTAGTAACCCATGGTTTCCTGATCCGTTTGTGTTTCTTACCACCTTTTTTTAGTGGAAAGGCCATATCGTAGCAGCGCTTAAATATATTCAAAAACACCTGGTACGCCAGTGTGGCGCTATGTTGCTTAAACACATCATCCCAGTTCTCTTGTTCGATCATGTTGTGAAACCGCATCAAGGCTTCGTAAGTTATTGCTCGGTACAAAACTTTTTCTGGAGGAGAGGCACTTTTCTTGTCAAAAGGAAAACCCAAGCAAAAGATCGGTAAATGATCACTGATGTCATAGGTCAGAACGCCAGCGATAACATTCGTTTCATTCAAGTTCGTGATGCATACGTCAAGACACGTGGCAGTATCTGCTGTGACCCTGGTTGGTAGTGATATCAGATTAGAACAGGCGTGCGAACTTAAGATGTCATGAAAGTCTCTTGCGCATGGGCTACCTGATATGGTATCTATATTGACGTCACCAAAAACCATAAATGACTTGGTAACACTCTTTAAAGAGTACAGCGCGTTATCGATGAATTCAATAAATTCCGCTGTGTTGCCTGCGGGCGGTCTGTAGATCGCGCCAACAGTGATGTTTGACAATTTCACAAACAGGCTTTCAATATCTCGATCGCATCTCGTCATGTCGCTCAGCACCTCATACTGCACGTCTTGTTTTATGAAAATTGCTATGCCGCCGCCCCTTTTTATGTCCCTACTATAAGGTTAACACATTTGTATCCAGGAAGGTGCGGTACCGTGTCTTTCTGTGTTAGCCAGGTTTCTGTCAACACTATTGAAGAAAATTTAATGCTTAGTGATTGAAGAAGTATCTCAAGATTGTCCACTGTTTTTTACGCTTCGCATGTTCATATGTATAGCCGAAAATTCTTTGTTTAACCTGTACTTTTGGTTAAAAGACTGACAGTCGTAATACTGGCAAATATCCTTTCCTGCCATCATTGTTCTGAAGTGCATCCTACAGATGCGACACCAACCTTAGTTTATTTTTTCAAGATCAGATGTTTTAGCAATCCTGATTACATCGAAGCCCTCATCTTTTCGAGCAAGAATTTTTCCTCCTGCGCACCACACGAACTTCCATCCTGCAGATTTTTTCTTGGCAATTGCAGCCCCCAGAAGCCTTTTGTTCAGAATTGTCAAATGTTCATTCACGTATACAGGACAAGGTTGCCCCTCATAGTCTAGATCCTCAGTAGTCATCCTTTGTTTTTTACTTTTTTGCAGGACTGCATTTCGCATGGTACGCTGGACGAAACGAACAACAATGTTTTTTTCTTCCGACTTGTGCACAGGGACACGGTGACAGACATCGATATCAGCGTCACTAATTGGCTCGCCCAAGAAGGTGCCAATTTTCTTAACGACATCAGTTGCATCTCCATCTGTTGGAACACCCTTGATTTCTAGGTTGTTAGATCTCTGATGCTGTTCCATCTCTTCGATTCTATCGCTCAATCTGCGGTTCTCGGCTGTGAGTTCTTCGTTCCTTTTCACTACCTCTTGAAACTCCTTTCGCAGTTCTTTCAGCTCTTTCTTAATATCATTTACACCATCACATGTGTCACTGCAGAATTTCACACTGTCTTTCAAAGTCCTGAGGTCCGCTCGAATTTCGCACTTGAAGTCATCAAGGGCCTTAGAAAATTCTTTGCCGTCCTTACTCATAGCTAGACAAACTTGAACAGCTGTGAATACAAAGACAAATCTTCGTTGTACACTCGAGTGCTCAAAAAGAAACAAGGGCGACACTCATGGCACGCGTTGTGTTCTGAAACAGTGCACACACAAATACATTTTTTTTAGGATAAGTACGATTAGCCTCACCTGCAGTAAGACAGGAAACAAGATTAGATCCGTGTTCACTGTGCACTGTCGCCGAACTGAGGCCGCAGCTGGATGTCGTCCTTCTTAAGTAGGCTGGTGTGGCGCGAACGTCGTGGCGAACTTCTTCACCGAGCGCGCATGTGCCAGGTAGCCGTGGGAAGGATGACCGAGGGTGATGAAGCGGCAGCTGGTCTTCGCTGTGCGATCGGCCGTTCGCGGAAATCGATCCGTGACAGGGACTGCAGTAAGACAGGAAACAAGATTAGGTCCGTGTTCACTGTGCACTGTCGCCGAACTGAGGCCGCAGCTGGATGTCGTCCTTCTTAAGTAGGCTGGTGTGGCGCGAACGTCGTGGCGAACTTCTTCATGGAGCGTGCATGCGCCAGGTAGCCGTGGGAAGGATGACCGAGGGTGATGAAGCGGCAGCTGGTCTTCGCTGTGCGATCGGCCGTTCGCGGAAATCGATCCGTGACAGGGACTGCAGTAAGACAGGAAACAAGATTAGGTCCGTGTTCACTGTGCACTGTCGCCGAACTGAGCAATTCCGGAACCTCCATCTTCTTTTTGTGCGGAACTGCTTGCAGTGCAAGAGGCGCTTCGCTCTGTGGCCGCCATTCCCATGCTTCCCACGGCCCGTATTATCATACGTACAGATGCCCTCCAGGTGACAAAGCTACTTAGACGCGTTAGTAGTAGCCCGGAAATCTGCCAGAACATACACAGTCTAGCGGCTCGCATACCAAATCCAATTCGTATTGAATGGACCCCGCGTGACCTTTTAAGTGCTCAAAGCCAAGCGGATTCTGCGACCGCCTTTCAAACTCAACCTCGATATCGCCAAACCTCATAAAATTGGACAATGCCACCCTACTTTTAACAAGAAAGGAGCACCTCCGGCGCCGTACATGTGCTCTTATACCTCCGTGTACGGTAAGCCTCCCCGCGGTCTAACCCGTGCAGAGGAGGTGGCGCTTCGGAGGATTAGAGTTGGGGTGGCCCTAACACCAGCAGTGATCCGAAAGTGGCCACAATTTCGGTATTTATATCCACACCCTAGGTGCCCCATCAGCAAGCCTAGAAATATAGAAGCTGACATCCATCACCTACAGTGGGATTGTCCAGCGTTGAAGCCAACGCGGATCCGGCACCTGGTGGCAGCTGGCCTCTCCCCCCATAATCCGCAGTCATATGCTGTTTGGACACTGGGACCGCATCATCGTTCACTCCTAGATTTCATTGCATCAGCCAACCTTTTTTCATTTATTTGACCACACCCTTCATCCATCATAACATTCCTTTTATGCCCTGAGGCAATAAACTTCGCAAAAAAGCTGAGAAGTGTGGCGTCGCACTGACTGAAGGCCAATTTTTATTCCTGCCTGCCTGCCTGCCTGCCTACCCACCCACCTACTCACCCACCTACTCACCTATCTATCCTACCCTATCGTGCCCTGCCCTGCCCTACCTACCTACCTACCTACCTACCTACCTACCTACCTACCTACCTACCTACCTACCTACCTACCTACCTACCTACCTACCTACCTACCTACCTACCTACCTACCTACCTACCTACCTACCTACCTACCTACCTACCTACCTACCTACCTACCTACCTACCTACCTACCTACCTACCTACCTACCTACCTACCTACCTACCTACCTACCTACCTACCTACCTACCTACCTACCTACCTACCTACCTACCTACCTACCTACCTACCTACCTGCCTGCCTGCCTGCCTACCTACCTACCTACCTACCTACCTACGTACCTACCTACCTACCTACCTACCTACCTACCTACCTACCTACCTACCTACCTACCTACCTACCTACCTACCTACCTACCTACCTACCTACCTACCTACCTACCTACCTACCTACCTACCTACCTACCTACCTACCTACCTACCTACCTACCTACCTACCCTACCCTACGCTACCCTACCTACCTACCTACCTACCTACCTACCTACCTACCTACCTACCTACCTACCTACCTACCTACCTACCTACCTACCTACCTACCTACCTACCTACCTACCTACCTACCTACCTACCTACCTACCTACCTACCTACCTACCTACCTACCTGCCTGCCTGCCTGCCTGCCTGCCTGCCCGCTTGTCCGTCCGTCCGACCGTCCGTCCGTCTGTCTGTCTGTCTGTCTGTCTGTCTGTCTGTCTGTCTGTCTGTCTGTCTGTCTGTCTGTCTGTCTGTCTGTCTGTCTGTCTGTCTGTCTGTCTGTCTGTCTGTCTGTCTGTCTGTCTGTCTGTCTGTCTGTCTGTCTGTCTGTCTGTCCGTCCGTCCGTCCGTCCGTCCGTCCGTCCGTCCGTCCGTCCGTCCGTCCGTCCGTCCGTCCGTCCGTCCGTCCGCCCGTCCGTCCGTCCGTCCGTCCGTCTGTCTGTCTGTCTGTCTGTCTGTCTGTCTGTCTGTCTGTCTGTATGTCTGTCTGTCTGTCTGTCTGTCTGTCTGTCTGTCTGTCTGTCTGTCTGTCTGTCTGTCTGTCTGTCTGTCTGTCTGTCTGTCTGTCTGTCTGTCTGTCTGTCTGTCTGTCTGTCTGTCTGTCTGTCTGTCTGTCTGTCTGTCTGTCTGTCTGTCTGTCTGTCTGTCTGTCTGTCTGTCTGTCTGTCTGTCTGTCTGTCTGTCTGTCTGTCTGTCTGTCTGTCTGTCTGTCTGTCTGTCTGTCTGTCTGTCTGTCTGTCTGTCTGTCTGTCTGTCTGTCTGTCTGTCTGTCTGTCTGTCTGTCTGTCTGTCTATCTATCTATCTATCTATCTATCTATCTATCTATCTATCTATCTATCTATCTATCTATCTATCTATCTATCTATCTATCTATCTATCTATCTATCTATCTATCTATCTATCTATCTATCTATCTATCTATCTATCTATCTATCTATCTATCTATCTATCTATCTATCTATCTATCTATCTATCTATCTATCTATCTATCTATCTATCTATCTATCTATCTATCTATCTATCTATCTATCTATCTATCTATCTATCTATCTATCTATCTATCTATCTATCTATCTATCTATCTATCTATCTATCTATCTATCTATCTATCTATCTATCTATCTATCTATCTATCTATCTATCTATCTATCTATCTATCTATCTATCTATCTATCTATCTATCTATCTATCTATCCTTCAAATTACATACATTAACTCATACTATACTCATTCATGCTGCTTTACTGCATATACGGCAAGCTTTATAATGGCAGCATCAGTTGCTCATCGTGCATTATGTCCTGAATAATAAAAGCAAGTGACTTAATGCTTGCCTTTTCAAATGAATAATTATTAACGTGAATGTTATGTAACATAAATGCATTGGTACTTGCAGCAACTTGAGATCAGTGATAATACTGTTGCCAGTCTGATGAAACGTCAGAGGTTATTGTCTTTCTTACAATGGTTTCTATGTCCTCCTCAGAAATGTCGAGATGTTCTTGCTCAAAGCTAGGACTTGTAGCCGGTGAACAGTCCTGTAAAAGGAGTTATTTACGGCATTGAAAACTGGTGCTGTACATATGCATAATGAACTATAAGGACACCTTGGCAGTGCTCGGTGAACTGGTGTGGGAGGCAAGTTTTCGGTTTCGTGTTGTCTTCATCCTAAAACATTATAAAGAGTAATTAGTTCCTAATTTGAATCTTTCAGCAAGGATCTAGCCAAACATATACAGATATTGGCTGAACGCCTGATGTCGCTGCAGTCTGTCTTGAGCTAGGTATTTCAAACGACCCTGCTTGCTTTCGTGCCAGGTAGTTTATCTTCGGGAGGTTTTCAGTTGGGGCAGCTGTGCGTTTTAGCCATCTCCTTTGGTAGGCAACATCTGAAAACTTCATTTTGGCAGTATTATTTACAATGCTAACTTAGTTTCGATCCGTGTATACCACATTTGCAAAATGTAATGCTCTGATGACAGTTATAGGTATGGAATTATGGGGAAGAGTCTTACAGAGGTGTGGGGCTCTACAAACACATTGAACTGGACCTGTGAAGCCCCAGGCCGAATCCCATATCTGCTCGCGTTTGAATGAGGTATCCAAGGGGTCATTATCCGTCCACATTTCCTATAACTTTGTATCCTTAGAAAGCCGCTGCTACAGCTGCTAAAGCAAATTCTAGTTAAAATAATCCTCGATTGCCACAAGCGTTTTTATATTTCTTGCGCGCTTCGTACCCTTTCAGAGTTTACAAGTTGTTACATTTATCGACTATTCTACACCGACTTCCTGAAAAGTAGTTTGTTAAGGCCCAGGTGCTTTTGTCACCCGCTTTTCTACAATTATTTCTCTAACAAATACATTGAAATTGAATTGAAAACGAACTCCCTACATCTCGCCCCGCGTATGGACTCCGGGGGCCGCTGAGAAAAGGATAACAGCAGCAGCAAGTAAGAAAACAAATGTCAAATGAAAATTTAAAAAGCTGTCCCCGAGGTAGTGGAAGGCAACTAAAGCGCTTTAGAATCTGTACAAGCAAAATTCAAAACAGACGATAAATCGTCCCTCAGACAGACGCGTTGTTCCATCTAGCGAGGTTGACACAAAACGCCTCGGCACAGCAGTCTCGTGCTGCTCTAGCCGGGGAGCCGCAAACAAACCTCGAGCCTCGAATTTACCTGGATTTGTCTGCATCGTGTGCTGCGCATTTAAATGCTAAAGAGTTAACAGTAAAAATAAAACTTTAAAGGAGGTCAGTTAAGCAACTAAACGCAGAACAAGCTTGTAATGGAACTAGGCAAGGAACTCAAAATGTTTTTTTTTTCATTTCCGGAAGTATAGTAACGTAAGTGCACCTCTGGAAAGATTTCAGTGAGAAGAAATGTGGTTTTGTCTGGGTGGTTCCGTGTTTTCCTTGCAATCTGGAGGGGCCCAGTTGAATTTCATATGTTCGCGAGGCTATTTCTGCATTTGTTGTTGATTTCCACTTTACAACAACAAGAACCCGAATGCCGGCTTTTCTGTGACACCACACCCTTAATGCTGTCACGTTATAATTTGTAACTCAACCAGTCGGTTTCGGGTAACAGCCCCTTGTAGGCCTTCAGAGCAATCGACTGGTGTGGCCACAGTCTGGAGATCTTATCCTGGCATGCCTAATACTTACAAGTCATCCAACATGTAACGGAGCATCCTGTTTCTGGGCAGATATATTTTTTGGTCATTTTTGCTGCAAAGCCGAGGATTACTCTACAATTACTCTACTATTTTAAACGCCACGAACTAGTTAAAATACGGGGACTAATACATTCAAACTTGTATTTAATTAGCCAAGATTTCGTCACTGCCGTATTCCAACGATGTATGCGCGTGGAATAACCTAAAAACCATCATCATGAAAGCTGCAATTGGGTTGAAGAAGAGAACGGTTGTGCAGCTGGAAGCTTTCAAAAACGGGTGAGTTGGAAATACTACTGGAAGTATTTTCCTACTTAAATTATCGCCTGCTTTGGTGCGAACTATTTTATGTCCACGCGTTGAACGCACTGCATGCAAAATATTGATTCTGCCGACAACACTGCTCGTCCAAGTATTACCTACTACAAATGATTCCGCCCTGCTCGTGAGCAGGAAATTCATTAGCGGCTACGTACAAACCAGAAACGGTTTCTGACAGATAGTGGAATGTTTATGTAGATGTTTATTCGCCAGCATGCCTGCCTAAGTACCGGAGCGATGTGGAGTAGAGCAAACCAAGTGAAAGTTCAGCCCAGCCACTGTATTACCGGTACAATGGAGTTCACATAGCAAATATTTTACATGCGGCTCTTCGGTGTAGCGCTATCATTGCCTGTGCCAGGAGCGGACACCTGCTCAAATATTTCACGTTCTTTGGGCGACAGGGTGGTGTTCGAGCACTCTTGACGGCCGTGCTGACAGCGCCACTTAATGCTCAAGTACAGCATGCAGCGCTTTAGGCGATAATTAGAAGGCATGTATGGTCCATTTATAGCGTGTAAACGCAAAGGATTTGGGAATCTGAAGCTTTGGGATTAACCAATACATTATGAGATAAGTAGGGTAATGAATAAATGACAGCGGGGTATTCCGAAGCTCATTTTCTTTCACCAATTTTCCTCCGAGATTGGCATATACATATTGTAGAAAAACGGTAAGAGCAGCTTTGTGCATGATACTCAATTCGAAGAAACAGATTAGGGCAAAAAAGTCCCGCCAACCGCGAGAACTTTTCGTCTCTCTTTCATGATGCTACCTGGTCATATATTTTCCTACTAATTCGTATTCCTGGCCGGCCCAAAAGCGCTCTCTCTTGGGCTCAAGCCGGGACCCGGCCAAGGCATAGAACGTTTACAGAGAGTAGTTCCACTCTTCTCTAACAGGTGGCGCCACTAGGACGGCCGTCATTGCTGGCCTTCGGAACGTATCGACGCGCAGTGCGACTGCTGCGCTGAGCATCTTGTGTAAAGCGTGGCCCGCATGAAGCGTTTTTCCAGGCGATTCACCGGCTTCGACGGCAGCGGAGCGTTTTTCTTTTGACGCCGGAGAGGACGACTTTGCCAAATCGTCGGGATCTGGCTATAGTGCTCTAGAATATTGAGCAGTGTGACGACCGGCGCCGGAGAGCGGGCCGCTTTTGCGATGACAAGAACCGACTCCCGCGAGAGGGCGCGACGTGCAACAGGGGTGCCACGTTCGCCGCTCGGCGCGTAGCGGCCGCGGGATAGCGGGGGTACAGAGGAGGGGTGCGGTTCTCTTTGGAGCGATTTTCAGACGCTACGCAATTAGTGTGATAATTAATAAAGAGGCGACTTATTCCAGGTGCTTAAACTGATCCCTGCCGTTCTTTTACGTCTATCTGGAGACATCGTGCACAGTTGGGTTGTCCTTCGGAGCAGCGCGCGATGTTTGAATCGTTAACTGAAACTCTCAACATTTCTTCCTGCGGACAGTTACAAATCGTCCAGATGAGAAATTTGTACTTAATGTTTGCAACAAAGCGTGATGTTTTGCATTCGTTTTTGCAAGGGAATAAAGGCTACTGCCCAGGAGCGCTATTAACACGCGGAGAAAAACAGTGTACATATGCGAATCAAAGCTTGTGCTTCGTAAGGCCTCTTTAGGAACACCTATTTTTTACAAACCTTATTTACGAACACCTGCTTACATTTTGCAGCTAGCGCTTATTAATACATAACAACGTTTATATTAAATCGCCAGTAATCTGTAATATATCTTTTTAATGGGTGTTCTTTATGTGCCCTGATCACCGCTTATATTAATTAAATTACAAATACAGTGTGCGAGCAAAACACATTTATTCACTACAGTACTAATTTAAAGCACTGTGGTATTTACCGGCAAAAAAAAAAAAACAATAAACAAGGTATACGCGACTCAAGCATTTATTCTTTGTTCGTGATTAACATATACGTATATCACGGACATTTGTTTGCGTGCCACTAACCAAAGAGGGAACCAGCTGTTTAGATGAAAAAAAACAAACAAAAAGTCAAGTACAGTTACGGCATTACTTCAAATAAAATGTGAAAAAGTAAACCTGTCACATACGTAATTACGTTCATAGTGGGCACTTGAGTGCGGACGCTTTACTGTCATCAAATGGTACAGAGCAAAAAAAAAAAAGCACTGATAATTGTACGTCGAATTGGCAGGTATGATGCAGTTTTTGGCGCGCACCGAGAGAAAGCGGAAAAATGCGAAAAAGATGACGAGCACCTGATACGCAAGCAATTAATATAATGCCGAAATCAAATGCGGACATAGTGCGTGTTTATTCTTTGAGTGTGTTGTATGAAATATGAGTAATCGGCTGGATATACTTGCAACTACTGCTTACCGGACTATATATAATCGGGCTACTTGCCGCGGGTGCTCTTTGCAATACTAACCAGACTATAATTGTTAACAAGGCTGATATTACACGTGAAATACTTCCAAGGGATTTTAATTATTTTCCCTTTGGGAACTCTTGTCGTGATTCGCTTACTTCGCGAAGCCGCAAAAACACATTAAATTTCATTGCTTCAAGTGGAAGCTTTTCTGGTGCTCCAAATAGGCAAACTTTTTGAACCTTCACATTTTACAGGAAGTTTGCAAAATCTGAAGTGCAAAGCAGTAGAAAAGGACCGTGCATCCGAGCCAAATTTTTGAGTAAATTGCGACCTAGCTTCGAACCTATAGCGCTATTTTTGTTCGTGGTGAGAAACCGTGCCGACCTCACAATCTCTATTTCGCAGAAGGATGATCTAGCGGAAACGAATAAGCGTACCCTATAGCCTCTGCGTCCTCTATTTTCCGTCGTTATTTCTTTTTCAAAGCTATTCATTTTTTTTTATTTTGTATGTACATAAAACAGGACTAGAGCTATCTTCTGGAGGCAATGACTTGCATATTACCGGTGGCTTGCGCACCCTAGAATGGAAACATTTTCTTGCAGAATTAGGTCATCTCTACCTCCATGCGGGGTAGTCTACATTTAATTCATTCCAACTGAATGCCGACTTCTCTTGTGGCTTCAGTGACGTACTGTAGTCGTCATAGTTGGCGTGGGGAACAACGGAATATACCATTTTGGACTGTTTTGATAATGGGGTTACTGTGACCAGTTCTAGTCAGTGCTCGAACGCACGTGTTGTATGTCTCACTTCTTCATACATCCTGCCTTCACACTGCCCTCTTTTCAAAACGACTACATTTTGCTTTAGGAATGCTAAAGCACGCTGTACAGCGAGTGAAGCGTGCTGTGCGAGTCGTACGCCGGCCCTCTCCAAGCTGTTTTCTTCGGAGCCAACTCCTGTCATGTTACTTCCCCGAGGTGTTGCCGACGGCCAAAATGGAAAATAAATTAGGTGATTGCTAACAGTACTGAGCACCGTTAACCGGCATATTAGTAAAATCTTGTCGCGAACAGCTCGAGACGACGCACAAGCAAACAAGAACGTACAGTCCGCGCGGCATCCGCCCCGCCGCACAGCGCGCATACGCGGGCGCCCGGACGGCTGACACACCAGTTGCTGGTGGCGCCCTCTGCGCTGCGGCGCCTCCGTCATCGCAAAAGCGGCCCCTCGCTCCCATGCATTTCGCGGCGCGGTCGACACACTGCCCAATCTTCTAGAGCACTATAATCTGGCTGAACAGATAAAAACGCCGACGACGCGCCGACTCCAGAAGTCTGCAGCGGCAGAGGGCCAATGAGAGCCGGAGCAGCCGTCACGTGATTCCGGTCGGAGCCACGCCCACGCCGGCCGAGAGAGACTCGCTCGCGAGAGCGGAAAGAACGACGGGGGTTTGGCGCTCCGACCCTCCGACGGCGCCGAGGGTTTAGGGTTTCTCGGCCAAAATGGCCGAGCAGCAATGTAGTCTTTCGGAGTCGCTCCGCGCACGAGGCGACGACAGCAAGGTCCGGGCATCGGGCACCGTACATTTCCTTTTCTTTTTTAGGTTTTTAGGTTAGAGTTCGGTGAAGGTGGGCCGTCCGCTGGGGCCACCTCGACCTCGACGTACGGCCGGATGGGGCGCGTGTGTCGAGGTCGCGCACATGTTGTTTTCTCTGTCGCCGCGAGCTTCAAGTTGTGGTTTTCTCTCTTTCTTCCGGGTCAGGTGTGTCAAGAAAACAGGCACAGGCATCACTTTCAGCGGCTGCGGATCTAAATACAGAAGCCATACCAAAAGGGAGGTATCTGAGGTCCTTTGGCAAGGCTAGCAGCTCATAAACAGTCTCCGAGCTTAGAGTAGACACTCGCACGTGGCCCAAGCGGGCGGCCCATATTCACCGAACTCTTCCTCCTGCAACCAACTTGTGCGACCGCGACTTGAAAATGCCATAGAACTGACCCATCGACAATGCGTCGAGGAAGCGATGCACTGTTCTCCGCAAGGGGCCCTAATATAGAAAAGAAAAACAGGGCACGATATCACACATTAACAAAACTGCTTGTCGCTTGGCTAGCTAACCTAAAAAAAGGGAAATGCACAGTGTCCGATGCCCGGACCTTTCTGTCGCCGCCTCGAGCGCGGAGCGACTCCGAAAGACAACATGCTGTTCGGCCGTTTCGGCCGAGGAACCGGGAACCCTCGGGCCGTCGGAGCGCTAAATACATGGCTAAACCCCCGTCTTTCTTCCCGCTCTCGCGAGGAGTCTCTCTAGGCCGGTGTAAGGCCGCAGTGAAAAGCGGCTCGCACGTGGAGTCGAGCTAGTGGTCGAACCCCCCAGGCGCCGAGGCCAAGGAGCGAGCGCTGTTGTTGTTTTTCCTTTTATCCCCTCTTCTTGGGCGCGGGAGGCTTGGTTTGTTTGGTCCCTTCTCCCCTTAAGGCCCAACTCCAACGACATATCCTAGGCGTCGGCGCTAAGCGTCGGCGCTGTCAGCGCCGTGCCACAGTGGGCGTCACAAGCGGTGCGCATCTCCATGGGACTCGGCGCTGGCGCAGTTGGCGCTCACTGCTGACGCTTGTATTCGCGCTGGTGCGTTGTTCACTCAATAATTTCTGCTTTTTAAAGCGTTAAGAGATGTAATTTAGACATGGAACTTAAATACAGTTTACACTTTCTACTTCTGCACAAATAAACGTATACATCTTCCACATTTTTCTCGGCTTTTCAATACAGTCTGCAACGCCATCGACGCAACATCAGTTTGTCCCGTTTTCCGCGACCGTAGCTGAGACGAGTCTTTTGAGTTTTGTTCCTCCACGGCTGAGATAACCGATGGGCGGCGAAGGGTTTTACCATCACGGCCACGTTCGACGATGCAAAGCGATGACAAAAAAAAAGTAAAAAGAAAAAGCACGCGAAGACCCGGCGCGAGCGAAAATTCAAAATTCAGAGGTCGCGGCCACCCTGTCCTCTCATTGGTGTACGGCGCCTAGACGTGCGCCAATGAGAGACCTATGCGGGTGAGCAGCTCGGCGCCTGCGTGAACGCTGACGCCGAAATCTAGCACGGACAGATCTCGGCGCTCCGCTCAAGTTTGCTGGCGTCTCGTACCGTGCGCATGCTCAAACCGGTTTCTGCATACGCCAACAGCGCCGACGCTGAGCGCCGACGCCCAGGATATGTCGTTGGAGTTGGGCCTTTAGGCGTCACCAAGAAGCGAACGGCAGACGCATCCAATTATCAGCCGGGAACAACAGCGGCACGCTTCTGCGAACAACTTTACGGCCGGCTCGTCCAGCGATGTCACGCCGTGGCGCCAAGCATGGGTGCGGGGAGACGCCGTTAATGAAGCTTTTTGCACTGCCACAAGCGCTCACTAAATGTCCTGCAGAAGGCGACAATAGGCGCGACCCTTGGCCCTCCCAAGTAGGCAATCAGCCCAGCGGCCTCCCGCTGTGTCGCGAGACATTGGGTCCGAGCAACGGTGACTGTACACTGCTCTGGGACAGTGCCCCCCCCCCCCCCCTTTTTCCTCGAACGGGACGGCTGGGTGGCCTAGTCTCCAGATCCCCCGCGGCCTTTCTGTCACAAAGGCGCCAGCTGCAAGGTCGCGTCGCAAACACGCTGAGGAGGGGAGGGAAAGACAGGCGCCTTGTGAGAGGGTTTGGGGACCAGCGAGTGGAAACAGTGTGTGTTTTGAATGTTGTATTTTTATTTGACGTAATTAAGGACCTGGGTCCGAAATTATTCCCAACCCACTGGGGTTGTGGCATGTTTTTAAATAATTTGATTGGCTGCTTCATTTTCGGGGCGGATCACCTAAGGTGACCGCCCTTGGGTCTTTGTTGATGTCTGGTATCAAAAAGCGGTCCTCGGATCATGTTCGATAGTCAAGATTGAGGCTCCGTGCTTAGCACGTATTTACACCCCCTAGGCTTTAACCGAAACGCTCGGTAGGAAAGTAAGGGCCGGTAAAGTGACTTCTCTGTGTGAGAGTCTTCATTTTCTTTTAAGTTACAGTTGTCTGTGTGACTTGTTGCTGTAACTTTGCCTATGTATACTATTTTATCATGTAAATAATATTCATCCTCGTTAAAAATCATTGGATCATCGTCTCCTACTTTCTCAACTTGCGGAACCTGTCGAGTTCTCCTCTACCTACCGAAGACAGCATAAAATTACTGGCGCAGTACGACAGGATTCGGCACCCTACCACAAAGCAGCAAGCAACAAGGCCTCGGGCAGCAGCAGCGGCAGCCAAAGGACGACTGTGCAAGCTACCTGCCGAGGACGGCCAGCCAAGGCGTGACTCCCGGGCTTGGTGCTACTACCCGCAGCGACGCTGGTGACGGGTGAGTGGGATTTCTCGCGTCTGGTCGAGGTTGGCTTGGCTTGTGCTAGGGAAAGTGAGGTACTAGGCAGTGAGGACGCCAGATATGATTGAAAGCAAGGCTTACGCATATCCCCTGACGGAGAAAGAGCGTCTGGTAATTCGGCTACTTGAATTGGATTTTGAGCGAAAAAAAAAACGGGAAATTCTGAGAGAGGAAGAGAGATTGATGAGAGTGCTGATGCGTGAGCATGCCGGCGGCGGAAAGGCTAAAACTGCGTCCGAAGCAACGGAGCAGCGACAGTTAGACCTTGGCCCCGTGGCAGAAAGCACTAGTGCAGTTGAGGGCTGCCCCTCCCGGTATTCGACGAATACAGATAGCCTGGACGAGCGAAGCATTGCTAGCTCAGGGCAGGGAGTGGCGGAAACTGCTAGTGCAGCCCCACAGGCGCAGAAAGGAGCTAGCGTTAGGGGGCGAGACGAACTGCCCGAGCAGTGTCGTGGCGCGATTGGAAATGCGCGAAAAAACGGACGAGCCGTTAGCGGGATCGGAGCAGCGGCAGTTAGATGGTGGCCCCGTGGCAGAAAGCACTAGTTCAGTCGAGAACTGCTCCTCCCGAAATTCGACGAATGCGGATAGCCAGGACGAGCAAAAGGTTGCTAGTACAGAGCAGGGAGCGGAGGAAACTGAGAGTGCAAACCCGCAGGCGCAGCTTGAGGAGCTACCGTTAGGGGGCGAAACGAACTGCCCGATCAGTGTCGTGGCGCGGATAGAAACTCGCGAAGAAGCTGACGACCCCTTGGCAGTATCAGCTATGGCTAAGTCTAGTGAGTCCGTTCGAAAAGCCATCGACATGGAGCTAACCCAAATGAACGAGGACCAGCGGAAGTTATTATCTGAAGAAGACTTAGCATATCGCTCGGTGCCGGATATCGAAAATCAGCCGTCGGTGCCCGACAGCAGCGGCGCGGATCCCGCGCACAGAAATTTCGCTTCCGAAGTGCGAGCTGATCAGCCGACGGAAACGGAGTGCGCTCCTTGTGTGGAGCTACGCGCAACAGGTGTTGAGGCTGAGCCTGCGGTGAGGGTGCCCGCCCTACTTGAAACGGAGGGCGCAGTAACGAACTCTGGCAGTTCAATATCTCTGGTCAAGAGAGCGAAGGCGCTAAACTACAGCACAGTAGTGGCGAGGAGCACGCAGGTGGGCCGCTCAAGGTTCACGCAGGCATGACAGCAATGGGCAGCCTCCGAAAGTTGAGGCCGTCAGAGGTAAGGTGCGACGACGTGCCAGTTGTAACCAACAATTTGCCAGTGAGGGTCAGTGAAAGAATCTCAAGCGCTAGGGCCGCGAGAGGTGACAGCGGTGCACCGCAGGCGCTGAAAGCTCCTAATGCACGACAAAGCGTGAGCCGAGGCGCGCACGAGATCGTACCGGCTTGGAATGATAGCAGCGGGCGCCTGCCCAACTCACTTCGTCAGTGCAGGAAACTGCATGGGCTAGCCTCGTCATTAGAGCCCTCGTACAAATCTTGTGCAAAGTACAGAGACAAAGAAAGCCTTACTGTCCAATTTTGGATCTGGTTATTTGGCATAGCCATGCTAGCCTCACCAGGCGCGAAGGTTCCTGCTCACCCAACGGGTGGCGTGCACGGAACTGTTCGGCGACACCAAGCAGTGGTGTAAAGACAGTTGCATTACGGAGCGGGAACTGTGCAGTGGCGTGAGTGTTCCTGTCACCCGCCGTGTTATGTGATGTGTGACGCGTGCTACAACCATGCGCCACGGAGGAGTGCTTTTGTGCTGACACTCGGGCTATGGCGAACTCTGTGTAGCCTACACGCGCTCATGTAGTGCATTTTTTTGTATGTCTTTACATGGTGCCTCATGTATAGCAAATTATAGGGCACAGTGCTGTGCGTAATGCAAGATTTGGCATGCTGTCATGAAGAAATTTCTTGTTTTCAGTGCCGTTGTTTTGTATTAGTTTTATTTCCCGACTTCGAGTGCATGGTTTTCCTCAGTGGGGACAGGTTTAGGCGCGCTGTAGCCTGGCGAAATGGTCGCCTGAAGAAGAATGTGGTGGCCTGTGTTTTTTTTTTTGTGTAAATGACCGGATTCCAAGCTCATTTACCCTCTTAGGAGGGACGTGTACGGCTGCAGTGTAAAGCGACTCGCACGTGGAATTGAGCTGGCGGTCGGACCCCCCAGGCGCCGAGGCCAAGGAGCGAGCGCTGTTGTTATTTTTCCTTTTCTCCCCTCTTCTTGGGCGCGGGAGGCTTGGTTTGTTTGGTCCCTTCTCCCAGAGGCGTCGCCAAGAAGCGAACGGCAGACGCATCCAATTATCAGCCGGGAACAACAGTGGCACGCTTCTGCGAACCACTTTACGGCCGGCTCGTCCAGCGATGTCCCGCCTTGGCGCCAAGCATGGGTGCAGGGAGACGCCGTTAATGAAGCTTTTTGCACTGCCACAAGCGCTCACTAAATGTCCTGCAGAAGGCGACAATAGGCGCGACCCTTGGCCCTCCCAAGTAGGCAATCAGCCCAGCGGCCTCCCGCTGTGTCGCGAGACATTGGGTCCGAGCAACGGCGACTGTACACTGCTCTGGGACAGTGCCGCCCCCCCCTCCCTTTTTCCTCGAACGGGACGGCTGGGTGGCCTAGTCTCCAGATCCCCCGCGGCGTTTCTTTCACAAAGGCGCCAGCTGCATGGTCGCGTCGCAAACACGCTGAGGAGGGGAGGGAAAGACAGGCGCCTTGTGAGAGGGTTTGGGGACCAGCGAGTGGAAACAGTGTGTGTTTTGAATGTTGTATTTTTATTTGACGTAATTAAGGACCTGGGTCCGAGATTATTCCCAACCCACTGGGGTTGTGGCATGTTTTTAAATAATTTGATTGGCTGCTTCATTTTCGGGGCGGATCACCTAAGGTGACCGCCCTTGGGTCTTCGTTGATGTCTGGTATCAAAAAGCGGTCCTCGGACCATGTTCGACACTCAAGATTGAGGCTCCGTGCTTAGCACGTATTTACACCCCCTAGGCTTTAACCGAAACGCTCGGTAGGAAAGTAAGGGCCGGTAAAGTGACTTCTCTGTGTGAGAGTCTTCATTTTCTTTTAAGTTACAGTTGTCTGTGTGACTTGTTGCTGTAACTTTGCCTATGTATACTATTTCGCTTCTGTAAATATATATCTCCTCCTGACCATCATCAGAGCATCGTCTTCTGCTTCTTACCTGCCGAAGATAGCTAAACATCACTGCCGGCGTCACGTGACGACCGGAATCACGTGACGGCAGCTGCTCCGGTTCTCATTGGCCCTCTGCCGCTGCCTACTTCCGGCGTCGGCGCGTCGTCGACGTTTTTTTCTGTTCGGCCAGATCCCGACGATTTGGCAAATCGTCCTCTCCGGCGGCAAAAAAACGCGCCGCTGCTGTGGACGCCGACGAATCGCCCGGAAAAACGCGTCGCACGCCCGACGCCCGCGCCGGCGTCGGCGATTTCGCTCCCGCATGGTCAGCAGCTGAGCGGCGTTTTTTTTCCGCCCAGTTGCGCGATGCACGCACCCCCATCCGGGCGCGTGCGTCGAGGTCGCGCAAGTATTGTTTCCCCTGTCGCCGCGAGCTTCAAGTTGTGGTTTCTGTCTTTCTTCTGGGTCAGGTGTCTCAAGAAAACAGGCACACGCATCACTTCCAACAGCTATGGGTCGGGGAGCGTAGAGTACTCCCCGCATGGGGCTGGGACAGGTAGGTCTCCGCCGCTTGTGGTGGGGGCTAGCTTACCAGCGAATTTTTATCTGTTGTAGGCCGTCATTGCACCCGCTACCACTTTTGTGGTGGACGACGGCTGTTGTTGCGGCGCGCGTCTTTCTTTCCCTCTTCCTTTTCTTTCATCTCTATTTTCTCTTCTGTCTGCACGAGGCAGCGGAGGTGGCTCAGCTACAGAGCCAATAGCAGGCCCGCGCATTTTCTTTTCCTTATTCCTACAGCCACCACAACAACATCTAAATACAGAGGCCATATCACAAGGGAGGTATCTGAGGTCCGCTGGCAAGGCTAGCAGCTCATAAACAGCCTCCGAGCTCTGCGTAGACACTCGCACATGGCCCCAGCGGGCGGCCCACCTTCAGCGAACTCTTCCTCCTGTAACAAACTTGGGCGACCGCGACTTGAAAATGCCTTAGAACTGACCCATCGACAATGCGTCGAGGGCGCCATGCACTGTTCTCCGGAAGGGGCCCTTAATATAGAAAAGAATAACAGGGCCCAATATCACACACCAACAAAACTGCTCGTCGCTGCTAACCTAAAAAAAAGGAAATGCACGGTGCCCGCTGCCCGGACCTTTCGGTCGTCGCCTCGCGCGCGGTGCGGCTACAAAAGACAACATGCTGCTCGGCCGTTTCGGCTGAGAAACCCGAAACCCTCGGCCCCGTCGGAGCGCCAAACCCCCGTCTTTCCGCTCTCGCGAGCGAGTCAGCTTCGGCCGGCGAGGTTCCGGCTGGAATCACGTGACGGCTACTCCGGCTCTCATTGATCCTCTGCCGCTGCCCACTTCCGGCGTCGGCGCGTCGTCGGCGTTTTTTTCTGTTCAGCCAGATCCCGACGATTTGGCAAAATCGTCCTCTCCGGTGGCAAAAAAAAAAAATGAAAAAAAAAAAAAAAAAAACACGCCCCGCTGCAGAAGACGCCAACGAATCGCCCGGAAAAACGCTCCATACGGGCCACGCTTTAGAATGCCGGCAGACTTTTAAACACCGCTGCTTTGATACAGGTGCCATCTGTATTGTAGAGGTATTCTGCGAGGAAGTTGAGCTAATGACCCTGTTGTTCATTGGCGGAAGAACAGACAGTGTTTTCTACACAAGGTGCACATAATGGCCTAGTCCACCTTTTTTCTCGGAGGTGTATTACGAGTTCATTTTTCTTTCTGGGACTAGAAAGCGCCTTTGATTTGTGGAGAAAGTCTATACCTCCACACCACCTCATTTTAGCGCCTCCAGTAGCCACGGGAATGCGAGAACGACCCTGACTTTTTCCGAGGAGTGGTATATTGCGTCTTTGCACTGCTGCCGCGTTATTTTCACAGGACGTTAAGAAGCTTTTGGACGTGGCTGGTAATGTGTATGCATTTATAAGAATTGATTGTGCAGAGAGGGAAAGTCTGTGTGGGCAATCAGTGAATCTGCTTACTTTAATTATAGTACTGTCCCCAAGATTGCGGGATCGAATCCCCGCCTCGGCGGCGGCTTTTCGATGGAGGCGAAAAGCCAGGCGCCCGTGTGCTATGCGATGTCAGCGTATGATAAAGAACCCCGCGGGGTGGGAAAACTGTCAGGGAATCTGCTTACTTTAATTAGGTACAGATGCCAAGGATGCGGGATCGAATCCCTGCCTCGGCGGCTGCTCTTCGATAGGGGCGAAAAGCTAGGTGCCAGTTTGCGATGCTAGCGCACGTTAAAGAACCTAAGGGGGTGAGAATGTTCGGAGTCCTCGACTCATAGCCTGAGTCGATATGCGACGTTAAAGCCCAAAATCCAAACCATACTTTAATTAGACAAGCACTGCTGCAATATATGTAATAACTGCTGATTTTATGAAGATAATTTACGGGTCAATGATAAAATTTACCATGATAAGATTTTTTATATCGCCGCTTGCTTGGGCTGCCTACTGTGGGTTCTGAATTCCGGTGCAGTTTCCAGTCACTTTCGCCCGAGCGCAGGTGAACGCCGCTGAGCGTCTGATGCGGCCTTCAAGCAGCGTAATAGTCTTTTGAAGTCAGGACGTTTACGGAAGACAAAAATTATATTTCTTATAAATTTTCGAGGATTACACGCGTGTCTATATTGAGCAGTAAATATTGTGCACAATGCTACATTGATAATGCATCTCAGCCAGCACGGCCTGAACATGCGTTCGTCCATTCGCCCTTTGCGCAAGAAAATTTAAAAAATAAGTTTGAGGGGATAATCAGTTTGTAATATATTCAGTTTTACAGAAAACCATGTTTTCCACAAAGAGCGCTAGAGAGGGAATTGATAAAAAAAACGTGCCGACGGCGGACGGGTTTGCCGACACATTCTAGCAAATGCAGACAGGAGGACGCAATAAATGAACTACGTGGCTAAATAAAATATTCTGTAGCACCTACGCACACTATGAGCATTCGCATGAAGGTGTTTTGGCTGTTTACAAGCTCGTTGTACCCATCGACAGCGGGTACACCGCATCGTGCAGCCGAGTACCAGCGCGCCGAAAGTCGTCAAACCAGAAGGCCCGAAGGCTGGCGATGGCGGAAGGGTCACATGATCAAATATGGCAGCGCCCTTGCGCTCACGCTGTAAAGGGTCTATATTTGTCTCGGGTTGGCCGGGCTGGACCATATACGACGATCACGAACACATGCAACTTTTGCGAAAGCGCAAATGCAGCCATATTGCGATAAGCGTGTAGAATACATGCGTTTTCCCGCGTCTGCCCCACGCGAGAGCTTCCGATTCCTTTCTGGGCGTCGACTTGTCTTTCCTTCCCGCGTCTTCGCCGCGAACGGATATTGAATCGAAAAGCTTCACTAGGCTAGTCAACTCCGAGTCTCACGTGTGCTCCGTCGTTAGCTGCGCATGCGCAAACCACGTGACGTCACAGGAGAGGTGCAGGTGGTCGGAGCCGCTGCAACCGTCGCTGCAACTCCACCGGTTTACCTTAAGCCGATGACGCGCGCTTATCTTATGGGATGTACGGATGTAATCAATGATTCCCCGTGATGATAAGTCATGAAGTATCTGTATGGTGCAACCGTGAACAACAAGGTAAGCCACAACTACGCCAAGGAACCACAAACTAAGGCATGGCATCGCCGAAACGTTTCGCTTCTGATATCCAGGCTTAATCAAGCTAAGCCACCACCAATTTTTTGGTAGCCGTCAGAGATTGAGCAAGGGGCCGCTTGAGTGCTAGTTTCAAGTTTCGCATCTCCGCTTTGGTAACATCGGTGCTGATGTTTAGGCATTCGTTTCAAGGTTCGCACCATACTGTCTCCTATCAAACGTCTCTTGCGGTTTGCTCCTACCTCGCCAGGACCTCGTTTGAAGCGACACATATAGCTCAAAGCACCTGTAGTGCAAGAGTTTCCTATTGTTTCTCTTGCTGCGAAAAGTTCACGTGAAAGGCTCACGCTGAGCCAGGCGAACTCAACGTATACTTGACCACAAAACCAACCCCTTGATTCAGTTCAAAGCTAGCGCACTTTTGGAGCAGCATCCAAGTTGCTTTACGAAAACTTGCTTTCCTATCAAAGAACGTGTCAGTCATTCCATAAACAAGCTGTAGCACCGAAAGAAACTTCAACGCTACTGTTGGGTTCATTATCAAGAAGCGCCGCAAATGACTCAAATGCATAACTTGTTTTTTCACAATAAGTTAATTCTACGTACGTGCTGTGCATCTACATATTCAGCTAATTTTCCTTTCAAACGTGAGAACTCAGCATTCCAAGATCTTGGATAAACTTATCCTCCTGAAATTATTATTTGTTTCTTTTTCGCAGCTTCAACAGTAATTATAGCATGACGGGCCAGGCAGGGTCCGGGCTCAGTCCCTTTGAGAGCCGGGCAAGTCCGGGCTGGGGTCTGTAGCGTCGGGTCCGGGCTCGGGCTCAAAATTTCGGCCCGTGCACACCTGCAGTGGCAGCTCATGCAAAAGGCTACATTGCCGGAAAAAAGCTTCAGCTCTCAATGAAAGTCTGGAGAAAATGTAAAACCAAAAAGTTTTATGCATATCGACACCGTCAATCTGCAAGTCACAAAAAGCAGCAAGTTAATCTAAATCATAAAACTGCAATGAACCAAATCATATTGAAAATTGAAAATTGAAAAAAAAAAAACAAATTTGTTTCCAGTAATATACAGGAAATGGGCCTCGGGCAAAAAGCTACAATGATAGCTTGAGAGATGCCCGAGCCTCAGTAATGGCAGAGCAACAGGACGTGCGACATTAAGGCGAAGATATAAATATATAACATGAAAATTAAGAAACACAGAAAGAGCACATATATACAAATGAAACAGCAAGTTAAAAACTAGCTCAGTAAATCAACGGCCCACAATAATGTAACAGTATGCACGAAATATGGCAAAACGTAATGAAAATGAAGTGACTATTCTTGTAATAATGTTTAAGGCAAGGAACGGAAAGTACAGAGAGACAGTGCGGAATTGATAAAATATAGCCTAAAGTTCTTAATTGACGCGGTAAAGATGTTTGGGTTTTGTATGCTATAATGATTTAATATGCATGATAAAGTAAAACGAAGGCTCTGGTTACCGTATAACGTCCTCGTTCGAGGAACGTCCCATATTTGTTTACTTCTGGTGTTAAAGGGTTTTTCGTAAAACTTAAGTCCAGATATATTTTTCAAGAAGTCAGTTAAGCATTGAGGTGATAATTTAAGGCAGTGAAGTAGACGATACTCAAACATGGTATGCACACGATGAATCCTATATTTTGGAAATAATGTTTCTGTGTGGGCAGTGTAGCATGCACCAGCGATCAGTCTAATTGCCTTCTTTTGGAGAACGAGTATGATGTTCAGATTTGTTTTGGATGTTGTACCCCAAACGAGGTGACAGTAGTTTATGTGTGATTGAACTATAGCGTGATAAATAAGGAGCTTATGCTTTGGGGAAAATTCGTTACGTAGTCTCGAGAGGAAACCAACAGATCTAGTGAGCTTGCTTTCAATATACATTATATGGTCAGACCACCTCATGCGAGAGTCGAATACAACACCGAGTAATTTGAACTTGTCTACAATTTCAATAATGTTATTTTCTAGATGCAGAGTATTGTTTACTGTAATATCCAGGCTAAGGGGACGAAAAAAGACTGCTTTGGTCTTGTTAGAGTTAACTACCAAACCATTAGCAGTGGACCATTTGTGGAGAGCACAAAGGACCAGATTTGCACTATTGATTAGTTCATTGGCAGAAGATCTCCTAAGAAAAAAACTTGTGTCGTCAGCGTACTGAATACATCTTGTATGATAGGCTATGCTCGGAAGGTCGTTAGCATATACATTAAAGAGCAACGGTCAAACAAGGCTACCTTGCGGACACCACATTCAATGAAAAAGGAGCTAGACCTGTGATTATCGACCGAACCTACTGGTGCATGTTTAAATAAGAACAAAATAGTTGGAGGGAAAGACCACGGACACCATAGCTTTCAAGTTTACAGAGTAGTATTTCATGATTAAGAAGGTCGAAAGCTTTGGTAAAGTTGATGAAAATACCAAGGGTCAAACTTTTAGCTTCGATATTATTTAAAACAATTTCCTTTTGCAAGAGTAAAGCAGATTCCGAGGACTTGCCCTTTGGAAATCCAAACTGACTCTCATTTATTAAGGCATGTTTAGAAAAGAACCCATCGATTCTCTTGAGCATTACTTTTTCAAGAGTCTTTGAAAAAACAGGGAGAATAGAAATTGGCCTATAGTTGGTCATCTTGTTTCTTTCGCCTCCTTTGAAAATAACAGTTACGTTTGCATATTTCATATAAAACCTGTACCCAAACAGGTTTTCTACGTGGAGATCGCAAAGCTCAAAATACTATCACTACGTTGTCCTAACTTCCAATGAAGCAAAGCAGCAGAATTCATAGGATTTCAAGAGCGTTTTCACGACATTTTTGACGATAGATGCCCACGGCGGTAATGCAGCGTTCCATAGTCGAAACCTTGTTCCGTATCATGGCGGCAACAAGAGAGGTGGGAGGGAGAATGGTAATTTTGTTTCTTCGTAGGAGACTTGTGGGGCCGGTAACCACAGGTAATACGGAAAGCTTGGTTAGTCGATGAAATGCCGTATTAGAAGCTGTGGCTGCTTCTAAGGTGCGAATGACGGGTCGCATTCGGACCTATTCGGAAAGGAAAAGGCGGTTCACTTAATGTAAAATATGCGCAAAAAGTTAAATGACAGTTTCCGTGAAATTCTTCATTTATTTCAGACACAATGTATGACAAAACATTCACGTAATATTCGTACATGAGGGGTATACAAATAGAAGTCGGATTTTAAAAACGCGTCTGTAGGATGTCAGTGCGCGTTAAAGTACCGAAAATGGTTGAAATTTCGAAAGCTCTCCACTAAAGCGTCTCTCGTTGCCTGTTTTGGGACTTTAAACCCCCTAAAACCAAACCAAACAAAACTAAAATATTCATATAGTGTTTATGATACTTTTTTAGTAGAATGAGTGGCTCCCGGAGTGACCATGCACTTTGTCTTGCACAGTGCTACACATATGGTTATTTCGGCAAGCTGTCTTCAGCAGAAAGTGTTTGGCAAATATTAATTACCAGCTGTTACCATTAAAATTCTTATTCCTGTAAAAAGTAACTTTAGCGGTGTTATTTGGTTTGGTGTCGAAATTTTAATATCCTGAAGCGACTCAGGCTACGGCGTCCTTGATAGCCTGAGTGGTAGTATAGTTACCTGAGGTAATATTAATTACCAAAGCCGTCCACTAGTGGACGGCGTTCGTAATTACTACCACCTCAGGTTTCTAATAACGTGCACCGACATCGCACAGCACACTGAAGCATTTGCTCTCCCCCTCCAGCGACAAGATGCTGCCGCTACTAAGATTTCATCCCGCGTCTTTTATTACGAGGTATTCGATGTGTGTAAATTTTACTTTTTGCAACAACGATGCTATATTTTCAATTGTATGAACAATCCGTGCTCAATTCGAGGCTAATTGTTAGGCGATAGTTAGTAGGCATTATGCTACAGCATGACAAAGGTGTGTTAGGTCCCAAGCATGGAACCACACCATGCTGGCATTGAGAACGAGCTGCAGAATTTCTTTCTGAATTTACCTGTAACCTATGTTGTATATTATCTGTCCAGCTCTTCTCACACGAGGAAAAAAGCTGACGATGTGACCGTGAGCTACGTCGATGAGCCGCACCTGAAGGCAAATTGTGGCGGTGCATTTAAAACAGACTGAGTGACGACTGTCTTGTGTTTACTGCGCAACCTTGCGTTTGGCGTCCAAATTATGCAAAAACATGCCCCTGTAAGGAACCGCACGTTTGTAAATCGCGTAAACGCTATGCACGTGGCGCGATAGTAAACCAATTGCGCGCATACTACCAGAGCCCTTAAAGCGCAAAATATGTTTCTTTTTATTTTTTAAAATTATTACATATATGATTTTAGTAAAATTATTACATATATGACCACCTAAACTTGAAATATTAAAGAGAGAACTGAACATAACTGCTGCCGCCCAGGCAACGAAGCAATAGTAATGCAAGGAAAGGGTGCAGCGGCGCAATCTCGTGTAGTCAGTGGGATCCTGCTTACCTTTGGCTTCCATTTCCCGCCACTTAATATCTATTTAGCTTTTAACATCTCAACCCTTTCAATGCAGAGTGGTGGCTCTAGCGGCTAGCACTGACTCTCTATGAAACTCCAGAGAGAGCTTTCGTGACCGGAAAAAGTACAAAAAGACTCTGCTATAGTGGTAAGACGCAAAACTACAGCAGCATTAGTGCAGGCCCAGGTGCACTTCAAATCTATAACATTCCCCAATACGCAGTAAGCGCGCCATAATATTTACGAGAACTGATTTATTGTAGAGAACAAGGATAAATTTACAGCAGCATGTCGAAGCAGGGGACAGTATGGAAAAACAAGGTACTGATTCTTTCTCATATAGCCAACTATAGCCTCCCGCGATTTGTGCGTGGAAGATATTTACTTCACTTTCTTGAGATGAGAAGTCTAATCTGTGAAACAGCTGTCCATTTTATGCGGCGTATTTAGTATATTTGTAAATGAAATGCTCCCCTACATGACAATATACTGTGAGTAAATCAAAACTGGGGCGGCAATAATACCGGAAGTTTAAAAAAATGGTTTGAAATTAGGAATCTGTGAACAAGGCTTCTTCGCGGCAATGTCATAAGAAAACAAGTTATCAGTAGAAAACATGCGTTCTTCAACGTCGTATGGCAGTGCTGTAGATAAATGGATCCAGAATAGCTGCAGTGGTACGATGATGAAAACGTTGTATTGAGCGGGAAAAGGGAGGGGCAATTATGGAAAGGTTGGTCGCATCGATTGTCCGGGACTCCGTTGTCTAAGGATGTCGCCCTCGCTCTTTCTACGAGGGGTGCACTCTGGTCCTTAAAGGGCAACTCCGGTGTTTTTTTTTTATCAATTTGTGTTTTTAATTGAATTACATTCCTCGGTACATCCTCACTCCAACACAAAAAAAAAAGTTTTTCAAAATTCCAATTAGAAGTATTTTTAAAAAAGAAAAACAGCAAATCGAAACCGAAACTGCTTTCACGGCCAGAAACGGCGCCCCATTCGACGAAATGGTGATGTCACACTCAGTATTAGAAAAACACTCGTACGTGCGCTGGATGGTGAAAATAAAGTATGGAAATCATGACGCACTGCATAAAATGTCTGAGGTAGTTCAATATTAGCCTCACAATTTCATAATCACGCGGGAAGTGGACATTAACGCCTGCATACTGTCTGTGACGTCAGGAACTCAGTGTTGCCCGCAGAAATACTCTCAACTTAAGCCATGAAAACGGCATATTTTAAAGCCGTCCTGCTCGTGAACGGATTATCGTACGGCGCCCAAATTTTGTAGAATACGTCAGGACGGAGAGAAGAACCTGTAGTAAAATTTTCACTACAATATTCGAATGTCAAAAAAACCCCGGAGTTGCGCCGGACTAGCTGCCTCTTGTCCTTCCCACACTGCTTTATAGCGACTAAGTCGTTGTTAGCCTGGAAGTGGTACGAACGATAGACTGATGGAAAAAAGATGTCCTATGGCAAAACATACAATGACTAATAGAGGCGAAGACCAGCTGGTTCATGACAGGAATGTAGCTTTGAGAAAAACGTGGGGCCTTGAGTTGTACTGGCGTGGCTAAACTTAGCTGTAATAATTTATCTAGCAGCATGAATCTAGTATATTACAATGTATTGATTTAACGAATTTGCTGAAGATATAATTCAGAATGGCAACAACAGTGTGTGTCTGGTAAGTGCTTTGTAGCCAAGAAGTTAGACAGGAGAGTAGTTAATACAAGGTTACAAAACAAATCCAGCAGTACTACTGACGGAGTTTGCAATTCGAGCAATATTATTGGACCACGGTAGGCATAAGGGGTTTTCAAAACCTAGGTATGTGATTGGGTGCCTACAAATTTATGACAATTGCAGATGATGCCGGCAGGAGTTGGGCAGGTACGATGGCGATGGGAAGAGAATTGAAGATTTTTTTTACTCTTATAGCATGAATAATGCATCATGCTACCTTTGTTTTTGTGGTGCTTATTAACAGTAGCCCATAAATACGCTAACTAAAGCGTTCAACTTTTTAGTTTTTATATTATTCAAAGTAGAACTTTTTTTCGCGCATCTCCTGCAGCTTGATAGCAACTGTGGTGCTCTAATGGCAATTACGAACTTTTAAAGCAATATTTTTGTGTACAACCGTTCCATCGAGTTTGCAGGGAAATAAGGTTCCTGTAATATACGTAATGGGAATATGGAGAAAATGAGAAGATCTTGCCTCGTATTGTACAGATCGAGAGCTACATTATGCATGAAGCTAGGGTTTATAATTTTCACTAGACACTGAAAGTCGCGTCACCTCTTCCAGCGAAACTCTAATTATCACTGTAGTAATTCATATTACCACATATTGAGAAAATATAACTAGTTTTCGTAAATGCACACTATTATCTTTTCTTTGAAGAGCGCTAGCATTGTTTTATAATATTTTACACACTCTCCGCTGCACCCGTCTCAAAAACCCAGCCTCTTTTCACTGTGCCTCTGATGTGTTTTTAGCATTTGTCACTGGATATCGCTCCAGTGTTTTGAAGTTTTTGGTTGAAGCTGTGACCGTGGCCCACTAAACCTTGTGTCAATAATTTGTCGTTCCTATGCCGTAACACCCTTTGGTGCAAAAGTAAATTTGATGGTAGTATGTACTAAAAAGTGTTCGATTACTTTCTTGCAGCTGGAATCATATTTATTTTCGGACATCACTTTTGGCGAAAAGCAATCATCACCGCGACCGCTACTCGTAGTTTCCAGCATCGGACTACATAAAAAACGGCGAATGCATTGATACAATAATTCTCGGTAGCATTTTTCGATAGCGTTTCTGTCAAAACCGTTACAGAAGTGACCACTCTAGACAAGAAGCTTTACATTGCGCCGAAAAAATGGTTCTCTTGGAGTGCAGTGTTCTGTCCTTTTAAAATTGAGAGGTAAACATTGTCTGCGAATGACACTTCTGGGAGCTGTTCTCGCCAGATCCTTGGTTAATCGCATTAAAATTGTATTATTGTACAGAACAGACGCATTTACGTTGAACAGATACGAATACTTCTCGCCATGATGTTCTGTAGGTTGAATAGTCTTTCAGGGTTGTACAACTTCATCAACAGTGCAACCTTCTACGCCCGTTTTTTGACTTGGTGATGCGCAAGCGTTCAGAGAAACAGCTGCACAGTGGTGTCAATGTTATGCAGCCTACGCAGTCACAAGAAGCAGCAGCCACAAGTTTTCATTGGGGCGCATGAGCTGGGAGCCTTTATAAGCCTAAATGTCGATCGGTCACAATACCTAGTACAAGCGTAATATCTGCCCAAGTGCTCATTTGACTTGAATATTTGTTCTTTTTAACATGTCATTCATCTAGGTAACACCTATAAGTTCTAATGAAGCACGAAGTATGATCGCTTTGGTCATGCAATGCAAATATTTATGGTGCGTGGGTAGTTTGGTATATCTCGTAGTCACATATTAAAACATGTATTTTCAACACACGGCATTCATGCGGCGGCAGAAAAGAATACATGCCATTTGGCTGTTTTTAGCTGTTATTCTTGTTTTTCTGCATGCACAAGAGCTATAAATTTAAGGTACCTTAAACGGGCACAAAACGACATGGTATTTCAGAACAAGCCTCTCATATTTTCCCGCCACTCCGATGGAAGCAAGTATGCATTTCTCAGTGATCTCCTTTTCGCCCTGCGCATGGATGTACTTAATCCTTTTTATGGTTCAGGTATGGCCAATGCCAGCGGACAGGCGCCGCCAGAGCAAGATTTTGTTCCGGTGGTTCCTCCCCAGACAACCATTCCTGCCGCTCCTCTCGAAAACGCCGGTTTCATCTATGGCCCTCCTGGTGTCATATATCCTCCGCAGTGGCACTTTTTGCCACCCGCCGAATATGCTGGATGGAATTCGTTCCCTCAAGAGAATCTCGTCTTTCCGCCAGCACAGTTCCGTACTGCCGGTATGCCTATTCCGGCTCCTTCTCTACCAGTACCCCAGTTCGCTGCTCAAGCTGCTGCTCCAGCGATGGTCCCTCAGGGCACACTTCCAAGACCCGAGCTCCCTGGTCCACCTGCGGTTCCAGCAACAGCGCCTGATGGCACGCTTTCAAGACCTCAAATCCTCGGCCCAGCAGCGGCCCCTGCGACGGCCTCTTATGGCACTCTCCCAAGACCCCAGGCTCTTGGTCAAGCTGCTGTTTCAGCATTGGCCCCTCACCGCAGGCTACCAAGATCGGAGATCGCCCGTCCAGCGGCTCGCAAAATGGTGGCCCCTCACGCAAAGAAATGCGTAAAAGGTACTTCTTATTTCTATCTTTTCTTCGACTCGTAATGCGCATAGGCCTCCTTAGCGTTAGGATAATCGAGAGACGCGGCGCTGCCCATATACTATCAAGCAGATGGATAAATAGTGGTTTAAAGCCGAAGAAGCCCTGGGTAGGATTCACCCGTGTCACGCAAATTAGGTAAAATAACTGAAGGGCCGAACTAGAAGTTAATGTTCTCTTAGGCATCATTCTCATCTTTTTTTTTTTTGTTCCCCATTTTTCACTCTTAAGAGCAAATAATGACCCGCTGTTCACATCATCCGTAGATCATTGAAGTCAAAGTCTGCCATGGTGAAGTGCAGCTTTCTACACTGTGGATGTAACTGGCGAGTGCAGTGGAAGTAGAAAAAAGTCGCGTGCTCACAAACAGAACGCTTCCTCGCAGACGAAGCGGGAAATTTTTTCCTACCGACTGTGCTCATGAGTTTATTGCCTGGGCATGAAATCGGCAGTCCCTCTGGCGTCTCTACTGATTTCATTCCAGGCTATGTTATTTTACTGGATACGCGGCGTATATATCACTGCACGACTGACAGCGCTGTTCACACTATGCTGCATCGCCAGTGGTGGAATATCTTATTTGAAAGCAATGTTTATAAAAACGGAGGGCAGACAGCAGGCTGCTTATTGATGTCTTTATTTCCAGGCTGCCCCCCCCCCCCCCCCCCTCCCTCTCCCCCGGCTATGAATATGAAAAATAGCTATCCATCCCTTCGTGTCTCCAGTCCCAAACCTCGTCTTCCTCCTCCTTGTTTCACTTGCAGATGGCTGGGCGAATCTGCAACAATATAGGTTTTGAAATGGGAGGGTTACTTAGCCAATAATTCATGCGCCCTGATTCCACAGAGAGCTCTGCCCACTAGCGTTCCTGAATAATTGGTTGAGCTACCTGCAGTGTTGCTTTGCATGAAGGCGGAGATTGGTCGACTGTCCGGCTACTGCCAGGAAATAGGACATTTCCATAGACAATTTTTGAAGATGGCGTCGTGGGTCGCGATGAATAAAAATCAAAAGGCATGAAGTTGAATTTTAAGAAGCGGCCCGTTTCTTGAAACAAAATCAGCATGTATCCGCAGTACAAAAACAAAGAGAAGTACTTGGCGTCGCATAGCCGAGTCATGTCGAATACCGACACGACTGGCCTATTGCTAAGGTGCAGTGCACAATACCAGGTAATCTATGAAACAGTACAATAACGACTTCCTTCTCCATGCATGAAGTCGGTAACACCTGGAGATCTTTGAAAGTCAGATAATGTTTTCGAGCAGGTTCACGTTCCTAGTGGATTGGCCTTATCGCCAACCCTTGTTATGTCATTTGTTGCTGTGCACATGGAATTAGCAGCTAAATGGTTTTTCTTTAGGCGATCCAAGCAGTGGGAACATGACTGGAAGCATGATTGTATTTTTTCACCGTATACATAACTCGAGGCGAATGGCTGCACCGATGTTATGAGCATCTCCGTAGGGACGGTGGATGCAGGCGGAGCCCAGCCTTGAAATATTAGATATGATGCGAGCATTTCTTGGATCTTCTTCTTTCCCCTATACATACCATCATCCCGAGGCGCCGCCTGTGGCACGCGCCTCGCTCGGTTCGCCATCAGAATAGACGCCAGACACTGCATCCCTTGCCTAGCCGTCTCGACCTAGCCTTCTTTCGCAATATATTAAAATAATTTCGCGAGTACAACAACTAAGATGAAACGTACCCATGTTTTAAATAGAGCTTCCTATAGCTTTCCAGAAATGCCGTTTCTTTTCTGCTAAAATCATTTTTCTTTGTTTTCATCTTTTTTTTCGAAACCATCACTTTTCAAACGGCTTTTTATGAACCTTTACATTCGACATGGTAACAATACCTTCGTTATAACTGATTCCTAGTACCCGAAAGATGCTGACGTGGTCAGCGTCACCCAGAGAAGAATACCACGATATTTCAAAATGTTCTAATGTTTCTAGAACCTCCTCGCATTGTACGTGTTAGCAGTTCTCGCGTGTTGAATTTTTCTCGTGCCTGCATATTCTGAGAAACCCTGACCTTGCTTGAACCACTCAAGCTCAGCATAAGAAACAAAAAGACACCGGTACTCAAAACCCATAGGTTGATGAAGCCTAGTAGTGTCCCATTTCAAACGAGGCGGTGGCAATTGCTGTCACCCTCAGTTTGTTCTTTTGTACGAGTGCGTTCCATCGAAGCATCCAGAAGCATGAAGCTGCTGAGGTGATTCTTGCAAAGAGCATCAGACATAGCCGACGCCAAAAAGACGACCGACTTCTTGTTCAAGCGCAACACCCCTCCCCGCATGCCGGTGGAAAAAGCGGAGACAATTATCACACTACTGTTTCCCCCTTCCTTCTGGCGGAAAAGGAGCCATCCTGGGGACGTATGGAGCCAAAGGGACCGAAGAGGCATAGTGTGCCTTCAGTTCGTTGACATCGACTGTTTCGCGGTATGGGTGGTACAAGTGCGCAGATGCAGTAATGGTCTCAGCTATGCAACTAATGCCATATGTTCGCTGAAGGATCCAGAAAGATCGTTGATAGTGAGATGGCAGCTTGCTTAAAGGGCAATGGGTTGTGCGGGACACCTAGACCTGCACCAGGGCATTGTGGGGGTAGGAAGAAGCCTCGCCGGTGTCACGATAATGCTCTTGGTGCCGCTTGTTTTACATTTTAGTTGAGTGGATATGAGCTAACGGCATTCTTCTGAGCACCTGGCGGAATCGGCGAGCGGCGTCCACTAAGAAATTCTAGGGCGGTAGGCAAGAGATCTATCCGTTTGCAGGTAGGCTTGCGTATGTAAAGAAGGGACAGCATCCATTGTTGGCCAGCACGAGGATTTAATGCGCGGGGATGAGGAAGGAAAAGACCTTATTTCATGTGCAGTGATTGACGTTTACGTGCATGACGTGCACCGCACTGAGTGCAGTCAACACCCTCTCTCAGGACATTACTCTGAGGATAATAAGGGGTGGCGGTGCGGGAGAGAATATTGCACTCTTTCATGAGGGATTCCAAAGCCTTAGATAAGAAAAAACGTCCGTGTTCGCTGAGCAGTTTTTGAGGGGCACCGTGGCGCGGAATCACGTTCTTAAGAAAGCCAAGGCACGTGCAGCAGTAGATGGTCGCAGTGATATTTCACTATAACGGATCAAATAATCTACGGTCGCGACAGTCCACTCGTGTTTAGATGGGTAGCAAGAAAGCCATACAATTAATGTCAATGCGGTCAAATTAATGAGTAGGACCGCATAACGGCTACGATGAAGTAGGTGACTTGTGAGAATTATTTGGCCTCACCAGACTATAAAGAGCGCGTAAAATGACAGACAAAGCGGTATATTCCACGCCAGTAAACCTGCCGACGCAGGTGCGTGTATGATCTCAGCAGTGTGTCATAGACAGACTGTACGTCAGCAGAGAAATTAGTGTAAACGCAGAAACGATACCTTCGGGTGGTAAAGAGCCATTTGCTTACGTCCTATATTCAACTGCGTTGATAGAGCAGGCGGCCGCACTGGAGAAATAGTGGTCTGGGCGGAGAAATGCTCCGGTCGAATGTTCGGTATTGGGAAGCTTGAAAGCAAGTCTTGAAGTGCAGGGATTCACTGGTTCTTCGGCTGTTTAGTTGCCAAGTCGACAGTGGCAGGGGAGAACAAATATTAAATACAGACCTGATCAGACGATTAACAGCAAGGCAGCGGTGTGCGAGAACGAGCGTCCCGGTCAGTGTACTTGAGGCCTGGGCGATAAATGACATAAATGCAATTTGGATATTGAGATAACCGAGCGAGGCGGCCGGATGGTTCTTTTGAAGTGGCTAATCAACACAGAGTGGGGCCAGCAGAGACTAAATAGAACTGCCGGCCGTAGACGTAGGCGCAAAATGATCCAGCGGTGGAAATACTGGCCAACTCGTTTCGTTTAGTATAGAATAATAGCGACTCGGTGTTTTTCAAGGTCCAGCTGGCGTATAACACCACGCACTCGAGAAAGACCCGTTTGCGTGTGATAAGAACGGCGCTTAGTCCAATACCGCTGGCGTCCGTGCCAATCTCAGTAGAAGTATGTGAGGGCAAATGGGCTGAGGATGGGAGGCGAAACCGAAAGCCGGCACCAAATTTAGAAGATGTGCTCGCAAGCTTGTGTTCAGGTGGATAAATCAGATTTGCTAACGCGAAATCGGGTCGGAGGGCCATATATAGGTGATGTACACCTACAACAGGCCAGAAAGCAATTATCAGGGGTTCAACTTGATTAAACAGAAGGTCGAGTGATAGCTTTTCATGGTTTTCTATTTGTTATCGATATGAAAAGCTTGTGCAGTCGCAATTGCCACCCCACTTAGATATTCAGCCTCACTTTAACCAAGCTGCACGAGCATGCTTTCACGGCTTCAGAGTAGCATGCCTACTTCTCATATAGGAGGCATAGATTTATTCCATTCTGATCCCATCCTGCCAAACCGAATAATTAACCCGATTTTGCAGCTCCTACAGCCTTTGTGACAGCCTGACTGGCATAGAATAGGCCCGGCACCTCTTTGCACAAAGTGATCACGCGATCCCGTGACAACATGAATCACGCGTTTTTTATGTTTTGTTTATCTGGATGACGTGACAGGTCAAATCGAAAGCCCAAAGGTCAAAGTCAAAGATGAAATCAGGGTGTATAGCAACCGGGAATACCGGGAATTTTGCCATGTCAGGGAAAATAGTTCATTGGTTCACCTCCTTTTGGCCTGTTGGGCTTTTGTTTCGACGTGAGGCCGCACGCAGAAAGCGAACCAGGAGACCGCGATCGACTCAGGCAGCAGGAGATGGGTACGCTGGGCACCGCTGGTCGTAAATGCGCGTACATTATATGCTTGCTAAAGTCCAGCAACCCCTAAAAGAGTCCCGCGCTCTCCTGTATGCCGCCGACGCTTCTGTGTCGAGGGCCTGCTTCGTACGGTTCTCGGCCACCATCGACCAGTTCCGGTGGCGACACGCGATGTCGCGGTGGTCACCTGCGTACGACCTGTGACATCGATATGTTCTCCGCGTATTCCATCGCTCTCTCTTGTAATTCTCGCATCTGCTTTAACCCTTTGGTTGGCTATGCGGCCCTGCGAGCGTCCTTAGCTCTGGCGTGAAAGCGTCAGAAGCCTTGGCATGATTTATGCTGCGCCACGGCCGCCCTCTCTAGTGCTTCGATAGAGCTATTGGCTGAAACGAAGTGTGGGAGTAAGTGTAGTTTTTGTAATGCATCGTTATGTACAATAAGCACACCAGCTTATAATTAGTGATATTGCTGCCTTCAGAGCTGAAGTGCAGGCGCGCACTAACTGCTGGCAGTGCCTTCGGCTTGCTCTGGTCGAACCCACACATGTGTTAACAGCACAATTTCAAAAGTAGACCCACAAGTGGAAGCTCTATGTGTTTGTTTTGGTTTATAGGGTTTAACATCTCAAAATGACACAGGATAAGAGATTCCGCAGTGTAGCGCTCCGTAACTTTCGACCACCTTGGGTTCTTTAGCGTGCATTGGCATCGTACAGAACATGAATGCCTTGTTTTTTCTTTGCATCGAATAGCATACGCCGCGGCTAGGATCTCATCCCATGCCCTTAGGTTAACTAGGCGAGCACCGTAACTACTGATTCACCGCGGCGATCATAGCTATAAATGTGTCCGATGGCATACACTGAACTACTCAAACTACTTTTGTGGGCTGAATTTTAGGTGGCAACACAACCAAGGGAGCCGCAGTGGCTGCTGCCGCCCAGAGAAAATCAGGCAAACGAAAGGCAGCCGCTAGCGCTTCCAAGTACGGAACAAGCCCGGCCCCTTCCGTGGCCGGCACGGTCACAGCGGGAACCGGAGCTGCTACTTCCAAGACCGGCAGGGCCACTACAGGGAGCGGCACGGCCAGAGATGCGACCGGCGCCGCTGGGTCCAAGACCGGAGCGGCTACATTCGGGACCGGGGCAGCCACGGCCAGAACAGGTACAACAGTTGCCAGTACCGCAGCTGATGCCTCGATCTGCACGGAAGCCACAGCAAGCAGTGAGACTGAGGCCACACCCGTCAAAAAGAAGCCAGATCCCCTGAGGTTGATGCAGACGTGGAACCTGCCACAACCACCTCCGGAGTACGGCGCCAGGAGAAAGCGACTCTTTGCTTCCCTGGTGTCTGTTGGTCTGCTCGTGGCTGCCGTGGGCTACCTATCCTTCGTGATCTTAATGCTGAGGAGTGACTGGGAAGACGAACTCCGCGGAGCCGGTGACAAAACGTGAGATGAAAAATAATTGCTACTTAATGAAATCATTTCCCACAAACGCTTAGGATGGTTGTGCCTATATTTCGATATGAGCATCCTGCCGCTTTCCGTAAAGCGTTAAAGCAGGTTTGTGTAATACTTGACGTCGTATTAACAATGGAATCAATGTTACAAGCCCCTGAAGGAAGCAATGTGGCGCCTTTGTGTTGTTCTCTGTATACGACGCTATAATCACATGATTCGCTGGTCTGCATGGTACTTGTCTTTTAGCAGAGAATGGAGATAAGATCCAACAACATAAAAAAAAATTCTGTTTAAGAAATAAACAAATCTAGATTCAGCCTTACAGATACGAATAAAAACAACTAACAAGCGTCAGAAGAAACAACGACCTAAACCAGTCATTCGCGCTTGTGAAAATTATTTGAAGACAAGGATGAACTGGAGTGGTCAACTCTGTTTAAATTTTTATGGGGAGCTAGGGAAGAGAAACCGTCGGCATCACGCTATGAAGCCCAGCTGTCTTTCAAAAAATGTTTTCTATTTTTTCAAATGTAGTTGTTTCTTCTTGGACCCTTTCATTTTGACATTTTTCTCTCTTAAAGATATGCTGTACCGTAACTTTTTATTGCTGTCCCCGTCACTCACTGTTTTCTGCTTTTCTTGTGTCCATCCTTTTTAGACTCCTGACTAATGCCTTCTCAGCCCCCGCACATCCTTCTCTTTCCCCTCCTTCCTGTTAACCATTTTTTGCCATCATGTCCTTGTATTCTCTACAAGATTAGCATGCTGATTCACCATTTAGTCCATACTGTCAGTCTGATTATGTGCAGAAATATTTCCTGACAAGTCGCTCGTCTACCTTTTCTTAATTCTTTTTGTGCTATACGCCGTCCTATGTTGGTATTTCGCCATTGTTTTCCAGAGCCATTTTTCTTTAGGTTTATTTCTCACCCGCTCCCAATTAGCGATTAGAGTAGATGGAGAATACCTCAGTAATGTGTGATTTGCTGATGACATTGCCTTGCTAAGTAACTCAGGGGATAACTTGCAAAGAATGATTGGTGGCCTAGACAAGAAAAGTAAAAAGGTAGGCTTGAAAATCAATATGCAGAAGACTAAGGTAATGTTCAATAGCCTAGGGAAGGAACAGCAGTTAACGATAGGTAGCGAAGCACTGGAAGCAGTAGGCGAATATGTCTATTTGGGACAAGTAGTAACCGCAGATTCGGACCATGAAAGAGAAATAACAAGGAGAATAAGACTGGATGGAGCACATTTGGCAAGCACTCCCAGATTATGACTAGCAGCTTGCCGGTATCGCTCAAAATGAAAGTATACGAGTTGAATCTTACCTGTACTTACCTATGGAGCTGAAACGAGGAAACTAACGGGCTATTGAAAGAAAAATGGTAGGGATAATGTTAAGAGATAGGAAGCGTTCAGAGTGGGTCAGAGAAATAACTCAAGTCAATGACATTCTAATGGAAATCAAGAAGAAGAAATGGGCATGGGCAGGAGATGTAGCGCGAAGAAAGGATAACCGATGGTCGATTAGGGCAACAAACTGGATTCCAAGGGAAGGAAAGCGCAGCAAGGGGCGACAGAAAATTGGGTGGGCTCGAACAGAACCGGGTTAATTGGAGGAATATGGGAGAGGCCTTCGCCTCAGTCAGGCTGAGGAGGATGATGATGATATAAACGCATCAACGTCGAAAATCAGCACAAGAATCAGTTCTTGTGCTGATGACTTATGCACATCGCACTGTTATTTCTCCTGGCATTTATTTTACCTTTTGAACAGAGAGCTACAAAAGGTAAAATAACTTCACCTCCTCTGCACCCGCAGAACTGTACCTCCAACAGGTGCAGTTCTGTTTATGCTCGAGCAGCTGAGTGACGTTAGAGCACGTCTCGCCGCCACTCCGACCGCTTCGCTTCGCCAGCTGTGCGCATGCGTGAGGAGCCGAGTGACGCCCCTACTTGCGCTACAGCCTCGCCAGCTGTGCGCATGTACGGCGTGTGCTACTGCGCGTGCACAAGGAGGCTGCGTCGACGCTTAAATGAAGGGTGACACAGCCGCGGGATATAGGGAACCAGCGCTGGACAGGCGGCGCTATTGTAGCTTACATGCACCGCCACCTGCATGGACGGAGCAACCTTTTTTTAGTAGGATGATGTCTACTCGGCGCAGCGCGCACGTCGTGGCGCAATTTCTTCTGTTGGCCCGTCTTTGACGCTTCAAAGCGAGGTTGTCAGCATGATGTGTGTTTATGCTCCATGCGAATTTGCGCAGTGTCTGTGAGTGAGGATATTATTCTCCAAGCGTGCAAGCTTACTGCAGCGGCTGTGCAAGAGGAAACTTTCCTGCTTTGCGATTACCATGCCACCTGTACCGCCTGTAGTGTTGCAGTATGAGTTTAAGTGTATGGCTTCTGTAGAAGGGTTTTCGAGACAGCGCTTTCAAGAAAAGAAAAAAGCTTTACGTAGCGAAACGTTTTCGCTGCCGAAGAGGCCTGCTTTGCAGACGGTGTTACTCGGTTGACGGCCAAATGCAACTCACAAGTTAAGAAGACTATCGACAACAAACTGAGGTGAGGATCTTCGGCTGCCGCTTTACGCATCAAACGGGAATACGCCGACTGCATGCTCTGTTGAACGCTTAGCGCCACAATTTAGTTCTGTGAATTGTCTGATCGAAATAAGCACACTGCGTGGGTTCGATTCAGTTTGCTGTTTTTGCTTTGCCGGAGTGTACCCAAAATAATCTCCAAGCTTGCGTGAACGGTCGTTTTTTATCTAGAGTGCAACCACGTGAATGGTTTGTGAATCTCAACGTATTATTTCAGTTTATTTATGAATATTTATTGCTTTTTCATGTTCAGCTGTCACCGGATCGACACATATTTAAAGCGGTGTGTACGTGCAAAGCCGGCATTGGCGGCGTATGCAAGCATGTGGCAGCTATGGTAATATTTGTGAACGAAGCCGATACCGCGTCGTGCACGGATGTACCACAGGCGTGGAGTCGGACGACGATGCAACCGGACACCTCCAAGCGAGAGTCCATTAAAGTCCTCTTCGGCGGTGTGTCAAACCATATCTATATCCCTATCAGGTGTGAGCGTCGATCTCAACACCCAGCTTGAATTACGGCATACTGTAGTATCAGTGCAGAGATCATTAAATTTAGCTAGCCAGGTATGGTTTTAGGCTAATGATGGGACACCATTAAAGGTAGAAAAATTGCTTCTTTCTACATGCTTTGCACATGCATTTATTTATTAACAGTTGCGTTTTTATTTATTTATTTATTTATTAATTTGTTAGTACCTCAAAGGCCCACGAGAGGCATTACATGAGTTATTTATCCGCACTGCAGGCCAATGCATCGGCCCTAGCAGGAGGAACATTGCAACAAAACGATTGAACAGCATAAACCCAATATACAACAATGGAATAAAAACTGTGGACGTAAGTTCAACTTGGGTCATATCAACTAAAAGGACGAAATTCAATACACAACGCAGTTGCACTCTGTTACTGAATTTTGTCCTGTCAGTCAGTGTGCAGTCTGTTCCTGCTTATTTTGTTAACACTTGAATTTGTGCTTTTAACTCATAGACAGGTTTGAAGCTGTGTCATTTAGTACTATTTGTTATACTTTTAAGAATACAAGCCGGTGTACATCGGTGGCAAGTGCCCAAAAGAACAGCCACCACTATATGTTCATGATCATTTCTCAGACATAAATTGCTCCGTGAATTCGGCACTGATGGTTCAAGCCGAAGAGAAAGCTTAGCAAGATATGCCTGCCGGGCTTGAAAACATAATTGCACAGGCAGCATTCAATGCTGACTTGTCATTTGTCAAGGAAGCGCTGAACTGGGACACTAATTATCCCATATATACTCGGATGATATTGAAGATGTCACTGCCTCACTGAATGCTGAGGAGCAGGCGTTGTTTGCTACAAAAGTTGCATGCAATCAAGCTGCAGCCCTAGTCATAGCCACTGAAACTATAAATCCATGAAGGTGTCCGCGGTTAGTAAGGAGCAATAGTTTATTGCTGTTTCTTAATATCGTCTCCCTGCAAATTCCACACACACTGACATATCTATCATACAACCTGTTTCCTTATGCATGCTTTATTTCTTCCAACTAGCAAGAAGAGCAATTATGCCTTTATTTGAATTTTAGGTGGTACATGAAGTGGTCAATCAGAATATCGAGCACAATGGCACACCGAAGTCTCACTAGGAAGCAGTCGTTTGATACGTTGGCACAGCAGCTGTAGCAGTCGAAGACCCTACGTGTGCCTACTGCTATGTATGGTAAGCGTTTCAGCAACCTGCTCTTGACACCAACTACAGTATTTCCCGCTCAATTTAATCCAAACGCCAGACTATTTAATCATAGCGCCATAGAATTTAATATACGCGCCACAGAAAATAATCCAAGCGCCAAAACATTTAATCCTGCCGCCACTGATTTTAATCTGGTCGCACTTCAACAGTTCCTGGACAGCCAAGACCATTAAATCTATTTCATCAACCCTATAATCATGCGCATCAAATAATTGGGCTTTCTGAGCGTATTAATATGAATAATGTTGTCAAGCGATTTTGGTGGGTCATGTGACAGTGTAATGTGATTTGGTGTGACATGTGCGATAATGCGCCCATTTTTCAACTGTATCATCATGGGTGTCAAATGAAAGGGCTTTTCGAGCTTAATAAGGCGAACATAGCAGTAAAACGATTTTGCTGAGTTACATGACAGTGTAACATGATTTCTCTTGACATGTGCGATAATTTGCTTTTTCTTTAACCTTCCAATCATGGGTATCAAATGATCGGGCTTTCCTAGCGTATTAAGATTAATAACGTTGTAAAGCACTTTCGATGAGTCATGTGACAGTGTAACGGGATTTGGTGTGTCATGCGCGTAATGTGCCCATTTTTCAACAATATCATCACGGGTATCAAATGAAAGCGATTTTCGAGCTTAATAACGCGAATATTGCAGTAAAACCATTTTGCTGAGTTACATGACAGTGTAACATGATTTCTTTGGACATGCGCGACAATTTGCTTTTTTTTTAACCTTATAACCATGGGCATCAAATGATCGAGCTCTCTGAGCACATTAAGATGAATAAGGTTGTAAAGCGATTTCGATGAGTCATGTGACAGTGTAACGTGATTTGGTGTGACATGCGCGATAATCCGTCCCTTTTTCAACAGTATCATCACGGGTATCAAATGAAAGCGATTTTCGAGCTTAATAACGCGAATATTGCAGTAAAACCATTTTGCTGAGTTACATGACAGTGTAACATGATTTCTTTGGACATGCGCGACAATTTGCTTTTTTTTTAACCTTATAACCATGGGCATCAAATGATCGAGCTCTCTGAGCACATTAAGATGAATAAGGTTGTAAAGCGATTTCGATGAGTCATGTGACAGTGTAACGTGATTTGGTGTGACATGCGCGATAATCCGTCCCTTTTTCAACAGTATCATCACGGGTATCAAATGAAAGCGATTTTCGAGCTTAATAACGCGAATATTGCAGTAAAACCATTTTGCTGAGTTACATGACAGTGTAACATGATTTCTTTGGACATGCGCGACAATTTGCTTTTTTTTAACCTTATAACCATGGGCATCAAATGATCGAGCTCTCTGAGCACATTAAGATGAATAAGGTTGTAAAGCGATTTCAATGAGTCATGTGACAGTGTAACGTGATTTGGTGTGACATGCGCGATAATTCGTCCCTTTTTCAACAGTATCATCACGGGTATCAAATAAAAGCGATTTTCGAGCTTAATAACGCGAATATTGCAGTAAAACCATTTTGCTGAGTTACATGACAGTGTAACATGATTTCTTTGAACATGCGCGATAATTTGCTTTTTCTTTAACCTTATAACCATGGGCATCAAATGGTCGAGCTCTCTGAGCATATTAAGATGAATAAGGTTGTAAAGCGATTTCGATGAGTCATGTGACAGTGTAACGTGATTTTGTGTGACATGCGCGATAATCCGTCGCTTTTTCAACAGTATCATCACGGGTATCAAATGAAAGGGGTTTTCGAGCTTAATAATGCGAATATTGCAGTAAAACCATTTTGCTGAGTTACATGACAGTGTAACATGATTTTTTTGGACATGTGCGATAATGTGCTTTTTCTTTAACCTTATAATCATGGGTATCAAATGATCGGGCTTTCTCAGCGTATTAATATGAATAAGGTTGTAAAGCGATTTTGATGAGTCATGTGACAGTGTAACGTGATTTGGTGTGACATGCGCGATAATGTGCCCATTTTTCAACAATATCATCACGGGTATCAAATGAAAGGGCTTTTCGAGCTTAATAACGCTATTATTGCAGTAAAACGATTTTGCTGAGTTACATGACAGTGTAACATGATTTCTCTGGACATGCGCGACAATTTGCTTTTTCTTTAACCTTATAATCATGGGTATCAAATGATCGGGTTTTCTGAGCGTATTAAGATGAATAAGGTAGTAAAGCAATTTTGATGAATCACATGACAGTGTAACGTGATACGTGATATTTTTAGCTTTTGGCACCCTATAGTCATGTGTTCCAAATGATTCAGATTTTTTAGAGTAATGGAGCGAATGTTTCAGTAATATAGATTTGCTGAATTACGAGGTTATGTAGCGTGATATGGTGTGACATCCGCGATTGTTTCCCTCATTTTGAACCGTACAATCACAGGTATCAAATGAGTCGGTGCTTTGAGAGCAGAAAGATGAGTACTGGAATGAATAAATATTGGTGAAATATGAGACATTTTGACTTGAAATGGTTGATATTTCATTAAATAAACACTTTTTTCAATTCGATCAGCACCGGTATCAAGTGATGAATAGTCTTTTATAGCACGCCAAGGCAAATACTGCAGTAATACCTTTTTTTTTCTGAGTGATTTGGCACAGTTACGCGGTTTGTTTTTAGATACGCGGTAATACATCACATTCTCAATGTTATCATGATATTTGCCAGAATCATCCACTGAGTGCAGACAAACTATTTTGCAGTAAAGCTTTTCTGTTGAGTCATGAGACGATGTGAATAAATCGGTGTAAAAGGCTAAAACTGCAGCAAAATAATTTTGCTAAATTATTGTACGAAGCTACGTCATTCGCTTGGACATAGCCGATAATATGCTAATTTTTCATATATTTGTTAGGGGCATAAGTTTACTCGGCTTCTTGAGCGTTTAGCCGAATGCAGTGAAATAATTTCAGACTTTTCTCAATTTGCCTACTTTTGCTTGACATGCGGTAAATGACCCTCTTATTGCCTTCTCATGATGTTAAAGTAGATCGACTTTATCAGCGTAAGAATGCTACCAATGGAATGCGTTTTAGGACTTTGACGATATTGCCAAATTAATCGGTTATTGTTATGTATAAATGAAGTCAATGGTTCTGCAGCCGTTATTAGTATAATAGCTGATGACATTCCAGCTTGAACCTAGCAACGAGAGCTGGAAAAGGAGAGAAAGACAAGCAAGGCAAAAATCGGTTCTTCATATTGCGATTGAGGCTACTGCTGCTCCATTCCATTCATGTTCAGTAGCTGATGTTCTGTGTGAGGCACAGAAACCGACGTTTACGCTCCGTTTTGGTTTGTTCAAGAGAAAGAAAGCACTCTTTTTTTTTTTTTAATTGTCACCGAGGCGAGAACGAGTTTGTTCTACCAGACCTCAGTCTAGAGGCGATAAAGGTAGGCCTGAGCAGGGATGTCTAGTATGTTGCATTTCGCGCAGCGGTAGGAGTGATGGTGTTGGTCGCACATTGTTGCAAGGCCTCTCTGACGGGGTCATAGTTTCTGTTCGTGCGAGACGGTGTCCACTCTGTTGGCAAGAAAAGCAAGCGTATCATGCATGTGATGCCGCGAGCGAGCTCGAAATCGTCCCAATTTCTGCGATCGCTCTAAGACAACTAGCTTTCAAGTGCCTTTATATCCATCAAAGAGTCTTTAGTGTTTCAAAATATGTTCATTTTACACACATTACGCATTCTCTTTCAATATTGTGTGAATTATGTACAAGCCTTTTCTATTAAAATATCAGTTTGAACAGAAGATGAATTTTTTTGGTTATTTGTTGAAGACAGAAAATAAATGCCAATGACAAAAGTAGCTGTGCAAAATGTGTATATCACACATTTATGGCGTAGTCATTTATTGGATGCTTATAGTTCAGCTTCCTCTACTGTCTTCAAGCTGTTTAGCATTCTTCTTGACAGTGTTGCACGTTTTATTAGTGTAAAATAACCTTTATTCACACATAGCCCCAGCAATGCATTTGTTATGATTGCAGTTATTTTATTGTCACTAAGATTTTTGTCATTCAGCAGTCATTCTGGGCGCTGAAGCCAAGTAAAATGCACTATTCTCCTAGCAGCTGCTACAGCAGAGCAGCAGCTACAGCTTTGTTATATCTGATATATAAGCATTTTGTATACTGCACCATGCATACAGTACCTATTTGTATAGGTAGCTTCAATATGCAATGGAATGGCTTCCTTGCGCCTAGTAATTTATTCTCGAATGTACATGTCAATGTTGTATGGTCAATGTATATCAAGGTACATGTGCTTCTCTATATGCTGCCTCTTTTGCAGTAAAAACACTCAAGTGAAATGCTGCTGCCAAGAAATAAGTGTTTCTACTGAATATAAGTGGCAGTAAAAAAAAAAGGATCTTTGTTGGTAGTATTTTCTGATTACAATCAGCATCATGAACATTTACTGCCTTGCTGTAATACTGCACTTTTCAGTTTAAGCATGTTTACACCACAGTGACCACAGCCAACTGTACCAGGCTGCAAGACGGTAGCAGAGAAGAGACAGCGAGCTGGGACTGGGATGGCTTGGCGCTGGTGTAATCAGCCATGACTTCAGTGGGTAGTTGCCGTCTCATGGGTAACCAAAATATGACATCCACTTAGGCCCATCTTTTGCTAATCTCGACAGCTTTTGATCATGCTTTAGCACTCAATTGAAGATCCATACTAAGTAGCCCACAGCCAGAATCGTAAACATTCGCAGGAAGGCTTACAAAGTGTGCCAATGCTGTTTAGGCAAGCATCATTGTAAGGACAGCCTTGTAACTTGGTAGTGATGATTACCTGAATAACAGAAGATATTTGTCTCCTATTGCTTTTGCCATGAACAAAATTTCACTGCAACATGCATTCTTTGGCATATAGCCCGCCTCAGCATATTCAGGAAATGTATCTCTTGCCGAAGCCGAAATCTAAGTCAGTCTCTCCCTGCAAGGCTTGTTTAAAAAAAAAAAAAAGTCTTGTCCTCAGAAAAGACTCCTGGTCTTTGCAGAAATGAAAAGAAGCAGGCGTTTTTTACGGCGTATTCACTTTCAAGCCGCGAATGTGTCGCAGGCAGGGAGCGTGACAAATAGCCCGTAACCAGTCATCGAGGAGCAAGGCGCGCTGGACAATCAATAGTCCCTTCATCCTGTGCTTTACATATAAAGGGCAGGTATACAGAACCCTTTCGACAGCTCTCGCTAGGTCATTTTGAAGACAACTGTTAAAAAACAACGCACGAGTGGGAACGAGACCTTTTGGTCGGAAAAAAAGCCTTGCAGAGAAGCCGACTTACAAGTGGTATTGCACACATCAATGCATATAATCAAGATCGTTCGATGACCAACACGGGTTTTTAGAGCTTAATCGGGAAAAAGACGCAGGTGTTCAGCAGACCTTCGATCACCTTTCGGTGCACAGGAGTACCGCTATCAAACATTATGGTGTTGCAGCGCTGGCAGACAAGGACAAGACTAGGGACACACACAATTGCACTGAACTTACAACTTTATTTTGGACGCTTTTGATTCGCGCATATATAATTGACAGAAGGATGAAATGAAAAGAATCAGGCGTTTTTACAGCGCATTCACAAACGCTAGACGAACGCGCCGTGGAGGAGGCGTTGCTCCGGCAGGGCAGCCAGGGTCACGAAATGCGCGTGTTCGCTTCGCAGATCTGAGATAAAGCAGGCACAATACAAGTTTACTATGATCTTCAGAACTCTTCGGCAAACACACGCAGTCAATAACAAAATCTACTCACTATTGTGATGTCCACAACGTGCGTAGAACCCCTTGCCTAGCGACTTGTTTCCGTTTCCTTGACGGCAATCATCGTTCCGCCCGATGGCTTCCGCTACCGACGCACTGCGTGATGCAAACGATCTTACATTCCCTACGTACGTTGGAAGCACGGTATAATCGTGGTTGGAAGCCTCCGGTAGCAAAAAAAATGCGGTGCGCTTGCCGCCGCGGTGACGACGCACTCGCCCGCAAGCCGCCGTTCATCGATGTTCGTCGGCAATCGTCGCGCAGTCAGTACACTTTCTGCTTGTTCCCGAGTTGAACAGAGCCGGAGCAACTTGTCCGGCAAGTGAAACGCGTCCTCGTGCTTCATTCTTCGCTGTGGTTCGCCGATACAATGCCTCAAAGCGGCGCATCGCAATTTACGCGGCCGCCATTTTCACTCTCAAACGTTTGAGACTGCTTCTGTCGCTCTCAAAAAAACGCTCTCAATTTGCGGCCATATTTAGGTGCTCAACGTCATCATTTCTTTCGTGTTCATGACGTCTGATGACGTCCACCGGTGACGCAGAACTGACCGGTCAGAACTGACCAATAGGACATAGGCATTTGAGAGCGATTTTGAGAGCGATTCGTTTGAGAGCGGTGCGTAATACGGCCCCAGTACTCATCTTTCTGCTCTCAAAGCACCGACTCATTTGATACCTGTGATTGTACGGTTCAAAATGAGGGAAACAATCGCGGATGTCACACCATATCACGCTACATGACCTCGTAATTCAGCAAATCTATATTACCGAAACATTCGCTCCATTACTCTCAAAAATCTGAATCATTAGGAACACATGACTATAGGGTGCCAAAAGCTAAAAATATCACGTATCCCGTTACACTGTCACGTGATTCATCAAAATTGCTTTACTACCTTATTCATCTTAATACGCTCAGAAAGCCCGATCATTTGATACCCATGATTATAAGGTTGCAGAAAAAGCAAATTATCGCGCATGACCGGAGAAATCATGTAACACTCTCATGTAACTCAGCAAAATCCTGTTACTGCAATAATAGCGTTATTAAGCTCGAAAAGCCCTTTCATTTGATACCCGTGATGATGTTGAAAAATGGGCACATTATCGCTCATGTCACACCAAATCACGTTACACTGTGACATGACTCATCAAAATCGCTTTACAACCTTATTCATATTAATACGCTGAGAAAGCCCGATCATTTGATAACCATGATTATAAGGTTAAAGAAAAAGCTAATTATCGCGCATGTCAAGAGAAATCATGTTACACTGTCATGTAACTCAGCACAATGGTTTTACTGCAATAATAGCGTTAAGCTCGAAAAGCCCTTTCATTTGATACCCGTGATGATATTGTTGAAAAATGGGCACATTATCGCGCATGTCACACCAAATCACGTTACACTGTCACATGACTCATCAAAATTGCTTTACAACCTTATTCATATTAATACGCTTACAAAGCCCGATCATTTGATACCTATGATTATAAGGTTAAAGAAAAATCAAATTATCGCACATGTCCAAAGAAATCATGTTACACTATCAAGTAACTCAGCAAAATGGTTTTACTGCAATATTCACGTTATTAAGCTCGAAAATCGCTTTCATTTGATACCCGTGATGTTACTGTTGAAAATATTGACGCATTATCGCGCATGTCAAACCAAATCACGTTGCACTGTCACATGACTCATCAAAATCGCCTTACAACCTTATTCATCTTAATACGCTCAGAAAGCCCGATCATTTGATACCCATGATTATAGGGTTGGAAAAAAAGAAATTATCGCGCATGTCCAGAGAAATCATGTTACACTGTCATGTAACTCAGCAAAATCGTTTTACTGCAATAATAGCGTTATTAAGCTCGAAAAGCCCTTTCATTTGATACCCGTGATGATATTGTTGAAAAATGGGCACATTACGCGCATGACACACCAAATCACGTTACACTGTCACATGACTCATCAAAATCGCTTTACAACCTTATTCATATTAATATGCTGAGAAAGCCCGATCATTTGATGCCCATGATTATAAGGTTAAAGAAAAAGCAAATTATCGCGCATGTCCGGAGAAATCATGTAACACTCTCATGTAACTAAGCAAAATCCTGTTACTGCAATAATAGCGTTATTAAGCTCGAAAAGCCCTTTCATTTGATACCCGTGATGATATTGTTGAAAAATGGGCACATTACGCGCATGACACACCAAATCACGTTACACTGTCACATGACTCATCAAAATCGCTTTACAACCTTATTCATATTAATATGCTGAGAAAGCCCGATCATTTGATGCCCATGATTATAAGGTTAAAGAAAAAGCAAATTATCGCGCATGTCCGGAGAAATCATGTAACACTCTCATGTAACTCAGCAAAATCCTGTTACTGCAATAATAGCGTTATTAAGCTCGAAAAGCCCTTTCATTTGATACCCGTGATGATGTTGAAAAATGGGCACATTATCGCTCATGTCACACCAAATCACGTTACACTGTGACATGACTCATCAAAATCGCTTTAAACCTTATTCATATTAATACGCTGAGAAAGCCCGATCATTTGATAACCATGATTATAAGGTTAAAGAAAAAGCTAATTATCGCACATGTCAAGAGAAATCATGTTACACTGTCATGTAACTCAGCAAAATCGTTTTACTGCTATGTTCGCCTTATTAAGCTCGAAAAGCCCTTTCATTTGACACCCATGATGATACAGTTGAAAAATGGGCGCATTATCGCACATGTCACACCAAATCACATTACACTGTCACATGACCCACCAAAATCGCTTGACAACATTATTCATATTAATACGCTCAGAAAGCCCAATTATTTGATGCGCATGATTATAGGGTTGATGAAATAGATTTAATGGTCTTGGCTGTCCAGGAACTGTTGAAGTGCGACCAGATTAAAATCAGTGGCGGCAGGATTAAATGTTTTGGCGCTTGGATTATTTTCTGTGGCGCCTAGATTAAATTCCATGGCGCTATGATTAAATAGTCTGGCGTTTGGATTAAATTGAGCGGGAAATACTGTAGTATATAAGGCATGTGCATACAATGCAGAGCTACAAAAGAAAAAGTTCCTGTATTGTACTTACTCTATGTATTTTTCTAATATCACCAACAGCTCTACCTGAGGTATCCTAACTGGCTAAGGTAATCTGTTGTTAGTAATGAAATTTGACATTACTTGGAGCGGTTCAAAAAGGATTAGAGATGTTTGACTGCAGAGGTGTGTCGTGCCTACTTAGAAAAAAAAAAAAAAAATGATGGAATGAAATGACAATCACCTTTGCGCCGACTGCGTAAATGTAATTTGCATCATGTTTAGCCAAAATGAAATCTGTAGTATTTGCGTTCATGAAACAAACCAGAACTTAGAAAACAAGGCCCAGTGAGCTAAATGTTTGCTTGCATCAGCACTCCTTGTTTAAGCTTAACCACCTGTTGAGAAAGCAGAAATGACTATGGCATCAGAGGCTGAAAAAGCTGTACCCAAAAAATGCAATGAAAAGCATGTGTCGAAATATCTGCGGTGTTGTGCATACTGAAGTGAATAGCAGACGGGAAGACGTTTTTTCTGTTGTCTTGTCTATTGCAGGAACTGCCATGGAACCAGAGGCAAGAAAAAATTTTGAGAATAAAATTGGCACGAAAGTAACACAGGTTTGTGATTACAATTTTGATCTTCTGTGTAATAAAAAACCGGCCTATTTAGCAATTACTATGTTGCGGCAGTAGTGCACGAAAGAATAGACACAAAGGACAAGCCAAGCAAGCAACAGCAGGCCAAGAGCTTGTGTTATTGTCTTCAGCATGTGTGTTTGGTACTTCTCATGCTACTGTCCCATAAATAAACAATTTTAGCAGCTTTTCAGCTACGTTTTCTAATGCTTTTATATTTTGCTAAGCTGTCTTCTTAGGTAAACCACCAAATTTATTTTGTGTGTGAGTTTGGTGCCTAGCATTATACAAATGTCTTTATCTGTTAAAGCAGAAAGCACCTTTTGATTGGAACGATGATTTATTACTTGCAGGTTGGCATCGTCATCCGCCCTTTTTAGCCTTGACTCTGCCCAAGCTCCGACGGATTGCTGATAACTTCGAATAGCATTGTCCTGCTTGAAATAAAATGCCCCAACAGCAGGCAGAATGGCGTCATCAAAAAAGCGAATTGTGTGAGAGCTATGTTAGCTGTGTGGTGTTTGAGGATAAGAATTTGCGTCTATTGCGTAGTAACCAATACTACTAGTGCAGATAGGTATGTCTGTGACAAACACAGAGCAAAACTTCATTTCGTGTTTAGTAGGAACCAAAGCATCGTAGCTGTCGCAATGAGAGACAAAACCTTCTAATAAACTGCATACCACGCCTGCAGCAGTAATATTTTTCATTTTATTTGAACCCGGTAATCAACTAATTTTCACTATTAAAGTTTGTCACCGTGAGGGATGCTGGCTGTTCAATTTGACTGATTATTGTTTTCAAAGTTATATGATCGGGCTCTGAAAGTTGGATAAAACACAGCACATGTGAATTATTTCAGTCATGGCAGGAATGAAGGGGAGTGAAATGCGGTGCTACAGTTGCCTCTACTTCTTGTGAAAACGTCTGGCCTGCCGGTATAGAAGGGGAGCATTATCAGGATTCCGCACTTCCCCGCTGCTCCTGCTCGAAATACCAGGGAAACCTTTGTCGCCCAATATCAAGTCTTCTTTCTCGATAAAAATGACGAAGTCAGAAGCCAAGACAAGATGTGTATCTGAGCAACGGCCCCTTACAAATAAATATTATCAAACCTTATAGGGCAATGGCTGCAAGGAACTTCAATGTGAAGCCATTCTTGTATGGGGAAAACAGTATATGCGGTCGTCTGACTTCTGCAGGTGCTTCTGTGCGTATTTCCGTGCAGTCTACGATGAGAGTGCAGTCAGGGTGATTTGCTTCGAAACATTCTGGACGAGTTGCACTAAATACATAGTTTTCAGCTCTGCACATCTATGTCTTCATCACATGCGCCAGTGTGCACAGCCCTGCATGAAACATTCTAGAAGCTGTGGTTTAATGTTAGCAAACAAAACTGCAATCGCACTAAATGGCAAACCATGCTTCATATTGAGGAGAACAATTTGCATCTTGTCTGGCAGACTTACATCACTTGCCTTATCCCTAACCTGGGGCAGCAGGCTTAAAAGCAGGGCAAAAACTTCGTAATTTACGCTACACAGGTTTCGCACATCCCGAGGAACTGCTGAGATTGTGTAACACCCTAGAAAAAAGCAAACTCTGCTGTTGGGGCCTGCACTAGTGTATGCTAGAAGTGGCAGGGTTTCTGTCACTGGCACTTTGTCCTTTGCAACGTCTTGATGCCAGCACTAGAGTGCTCTAGAACAGACAGAATTTCTGTCATTTCCACTTCTTCCCTTGCAACATCTTGATTACCTGCAACTTCATCAGTGCTGAAGTCAAATGGCTCTGTTGGCTGTATAATGCGTTGATTTTTGGCATCCTGAAAATCATAATAAAACGAAATGAATAAACACCACGACAAATGAACATTGGTATGTTTTATGCAAAAACATACAGCATGCACTGATCAGTGGCGTCCTGAAAGGGCAAAAAAAGATAACGAGAAGGAACACATTGCCAATCAACAAGATTACTGCAAGTGCGAAAGGATAAGCATACATTCTGAAGGTTGTTGTGATCTGTGACAATCTTAAAAACACAATTGAGTTGAATAAACACTCAGACAAAGTCAACATCATTACTCAATATGCAAAAAAGATGCACATACTTTGCTTGCAGCATCAAAGCTAAGTGCTACTGCTAGCAATGGTCTGCTGTTGTGGCCTGGTAATGGTTCTCCTCAATACAACTCAAAGTCTTAAAGCCGTACCTAAAATAAAGGCTGTGTAAGAGACAGTGAAAACGGCTTTTAATGACTTTAGCACCTGCTCAGATTTCGACGACTTCAAACTGCCGTCAGGCTCTCGGTGGGGTGTGGCTGCACCACCCAAGTCCGTGCTAGCGACCACACGCATTGCCCACCTGCGCAAGTGAAATGAGGACGAAGGCAAAGCAAATTCGACTTGCACGCTAACACAAGGGGATTCAGAATTGTTGCAGATGCCGTAGCGAATCGCTACACATCGTACGTTCAGGCACGCGTGCATTTTCGTACGAAATCGCGACGAGAAGAGCGCGTGGAGACAGACACGCTATGCTGGGAGTGTGTAATGCGGGGCGATTTTCGGCACGGGGCCGCCGGTAAGAGGCCGTAGTCAGCAGAGCGAGTGTGGACGCTCGAGAATTAAGCATCTCAAGCTGTCGGCCAGTGAAGCATCGAGTCCGGCTTAATAAAAATTGGGACGCGACAGCCAGTGGCCTTAGTCCGCTCCCATTTATTTTAGGCTCCTAGCATCCGGGCCGGCGAGACAGCGAATCGGACCCACGTCGCACTTGCGTTGTCGTTAGTGATTCCCGTGCAGACAGGTGCGCCGTTGCAAGTGTACTGCTTTGGATAATGAAGAAATATTTACCTTCTGTGTCTGTCCATTGCCGCGGAAGTGTCGCAAGGGGCTATGCGGCGATATTCACTGGGGAAAATCGTCGGTATATACGATGGGTGATGAATATTGATTTTTGCATTAGAGACAAATTGCCGGCTGGAAATCCTCGTATTCGATGTTGGCTGCCACGATTCGCCGTTCTGCTTGCGGAATAAATAAACGATATGAAACACTGTGATTTGAAGTTAATGTACGCCACATATCACGGATATTCCGTTCAATCGACTTACCCTCAGCATCGCACAGCTTGAATCCAACGGTGCCGCCTCCCCTGTTCGTATGACTGCCCAGGAAATAATGAGAGGTCACGTCCTTGTCGAAACCTGTCTCACTTAATTGATCACTCACTGTCGAAGCTTCACTTAATTATTCACTGTGGCACTGATAAACACAGCAGTACCGGTAATTCCGGCGTTTATTTAGCTGGTCATCAATACCTGTATGTGCCTCGATTACGTGCGCTGCCATGTTGGTCCTACTAGACCTTCAGAAACTGGCCGATAGGGCGGCGCTCTATCCGCATCAGAAACTCCAGCGCCGGTTTTGTGGATATGGTTTGTGGGGTTTAACGTCCCAAAGCAACTCAGGCTATGAGGAACGATGTAGTGGAGAACTCCGGAAATTTCCCCCACCTGTGGTACTTTAACGTGCAATGACATAGCACAGCACACGGGCGTCTTGCTTTTCGCCTCCAGTGAAAAGCTGCCGCCGAGGCCGGGATTCGATACTGCGTCCTTGGGAACAGTAGTCGAGCGCCGTAACCACTGCGCCATCCCGGCGGGGACTGGTTTTGTGGAGTCGGGCCGCTGCTGAACGGCACTGGAGACTGGAGAATCTCACCTCGTCCGAGGTTGCGGCCTGGCGGCCGGCAGCCGAGAACAGGCAGAACGAACGCCTTGGTGAGAGGTGAAGACGCCAAAGCAGAGACCAAGACGCCAGAGCGCAAGGCCAAGAGACGGCGTAGGGACGCGGGGCGGCATGACCTGGCCTCGATGGAATGCGATGCCGCAATGGAGGACGACGTGAAGGCCCGGCGTGTAACCGATCACGTGATTAGACTGACTAAAACCTGTACATCTCGCTACGTATACACTGGCATAGCTGAGCTAAGCCACTTCCAATTTTTTCGCATCTTTTGCAAGATTTTTGCGTATTTATTCACACCCTATGATATATCCAACTCTCCCAGTACACACTTCAATCGTTCTAGCACATATATCTTTCCCATCCACTTTCCGTGCGTGGTAACGCGAAGCTGCATTTCGAGCTGCCTCAGTCGCTTCCGCGGCCGCGGACTTCATCAGTCTCTTCCGACCACTAGGGTGTGGCGCATCATCACCGTTAGCGACATGAAATGAAGCTCTGAGCCCATGAGGCGACCTGTGCATGCGCGAGAGCGCGCTGCGAGCATGCTGCCACCGTTGGTGCTTCTCCCAGGAGCCTTCTCGCGTCATCACCGTCAATTCCGTCCTCCTCATCAGCGCCGTTGTTGTCCTTTTCTTCAACAGCTGCGGGCGCCCCGACACAAGGAGAATCCCAAACCCGTTCTCTGGAAGTTGCTGTATAGTAGCGGCAAGAGCGCTCGAATAGGCCACGGAAGGATTTATGGTGGCTGGAATCTTGCGTGAATGCGGTTCACTTGTTTTTCACTTATTTTCTGTACCTCACGACGCTACCTTGAAATGTACCAATTTAAGGCTGTCGCCAAAAATGCTAGTGGGGCTTTATATGCCTAATTGTTGTTTGTTGAAATCATCTAGCTTATTTCACATTCTACATACAGTCCAACTCACTTTTAACAATATTGAGGTGCCAAGGAAATACCATCATTAGAACAAGAATGTGGCAAAAAGAAATAGCGAACTTCACCGCAATTAATCACTGGAAAGTAGCTTTGAATGTAGATTTCCTTACTGGGAAAATTCCTTATCAGCAAGCCTGAGTGCCTTATTACGTTCTCATATCTCTGCACGGTGCCTAACTGTTACACACGCCCAAATGGAGGAGCCAATTTACTTCCTGCAAATAACTCATTTCACTTTCAAATGAATACAAATTATGTCTCACAGGGTTCTGTTAGTTATAAAACCTCTTTTGCGAAATGTCACTGTCACCACGTGTGACAGCTGAGAAGATCGTTTAATATGTGAAATCTTAATTTTTCATAACTGCATCGTCAAAATGGCAGCCTCGACATACCGCCCTCGTTACGTCGATGGGAGCCTCGCGAACCCTCTCGTCATTGGCATTCCGGACAAAACCCACTTTCCGTGAACAACTCCTCGTGGGCAATTCGATTAGTATGCAGCACTCAGGGAACATTGAAGGCGGAAAAGTAAACGAAACCAAACTCACGGAGCGGATCCAAACACATGCACACTATACAAGAAGAGCGACAGACACAACGCTGGATAGCAACTCCGGGTTTTCTTTTTCTATTGGCAGAAGCATAATAATAAACCCATGCACAAAAAAAGAAGAAGTAGGCAAGGAAAAAGAAGCAATGAAGAAAGAAACAAAGGACAGAAAAACATAAGAAAATCCTGACAACAATCACAATCGATCCAATAATGCATCTGTTTGCGCTGGTTTTTCGCGAGATGTTTGACCTACTTAACCTGCCAATACTTCAAACGCGACATGTAGTGCAACCTTTGCGTATGTGGTCCCCCAACGTGTAGTCTACAATTTCACGGCACCGGGTCAATCCCTCAGTCGCCTCTGCCAGCCCTTTGCATGCATCGCTTTGCTGGTGTGGTGTTAGCGCTTGTGTGGTTTCCTTAAAGGGGCTATGACAGGGCCGTTCGATGCATTGTCGTTTTATATTTCTGCGAATAATATACAGGTCTGTGATTCTACTCGCAAAGTTTTAGTGCCTAGCGTGCGGCGCATATTACAAAAAAAACAAACAAACCGTTAAATGGAATCGAGAAGCTCCTCCCACCGAGAGCGGCCGCCATTTTGAAATGCACTTGTGACGTCACAAAAGAGCCTGCAGCAGCGCGTCATCTGCAACTCAGACCGCAGAATTGAAGTACAGGTCTCGTTTTCTTTTGGGGACGACTGACACAGCGGCCGTCCCTCATGCAGAGGTGCTTGAAGATGTTACCACACAAAAACGATAGTTAGGCATGTTCTTTTTTTTTCAGCATAAGGCACGGCAACCGCCCGGTGGGCTGCCCGGTTTGGTTTTTTAGTTTATATCGAGGCATTGATCTGTCACGTTATACTGGTGACAAAGCCAGCATGACCAACGATCGCGTACCCCCGTAGATGACGTTTCTGGCCCCAGAAGACGACGGATCTATTCAGCGAACGGTCGCCCGATCTGTTTTGGTGGGATCGGAGGTGGAGCGAGAACATCACACGCGATGAGTCAATGTCTGAACAGCTGCGCTTGTAGCTTAACCGTGTTAGAAAAAGAAAAACAGGCAGCTACAGTGTATATGTTCCCCTTCTCATCATTAATGACCTCTTCAGAGATGTTAGTCGGTACCGAACTGCGTCGACCCGTTCCGCAACGATTAGGCCTAGCACGAGTATGCGGAGCTCGGGTCTAGAGTATCGGCGATTACGGAGCGCGCATCCACAAGTTTTAGAGGTTTCATTTGGCCATGGAATGTTGTTCTGAAAGTTACCCCAGTTCGATGATTACTTACATCACAAAACGCGTGCCCATTGAGCGGGAAGCGGCGATGTGATCCTGCCTGGCAAGCGCAGCCGGCAGCTATCAGCGCCGTTTGTGGATACCCGGCGCAGGCAGGGGACGTAGCACCCACGTCGCTTGTTGCAGCGCTGTTGTAGTAAAGAAATAAAGGAGCAACTGGTGCGAAAAGAAGCAGATAGCTTTGGTATTGGTAGCTCCGATTACATTTTATTCCGTACAAGCGCGCAGTATACATCCAGCCATTACAAAAGCTATGAAACAAACACGCCGGAGGCGCAGTCGTAATCCGTGAATCGGCGCCTTCCTGCCTGGTGTTTAGGACTCACGCACTAAATACTAAATGGTGTATATTTAGGTTGAAGCACTGACGGGCCGGACACCCACCGGTAAAATGGGTACAAGCGTCCCCCGGCCCGGCGCCCGGCTCTCTCAGGGGTGTGCGTTTGGAAGAGGCTCTGCTAACCCTGCTGTGCTCCTTAGAGGGCTTAAAGTTTCGAACAACTAATGACCTGCAAAGGTCTGGTTCTCACAGGTCGGGTAGGACTAAAAGAAAACAAACTGGGTGGGCAGCAGTCGCAAGGGGCTCCAGGACTAAAAAAGGGCCACATAACGGGCTGTTGCCGCGCAAGGCGGACTTATTGTTGTCCGATGGCGGAACGAATCACTGCCACATCGGCGCAACTATTTGGGCCGTGACCCCTTTTCCCAAGCATTTCACCCCAGAAGAGCCGAGCACCAGGCCGGGGGAAAGCTTGTACCCATTTAAAAACCGGTGGGTAACCGGCGGCACCAGGGATCGAACCCGTTACCTCCCGAATGCGAGGCGGATGCTCTACCACAAGGCCACCGAAGCGGTGGCCTTGTTGTAGAGCATCCGCCTCGCATTCGGGAGGTACCGGGTTCGATCCCTGGTGCCGCCGGTTACCCACCGGTTTTTCAATGGGTACAAGCTTTCCCCCGGCCTGGTGCTCGGCTCGCTTCGGTGGCCTTGTGGTAGAGCATCCGCCTCGCATTCGGGAGGTAACGGGTTCGATCCCTGGTGCCGCCGGTTACCCACCGGTTTTTAAATGGGTACAAGCTTTCCCCCGGCCTGGTGCTCGGCTCTTCTGGGGTGAAATGCTTGGGAAAAGGTGCCACGGCCCAAATAGTTGCGCCGATGTGGCAGTGATTCGTTCCGCCATCGGACAACAATAAGTCCGCCTTGCGCGGCAACAGCCCATTATGTGGCCCTTTTTTAGGGCTGCTGCAGCTGAGGCTCTAAGGGAGCACTTCAGGTGAGGGTCAAAGGAAGTACCTCTGCAAGACAAACAGAACCACCTTCGCAGGCTGCGAGGTTCGAAACTGGGTTTGGGCCCACTGCGGAGGAGGGGCGCGCAGCGGGGTTTACGGAGCTTCTCCCAAACGCACACCCCTGGAAAAGCCGAGCGCCAGGCCGGGGGACGCTTGTACCCATTTTTACCGGTGGGTGTCCGGCGGTGGGTTTCGAACTAACCACCTCCCGCAGCCGAGACGGGCGCTCTAACCACTAGGCCACGGCTGGACAGGCACTGGAAAAATGCTGGGCTCGGGAGTCTGCCACAGTTTCGTGCGCGCGGGTGCGGGGAGCCGAGACGGCGGCGGCGGAGGCTCTTGTTCTGTGCAAAGAGTGATGCGCATTCGAATCGCCTTGATTTTTCAATGACGGGACGGAAGTGCTTTCGTGCGCTGGTCGTGGCCAGACTGAACTTAGTTCTGCAAAAATGGTTAACCAGTTGAAAATAATTCAGTTTGAATAACATCCGCATATAGCAGCAAGAAGAGGTACCGCTTCCTTGAAAAGTCTTGTCTGCTTCGCTAATGTTGCAAGGTGTGCTCACCCGTCAACGCATACTTGTTTAGGTTTTCCTCTTAGTTTTTGGACCAAAAGATCGAGCGACCTTAGCATCACGAAACACAAGGCTACCCCCCCCCCCCCCTTTTCGCAGCGCACACGGCGGAAGATAGGAAAGGTTGACTCGTACCTTTTCAATGCGGGAGCACTTGTTGTTGAAACAAGCTAACTCGCAGAACGTACGAATACGTCTTCTGATTGCTTGATCGCGAACGCTTCTGACTGTCTGCTTACATAATACAGCATGAGCCCATCGGTTTCGCTCTTCTCGAAAATCTCTAGACGGAAGCACAGTACAAGTCCGAGGATCACAAAAGTCGCATATTATAGTCAATATCATCATCATCAGCAGCCCGACTACACCCACTGCAGGTCGAAGGCCTCTCCCATATTTCTCCAATTAACCTGGTTCTGTGCTAGCTGCATCCACTTGACCGCTGCGAACTTCTTAACCTCATCCGCCCACCTAACTTTCTGCCGAGGTAGGTAGGTAGGTAGCAACTTTAATGATTCAAAAAAGAACCAAGTGAGGGGGGGGGGGGTAAAGGGAAGTGAGGGAGCAGCACGACGATGGGCCCTCAGGCTGCTCTAGATGGCCGGGCACTTTTGAGCTTCGGCGACTCCTCGGGCCCAGCTCACTGTCAGAAGCTGTACCTCCGGCAGCGAGCTGCGCAGAGCAGCCTCGCATCGCTCCTGGTGTCTTGGCCCTTGCCACGGGGGCTTGGGTTTGTTCGAGCAGTTCAGGAAGACGTGAGTAAAGTCGGCCCTGGTGCTAGGACACACGTGGCAGTGAGGAGAGGTTTCGCCACGGTTTATAATAGAGAGAAGGAAAGGGGTCATGACTGTGCCGTCTAAAGTCTGCGCCAGAAAGCCTGGTCGCTTTTGGGAAGAGATTTATGCGGAGGAGGGTACAGCAGGCGGGAATTTCTACAGAATACGGCGAGGTCGTGGTAGTTAAGAAGCCGATCTCTGGCACTGCGAGACGAAGGCACCAGGTCGCTCTCAGCCCGGTTGACGAGTGCTCGGGCTTGGGAGTGAGCGGCCGTGTTGCCTGGGTGTTCGCTGTGCGCAGGGACCCAGAGGAGGGTGATGAGGTGATTCGGTGGAGGGGATGATGCTAGAATGTTTGCGGCCGGGGAGTGGATTTTGCGATGGGCATAATTACTAATTGCTGTTTTGGAGTCTGAGAAGATATACTCAGCAGTGTGTTTGTTGCTAGGGCAATTGCTGTTTCTTCAGCTTGCAGGGAATCCTGCAAATTTGGAATGGACGCACTGACTACCGTGTTCTGGAATCCATCCACGACGGCTAATGCGAAAGCTGGTCGGTTTGAATATTCGGCCGCGTCTACGTAAACTGCCGGAGCGCCAGGAGGGTAGTGCTTGTGCAAAGCCTTGGCTCTAGCTTTCCGTCTCTCACGATTATGCTCCGGGTGGGTACTTTTGGGAAGAGGCGGAACGTAAAGATTGTTGCTAACAGCAGTGGGAGGATTGCGCGTGGCCGAGGTATGACCGGGCAGGTTTATCCCAATTCGGCGCAGAAGAATTTGGCCGGTTTCGGTATGTGAGAGTCTGTGGTACTGACTAATGAGGTGAGCTTCTACCAGCTCTCCTAAGGTGTTGTGAACCCCTAGTTGAAGTAGTTTTTCAGTAGACGTTGATTTAGGGAGGAGGAGAGCGCTTTTGTAAGCTGTGCGGATAAGTCTGTTGAGTTGCTCGGTCTCCGTGGGTGTGAGGTGGAGGTAAGGGATGGTGTAGGTGATCCTGCATAGGCAAAGTGCTTGAATGAGGTGACGTGTGTCTGCTTCCCTCATGCCGCGATGGCGATTGGCGATACGCTTAATTAGTAAGGCTGTATTCAAAATGGCAGTACGAATTAATTTTATGGTCTCGGCGTTGGAGCCGTTGTCAGAAATACTGAGACCTAAAATTTTGATTCTATTGACCCTGCGGATGGGGGTGTCGTTTAATGTGACTTTAATATTAGGGGGGTTCCGTTCTTTTAGGTGCATGACTATGAGCTCAGATTTAGCTGCCAAGCAGCTTAGACCAATGCTGCTTGCATGCGTAGCAACATTGTCAGCGGCCAGCTGAAGTTTGGATTCTATTTCGCCATGGTTGCCGGTATTGACCCAGATGGTGATGTCATCCGCATACAAGGAGTGGTAGATGGAAGGAATTTTGTCAAGATCCCTCGCTAACGGGATAAGAGTAATGTTAAAAAGAAATGGTGACAAAACTGCTCCCTGGGGCGTTCCCTTACTGCCTAGCGTGAAAGGGCAAGGTTTTACTGTGCCTAATTGTAGGGAGACGGATCGGTTGCTGAGAAAGGCAGCAACATAGTCATGCGTGCGAGAGCCCACGTTTAGGCCGCTCAGTGATTGTAAAATGGAGGAGTGGGCAACATTATCAAAGGCCTTCGTCAGGTCCAATGCAAGGATAGCTCTGGTGATGTGAGGGAAAACGGGATTGGGCACATCCTCCTTAAGTTGTAACATGACGTCTTGAGTTGACAGGCCCGCGCGGAAGCCAAGCATGGTGGTGGGGAAGAGCTGGTTTTGCTCCATGTATCGGTTAAGTCGATTTATGATTACGTGCTCCATGACTTTACCTGTGCAGGAGGTGAGAGAGATTGGTCTAAGATTTTTAAGGTCTAAAGGTTTGTTAGGTTTTGGTATGAAAGTTACCTTGGCTGATTTCCATTCCGGGTGCAGCGTGCCCTGGTCCCAGTGTTGATTCATGTACCTAGTGAGAGAGGCTAATGATTTGGCGTCTAAATTTCGTAGCGCGTTGTTAGTTACTCCATCAAGACCTGGTGCGGACGTGGTGCGGAGCCTACCCAGGGAAGCCCATACCTCCGCCTCTGTGATGGGAGCGTCCAAGTCTGAATTGGGGGTTCCTTTGTAAGCCGGTAATGGTTCCTGCTTTAGGTCGGGGAAGTATGTGGCTTTAAGAGCTGCTTCAACGTCTTGCCCCTGTTTCTCCGCCTCGTACAGTAGTTTGATGATTTTTTTTATTATTTTCTGACCATGGGGAACATGGGTTTAGCATATGGTGGAGGAGGGACCACGAGTTCTTCGTGTGTAGAGTGCCGTCTAATCGGTTACATAACTGATTCCATTGCTGTGACGAGAGCTCGGCCGCGTGTTCTTTGATGAGCTGGAGCGTTTGCGCCATTTTCCGTTTTAATTTGCGATTATGTTTTTGCCTGAGCCATCGTTTCTCTAAATTCTGATAGGCCTCCCAGAGGTAGAGTAGTCTGCTGTCAACTGGATCGCCAATATGTTCTGCCGGGGCCAATTTTTCGTTAAGGGATACGTTAAGGGATAGGAGCTGAGAAGCCCAGTCCATATAGTCATGAATTTCTTGTGCCGGGTTTTGGTCTCTAATTTTGCGGAACTTGTCCCAGTCTACAATGGGTTTAAGGTGAAACTGAGGCCGTAAACTAGCAGACGGCAGCGTAACTGTTAGGATGTAATGATCGCTGCCGAGGTTGATTCCCGTGTGATTCCAGTTAGCCTGACGGACGTTCTTAGTAAAAGTAAGGTCTGGGCTGGTATTTCTGCTCACACTGTTGCCAATGCGTGTGGCTAGTGTACAGTCAGTGACTAGGGTGCACCTATTTTGCTGAATGTCCTGAGATAGGCTGGTGCCCTTGCGAGTGTTCCTATTATATCCCCAGTCTACGTGTGGCGCCTTAAAATCACCCGTTACCACTATAGGAGCGGAGCCTGCTATTTGAATGGCCCTGTCAACTGCTTCAAATACAGCAGTAAGGTTATCTCTAGGATGAGAATATATATTTAAAATTAAATATGAGAGTTGTCTTTTACGATGGGGGAGGAGTTCGAGAAGAGTGCAGTCGGAATAGAGGTCGGACAGATCGTGAGCCACATACACGATATTTCTCTTGATATATGATTCTAGAAAAACATTACAAGGGTGGAACGCTGCTAAACCAAATATTGAGCGAAAACATTAGCTGTGGGTGACCGAGCGTTCTTCTTCTCTTTTTCTTCTTCCTCAGTCCACATATACAGCCCCGCTTTAAGGTGGCGGTCCCACTCCAGCGGTGAAGAGACGACATTTTTGGCGATATTCATACGCCTACTGCGCCTCACTAGTTTTGTTTATAAATATGATTTTGATATATTTGTAAAGTTTATTTCCTCTCCTTTTTAATGGTGCATTTGGTTTATAAATAGCTGCAATGATGTTTAAGCTGTAAAGGAAAACACAAAGGTAAGAAACGGCTTTTCAGCTCTACTTGTCTCGGGAAAAGCAAAATTGTGCAAAATCTTCTGCAGCTAGAGAAACACCGTTCGAGATGTTTTGAGATTAGATGTTAATGAACAAAGTTAAGCATTTTTATTACTGTGTATCGCATAGTTTATTAGCCACGCGCCTGTGAAAAGTGTATAAAACAGGTAATTATACATACAATAACTTTCAAGATACGCATTCTGCTGCGGAGATTTTTTGCGCAGTTGGAGGTCGTACATAGTTCGCTTTTTCCTGAAAATATCATCTGTCTGCTTCATTTAGTGTAAAAGTTATTTGTGATCAAACTTTGCGTTTTTTTGCAAAATGGCTTAAAGTATATGCTAAACTGTTCAAGTAATAAGCTCTTATCTGTGCTGAAATTTCACGTGGAAAAACTTTGCACCTCGCTGTCAGAGGATAAGCATCGGTTTTGTTCTACGACTCTCGAGGAATGTGCACTGTCAGGATGATTTCAGCTAATTTTTTCGTGGTTCACTTGAAGCGCGCGAGCTCTTCATGAAATATTTTAAGCATGATTGAAATGCTCCATGGCTTGTTTGTTTCTGGCGAATATAACTTAAAGGTTCGGGCTTTCGTTCCCTTATTCAACCGGTAACAATTATCAACTACAAAGTCAAATAATAGTAAAATAACAGAGCCATGTGTGATAAACGTAGTAGGTAGCGCCATCTATGAAATTTCATATGCACTAAAATGTCGCAGTTCAGAAAAATTACGAGGATGGCGCCACAAACACCCTGAATCGAGGGGTATTTACGAGAGGGTATTGTGCTTCTACAACGTTTTCCCTGTGCCCTTTCCTTTCCATCGGGCGAGAGAGGTAAACACTGGCGAGTCGGATCGAGTGGTCGGGTCGAACTGAGGTGCAGGTGCTTCGCGCACTCAGGTGCTTCGCGCATGCACAGTAGCGCTACTTGAAAATAGTCCCTTGACAAATGTACAATTGCTTGCTTTGAGATTTATTTATCGCCTCGAATTAAGTGTGTCATACTGTTTGTGTGCCGAAACGTTGCCAGCTAAGGCTCTCGCGCTACTTACTTACTCTACTTACTCAGCAAGATATAATCGTGGCGGAGATATTGAAATTTTTTTTTCTGGTTTTGTTTTGTAGTCTTGTAGCGCCCCTCGCGCCGCGCTTTTATCACAAACAACGGCACGGCGCTGGACAAAGAAGAATTTGGCACTAAGCGTCTCAGTGAAAGCAGCGAAAAAAAAAAAAAAGACAGTTCGAACCCGAACGCTGTCGGAGCTGGTTATTCCTCGTCTTAGCTCCGCCACAAAGCTATCTTCAGATGTTCGCGGTGTTAGCATATATTGTGAGGACGTGGAATTTAGACTTTTTTTTTTTCCAGTGGCAAGAAGGAAAAATATCGTTCCCTTTCTACGATAAAATGAATAGTAGGGCACGGAACTATAACACTGCATAAATTAATATAATATAATTTCAAAGAGCGTCTCCCTAGGAGAAATTGCACGAATACTTGTACCCTCTGCCACTTTACTGGTACAGATAAAATGTTTCGACAGTCTGTCAAGTACAACTTGAAAACCTGAACATGCACAAGCATGCCTCTTCAACCTTCCCACTGAAGTTCCTATATAGCGCAACAGTGCAGGCTCCAAAGAAAAGGAGAAAAAATGATATAGTGGGCAGCCGAAGATAATCACCAGCGTTTCAGTCATGTTTTTTTTTCTTTCCTTTTTTTTTCGAATGTTGCGTTCCGGTGATGATAGTAAAGGTGCCGCAGTAGCTGCCGGGGATGTTTTCGGTGAATGGGCAAGTAGGAAACAGCCATGTGAAGCTTCTCCAATACAAAAATGTGATGTTGAATCGGGTTTTGCCACTGCATTTCCGTCATTCCCCTCACTAAAAATTAAAAAAAAAAATGATGAGGCTCAACGCTGCTGAACCGAATGTCGAGCTTAGCTCAAATGAGAGAAACCACTGTAATCAAGAGTTCGACGAAATGCAGTCTGATCAGGTGGTGGCATAAAAAAATATACAGGCTCATTGACCAAGTCAAAGTTTCATGAAAACGTACTATCGTTTCGGCAGCCCTACAGCTTCCTTGTTCGAGAAACCAGACAAAAAGCATTCGTTTATATCTTCTTCAAATACTTTGACTTGATCAATGGACCTATATATATATATGAGAGAAAACACTGAATTGGTTTCCCGTTTCATGTTTTTATTTGCGCTTACTTTATTTATTTTATACGTGCATGATGTCCCGTCCTCTTCCCAGGTAATTCCGCTTCTTGGAGGGGGATATACCGCGGATTGTCCGAAGCATTACGGCGTCTAGGGTAAACCGTTGATGCATTCGGCAGGGAAGCTGGTTTGGCGTTCATTTTGCTATAATGCTATACTTGCCTAGCATCGCCTGCTACCGCGCTTTGCCGCTGTGGCCGGGGGCTTGGAGAGTTCGGTCTAGTTTGCCTGGGCACAGTGAAGACGGCGATGTTGCTATGGTGATGGCTCTGTCTACGATTCTTAGAAAAACGCGCCACTCGCGCAAGTGAGCAACAGAGCTAACGCTCTAAAAGCCCGTCGGCAGGCAGAGCGTTTCCAAAAGAATGGGGCCCTTATCTCGAGTAAGGTAGATACCGTGTCAGCCAGGCGTCCACTCACCCGCCGTCTCAACGCCCAATTTGTTGACTTTATATTTGAATCTTGTTTGAAGCAACTCGACTTCCTGTGCTCTGAAAGGTATCCGATCATGTTAGCAAAAGTGACATAGAAGCGTGTGAGAATTTCGAAGCATACAAAGAACGTGCTTCCGTTTGACCACATGAAGCAAAACCGCTGTACTGCATTGGTATGGACAAATTCACAAATTATAGCACATGCCAAATCTGACCGAACGCGATCTGATCGATGCGTCTAATCGTTTGGCATTTGCAGGAAAACATTTGGTAAGCATGGGCGCTCTTGCATGGAGTAAAAATTGGGCTCTGATTATTATGTTGCAAATGTGTGAATGTACAAGTGCCACATCACGAAATCATTTACTACCAACATATGAAGCCAAAAGGCGGGCTCAACACTAAAGTATACTTGTTGCATACGTGTGTGCGCCCTGTAAAATGAGTACAATAAAGTAGGCTACAAGCTACAGTAGTCCACCAAATATATTGGTTCAGAAAGCGCATACATCATCACGGGAAGCTGCAGCAGGACAGGTCAGCGTCTTCCATAGCATGCTACTTTTCACATCAGATTTCAGTGTCGAGTGAAATTCTGCAGGAGAAAAATGTTTCTAGGGGATTGATTGTTAAAATTTTATTCTAATTGCCTGAAAATACTGTGTTCCTTTAATTGCACACACACACACACACACACACACACACACACACACACACACACACACACACACACACACACACACACACACACACACACACACACACACACACACACACACACACACACACACACACACACACACACACACACACACACACACACACACACACACACACACACACACACACACACACGCACGCACACGCACGCACGCGCGTAAAATAAAATGAAGACTGTGGAGCATCCAACTGGGAGTGGGGAAGTGGCCGCCATAAGCGCCTAAAAAACTGTCCCCGTTAGGTCCTTTCTTCTGACAACCTTCCTTTACAACCCCTTCTCCCCTTCCCCCATTTCCCACATAGTTTAGTGTGAATGCGCCTCCTCAGTGCTGAAGAGAGCATGAATACATGCCGGCCTTCTGCGCGATACATAGCCTCTTGGTGGGTTTCACATCTATTTCGGAATATCGATTCTTCGCAATCATTCACTTATTTGCACATTGTAACTTACCAGCTCTAGTTTCCAAGATTGGACAAGCACGAACAAAAAATAAACAAGGGCGACTGTTGACTGAAGTTCAGCTAATTATAGCTATATTATCATATTTGTAATCACGTTTGATAAAGCAAATTTCTGGTGACCGCAAGAGCTGACAGCTTCCACTACAGTCAAGGAGTGTTCCGATCCTTACTATATCTATGGCATCAACAATAGGGAGGTTTAGAATATGGTACCCCTACCGCTTAGGGGGACAGGGCAATAGCGCGGGTGACAGTAGGAGCACAATTCTCTATTATAGCGCGCACGCTCCGCTATTACTCTATCCCACTTACGGATAGGGTCGCCGTATTCTAAAGCTCGCTAATGATCACTCGATTGCACAGCCCAAAAGACGAGGATCAAAAGAACACAAGACAGGCGCCGACTTCAACTAAGGTTCATTGACGAAGTGTGCAGAAATAGTGCCATTCGCTTTTCCTTTTCACTCGTACTAAGATTGCACTGTGCAATCATGTTGACACCCTGTTTTATTTGTGTTCAGTCAAGCTAGCCTACTGCAGTCCAGTCCAAACCCCTCACGCTCGGCGGGTAGGAGCAATGTTCGTGGCTCTACAGCGGAAACTATACTTCGTCTCACAAGATATCTGCAGCACTGCGAAAGGCAGAGGAGCCCTTTCAATTGTGCTCCTAAGTGCCTCTAGCCTGTGCGCACTATAATAGAGAAATGTGCTCCTACTCTCACCCCCGCCAATTTGGGGGGGGGGGGGGGGGCGAGAGGCGCTTAGAAGCACAATTGCCTATTGTACGCGTGATCCTGGTTGGACCGGCTGGGGTGCCTCTGCTTTTCGCTGTGCTGCAAACATCTTGTGAGACGAAGTATAGGCAAGAGAGGGAAGCCTCTTGTCCAATTATCAGGGCGCGTATTGTTCGAAGTAGTGGTGCTGTGGGTTGAAGAGGGGAGTTCAATGGGGCAGCCCATGCTGCTCAGGACGGGGACAAAAATCCTCCCCTTCTCTGCCTGGACACTGCTGTGGAGCCGCAAAAGTCTTTGAAAGTCCACGCAGCAACACAAGAAAAGCGTTCAGGCAGCTCAAGTCGAGAGGGCTGAGGGCTGAGTGGCTGGATACTCAATTCCTCAGTCATGGATTAGTGGCGTAGCCTGGTGGCAGAATCTGAACTACTTCCAAGATGGCGACCGTAGAACCGCCACCTTAACCAAGACGTATGAACGTGCCATAGCGACCTATAGGGGTAACGTGAATGCCAGGGTCCTAGCAGGGTGATTCTGACATAACCGTCCCGTGTGAAACGAGAGACCCAAGTTGGCAGCGCTCACACCCTAGTCTCAAGTGGGGTGTGACGTCACAGCATCACGTGGGTTGGACGTGGCTACCGGCCGCGCTAAGCTGAAGGCTCGAAACCTAGAGTAGTACTGCTTTCGCAGCAAAAGAATATGCAGTTAAAACCTTTTTCCGGAAGAAAAAAAAGCTATCAGCGACAATCGTCCACGGTGTGCACGCAAGAGCGCAGCCGACACCGCCAATAGCAGACGACATGGGGATGAGATGTTGTGACATCAGCAACTGATAGTTGCCAGACCAGAAAGCTGCTTTCAAATTATTAAAAAAATTTCATTTTAAAAGTACCTACTGCACCAAATGAGCTCAAATTTCGGGAAATTATAATTTAACATGTGTGGAGTGAAATACAATAATCAGTTTATGCTCAAATGCTAGCGGTCATGACCCATTTAAAGGTCAACTCCGGTGGTTTTTCCATCATTTTCTGTTTTTCATTGAATTACATTCCTCGGCACGACCTGACTTCAACACACAAAACCGTTTTTCGAAATTCCAATTAGAAGTATTTTTAAAAAAGAAAAACAGCAAATCGAAACCGAAACTGCTTTCACGGCTAGAAACGACGTCCCAGGTGACGAAATGGTGACGTCACACTCAGTATTAGAAAAACACTCGTACGTGCATTGGATGGTGAAAATAACGTATGGAAATCATGAAACATTGCATAAAATGTCTGAGGTAGTTCAATATAAGCCTCACAATTTCATAATCATGCGGGAAGTGGACAGTAACGCCGGTACACTGTTTGTGACGTCAGAAACTCAGTGTTGCCGGCAGAAATAGTCTCAACTTAAGCCATGAAAACAGCATATTTTAAAGTCGTGTTGCGCACGAACGGATTATCGTACGGCGCCCAAATTTTGTAGAATGCGTCAGGACGGAGAGGAGAATATACTTTAAAATTTTTATTAGAATATTCGAATGTCAAAAAACCTCCGGAGTTGCCCTTTAAGGGTGGCTCTCAGCGATCAGTTCAGTTATTAAAGCCTATAATGGGGAATTATTATATGTGATTTATTTTAAAATAGAAGACATCAAAAAGATTGCAATACCGTGTTTTTCCCTTGTTGAATCCAATATATGTTCATACCCGGTATTGTTACAAGGGGATTCAAATGTATGTGGTTAATTGTCTTCTTTTCAACGAAGGCCTCGCGCCTTTCTTTTTGTAGCAGGTTCATTTTCAATAACCGAAAGTGCACTAAAGTAAGCCCGCACTGACTACTTTCACGAACTTTTGTTCTTACGTAACAAAAACATAGATATTATTTATCTTATTTTCCCAGTCGCATAGAATTCGATATATTTCACAGCAGAACAACTGTGGAAGTCAAGTTGACCTTTTCTCTTAATATGCAAAACTATGTTTTCTATTTTCTACTTTTCTATCACAAGGGCTAGAGAGAGAAAAGCTTGCAGAAATATTTCACTTCGGAAGCTGTGGATCTAAGCATCACGTCTAAGGAACGAGGTTCCTTATGCGAACTTGGGGTTCCCTTTCTGGTGTTTTTTCAGGAACAGCAGTGCGACAAAAAGGGATCCACATCACGCGGAGGCAGACGCTGTCAGCAACAGCACAGACCACAGTGGCATGGTACACACCAGGCAAGGGCCACTGCGTGATACAGACGCGGACGTCGGCTTTTTGTAGGCAGTTCTATAGCGAATATTTTATGTGGAAATCTAAACTTGATGTAGTAAAACAGCTGCGATGCTTTAGCTTTTGATGGAAATTAAAGGTTTTAAACGTACCATGAAATAAACGAATTCGTACGTTTCGAAATTATTCTTTGGCTCTTTACTGTGTCAGAACCATTTCTAACAATATGCGATGCTTTGATTGCTATTTTAAGGCAAAAGCTTTTATAGGCATGTCAGCGAGATTACGCGAGTGACAGATGCTGCATGCTTCCTTTACCGTAAACCAATTACAGAACGCAGATGAACTTTGATTCATTCAACTGTGTAGCATTGGCTGCGACGCACGTCTTTCTCTCCCCTTCTTTCTTCATTTTCTCGTCTGTCCGGCCGAGGCAACGGAGGTGGCGCAGCTCCAGAGCTGGTAGCAGGCCCACGCATCATCTTTTGCTTCTTCCTACAATCGCAACAACAAAAACAACGCCTACATTTCTCCACTGCGAACTACGCAATGGTCTCAGAATTTGCTGTGGAGAACAATAGAAAGTGATGCTACTACAAAGAGCTATTGACGCAGTTGAAGCATACGTCACCCCATAAGACTAAGGTGCCCACCGAAAAAGTACGAATTTCTTGTCAATACCGGCAAACACGGTTAAGCAAGCCGGCCGAGCAGAGCATTATGCTTTGAGTCGATGGAGAGCCCGCACCGCGGGTCCCCAAAGTCCGGATTTGATATGCTACAAGAAAATAGTTTCAATGAATACGCAATCAATGCTCTCCAAGGCACTGCACAGCAAGTGGTGCTATTCATTCGAATGATTAGTAACATATACTCCGGAATGAGAGAAGCGAATCTCCTCAGTTTAGTACAGGCCTTCGCAATTAACCGCACAGCCTACCTTTGGCCAGGTCTTCGACTCAAGGCGGCTGAAAAAGAGAACATCGACGTCATCATCAAAAGTGCATAAAGCAATAGGGATGTCAATCCGCACGTCAAACGAGCGACGTACAGGTCTAGTCGTGCATAACACGTTAGGAGAGACCATAGAGGCAGTTAGGATCTCGAAATATGGATGCTCTCTACCGCAACTGGTCGAGTCATTCTTGCTAATCTGAGCATCAACTATGAGGGACAGGGCGAAACCAGAGTGGATCTACCAAATGAAATCCGCGGCCAGCCCAGAAAATGCACCAAGAACATGCACCACATGTTCCTAAGAAAATGTTCTTAAGAACATGCACTACGAGCACCACACGGAGCGTAGGGCAGATTGAGCAAGAACTCTGGCAAACCTTTTTCATAATGACAAATTGGTGGTTTACGTTGACGCGGCAGACTGTAAAGGAGTGATTGGTAGCGATCTTTACTGACGCACAGGGTAACCTGCTGGTTAGCGGGGGGGTTACCGCAAATCATACGAGCACAGGCGAAGAGATCGCTATCGCCCTCGCCATAGGAGGGACCTCTGCAAAAACTATTGTCAGCAATTCCAAAACAGATATCAGCAATTAGATCGTTGGGCGAGTTTCCCCATATGTAGAGCGAATTTTATGTAGCATCCACATTTTTAGACAGATTCGCATAGTATGGATATTTGCTCATGCCTCCCATCCTGGGAACGAGGCGGCCCATGGACTAGCTCGAGGTCTTACTTTCCGAGCTGGTCGCTCCAGGTGAGCCGATCGTTTCACGAGCGCAGAGAGGCTGCTCAAGTATAAAGATATTTTACAGCACTACATGCTTGTCGGACAGAAATACGCACCCTCACATAAATCGCTTACCATAAGCATGATGATTATGTTTTGGCGATATCGTGAATTACTAAAGCGCAGATCTCTTTTTTCCTCCGTTCCATTCTAATTATTCTCTGAGCGGCCTATATCGAGTACCTTCGACGAAGCCTAATCTGAGCTTCACTGTATGCTTAAAAAGGCCTTCAAATGATTTGTGAGGTGGCTTCCTTGATTCCGCTGAATATGACGCGAGGGAAATTATTGATATTCAAGCCATTTCCTGGGATTGTTGAGCAGCAAGGTGGCTTTCGCGAATTTCCAGTCATACCACAACCAAGTCTTCGTTCACTGACAATGATACTGATAGCCTGGGCGCATCCATGATGAAAACAACACATGAACGACAAACCCATGTAAGGTTATGAAGCACGAACCCGAAAATCCAGGAGCATCATCCCTCTAGCTAGTACAACTGCCGGGTTCCAGAGATTATGGGCTGGCGCCTAACGAGAGGGAAGAGCACAAAGGCCGGCCAGGGTCCGATTGGATGACTCTGAAATAGCTTCACCCATTCATGAAAGGAAAACGAAAACGCAATAGCTCGTGTACACCTTCGGGGAAGAGGAAGAAGAAGAAGGCGTAAAGAAAAGAGGCCATGGCTATCTCGTCTTCGAAGCAGGCGATGTACTGGATCGGCATGCACATGGTAAGCGGAAACACTTGCTCCTCGTGAAATCTTGCTTGAATGTGTCATGCGGTAGGTAGGCACAAAAAGAGAGAATATTCTTGACGTAATGCCGACGCAGGTACCAAACATCGTCGGCGTGGCTCGTTTCTCATACGGCTTCCACCGGACGGGGTCTGGTAAGTGTTGCACAGCTATGAATAGGCGGACTCTTAGATATTAGTGCTCTAGCACGAGGGCCAACAATCAGCGATTTCGGGAGCCATGAACCCGAGCACCACTGGCGCATACGAATAGGACCCGTTGGAACGATTTGGTCTTCGAGCCAGATACGCGTATCATGGGCCATACAGTCACGTTCGTATCAATTCGTTAAATCGGGGCTTTATGTTGGGCAGTCTTCCAAGCAATGTAGTAGATTACGACCCTCTGCAGATAACTATGTGTGACTTGATACCGAAAGGGAAGAGAAACTCGAAGTGGCAACACACCTAATTCACATTTCTCTTACCCGCCCGTCATTTCTAATGCAGCAGGTCAGTGCCCGCATTCTCGCATTTCTCCCAAGGGCCGCGGAGCCTCCTCCTAGCAACCATTCGAACTAAAAAGAAATACTCAAGTGGGCTTCCAAACCATGCCGAGGCAAGGATATAAGCTTCGCAGACACCATGTTCGACAACTGCACCATCTCGGTAGCCACCGCATTCTCTACGTACTAAGATGCCAGTCTTTCAAGCTGCGCTTAGGACGCCATCGTCTTTATCTCCTCTGAGAAAGTTGCAGCAAAGGTATTAGTTTGGCCTTCTTCATTCTAATAAAAACAAACATCTGTTAAATGCTTAGCTAAAGATGGGAAAAATTTGCAAAGCCAAGTTAAATTTAGCGAAGCTTAGCTAATTGAGGGCTCAATTAGCGAAGCCAAACCGCCGCTTGGTATTTTTGTTATACCATCAGAAAGAAAATAAAGCAGTTGGAGCCTTGCGCACACAAGTTCAGAAGCGCCATTTTCTAATGAGTCGCTTTGTTTCCATTTCACTTTACCATCTGCCATTGGCGTCCGTAAGCGGTACCCTAGGCTATAGCGGGGAAACCGGTGGGTAGACGTCAATTTATAGATAGTAGCACTACGAAGTTACCAATCACACCGACCACCGTTTTCTCATGTCCCTGTCGTCCTTCGGAGAACGTTAGAGAGAAGGGAAGTTTACTTCGTGCCGCAATCTCTTAGACAGGAGAAATAACGTGCATGGGCACAGGAATGTTACAGAAGATTGTGGCTGTCCTGCTGGGGCACGGGGACGGAAGACAAGAAAAAAACACGCGTAAGAAAGTACAACTCGCGGAAGCAGGCCGCGCTTCAATGAATCAAGCTGGCTGGCATGGTTCTGGTGGCAGAGGGGTCATAGCTTCAAGGCCTTCAGCGGATTCTGGCTAGTAAGTATTAAATGATGAGACAGTGATGCCTCACGTAGCTCAGCTTCTCAAGGCGCTTAACACGCTCCTCACGCCATAGCATTTGGTCGATACCACTTCGGTTGAGGCCACCTTGAAGCTCTGAGCTGCACTGCCCTCTGAGCTGGCAGCTGTGAGAAGCGTAGTGAGGGAGCTCGCTGGTTTGAGGAGTTGGACGTAGAAGATCGCGTTACGCTATACGCCTCCTTGAGGATGCTTAGAGGTATCGCATCGAAATGCATGTCCCTTAATGCCGCTAACGCCAATCTCTCAGCGCCTGCAGCAGACATGGCAAAGGTATTTGTTTACACGTTAAATGACGAAGTTAATTATTGCACACCACTTTTTTCATCTCGTCGCATGAATGTCGCAACAGCGAGCTGGAGAATACTGCAGGGCTCAAGAACAGAAACACGTCACGGGCTGCCGTAAAGCCTTGAACTATCGTTTGAACTGTACCTTAAAACATAGTAATGGAAAGCACACACACGGCCGCCCGGCAATCTAGCTGCGTTGCGTACTTCACACTATTCAGAATTCGATCGCTCTTCAGAGGTAAGCATTTTGGTTGGTTTGTTGCATGTGTTTCTGTGCTCTAGGGTAGACTATTAATACTCTGCATTGGAGAGAGAACGATGGCTTAGAAGAGACCACGTGCTCGCGTATTGTTTTCTGTTCGTGCAGAAATCGGCCTCGCACTGGACATCATGCTTGGCGCCGAGTCCATCGCCAACATCTTCAGTGATACGGCGGTCATCCTACTTCTTTGGAAAATGGTACACATTTGATTGGCGGTCAATACTTTGGTACTCTATCCGACAATGTATACCTCCGTCTCAGACTTCTGTACTGGTTTCTACTTAAGGACCGGCACCTAACGGACCAAGGTGACAATTCCTTAACGTCTATGCGTTGCAAGTCTTCCGAACACCGGAAGCAGTTGAATCATAAACCGTCTTCACAAAGGCAGCAGCCATTGCTCGACGAGCGGCACCGTTGTAAAGGCGCTTGTGGCTTACAGCACGGCACATGCACAGAAATTCTCGTTTCAAAAAAGTGACTTACACAATGGTATCATACTCAAGGAAACCGACGATTTATCCACGGTATTTGGGTCACAAACTGTTGTCGGCTATTCACCGCCTCTAAGGGGCACACAAACAAACCGAAATGTAAGACACGTTAACATGAGACGCGTGTAAGGGTTTCTTTGCCATAGGCGGCACCAGTGCCATCATGCATGTGCAAAATACGTTTCCAGTGAACCTGTAAGAACAACAGAGGCTAATTATGCGAATAGATGTTGCTAACATTCACCTGATGCACCACATAAAACGAAGCGGACTGAGAAGTCAAGACTGGTCATGCACCGTGAAGTTTTTAATTGAATAAATCATCTTATTTAGACAGTAACACTCGATCTCTGGCGGATACCCATTAGACCTTTCCTCAAGAGAGATCATGAATTGGAGAAACTGGGCAGGATTAGTCTCGGAGGCATTTGTGAGGTGGCGGAATTTGAGTGTTGTCTGAATCCAGGCATGATAGAATTATGCTGATCGGTTGAGGCAAGTGTGCCCAACATATTTCTTCTTGGAAGGGCGAAGATAGGCCACTTCCACAGGAGGTTCGCTGTAGTAGCACAAATGTGACATATTTGGCATGTTTACAGCCTTTACTCAGTGGGTTTCTCAGACACTGACTTTGTGTGAGTTGTGACCGGTGTTAGTGGCACCATGAAATGCCACAGCTTCCTGATGGACCAGAAATTACTAGCTCTGTCCTCTATTCTTCAGAATCTTTCGCCGTGTCATGTCAAACAACGTGAAATATCAGGCCATCCTTGTTTTCTAGAAGCGATGCTCTTTTTTTTTTCTAAGCCCAACGAGTGGCTCAAATATTAAAAATGCGTGACAAAGACGTTAGATTGTAGCACGCGTATTACCAACAAATTGCATTACGGAGTTTAACGTTTCAAAGCGATTCAGGCAACAAGAGACGTCGTAGCGGTGGGCTGCGGAAATGTGGACCACCTGGTGTTGTTCAACGAGTACTATAGTATCGCACAGCACACGGGCGCCTAGCTCTCCATATGCATCGAAAAATAGCCGCAGTGGTAGGGATTTGATCCCGCTTTATTGGGTTCAGCAGTTGATCTCTGTAACCACTGCGCCACCCTGGCGCGGTCGGAATAATTGTTTAAACTAAGAAGAAATGAGCATAGCAATGCGAAGAAAGGGTAACGATGGTCGCTAAGAATAGAAAATTGAATACCAGAAGAAGGAAAGAGCAGCAGGGGGCGCCAGAGAATGTAACGGGGTGAGGTGCTGTGCGTATAGTCCGGCTAATGATGATGTAATTTTGTTAATTTTCTCTTCGGTCTCAGGACAACGCGCCGACAACCGATGAAGACCACGTGAGTGAACTCATCTCTATGCGAGAAAGTGTACCCTAAATAAGATGGATATTTTATATCAGAGATAGTTTAACTTTTAGTTGCGTTAGAAAGGTTCTAGAATGTCGTACGACTGCTGCCTCAGAGCCGAGGCTTCGTCCTCGTTCACACTTAGGTATTCAGTGACAAGGGCGAGCGAATTGTGCCACCGCGCAAGTCTTCCGTCGCCCATGCATGCTTGCAGGTTACCACGTTGGTGGCTTGGCCAGCTCGGCTGCTGAGGCCATTGGCTTCTCGCCAGAATCTAACGGTAGTGTCGTTTATTCCTACCACATGTCCTACGCAATAAATTTAAACGGCGCTGGGAAGGTTGCGAGATGTGGTCGTGAATCTTTGAGCGTTGCACCCTAGCTTTAAGAATGTGAACGATAGCGATAAAATAGTTTTTAATAATTGGGATGGGGATGGGAGTTATTGAACCGCAACTACAAGCCATAGCAAAGAAAATGAGAGAAGGCGCGCTTCTCAGATGGGTTTAATGTAGTATTGCAGGACGGTTCACAAAGGCTTCTAGATACAACATTTCAGCGTGTTCGGCTAAGCATTTAGCGCGGCAATCTCTCATTCTCTTAAAGGGGTCATGACACCAATTTTGGGGTATAAACTATTTATGGCATCTTATTCCTGATGTGCTAATCAACTAAACTTCAAAGTTTCAGCTGCATCAGAGCTGCATGTATATTTAAAGCTATCATTTTCGGTTCTTCGTGAACAGCTTACTGATCTGGCAACCGGCGCAGCCGGAGACGGCAAAGCCTGATGCCGCGTCGTCTGCTGCATATTCTGTGCACGAGCAACGTCAACCGCGGTTACGCGAAGCCGCGGTAATGTCAGCTAAACAGCAGTCATATCGCTTACAGAGGTTACCTCGAACTGAGCTTTTCGTCGTTCTCTGTTAGCGTTTTTAACCTAGGGAATAGCGGCATCTATGGGCGCGATTCAGGTGCAAGTCGACGCCCGAGTACGAAAGGTGCCCGAGCTGACACGCTTGAACAGTGTGCTTATTGTACACTGAAACACATAAAAAGAAACACATACGTGCGTTATGTATGCAATATCGTCCGATGGCGCCTTTGTACAATCTCCGGGTACCGCCCGACAGCGTAGCAGCGTGGCGCACTACATCTATGCACACAATAACCCCGGCCGTCCCGTCTTAGAATTATCATTTACGCTGATCATTGTCACACCCAAGTCCGGCCCTAACGGCATCGTGAAAGCAGATAAGCTCATGAGGCCTGCAGAACCCGGTGCCACAAGGTCACAGCAACGGCGCCCTCGAGCGAAAGATGACGGCGCTCTGCTTCCACACTAATTGTCGCTAGGCCTACATTACTTCGCATTGAAGCCACACATACCGGACGGCACTTCGCAATAGATGAGCGAGGCGTTTTAGTAAATGCGCTACTCGATCATGAAACGTCTTTACAGTTAAACCCACTGTTTCGTTGGAAAGAAAATGATTATTTTCGCCAACGCCTTAGCAGCGGAGCTAGCGTACAAGGACAGAAGAACCATACCGACCGTGAGCAAAACCTCCCACCGTATTGGTCGGCATTTCCCAAATTCATTTTTCAAAATTCTTTCTCGAGGTGCTATTAATATTACAATCCGCCGTATCGCTGCGGCGGATGGCTTGCGCGGAAGGCACGATCGGCGCGGCGGTGCTTAGGGTGGGGGGGGGGGGGGGGGGGGGCAGTGCTGCTATCGGTTGAAGGTGGCGGACGTTTTCTCCGAAGGCGGATGCCTGGGCAAGAACTAAATCACGTTTCCGTAAAGTGTGTGTTCTGTTTTCAGAAACACGCTGCGTACACTTATTGTGGGCCATGTTAACAAGCGCGAACACAGTACAGTGTATAGGCAGGTTATCGGTGCCGGCACAGCAGCAGACGATGCGGTGGCCGGTGTCCCTCTTTGACGTCACCAAGTGGTTCAACATGGCTATCGCTGTCGGTGGGAGGAGCTTCTAGAGGTAAACTTCAGCCACTTATTTCGAAACAAGGAATGCTTCCAGGGCGCTCAAATTTCGGAAATATAATATTTAGATCCAGTATTATCTGTGGGTCTAAAAAACTAATATATTGGATAACCTTGGCACGATCCCTTTAACCTTCAGAGACGTGTGCGACTCCCTTATCCCACGTGGAGATGTTTAGTAACTCCAAGTCAGACTGAGATGCCAAAACGCGGGCACGCATTTCTAAGATATAGCAATACTTCGAGCCGACTGCTGACGCAGGAGCCTCACCTGCTCTGTGCGCCACATTGTACCGGTTTGAATGATAGTGACATGAATTAGGCACATGTCTCAGGAAACTGAATCCAGCATTGTGGTGTGCCCCCACTGGCGCCAACGCAGGCACGGATGCTGCGTGTCCTGGGCGCGTTCGTGGTATGGAACACCATAGCATTGCTGCTGTGCTGTGGCGGTAACATGGCCGGCCTCAGGTACCCTCCTAAGTGGGTGAGTTCAGAACTGCGAGCAAATTGAAGTTTGCGTTCATAATTCACAATTTGGAAAGCACGTCCAACTGAAAAAAATAATGAGAGGTTTTTATGACACAATCTCTTACGATGTCATCATTATCATAAATATATTACATAATTTATCAGACTCAGTGAGATTCTATGAGATTTGTATGCAATTTGCATGAGATCGTGCGAGAAAATTGCGTGAGGTTATTGCCTCCCACTACGTTTTCGGTAGGGTGCCCTTGTTTTGTGGCGCTAAGTCTCCTTTCTGAGTACGAACTGCTAGCCAGGAAGGAGAAAATCCATCGTAACGATCAGCCAGGTTATATGTGCTGCGCGACAAAGAGGTCCCCCTGCAATCCCATCTTAAAGCACGCGCAGCTACGTACACAGGACACCCTCACATCACCAATATTATAATGAGGGAGTAATAACTCGTTGACATTCACCCAAGCGCAGCCATCTGCCGCAAAGGAAAGCTATACAGCTTTCTCAGAAGTTTCGTAGTTAAAGAAAAATTCTTCCTAGTCCGGGGACCGAACCTGGGACTACCGCCTTTCCGGGGCAGTCGCTCTACCAACTGAGCTAATCAGGACGGTCAGCAGAACTGATGGTAGGGTGAGAGAGAATTGATCTATAACTCGAAGTGGGAATGGTACGAATGGTTTTACCAACACCATTCCCACTATTCACTCTCGCCCTACCATCTGTTCTGCTGACCGTCCTGGTTAGCTGAATTGGTAGAGCGACCGCCCCGGAAAGGTGGTAGTTCCGTATTCATTACCGGGACAAGGACTAATTTTTCTTTAACTACGAAGTTTCTGAGCTGTTAGCTTTACTTTATAGCCGCATGGCTGCGCTTGGGTGATTGTCCATGAGTAATTACTCTCTTAAGTCAAGTCTATTCCACCTTGGGGGATTCAACTAAATATTTGGCCTTCACCAATATTATCTGTGAAATTCCTTCGATTCCTGTGGCGCTTACATTGTCATGACATCCACTGGTCCGCTCTAAAGGCGCGGTTTTTCATCAGCTCCGCGCATTAGATGTCTACGCCGTGTTCATTTCTGCTTCCTGTTTTTGACCGCCGTATTGCGATGACTGATGATTTCAAGACTTCAAGACTGTGACAATTTTAGCTTTGTGCTGATGTTATTGGGTCGCTCCGAATAGCGCAATGATCAAAAAGTAGGCACACAATCGACAAGGGGGCTCTTAGATTTCGTGAATTCTGACTACAGTCCTTTCAGCGTACATGTACAGTTTGAGTGCCATATATCTGCAGCAAACTTCCCAGATGTTTGTTCTACTTGTTTTGAGCAGAGGTTTCCATAGAATAGCTGAAGAAAGAACTTTGGGCACCAAGGCGGTCGTGCCTGCTGTCTCCAATCAAGAAGGCTTCAAATATATTTCGCAGCTCTTGGACTAAGAGTTTTTTTCTTCTAGTGCAGAGACAAGTTTTATAATGCGATTGCTTGAGAAAGAAAGCGCATATAAGAGGTAATTCATGTGTCAGGCAGTGAGAATAATTATGTGGCCTGTTGGTATTTTGGTGCCCGCATAATTTTGGCTTTATGAATAAAATCACCTCCAACCTGCGCGTCGTAAATTAGTCAGTGGGCCGGTCTTATGCAGTTTTTGCTATCGATGAACAATACTCGCTCATTGCTTCTGATTAAAGTCAGTGCAAATTTTACTTTATTCTTTTTTTTTTTTTTTTGCAGAAAACAGGAAAGTTTTTATTCACTACTTTCCACCGCAGTGCGTTAGTTCACTAGCAGAGCACATGCCCTATCTTTGTGGATGTACAGAACTGGCGCGATCTGTGCGCCGCTTGTGGCGAACACTGCGTAACTCAGTGGGGATGTCTCGATAAAAGTCCCGGGAGATACTGCGCGAGCATAAAGGTTGTCATGGCTTACGCTCATACCACCTATTTAAAACGCCATCATATTATCTTTGCAATGTTTCTATCATTGCAAATTCTCGTTGTGAGTGCCCACCACCACGTGGCATGTAATGACAGTCGCACAAGCTATTGCAGCTTGCGCCTGGATTCCTGGTGCATGACAATATTACAATTATATGGACGAAGCTTTTCTCCATAACGGAACTGTGTGAAAATCTCTTCCAAACGTATCCTGCTTCACCTATGCTCCATTAATCCAAGACATCGCAACAAAATTTCGTGATTACGCATCATCATTAATGTTGGGGAGCATGGAATAACACTAACATGGGCACAACTTGAAAATAGCCACACTAGTCCATCGCGGTTTCAATACAGGCGCATTGGGATTGCAGCGGTTGAAAAATAGGCTTACCCTGCCATGTAAACTGAACCGGGTCATAACTAGCTGCGGCTGGATTCTGGCTTAAAGGAATCGTTTGTAACTCACTTTCCTTTTTTGCTTTAACCCGATGTGGCGTGTAAATCGACTTTTCCCTGATTATTACAGTACACAAATAAAGACGCCGACGATCTCAACCGAACAGAAAAGGTATGTGAACGCCCAAATAATGTAGTTTTCATTGTAAGGACAAATCTAATGGCAGGTTAAAATGCATGCATTTTTGCAAGAAGAAGCCACTATCAGACGAGACTACGCACGAATAAACGATTATTCCAATGTGCAGGGGAGGATTGTAATTACCTGGGCACCCGTCATCATCCTATCTTCGATGTTTAAGGTAAGTCGGCGCAATTTGACGAGATTTAACCTGCAAAAAAAAAAAAAAAAGGAAAAGGAATCTGAATGTTTATGATTGTGAGAAACAGGATGCTGGTAAAAATTCACATTGCAAACCAAGGCATTCGCCGCGAGATCGACCTAGAGGTGGCACCACCGTCGCTCCGATAGTGTGAATAGGCAGCCGGCGGCGCTCGCAGAAGCGCGCACGATGTAGGTCTGCTTCCGAGTTTATGGCGGGTTTGTTGGCGATGAAAACGTGCCTTATGCAATGCCTTAGCGATTTACTGTTTGGTGTGTTCCAAATTTCAGACAGAAGTCCGTAGATTTCACCAACGCAGCAGAAGAAACGCGGATTTCAGGAAAACAAGGCACGCAACCACACGTCTTTTAGATTTACAAGGCATCGCTTTGCAGGCTTTTTTTGTTTTACCGCGTTCACAGGCCTGATACCTGGGCCTGAACTGTACCACTAGCCTAATGACAGCTTTGTTTTTATTATCGCCTTTTCAACAGTGTGCGCGTGTCTAACAAGAGTAAGACAAGCAGATTTAGTGTCAAGCCTACGCAGATACAAGGTTCATGCTCTGACCTGCAGTAGTTTAGAATGAGTTGAAACAGCCTGGTTCATTATAGCGCACTCGACTCGAGGATTAAGCAAGTTTAATGTAGCACTGAGAGCGTGCTGCCTATAGCGGGTTGCCGTAAACTGAGTGAGCATGCATCAACTCTGGCTAGACAGCCAAGCACAAATAACCCTCAAAAATGAGATTTCAGGACACTGTACAAGGAACCTCGCCGCACAGGAAAGCTGACTGTTCACGAGCAGAGCGCTGAATGGATTTGCCGAGCTCACAATGAGGTGAATGCTTCTTGCGGCCAATGTCAGAGAGTCTGATCGAGGACAGTATAACGTTATTCTGATGCGTGTGATGTTGAGAAGTGGTAAATTAGTAGTCTAATTATTTTTTTCACAATGCCTATACATTTCACCGCGTGACAAAACTTTTACATAGTTGACAAAATGTAGGACTATAAGCGATTAATTTTCAGTAACGTTAAAGTGCAAGCTTTCGGATCAGTCGCTGCGAAGACATTGTAAAAGCACTGAGCATGTGTGAATGTCATGTTTTGGCAAGGAATTGTGAAGGCTGAAAATTTGTCACTGTAATTATATAGCAGTGACTCGACCTTACCCGAAGCAAAATATTAAGGATATTTTCAAAAGAGATGCCTGATATAAAACTATCCCGAAGGAAATAGAGTTCATCTTATCACCCGGCTATAAACGATGCATATATTCCCGAACTGAACACCGATAGTTAAGCCAATATGAAGCTATTTTACTCCCCTTGTCAGAAAGAACGTGTTTGCTCAGAAGACAGCACTTAAGCGACAAGGCTTTCTAATGTGTGACAAACCTCCTCCTTAACGGTCAACAGAGGCGCGCGCTATCCCCGTTACGGTTACACGTCGTCCCTCTATGGAGCTTGAGAACACAGTAAAAAATTAGGCTGGTCAATCCGTAAAGTATGTGCGTCGGTGTGTGATTGAGGAAAGCGTTCAAGAAATTCACTTTTTCTACAAAATACTGGTTATTTATAGCTAGTAGTCCAAATTACACTACATAATAATCGTACAAGAAAAAGAACCATCACGACACGATAGTGATAAAAGATGACTCGGTAAATGACAAGAGGAAAACACCACAATGAACAAACTCTGCGATGAAAAAGGACTATAAAGATAACAAAGCAAGTATTTCAGATACAGCAAGTAGGGAAAGAGTTACGCGGAAAGTGCAGCGTAAAACGCTAAACCAGATCAAGGTTTAAACATGGGCGAAAACAATATTCAATTAACCGACAGTCTGTTGCAAAAAAGAATTCTCACAGCTTTCTTGCTCACTGAGGCGTCGTAACCGCAGAGTTGATTGGTAGCGACGGCCAGACAAGATGAGGAGGAACGAGTTGATTACGGGCCCGGTGAAAAAACAAGACACTTTCCCAGAGCAAGCAGCCGCGAGAGTGGCCTGGAAGACTGCATCTCCTCAGAGCGCACTGCCGTTCATTCCGTGTGGTTTCGTTTTCTAGCACAACGCAACGTCGAATCAGTTATATCGTCTTTCACTTACCACTTCCAGAGGCATACCCATGATTTTTGCTCACAGCGCCACATTAACAGAAACCCGACAGAAATGATGCCCTGCACAGCTGTCCTTTTCCATGATCATCCTTATACACGGTTGGGTAAAAAATCGCAATACAAATTACCTTTTTCACTAATGTATCGTTCTTTGAGGATGGGTGACACACGTTTCCAAAGTGCATATGCCTTTTTCTCGCTTACAGCTGTTCTACACAAGTCTGCTGTACGATTTCTACTATCTGTACAAGGCTTCTGCAATTAAGGCGAAGCGCAGCGCTGCGGCAGAATCTAGCTTCAGTCAACGCATGGCGCCAGGCGTGCCTTCAAGTGACGCCGCGGCGCCAACGACCAGCACAGCGGTGGAACCTTCACCTGCCGGAACATTGAAAAAACCCGGGACGCGGAGGCTCTCTGCCGCTAAAGACGGACGCGCTGCTTTGAATTCCGAAGGAAACACAAGAATGGCGTCAGTTCGTTTAGAAAGAAAGCCGCTTCCTGGCGATGTCCCTGCAGCAGCGGACTGCACTCAAAGGAATAGGCCAGCAAGAAGAAAGTCAAGTGGAAACTCCACTGTTGGCGAAAATACCACTAGAACAGCCAACACAACCTTGCTGCCCAGTGCTAAGCCTCGTCGGAAGGCCCAAGGGGCGCCGGATACGAGTCGCGCAGCAAGCACCTCTAAATTACACAAGTCAGCCAGCCGCCCACAAGAGCTGCAGAGACATTCCTTCGCTGGACTCACGTCCACGCTGAAATCAAGTCTGTATGCCCACATTAGCCGCCAACAGTCCATTGCCAGTACTCGTCGACAGTCCATTGATAGTAGAAGTCGACAGTCCGTTGGCAGTAGACGTCGAAAGTCCGTGGCTAGTTCCGCGGCGGATGACAGTACCCCATTTACAGCGTCTCAAAAGTTGCCAAGCAACTCACAGGGGAAATATGCAACTGCTTCTAACACTTCGGCACCAGCGCCGCTATCTAGTGGCGCCACTGAGCTACAGCCCACAGACGATGCTGCTACGAGTCAAGTCTACGGCAGTACCACTTCATGTAAGCCAGGAAGGCTAAAGAGGCAGCATTTAGTTGCCGCTGTCGGAGACAAGGCGACGGTTGTCACATCTGATGACAATGCTAGCCAGATATATAATACCGGCGCTGATATACCCCTGCAGCCGATAGATCGATCTCCGCAGCATTCCGGGGCAACTACTGAGGCCATCTCGCCGGCTCCGCCATCGAAAGATGCGGCTCGGCGAAACTCCACCCAGGGAATTGATGCAAGTGATGTCACCTACAGCGAAGTTTACCGGAAATTACTGAGCCTATTGCGGCGGCATTCCGTTCCCACTTTCAGCGCACCAGAAACGGCAGCACCGTCAAGGGGCAGTGCTAGGCGACACTCCACTGGCGCTGTGATTGGCAGGAACGTCACCGGAAGAGCCGCTGGTTCCGAGAGTAGCGCCTGGCGGCAATCCATTGGTGGCCGGGTCAGTGAAGCTTCGCTGTCAAGAGGCAGTTCCAGGGGGAAATCGTCCGGCGGCTCGACTGGCAGGGATGCTACAGGTAGAGCCTCTGTGCCTTTGAGAAGCGCCCTGCGGCAGTCCATTGGGGGAAGAAGGGCGAGTGAAGCTTCCGGCAGCGCCAGTTACCGGAAGTCAGCGGGCTCGTCACGGCGGCAGTCCATCACCTTTCCCAGTGCTATAAGACCGAACACACCACCAAGACCTAGTACTCGGCGGCACCCAATAAGAGGAAAAGGCGGGATGGAGGTTTCCGGTAGTGACATCAGCCCTAAGCGACCGAAGCCATCGCGACCGCTGTCCGGGGCCGCCGGCAGCGTAAAGGCACAACCATCTCTTGCAGAAGCTCAGAGGCTGCCAGCTGAGAGTCCAGATATCAGCGAAACTTCTCCGGTAAAGACACCAACGGACAAAGCAGAGAAGTAATATAGATACAAAAATACTACCCACCGACTTTTTCACTGCAAATGGAAACGGAATAATTATGACCATGACTTCGAATCCGCTTTGTGAATATTAATGTACTTACCCCGCCCTATGAAAACGATAATCAAGCCCGAAACGTGACACATGGGCTAGGGTTATTTCATCAAGCGCCTGTACTATAACCCGGAGATGTATTTTAGGAGGACGGTTTAGAACCCAACCGGGTGGCAATCGCCCCTTTATGAACGGCTTATGAGTCACCATTATTTTAGAGTAAACATACGTTTTGTTTATCTTGCATATAATAATGTTCTGTTAATATTTACAGCTTTTATACCGGGCTTTTCCGAGAAAATTTTAGAAACTTCTTAAATATAGGCGGCTGAAAATAAAAAAAGAACAAACATTTAGCTGCGGACGGCTTAAAAGCAAATGATCAAATAATCAATTGACGAATACTCTCTTATTTACACTTTAATTAAATGGCAGGGGTAACACTAAGGGATAGGAAGCATGCAGAGTGGGTCAGAGAAATAACTCGAGTTACTGACATCCTAGTGGAGATCAAGAAGAAATGGGCATGGGCAGGACATTTAGTGCGAAGAGAAGATAACCGATGGTCGCTTAGATAACAAACTGGATTCCAAGGGAAGAAAAGCGTAGCAGGGGGCGGCAGAAAGTTAGATGGGCGGATGAGGTTAAGAAGTTCGCAGGGGTCAAGTGGATGCAGCTAGCACAGAACCGGGTTAATTGGAGAAATATGGGAGAGGCTTTCGCCCTGCAGTGGGTATAGTCAGGGTGATGATGATGATGACGAAAGCAGTTCATGGTAAGTGCCAATAGGAATTTTGATGCCGTAGGTAATCCAATGCCGTACAAGTTTCCGAGAATCCAAAAAAAAGTTTTTCTAAACCTCTGCCACAAGAGGTAGTCTAGCGCCCAATTCTGTATAAAACAAATTGAGCGCACTATACGTTGAAGCTCGGTGGAATAGTGACGTATACTGGTGACGTGTTGCAGTGACTACGGCGCCCGATTCGAACTGTCTGCGCTACTTTGGTACGTAGTGTTCATTCTCTGTTGCTACAAGGAAATACCTGTGACAACTACATGGCGGTTGTTTGATGGCGATGGCGCAAATTAATTTGAATGACAGTTCAAAGCAGAGCAGGCTGTTCGAATTTGGCGCCGTAGTCTCAGCAAACGCCATCAGAAGACGAACACTGCGCATGCGACGAGCGTCTACAAAATTACGGGGAAATCATCGACCTTTATAAATTGGGACGTAGACTGTTACCCACGCCAGATGTTAGCTTTAATAATAGAGAAGCTATCGCGTGGAGGCGGCCACAAATTAATACCTTCATGAACCCGGTCAGGGCGTTTCACGCGCTACCAGACCTTAGGGGCAATGATCTGTGCAAATACGGTGCGGCGAGAGGGACCCTCCACCCCATCATTTAGCAGTGCCCACAATCCTCAGGGATAGGACTAAATATAACATGTAGAGAAGCCTGGGATATCCCTGCTGCAAAGCGCGGACCCTGCGATCCAGCACCGCACCGTCCATCTGGCGGAAGAGGCCACAACAAGCCAAGGGCTACATGCCAGCCTCTAATCCGAGGACGCACGACTCCCCGTCTTCCCCGGCACGAGTGCCGGAGGCGGGGAAGAGGACACCCATTTCCGACGGTAATAAAAGTTGTGCAACCACCCGTTCCTGGGCGTCTACTGTCTACGATTCCTCTTTCTCACTTTCCTCCCCGTCCTTGCGGCGCGACTCAGGTGTCCACAGAGAGAAGTGTAATAGATACTGCGTATTTCTCTTCCTGTGAACCAATTATAACGAAAATAACACCGGACTCCCTCGCAGCTGAAGGCCTTAAATAACTAGAGGGACTGAACGCTGCTGAATGAAATTTCGAGCTATATGTCTGCTGATATGATAATGATTGATTCACTGTCTATTTAATTGCTTCACTTTCTTTGCTACACTAGTAAAATTGTAAATTGGTCCAGAAGAAAGGAAAGACTCCGTATCTGTCTCACTTCTGGGTGGAGACAGATACGGAGTTTACAATTTACAATATGTCCTCTCCTGTTTCAGTGTGGCAGGTAGGTAGCAATACATGAAGGTATACTGGAAGTCTTGAACGCATCGACTTTGCAAAAACACTGGGCAACAGCTGTATGGGGAGGTTCTTAGGGCAACCGAAAGGCCAAAAGGCCTCTAAACTGAGGAGAAGGGTTCTCCTTACTTAACAGATCCCGTTGTCTTATTTGCGTGCTGGTGCTACTGTAGGTGTGAATTCATTAAGTAAGCCACACTGCATCAATGCATTTCCGCTAGTACGGTGCGGCATTCAGCTTCACTGATGCGGGGAAAATGCGAATGCATACTCTTTTTGAACTCTGCGTATTGCACTGATGGAGAGCAGATTAAAGACTTTCGTCTTATTTGTGTTTTTCGTTATCATCATTATCATCATCAGCCTTACTATACACACTGCAGAGCGAAGGCCTTTCCCATCCTTCTCCAATTGCCCGGTTCTGTGCTAGCTGCATCCACTTGACCCCTGCGAACTTCTTAACCTCATGCGGCCACCTAACTTTCTGCCGCTCCCTGCTACGCTTTCTTTCCCTTGGAATCCAGTTTTTTACCGTAAGCGACCATCGGTTATCCTCTCTTCGCATATGTCCTGCCCATCTCATTTCTTCTTCCTGGTTTCCACTGGAATTTCAGTAACTTGAGTTATTTCTCTGACCCACTCTGCACGCTTCCTATCTCTTAATGTTACCCCTATCATTTTTCGTTATATAACCCTCTGCGTTGTCCTCAACTTAAGTAGAACCCTATTGGTTAGCCTCCATGTTTCAGCCCCATAGGTGAGTACAGGTAAGATGCAACTGTTGCATACTTTCCTCTTGAGCGATACCGGTGCGCTGCTAGTCATAATCTGCGAGTGTTTGCCAATTGCGCTCCATCACAATCTTATTCTTATTATTTCCTTTTTATGGTCCGGATCAGCGGTTACTACCTGTCCTAAGTAGACATATTCGCCTACTACTTCCAGTATTTCGCTACCTAATGTAAACTGCTGTTCCTTCCCGAGGCTGTTTAACATTACCTTAGTCTTCTGCATATTGATTTTCATGCCTACCTTTCTACATTGCCTGTCTAGGTCATCAATCATTATTTGTAGTTCATCTCCCGAGTTCCTTAGCCAGGCAATGTCATCAGCAAATCGCAGATTACTGAGGTATTCTCCATCTACCCTTATCCCTAACTGCTCCCATTCCAAGTCTCTGAATACTTCCTCTAAGAAAGCTGTGAACAGTACTGGGGAGATTGTGTCTCCTTGCCTAACTACTTTCTTTATTGGAATCTTGTTACTTTCTTTATGCAGAACTATGGATGCTGTGCAGCCACTATATATATATATATATATATCTTCCAGCACTTTTACATACGGGTTGTTTGCCCTCTGATTTCGCTGTACATAATGCTGTACTTCAAGCGGGACACGATGCCATGCTTTTCTTGACGCTGTCTTGCAAACATCGACCAGCCGTTTAGTTAACGGTAGCTTAGCAAGAACCGAAGAAAGTAAAAAAAAATAGGGCATATTTAATTTCGTCAACTTTAAGCGGCTATCTAGACTTTTTCTTTCCACTTCAGAGAAATTGCGATTGCCCGTACCAGAAAGATTGTCCGTTATTTTTATTAGGGCCAAGAGCAGCATGCCATAATTATAAGCTAAAATGTATCCTACACAGATTCAATATTGAAAGACGAAGTGGTGGCTGGAAACAAGAACAAAGCTTTTTCAGAATGCAAGCCTCCATCCTCCGCATATTAATGCTAAATCATTATAATTTGTTTTTCTCGCATACAAATTCTCCTGAAACGCGTATCTTCAGGTCGGCTTTAAGGTGAAAGTATAGACGTACATTTGCATTTCGTAAACATAGACCTAAAACTGTTGTGTCAGGTATCATTAGATAGTGGTCTGGCATTCTTCAATTGGTTCACTAGGATTTACCGCACAAAATAGATTTCGGGGTCACGCCGATAGATTTTTCATCGTGGGAGACGCGGTCTGACCGGTGATGCTTTATTCAGCATTTTATCCTAGAAGCGCACAACGCCATGGTCGGAAAACGTCCGGTACCCATTGAAGAACCGGTGGATACGCAATGGCATAGGGGACCGAGCCCAGTACCTGCCAAATACTTGGGAATGGCACTGATTTTGATCAATGTAGAAAAGATGAAAAGTTTAGAAAAAACAGAGAAACGAACTGTTGCAGTTTATGATGCATGACATGTAGTCATGTCGCTACTACGCCGTGAAGCTTTGTTTTGGAAGGAATTCCTTCGAAGTTCGCGCCCAATTCATTCGTCTCAACTCTTCAGCTATACGGCGGGTCAAATATATGGTGATGCATTAAAATAAAGAAGTGCACACAATGTGAGTGGGTATTTATGGTAATCATTAAGAATGGAGTTCTTGAAGAAATCTGTCCTTGCTCGCGACAATACCTGGATATTGATTATATTCTATTATTGCATGATAGAATTGGGGTGTTTATATTGATATAATAGAATTCACTTTATTATCTAAAAAAATATCCCCTTACTTAGTGAACGATGAAATGGTAGCGCCTACGCAGACCCAAACAATAATGGTGATGCTGTAATAGGCTGTAACTTGCAGAAATATATCAAAAGCACAAAGGCTTTAAACGTCGAATTCTTGAATTTTCTGTCATTCCTGCAGATGCGTAAAGGACTTAAGAAACGTGCGCTTATTCAGCGGTTGCAAAAAATATTATTGTTTATATTCCTAACACATTCTTCTTGCTCTACCTTAGCGATGTTTTGCGATATACCAGTGGTTACCCGCAACTTGTCAACCTATTCTTTTTGGCAGCTGTACTTTTTATTTTGTCTAGATTAGGATATTGATGTCAATAATGAACTCTGGTAGTTTATCTTAGGCCATAGCAGAAATGCCAGGACCTAAATTACATTTTCGAGTATTGAGCAGGCGTGTCTGCTCGAAAACCAAAAAGAATAAAGCCAACCATGAGTCAAACCAATCCCGCGCGCTCGCAGGCGCCTTTGTTATTCGCTGTCTGATAAAACAGTTGTTTTGCTAGGGTACACGTGCGGTCCATCGCTTTTGACCCGTACTTTCATCCTCCGCGCTAATCAGAACAATTCCACTATTGATTTTTTTTTCGCTTGAAACCAAGATGACAGCATGGACGCACAGGTCATTTTCTACTTGTCATGAACCAACAGTGTGCTTTTCTGTACTCAAAGCATCAATTTTCAACTGCAGTGAAAGTGTGAAAGCAGCATTATATCTCTATGGAAATCTGGTGTGCGTGTCACAAACGATAAAGCACGCTTTCTGTAGTGCATCCCTCTGTCCTTTTGTGCACAGATCACTCGTGGCGCACATTTCTGACCTCGGTAGCAACATGCTGAAGCAATGCGCTCCAAAGTTTCCTGCGACCCAGCGCTAAATACGGGGTTAGAAATGTTATAGCTTCAAGCTCTACATAAAGGTTAGAATTATGTCATAGTACGCAAAGATGCAGCGATGGCGTAGAGGTAGAACATCCGCCTCGCGCGTTAGAGTGTGGCTCGAATTCCGGTATCACGCAATTCTCCACAGGATTAAAAGAATAGAAAACAAATCCCTGTGTTGATGGAATTTCATAAACAGGTTTGGTGTGCAACCTGATGCCGGTGAACATCTTCGGAAACGCACTACTTCACCAGTACAAAATTTGACAACCTGGCGTAGTAATTGGCCCCAACTTATCACGACCTGAATTAATCACTGGCCTTCAGTCCCTAGCTGTTGTGGAACAACTGAACAACTTAGCACCATAGCGGGCAGATCTCTGACGCAGTAGAGGGTGCTGAGAATCTCTGGCTCAAGACAGGCCACCATTGGAAAATGATTCTGGTTGCGTTTAACCCCCCCTCACGATGCCTGATGCCATCGACGGTACAGAAATCTCGGAAAAAACGCTAACATTATTTTAAATCATAAAAAAGGAGACACTAAGGGCTTGTAAAATTACAGACCAGTCAGCTTACCGTTGCGTTCCGTACAACGGTTTACGAAGGTAATCGCTAATAGAATCAGGCCAACCATTCATTCAGCCAAAGGATCAAGCAGGTTTTCGGAAAGGGTGCTCCATCACCGATCATATCATTATTATCATTCAAATCACAGAAAAATGCTCACAATATACCTAGCCTTTGTACATATCACTCAGTGATTACGAGAAAGTATTTGACTCAGTCATATTCTCAGCAATCATGCAGGCATTGCGAAATCAGGGTGTATACGGTGTATGAAAATACTGGCACATCTATAGCTGCTGCACAGCAAACATAATATTTCATAAAGAAAAGGAAACAAAAATCTAATAAAAAATCGTTAGGCACTGACAGACGATCTCCCTGGTACTGTTCACGGCCTAATTAGAGAAAGTATTCACAAGCTTGGAATGGGAGCAGTTAGGGATAAAGTATGATGGAGAATACCGTATTAATTTGCGATTCGTTGTTGATGTTGCCTCTCTATGTACGTCAAAGGACAAATTAAAGCAATGATTAGTGATCTTGGCACGAAATGCAGAAAAGTAGGCGTAGCAATTAATATGCAGAAAAGTAAGGTAATGTTGAACGGGCTCGGAAGCGAACAGCAGTTTACAACAGGTGGCGAAGACCAGACGCGGTAAGCGGATGTCTACTTGTGACAGGTAATAGGCGCAGATCCACACCACTGAGGGGAAATAACTAGGAGAATAATATTAGGATGGAGGGCATTTGGAAAATACTCGCAGGTCATGACTAGCAGCTTACCGGCATCACTCAAGAGAAAAGTAAATAACTATTGTATCTTACCGGTACTTACCTATGGAGCTGAAACGTAGAGGCTAACGAAAATGGTTCTACTTAAGTTGGCAACACACAGAGCTGTGGAATGGAAAATGGCAGGTGCAACGATAAGAGACAGCAAGCGTGCTGAGTGGATGTAATCAATAACTGTTGTTGCTGTTGTTGTTGTTGTGGCTGTGGGAAGAAGAAAAAGAAAATGCACGGGCCTGCTACTGGCTCTGTAGCTGAGCCACCTCCGCTGCCTCGTGCGGAGAAAAGAAAAAATACAGCAAAAAGAAAAAGAAGAGGGAGAGAAAGACGCTCGCCGCAACAACAGCTGTCGTTCACCACCGAAGCAGTGGAGGGTGCAATGCCGGCCTACAACAGATAAAAATTGGTAGCTGACTGGCCACCGCCGCAAGCGGCGCTGACCTATCGTCCCAGCCCCGTATGGCCAGGAACAGCCACCGTTGATGACATTTCATTGGCAAGGAAGAAGAAATACGCATGGACGAGACATGCAATGGCGACGCTGTCAACAACCGACCCGCCGCCGAGATTTGAAGAGTAAAGACTTTCTCAGAGACTTTCTCGTCGTGATCGTCGTGGGGATCCTGTGCTAGCTACAGCCAGAAGAAGACTACTCAAAAGCTGTCCTGGGAGTCCTCAAGGTGTTCGGTGCCTGGTGCTTCTTCGTGGTGAGGCCTTTCCACGTTCAAGGGGGTTTTGATCAGGGTTCAGGCTAGCTTTATAGGATTTGGTAATGTAAAGGTGTCATTACCTTGCGCACAGGCATGTCTTTCACCTCCCCGGGAGGGGGCTCGGCAGATTGGTTCTCCAGCCTGCCGAATGAAAGCTTGCCTCTGGAATAATTTGCAAAAAATGGTGTCGATGTGATTCCTGTCGCACTCATACCGATAGGCGATGGAATGCTGAAAAGGAAAAATCCGAAAACTATTCAGCAGCAACTCAAAAGTCTGACGGATCACTACCTTGATATCTCTGAGGTGCGACCTTTCGGGAGAAGAGGTATAGTTTGCAAATCTGCAAACATTAATTGTGTGTCAGATCTGCTACGCTGCAGTTCTTTTACATCGATTCCTGTCAAAGCCTTTATTCCTGAACAGCTGGCTTGCACTAGGGGTATTGTGCGTGGAGTGGATCCTGCATCTACTGCTCAAGAAATTTTAGAGGAATTTCAGGACGCAAGAGCTGGTGTTCTTTCAGTGTATCGCTGCTCTCGCATAGTGGCCGGGGCGTGTGTTGCTACAGAGTCAGTTATAACAACCTTTGCCGGTCTCATGTGTCCATCTGAGTTAAAAATTTGGCCAATTATTTATCGCATTGACCCGCTACGTCCTCGCCCCCTTCAATGTACCAACTGTTGGCGATTTGGACACAGTGGACGAGCGCGTAAGTCTGCGACAAGATGCAGGCTGTGTGGGGAAGGACACTCTTCTAATAGCTGTACCGCTGCAAGACATAGCTGTTGTCTGTGTAGCAACGAGCACTCGGCTGATGACCCCAGTTGTGAGAAACGATCTCAGGAGCAATCGTTACTAGAATTAATTCAACAGAATCGTTGCTCTCGAGCAGATGCTTATGCCCTTCTTGATCGGAAAAGGCACACTTATGCCAGCTGTGTGCGCCCTTCTACTCCAGACTTTGAGACCACGTTGTCTACCGCAATTGTGAAAACGGTTGAAAAAGCCCTGTCCGTCGTGGTTGACCGTATGCTTACCAGCTTTACTGAAGCATTGTCTAGTATTGTTGGTCGCCAGTCACTTTGCCCACCTCAACCTGTGCCGACTCCAGCATCTATTTCATCTCAAACCTGTACTGAAAGTTTAAATGCAGATTCTCCTCTAGTGCTGCCTCAAGTGCACCCAACCGACAGTGTCCCTGTATGCATTTCTCGCAAAGGTATTTGCTCTAATGATGTTGAAATGGCATGCCCTACTCAAAAGCGCCGTGCTTCTAGCTCACCCTCTAAGTCCTCCATTTCCCAGACCAAAACTAAAAAAGGGCCTTCCAAAGTTTTACAGCAAACCGATGTGTTAAAAGAGGCTGTTGCGGCCTCAATTTTAGATAAGTAATCATGGCAGGTGTACAAGTTCTGCAGTGGAATTGTCGCTCTATTGCATCTTCACTATTAGATTTATACCTTCTCCTTTCAACACATAAGCCAGACATAGTGCTTTTGCAAGAAACTTGGCTCTCCCCCGCAAAGTCATTTACCTTAAAGAAATACCATGTTTTCCGCGCCGATCGTGTAAACGGTAGGGGCGGTGGTTTATTAACTTTGATATCGTCAAAATTATGTCACCGGGCAAAAATAAGCAAAACAATAATGAATCCTGAGTGTGAGATTTTGGCTGTAGATATCACATTGCCGCATTGTGGCCCTGTCACAGTCGCTAACGTCTACTGCCCCACAGGTGTACGTAGAACAGACAATTTTGACAGATTACTTACAAATTCTAATAGGGTAGTTATTGCAGGTGATTTTAACTCGCACCGTACTCTTTGGGATAACTACTCCGACGCATGTGGACAGCTGTTATGGACGTGGATGTCGGCAAATGCTGTGCGCTGCTGCAATTCTCGGGCTATAACCTTCATGCGCGGAAATTCGCAATCTGTCATCGATTTATCCCTGGCAGCAGGCGGGATAGGTATAGGAGGATGGTTCACAGTAGATAGTGGTACGTCCAGCGACCACTTTCCAATAACATTTACCATCATGATGAGCACAACACGAGATATGCAGCTTCGCTATGCTCCTCCCTCAAATCAAACCTTTGTTCATGTAGGACCGACAAAGCACAAAAGGTATTTTCCTCAATTGCGAATGCTACTGTAGATTCCCAGTTCACTGTCCGGTCTACAGTAAACAATAAGTCGCCATCCCCATGGTGGAATGACGCGTGTGAGAAAGCCTTCCGCCGTAGAAAAGCAGCATGGAAAAGCTTTTCTTATAACCAGAGCCTAGTAAACTGGATAAACTACAAATTTTGTTTGTCTTCATTCAAAAGAGCCATAGCGCAGGCAAAGGACGAGTACAACGAAAATTTAAATACTTCTTTGTCAAACCCTAAGCACAGGAAGGCTTTGTATCGTTTCATGGAACGATATAGAAACTCGCACCTTTCACAGTCATTAAGTTCAGTAGTGTTGCCCCCCAGGAGGCAAAGGATGAGTTAGAACAAATTGCGCAAGGACTAGCATTACGTTTCCAGGAGCAGTGCAGAGTTCCCTTGCACGCTCCCATTTCCTGCTCAGAGTATGTTGAGGTTGATAGGTCAGAACTACCATCTGTGATTTCTTCCATGAGAAACTCGGCTCCAGGTTGGGACGGGGTTACGGTAGGTATGGTCAAAATTTTAGCAAATGATTTCACTCAGGATCTCCTGGATCTGGTTAATGAATCATTAGAATCTGCATGGCTGCCGCACATCTGGAAAGTGGCGAAAATTATATTCCTCTTGAAAGACCCTGGTAAAGGATTTCATGTTGAAAACATTCGGCCGATAGCTTTGACTTCGAATCTAGTTAAATTAATAGAAAGAATTGTGCATGGCCGCCTCTCAAAGCATATCTCAGAGGTTAATGCTTTGAGTTCTTCCCAGATTGGTTTCCGCAATGGATGCTCAATATGGTCTGCACATGTAGATTTAGAAAGCAGGATTCGCCTTGCAATGTACAACAAGGAGGTATCATCGTTAGTGACGCTCGATATTGCTAAGGCCTATGACAGCATTGAACATTCCATTCTACTAAACAAGTTGTCATTATTACGTCCTCAGTTCTACATTTATGCGTGGATCAGGGAATTTTTGAACGGACGAGAATTCTTTTGCACTGATGGCACATTAACCTCAGACACCTATGCACAGACAAGAGGGGTGCCTCAGGGCTCTGTGCTCTCCCCACTCCTTTTTCATATATTAATGTGCGATATTCCCGTTCATCCTGATGTCACTGTATATGTATATGCAGATGACTTAGCATTCTTCACCTCGGCAAAAGATATTCATGACCTATATCGTTCACTACGAGCTTACCTAAATGCACTTGAGGTCTGGTTGGACAAAATTAAATTAGTTTTAAATGTGTCCAAAAGTAGTGTGCTAGTTTTTAAAACCGTAAACCCCTTATATGTTTCGTTAAACTACCAATCAGATGTCATACCTCAAGTGGAATCTGTGCGGTATTTAGGCATTACGTATGATGCTAGTATGGACTGGAGGCTTCACATCAAGTCTAATGTTCGGAAAGGTGAACGTGCCCTTAGTAGACTGACACGGATAAGTAACAGGAAATTTTGTATGCGTCGAGATACTCTTCTACTTTTGTACAAAGCCTATGTGAGACCGATTCTGGAATTTGGCTGCATTCTTTTTTCTGGGTGTCCAAAATATAAGCTGCATCCTTTGCTGCTTTTAGAAAGACGGGCGCTGCGCCTCTGCCTAGGCCTTCCACAGTCAGTCTCTACCACTGTTCTGTACTTGGAGGCCTGCATTCCGGACCTTAACTCCCGTTTCCACCTTCTAACTGTCAGATCATTCTTGCGATTATTTGAGACTACTCCCGGTGTGGCTATACCTATTTTTATGTCAAACCCCGCACTCTTTCTCACTCACCAGTGGCCAAGGGTCTGCAAGCCCCAGGTTGTTTATACGCAAAGCATTTTAACAAACATTGGTGTGGACCTTACTTCTATATGTCCTATTGGTTGCTCAACGTCCTTTGTGGATATAAATTATGATTCTATATTTCCATTTAATGTGAAGCACTTGCCCTCAAGTCTAATATCCAGTCTCCTATGTGAACACCTTGAAAAGTTCCCTGATCACACTGTAATTGCCACTGATGCGTCTGTGATTGCGCACAAAGCTGCGGTTGGAATTTTTTCAGAGTCTCTTTCCTGGAGTTTTTCGGTGCGTGTCCCGGATTACACACCGATATTTCTAGCAGAGTTTATGGCAATTGGGCTAGCGCTACTAAAAGTTCCCTGCAGTCAATCAAAAATAATTTTTCTATCAGACTCTCTTTCTGTCTTGTTGTCACTGGAGTCAGCACGGGATGCTCTGTTGAGCCGCTCACTAAAGTATTTCATACCGGGGTGGGTGAAAGAAATACGCTTCATCTGGGTTCCCGGACACAGCGGTATTTTCCACAACGAAGCGGCAGATTTCCTGGCTAAATCAGCTCTTGAGGCACCTGTTCCATGTACCATCCCTAATATCATCATTTTTGGAATGTCCCGCTTCCAGCGATATCAATACCTAGCCGCTACATGCAATGGATCTTTGCTATCTACAGCCGAATACCAGCATCTCATATACTCGTGGAAAGTTCGAGCATGCAAATCACGGCAGTGTGAGGTTACGATGACTCTCCTGAGATGCAGGATTCCTCGCTTAAATCTTTATTTATGTAGATGCGGGATCAGCCCCACAAACCTTTGTGAGGCTTGCGGTGAAATTGAAAATATTGATCACTTCCTTCTCGCTTGCCGAAGGTTTTCACATCAGAGGAGGGTGCATTTAGAAAATCCAATTGCACGCTTGGGATTTACGTTATCGGTCCCGCTTCCACTCTCCTTCGGTGCGAGTGCGAAAGGATTTGCGTTGCCTCAAATTTGTCAGTACTTACATAACTGCATCACAGCTACGGCCAGATTTCCTTGCTAATTGCATTCCAAATTTACAAAACTCCAAATTTTTGCTTCATATTTTTTCATTCCATAACTTTTGTGATCTTAAATCTTTTGTTTTTGTTTAGTTGTCAATTATTTTATTACAGTAATTCAGTTTGTGTAGGAGATTTGGCAGTCCACACTGAACCCTGGCCAATCCCCCTTTGTGGGTATGTGCCAAATATCAAGGAAGAAGAAGAATATAGTCCGAAGAGACAATAACCAATAGACGATATGTGTTACAAATGGGATTCCAAAGCAAGAAAAGCGTAGCAGGGATGGTAGTCTAAGAAAAAGAGGGAAAGGGGGAGTATGAGAAGTTTCAGGAGTGAAATATGGATACAGCTGGCACAGGACGTGTTACCTGGGCCCGTATTCCGAGTTTGCGTCGTAAACGAAGTGTCGCAATCTCATGTGACCTCGAGTCATCGGATTGGTGGAAACGCAGAAATATGATGTTGCCACACTTTCCGGTTTGGTAGTGGCAACACCCAGTTCCGGCATTTAGACCAATCAGATGACTCGAGGTCACGTGAGATAGCGACATTCAATAACGATGCAAACTCGGAATACGGGTTCTGGAGGAGTATGAGAGAAGCCTTCGCCTTGCAGTGGGTACAGACTAGATTTTTGAGCCCTTCCCGTGCGCAGCTATTTTCTGCTGCCTGGTACGCCACCGCGCGGTCATTTCCTTGGGAACTGTCGGACTGCGGTAGAGTAGAGCTGCAGTATCTCCGCAGCACCACCTGCAGGGTATCCGCTGTTAGCTAGCCATCTAGTGCTAAAATATTGCCAACTATAGTTCAAGACGAAAGCCTTTAATGGCTCATGCTCTCGTCCTCGATCGTGTCCGTCTGCCCAAAACGCTTTAGTTTGAGGACGTCATCAGTGGTGTACCTAGAAATAAATGATGAAGTCATCATTGGTGTAGCATGTCGCACCTTGAAATACATCATGACGTCATCAGTGGTGTACTATGTCGTGCCTTGAAATTAATGATAACGTCATCATTGGTGTACTATGTTGTCCCTCGAAATAAATGATGACGTTATCAATGGTGTATGTTGGACCTTGATATGTTTTGCCTAGAAATAATGCTGACGCCATCTGTAGTGTCGTATGTCCTACCATGAGAAACATTATGACGTTATCAGGGGTATAGAATGAAAAGACGCATTCCAAAAACTGCCGACTGAAAACACGAGGCAAGATCCCATCAAGCCAGAGCTGGGATCAATGAACAAGGTAAGCTCGCCAATTTAACGTAATGGTGCAACCATAGAGTTTCTTACTCTTACCTAGAGGGAAAGCTGTGCTGCCGTCTATGGGCGTTTACATTGAGTTTCCAGACGGCCAGTTCAGCCACCATGGGCGCTCAAAGCATCATGTGCCAGTGAGCTACCGAGTGCAGAACTACAACTTTTGGTCAAAACTAATGCAATGATAAACGTTGTTCTACCGTAAATAATGTCCTATGATTCAATATTGTGACTATAAATTACAAAAAGAGAGAGAAACAGAATGCCAGTGTGAGATTTATCCAATATACGCGATGGCCCTTTCTCCTATTGGCTTAGTTTTGAGCAGCACAAATACCAATATTTCGCACTTAATAGGCAAACTTTGAAATAAAAAAAAATGTTATGAAAATATTTGTCGTTGTGCCATCACTTAAGGAAGTTTTTAGTGGCATTTCGGGAAACAGAAACCCTTTATTGGCGACGTCTGCTTTTGCGCCTTCGCTACTATGGCTGTAGCGGTCTATGTACGCACCTTCAGATGATGATGATAACGAAAAAAACATCGCAGTAACGCCACTCCACGTACCCGAGAAAAACCGACTGTCCCGCAACGAGTAGCACACCGGCCCATGATTCTTAGCGCACCCATGGTGGCTGAAGTGCAGCGCCCTCAGCTTTCCCTCTAGTTAGTGTAAGGAACTCTATGGGTGCAACCACTGTGTCACATTCTAATGACAGCGTGACTCGAGAATAGAACAGCAAAACTAGAAGAGAGGCTAGCCCAAAGCGATATAAGAGTCAAGGAGCTACAGGAACAAAACTGTAATCGTATCTTCAACCCTCCCGTCCAATCTCGATTCTCACTGACTCCAAAGCAGCTCTCCTCCCCCTTAAGACCACAAAGGTCTTCACTGAAGGCATCACCTCCCTTGTACTTAGATTTCACTCACTTGTTGACATGGGGCACGACATCCACTTCCAATGGATCCCATCTCATTCCGAAATCGAAGGCAATGAAGCTGCTGACTTCGCAGCTAAGGCAGCTCACTTCAATGCCCCCTTCACCACCTCCCTCACCAAATTCGACGCCTCTCATCACATCCTATTCAACAACATTCTCTCTCTCCATCCGGACTCCCAAGTTGCCTCTGGAAGACCTCCCAGACCTCTTCCCAACAAACTGAGTAGGGAGGACAGGTCAATCCTTCTTCGCCTTCGGGTGGGAGCCTGCTGTCCTGCGGTCAGGAAGCACCGTCACGGCAGAATTTCCTCCCCATCTTGTGCCCGATGCGGTCAACCAGAAACATTGGAGCATCTCCTCTGCACCTGTCCTTCCTTTCCCACGCAAAGAGCCTCCTTACAAAGTACCTTCAGCGAGTTAGGCTTGCCTTGTTCCACGCAGCAACATCTCCTCTTTCCCGCGTCCCACCATCTCGCCGCCCTCCAGGGTCTCCTCACCTTCATCGAGGAAACCAGCCTAATGACCCTGGTCTAGACCCATGTCCTCTCCTCTCCACCTTATCTTTCTCCTCTTTCATACAAACTTTAATTCCCCCTATAATCCCCTCCCAGACCTCTCGGGCGCAGAGCTGTGCACTCCGACAGGACTGCAAAAGAATGCGCTTTGCTCCCTCCTTCCTCCAGCAACAGATAGATAAAGCAGAAATCAAAAGAAAAAAGGCGCGATGCATGTGTGCATTAAAACAAAAACGCCAAGAAACGCAGAAACGCACCTCCCTCTCGGAGAGCAAACAAGTCCTAACGTACTCACTTGGGAAAGAATCTGCAGAAGTGGCAGCCATAAAAGTAGCCCAAAACCAATTAGAAGAAATCAAATAACTAGATCGGGAGATGGTGAGAGCAAAGTTAAACGCAGTAAACACCATATTACGTCAGTAAAGACTATAATAACATGGACGAAACATATAACTGTGTCAAAGGAAAACTTCCCACCACAACGAAGAAAGTGCACAGCAAACGCTTGTCAGAACACATGAGCAATAGTCCCATCCATTGCGACGAACAGGAAGCAAGAGTACAAAATGTCTAACGGTGAAAACAAAGCGGTAAACAAGAAAGGAAGCCTAAAATTTGACAACGGAACTGTAGAGGATTAACGAGAAAACGAACTCCTCTCGTACACCTAATAAAACACCAGGAAAAAACACCGGACTTCATTGCCGTCAAGAATACAGGGCCAGGACCAAAATGAGCCTAAGATGTATGACGAGATGTATGACGGAGACTGTACCCGCAAGGCCATTACCCTAGTAAAAATAAATAAATTACAGTAATCGGCAAAAGCAACATAATAGAAATGGACGTACCCCACACGATACTAGAAATCATGCCCGAAAAGCCAGTGGATAATAGTGTTTTTATCATAAACGTATACAGCCCGCCAAAGCAAATGAAACCCAAAATGAAAGCGCTGTTCAAAGAGCAAGAGATATGGCAGGACAAACACCGCTGCTGATCCATGGAGACTTTATTGTGGCAAAACGCCTTCGGGGATACCAAAAACTCTATGCTGAAGGCAAAAGCACAGCATAAAGCGCAGATAAATACTACAAGGAGCTAGCAACGACCCCATGACTACGACGAAAATAAAACAGTGCCTGCAGAGACGCCACACCTGACCTGGCGTTCTCAAGCAACAATGAGAATTTCCAATGGGAAAACGCAATGGAACCTTAGGGAGTGATCATTTCACCATTATCATAGCAACAGCCAAAGGAGAAATGAAAAGGTGCCTAGGAAACGCCAGAATCACGGATTGGGACGTTTTTCGTGACCACGACGATGAAACCACGAACCCGGTAACCAACATCGAATTGTAGTGTATGGACCTCACGAAGGGCAGTCAAAATTACACGAAGACGCTCGCACGTAACAAAACTCACAAGCAGGCATTCACCTCCTTCACCTAGGGGAGGCTGTCACGAAATCGGCGCACATTTATATTAGGCCGGCGTGGCGCGTGGCTCGCGCGGCGCCGCATCGAAGTATATACGCCTTTCTAGAAAAGCCTCCATCTCTGCGCGAGAGAGCGCGTAGCCTTGTACGTGTCGGCGTCATCCTCTATCTCATCACTCTGCGATGACGGTGACTCAACCTGCCAGAATGTGCTCGTCCTATCTAGATTTTTCGACGGGGCCTGGCCAATTATGACGCCCGGCTCGACGGGAGGAAAAGGGAACGCTTCAACAAGCGAAGCTAAGTGTGTGTGCACGCGAGCCTCGGCGCGCTGGAACAGACAGACGTGGTGCGCCCTATTTATTGAGGTCGCGTCGCTTGAGTCAGTCAGTGATTGCGGCGTGTTCGCAAGTGGTACAGCTGGACTCCCGCGGATCACCCGTTGCTGGCAAGCCCACAGACTTGCGATGGAGCGGCGCTCGTCTTGCATGGCGGCCACATCGTGACTCTCGAGGTGTCGGACTGCAACAGTGCCCGGTGAACAATTTGTGGTTTGTTTATTTGACTCTCTCATGTATTGTTCTGTATTATAAGCCTCTGTGTTATTCAATACCACTTTAGTTGCATGATTAGCATTGTTTTCTGTGAACCTCTCTCTGCACATTTTAAGTGATCGTGTGTATTCCTCTCTATCATCTCTTGCTTTGTATAAAGTGTGTTTTGTTTGTTACCTCTGACTCCAACCCTTGCTCTGGCTTGAACCGGCGAAAGCTGGGCACCAAACGGCCACCCCCCTTCTGTCACTACAAAGTAGTTGAATTCTGGCTAAGCTTGCCACGCAAGTCGAGGGCATTTTCTTTGCGGCTGGAACAGCTATCCCCACTCACTCTAAGGGTGTCCGAGAGTGTGCGCACCATTAAGGGCGCGTCGTTAATAATCATCGAAACATAAACGGGTGACAGAAGCTCAAAGGAACCTTATCCAGAAATGGAGGACGCAAAAACACAAATGGAAACTCAACTTAAAGGGACAGAACACTGGAATTTAGGTCTCGATTTTTTTTTCGCCCCGTGGAAAGATTGATGTCTAAAATGTTCGATTCCATAACGGTTTTGTTAGAAACGCTGTAGAAAAGTTTTACCAGGAATTTTTCGATCAATGCGTGCGCCCGTTTTTATGTAGTCCGATACTGGAAACCATGAGCAGCGACCGCGATGACGACTGGTGGTCGACAAAAAAGACGTACCGAAAACAAGTATAACTTTCACTCGCCAGACAGTAATTGGACATTATTTGCGTAGAGTAACGTCCTTTTCTGTTTCACACTCAATGTTGTTAGGCACAATAACGCACGCCCTCGTCGACGAAAGTTTTAGTGGGCACTGTCATTGCGCCATTCGCGAAATTGCAAAACTTGTGGTGCCATCTAGTGGCAAAACCTGAAAGCATACCTCTCGCGGTGCGAAAGCAGGGGCGGTTTTTATTTAAGGACGCACTGAGGAGAGCGCAAAATATAATAAATTATGGCAAGCTCACCTAGAAGAAAAAAGAACATTGTGCAGTTACGAAAATTGGCGATATTTTGCTGACATGAAGTTGCGTGGGGGGCTAGACTGAAAGTACTAGGGTTTCTTCGCTAGATAGCGCCTCTGTTGTTCTTATGCGATTTTCAATGGCAAATTATAATTGTAAAGCCCATTTTCCTTGATATTGTAGTGCTCGATCTTTACTATATGAGGCAAGATCTTTTCATCGCTACCATAATCTCATGACATATTTTGGCCAGTGTTCTGTCCCTTTAAGATTCCAAAACTAACCAAGAACGCATCAGAGCACGCAGTCACGGAAAACTGGCAACATTTTACGGAAACACTTAGAGGAAGGTTAGGCATAGCTCGAACTTGGAAAATACTAAGAGCCATGATAGATCCAACAAACACCAAAACTGAAAGCAGAATATCCATGAAAAACTAATGCACACGTTGACCAGAACGAAACATCATCTAAAACAAGCGTTGAAGGAGAAATGCTACGGCACATTCTAGCTCCCAAAGCAAGATCAGGAATATGCAGGAGAAGAAAACCCGGGATGAATAGGCCAACCACCAAAAAGTAGTAAGGGCAGTCATAGGGAAATCCAAAAAGGACACAAGAACACGGCGGCCGGAAAGACAGAACAATGCTACAATTAGAAACATGGGAGTGGAGACACGGCCATCGCCGAATTCATTAAAATACCTAAATGAAATTTGGTAAAAAGGGATCGTGTCGACAGAATAAAAACATGGAGGGTAATTATGATACCAAAGCCGGACAAATTACTGCAAATCGAAAACTTAAGACCAGTCTCCCTAACCTCTGGCACAGGGAAGATATACGAGAGACAGGAGAATGAAATAATCAGAAACTACATAGATGAAAAGGTGTATTACCCTGACGCCACGTTTGGCTTCAGAAGAGGGCTATCCTTGCAAGAATTGCTCCTACAATTAAAGGAGGAAGTCCTCAGTGAAATACCAAGACGTGGAGAATGCATAATACTAGCAATCGACGTAAGAAGGACTTTACAAACAATAACAACACGAACTATACAGCAGTATTTACGACAGAACGAAGGCTACACTTGTACAGCAGAGGCTGACGGAAATATAGGCGCAGCTCCACAAGCTGGCACGCTGACACGAGCTGATAGCTCTCATATCACGGCTTCTTTAAGTCGGGGCCTGCCTGCTATCGCTGTCGGAGCCGCAGCCACAACCGGTGATCGCGCGGTTTTAAATAGATGTGTCCAAATTCTCCAGAACGGGGAAAGGGAGGCGGAAGGGGAGCACAGGCACCGCAGCACTCTTCCTTCTCGGTCTGCCGGAGGGTCCTCGAATCTTTGACAATCTGGGGTCAGCGTACGCCACCTCGCCGCGTACGCAATAAGAGAAGAGGCCGGGCCTGCATCAGGACGCACGTGTGGGCGACCATGTCTTCTCTTTTGTATCGACGGGGATGAGCAGACACTGCGCAGAGGCCAGAATTGCCTAATCAGTCTTGCTTATTTCTGGAGGTTTCTCAGTATTTCCATTTGCGCCGCTTTCTCCGCCGGACGCGCCTAATTATTACTGAAAACTGACCATCGCGGCTTCAAGCCCCCGTATACAAATAAACAAGAGACAGAAGGACGTTGTCTTCCCTCCGTTTAATATGTCGTCTCCTGTTTCAGTGTGGCAGGTAGGTAGCAATGCATGAAGGTATACTGGAAGTCTTGAACGCATCGACTTTGCAAAAACACTGGGCAACAGCTGTATGGGGAGGTTCTTAGGGCAACCAAAAGGCCAAAAGGCCTCTAAACTGAGGAGAAGGGTTCTCCTTACTTAACAGATCCCGTTGTCTTATTTGCGTGCTGGTGCTACTGTAGGTGTCAATTCATTAAGTAAGCCACACTGCATCAATGCATTTCCGCTAGTACGGCGCGGCAGTCAGCTTCACTGATGCGGGGAAAATGCGAATGCATACTCTTTTTGAACTCTACGTATTGCACTGATGGAGAGCAGATTAAAGACTTTCGTCTTATTTGCGTTTTTCGTTATCATCATCATCATCAGCCTTACTACACACACTGCAGAGCGAAGGCCTTTCCCATCCTTCTCCAATTGCCTGGTTCTGTGCTAGCTGCATCCACTTGACCCCTGCGAACTTCTTAACCTCATGCGGCCACCTAACTTTCTGCCGCTCCCTGCCACGCTTTCTTTCCCTTGGAATCCAGTTTGTTACCCTAAGCGACCATCGGTTATCCTCTCTTCGCATATGTCCTGCCCATCTCATTTCTTCTTCCTGGTTTCCACTGGAATGTCAGTAACTTGAGTTATTTCTCTGACCCACTCTGCACGCTTCCTATCTCTTAATGTTACCCCTACCATTTTTCGTTATATAACCCTCTGCGTTGTCCTCAACTTAAGTAGAACCCTATTGGTTAGCCTCCATGTTTCAGCCCCATAGGTGAGTACAGGTAAGATGCAACTGTTGCATACTTTCCTCTTGAGCGATACCGGTGCGCTGCTAGTCATAATCTGCGAGTGTTTGCCAATTGCGCTCCATCACAATCTTATTCTTATTATTTCCTTTTTATGGTCCGGATCAGCGGTTACTACCTGTCCTAAGTCGACATATTCGCATACTTCTTCCAGTGCTTCGCTACCTAACGTAAACTGCTGTTCCTTCCCGAGGCTGTTTAACATTACCTTAGTCTTCTGCATATTGACTTTCAATACTACCTTTCTACTTTTCCTGTCTAGGTCATCAATCCTTATTTGCAGTTTATCACCCGAGTTGCTTAGCCAGGCAATGTCATCAGCAAATCGCAGATTACTGAGGTATTCTCCATCTACCCTTATCCCTAACTGCTCCCATTCCAAGTCTCTGAATACTTCTTCTAAGAAAGCTGTGAACAGTACAGGGGAGATTGTGTCTCCTTGCCTAACTACTGTCTTTATTGGAATTTTGTTACTTTCTTTATGCAGAACTATGGATGCTGTGCAGCCACTATATATATATATATATATATATATATATATCTTCCAGCACTTTCACATACGGCTTGTTTGCCCTCTGATTTCGCAATACCTGCATCACCGCCGAGGTTTCTGCTGAGTCAAATACTTTTCCGTAATCAATGAATGCCATGTATTATGGCTGGTTATATTCTGAGCATTTTTCTATCACCTGGTTGATAGCATGGATATGATCGATAGTAGAGTACAGTTTCCGAAAACCTGTTTGATCCTTTGCTTGATTGCGGTCTAAGGTTGCCCTGATTATATTGGCGATTACCTTAGTAAATACCTTATACTTAACAGACAATAAGCTGATTTGTCTGTAGTTTTTAAGGTCTTTAGCATCCCCTTTTTTATAAATGAGGATAATGTTCGCGTTCTTCCATGGTTCCGGTATCGACGATGACACCCGGCATTTTGTATACAAGGCGGCCAGTTTTTCTAGAACGATATCCCCCCCTCCCCCCGTTTTTCAACAATTATTTAATTATCTGATCCTCTCGAGCTGCTCCCCCCCTTTTCATAAGTTCTGTTGCTTTCTTAACCTCGTCCTTCGTCACTGGTGGAACGCCTGACTGTTTTTCCCTACCGGCAATCTCATTACGGGTTTTGTTATAATAGCATCTATTGTTATTTTCGAATCGTGTCATATCCTCGTATTCTTGTTTCATCTCTCCCTGCTCTTTCCTTCAGGAGGAAAGGACAAACTTCCCTTCCTGCATCGGCAGGTAGCGAACTTTCCTCCTAAGGCTTTCGCACCAGTAAATGAAAGCTGAGAAACCAGTACCCACACTCTTGAGCAGACACGGTGGACAGGTATGTGGACGTGCATAAGGGAACTACGCTAGTGCCAGGTGGCTTCAATACGTAGTGAGGATGATGTATTGACTTGGCAAATTGCAGCAGCTAAATCAGTTCTGCAAGCTGCTTCGAATGGAAAGGAAATCATGAAAACAGCGGCAAACAAACAGCTGTTTGGTGAATGATGTAATAACATTTCGATGCTGACGTCGGTGATGATTTTTGTCCCTAATTTATCAATGCTGAGGCAAGCAGTGAAGGTAGGAGTACTCTGATATGCATAAACCATGCATCGTTTTCGTCCAGAAGAAGGTGAAAATAAGCTTTTCCTCCTACATTGTGCCCGATGAATATTTTCACTGTTCTCGCAGGCTTGATACACAGAACCGTCAGCAGAGGCTAGAGCCTGTGAGAATATTCACGCGTGACCGCTCGTCATGCTTTGTTTTGTGGCGGGGAACTAGCGCCACTGGACATAGATTTATGACCTGGTGATTTGAGGGGAATCATGCGTCGTCCACAAAAACGCATCCAATGTCAATAGCCTAGTTAATTTACGAGAGCTCCATATCCGACTAAATGGCCATTTGTTTGTTAGTGGAATCTCCGATAATGTGGCTCTTTTTGTTGCTCAGAAATGGCCTAAAATAGGCCTCCCGAGAGCATTCGCGTATATACTCCCGCAGCTCGTTTTCGAAGCAAAGGAGAAGTGGCAAAGGTGTAAACTATCTCGAAATTGCGTCAATGAACGATTGAGAGACTAAGACGGGACATTTCGTGCTGGATTCAGGGCCTAGTCTGGCACCTACTGCCACATTTAGCCCCTGCACGCACTGTGTGCAGGTGAAAGGTCGCGACACTATCAGCTGCGGTGGTAGTCCTATCTTTATTCTTTTGGGTTCAAAATTTAATGGACTTCTGAAGAAAAAGACTATCTTGAAGGTAACGAGGCCAGTGTTTGTTTATTTGTTTTGTGTGGTTTGTGATGCTTTCTGCAAAGCCTAGGCATATAGCATATGAATTGATTGTGATGCAAAATGCTTTATAAAAGAAATATTTCTCTTGCTAAGGTAACAGTCGCGATGAGCGCTTATGCTGCACACTTTTATGTCTAAGGAGCCATTTCGATCTCTGATTTTATGACACGTTCGAGTGCGCAAGAATATGTAGCAAGCACAGTATCACAGAATTTTATCAGGTCTGCTGATAAAAGACGCTTGTAACGGCATTATTTTGCCAGTACTTTCACCATTCTGAGCGAGTCGGACAACACACAGAAAATTTCTCTCTATAGCCCTCTTTTCGCGTCCTTGTACCAATATTCCCTATACCCCCTACAGCTGCTTACAAAACATTTCAGAAAGTGATGGATGCAGTCATGGCGTCGATATTGATTAAAAGAACGCATCTTATCACTTACCTTAAAGGATAAGTTATTTTGCATGCGGTAAATATTTGTGACTATGTGAAGTTTGTACATCTTAAGTCCGCTCATGTACATTGTTAAACATAACAAATGCTGTCATGCTGTAGAAACAAAACATACGAAAGGTTGAACGCGACCAAATTTATGTAGACAAAATGAAAGCGCACGACTCCTTCTGGAATTTCTGTGAGCCTCAAGGACACCAGGGGGGGTTCTAGATTAATGAATGAATTTGGCCTTCCTGGACATAAACGGGCCGTACGACAACGTAAGCAGGGAACTCCTGTGGAACATATTAAAAGAAGGTATCGGTTATGAGATAATAAAGTTCCTACAGGAAATATACCGGGATAACAAAGTAGAAATTACGTGGGAAGGGATAAGAAGTACGGAGGATGTCAAAGTATGCAAAGGATTAAGACAAGGTTGTCCTCTATCATCGGTGCTGTTCATGCTTTATATGATAAACCTGGAACGGAGGATACAAGACAGTAACCTAGGTTTTAACCTGTCATATAAATTAGGTGGAAAGGCGGTAGAGCAGCGCCTCCCCGGTTGGATGTATGCAGACGATATTGTGCTGCTAGCTGAAAGTCTGGAAGAATTGCAAACTCTAGTTAAGTATTGCGGAGACGAAGGGGACGCTCTAGGCTTCAGTTTCAGCGCAGTTAAGTCGGGTCTGATGATTTTCAACGGCTCAACTGATCAGGGTCTTAAAATTCAAGGCCTTGAAATACCTAGAGTAGCAGAATATAAATATTTGGGGTATGGGTAAACGAAGGATTGGCATACATTGGAAAGCATGAGCAATCGCTTAAGGCCAAAGGGCGAAGGAATGCCGGGATAATGAAGCATAAGGCATTGTGGGGATACAATAGGTATGAGGTATTGAGGGGTATTTGGAAAGGAATTATGGTGCCCGGACTTACTTTCGGAAATGCGGTTTTGTGCCTAAAATCAGAGGTACAGTCGACATTAGAAACAAATCAGACATCCGTTGGACGATTAGCACTAGGTGCCCACGGCAAAACTACATATGAGGCGGTACAGGGAGATATGGGCTGGGCATCTTTCGAAGTACGGGAAGCTCAGAGTAAAATATTATATGAGGAACGCCTGAGGAAATTGGACAGTAACAGATGGGCAGCTAAGGTATTTAAATACCTGTACCTAAAAAGCGTTGACTCACAATGGAGGAAAAGAACTAGGAAACTAACTAGTAAGTATGCTAGTAACAAGGACGGAGAAATAAAGAGCATTAAGCAACAGGTGTAAAACACAGAAGGTAAAAATTGGATAAATTCGATGGAAAAGAAACAGAGTGTGGAATTACACCGAAAGTGGAAAATGCAGATCAGGAAGGAAGATTTCTTTGATAACTCAAGAGGCAGTGCCCTACTTTTCGAAGCTAGATCAAGGTGCCTTAGAACACGCAGCTACAAAAAGAAATTTAACAATGGAGATGACGCGTGTGCTGTATGTGGAAACTCCAGTGAAGCAATTGACCATATTATACTCGAATGTAATGGTATCTATCCGGAAGTTGGTGCAGGCGCAATCACTGTTTCTGAAGGTCTGGGGTTTAGAGATAACAGTGGCCGGGTGAATAAACCGGCGGTGGAAACTAGCAAAAAACGACTGGAAGATTGGTGGCTTAAAAGCAGGGAAGTGACATAATGTTAGTAATGTAGGAACAAAATTTAATAAATAGAATGATGGTTTAGTTAACCATTCTAAATCAATAATTAAGTAATAGAGAGAAAAATGAGCATGATAGCTACTGCTACCACCCCGTTTCAAAGGGGACGTTCCTATATTCCATCCCATCCATCCATGAATGAACGAGTCTAGATGACGCGAAAGTGTGGAGGGCATTTTCAAGGGTCCCAGGAGACGAGCTAGATAGGGAATAGCGGCGGGAAAGGATAGGCAGGAAACAGGAAGACTTGTGTGTCGTTGTGCCGGGCAATGTTGCATATTTGTGGAAGCATGCAGCGGTACGAATGAAATTGGCAGATTGAAGGAGAAGCAGGCATGCAATGTAGAAGAAGAAGCGAGCGCTGCCAGCTCCGCGCACCACACGTGCGAAGGAAGCGGACGTTGTGGAGGTCATAAGCCGCTAGGCACTTTAAAGGTAATATGAAACGCATACCGACCTAGCTATGGAAGCGCGTAGTTAAGCTTTCGACTAAAAAAGGCAGCAGTGTTTTCGTTCAGCTGTAGTTTGACAAACGCAGATTATGACCTAGGCTGTCAAAACAACGAGTTCACTGGTTCGGTCGCACGGTTTTAAACTTCTATCACAGCTGCCATAGAGAAAAGGCAGCAGTGTTTTCGTTCAGCTGTAATTTGACAAACGCAGATTATGACCTAGGCTGTCAAAACAACGAGTTCACTGGTTCGGTCGCACGGTTTTAAACTTCTATCACAGCTGCCATAGAGCTGCGGGAGGATAATAAATACTGCCAACAAGTACCTTCCTTCTCGCGAACAACGCAAACTTTATCCCGACGGACGTCTGCCAGTGTGGCTAAGTGTTAGCAGCCGACGCATAACAATCGCTTCCCGCGAAGAGACATGGGACGCCTAGACGCCGCGGCCCTGGCCAGCACCACCGCCAATGCTGGCTTAGAGAAGCCAGGCTCGTACAAAGAACGCATGGATCCCGTCGCCTACGACTACCATGAACAGTATTTGTGGCAGCTGGACCGGGCAGCGCTCGACAGGACCACTTTCCTCCGGGAGCCGGATGGCGACCATCAGCACCTTGACGTGGGCTGCGGGGTGGGCGGTTTCACGAAAACCGTCCTGCTGCCTCTGAGCCGCCCGGCCACAAGGATTGTGGCTGCAGACATTTCAGCTTCGATGCTGTTGTTCGCTCGGCTGAACAACGCTCAGGTGACTGTGTGGTTTTTTTTTTCAAATGCGTAGACCACAACTAGGGCAATTGAGGCCACTGACAAATACCGTGATTTCGTAGGCTAATGATTCGGCTCCAGCGGCCCCCCCCCCCCCCAAAAAAAAAAGAACACAGCGTAAATTGTGTTCTTGCAGAGGGATAATGAGGACGCCTTCTCACTTTTTTTTTATGCGTTGAAACTGCTATGGGAACTGAACATAAGCTCATATAAATTGCGATGGATCACGTTGAGCAATAACCAGTTGCACGCATTCAAGAGCGTCCAAGGGTGTCTATTCTAACCTGCCTAGGAAAAAAAATTGCCGGAGTTTTATTTATTTCTTTACAACACACAGTGGGGCTGAGCGCCCAAGCAGGAGTGGCATAAAGGTATACACAAGAAAAAAAAAGCGTGAAAACACACTCTAAAAACACACTAACAGGCTTGGTAGGCCAGCGGAAGCGGTATTTCTAGATGCGATATAAGCACAAGCAAAAATGACACTTACGAACAGACAGGAGGTAAAGTTTCTTAACACTTTTCAAGCTTATTCTCAGCATATCAAAAAATTGAAGAGAAGAAGCAGGCAAACTATTTCATTATGCAAAATGTATTAGAAAAAAACAAATTTTTATAAGAGGCCAAGCTGTCGGGCTAGTTGGTTTTCCATAGTTATAGCAGCGCGTAGCCGGACAAGGACGAAGACGGAGGAACACGTAAGACGCAGAGGCGCTGAACTGCAACTTTATTTTCGGAAATCAGCCAACCATGTCATATATGTACCAGAGAAGCGCCCACTAGAGGAACAAAATTTAGACACGTGGCGAAAACCGGTGCAACAAAACCAAACACGAGTATAAAAAATCGATAAATCTAAATGCCTAACACACGATTGACATGATACAGTGACATAACATGATAATAGTGGCCGTAGTGAAAGTACGTGAAAAATCAACAAAAATTCCCAGTCCTTAACAAGCAACAATGGCTAAAAAAGGTGGATGCGCAGAAAACATTTTTTTTATGTAAGAACTTGTTTAAAAACCGCAGAGAAACTTGTGAGATGGACAAAAAATAATAAGAAAGTTAAACATGAAAAAAGAAGAGAGAGAGATGCAAATGTTGAAACAAAATTTTTTTTTTTTTCAACATTTGCATCTCTCTCTCTTCTTCTTACCTAGTGTGCTATAGAGATGCTTGACACATCCGCATTAGAGTTGTTCGGGTTGCTTATGCGCTAGCTCGATCGTGGTGCACTGAAATTGATGCACGTGCTCACCTGCTAAACTTACCGTTTGAACATGACTGCTACCGCTATAAAAACAAGACATTTTCGATCTGCAAAGGAGAAAGAGAGCGCGAAAGAGAGAGAAGAACAGAGCGCGGCTAACAAGTACCACAGTAGGTGTCCAAGAAGTAGCAAGAGTATGCACAAAGAAACAAAACAACCTACTGTCAAGAAGCGACGTCAAGCATAGGGAATGCAGGTGTAATATTTTAGGTGTAGTGTACTTTTTAAGACATGTGTAGAATTGAGTTTTTGCTGATTTCATTTTGCCGCTACCACCTTCTCTGCTGATTTTCAAATTTGCTGAGCTGGTTTAGCGGCTGGTGCAGGTAGGCAGTGGGGAGTTCAAAGTCGTTTGTTGTGTGCCAGCGGACTTGATTCGCGCTTGTAAAGCAAGCCACTGTGACTGTAGATATGTATTTCATATGCCTTTTCCCCCAACGTCACCCATCATGATCTTCTTTCTTCTCTCCTTCCCCAGTGCAGAGTAGCAGGCCAGATTTGAATTATTCCGGCCAACCTCTCTGCCTTTTCCTTTCAGTAAATCCATCTATCTAAAGCGCAGACAGCTGGGAAAGCTGTAATAACTATGCCTTGTGGCTGTATGGTGGCGCTTGGGTGGATGTCAGTCAGCAATTTCTCCCTTACTATAAAGTCAATAGGTGTATTAGTATTAAGTTGCTAATAAAGGATTCTGTCAGCCGGAAGTAATATCTGAGAGATTGCAATTTTTCTTGAGATGTAAGTTTCCATGGGAGATAAACGCGGTGTGGTGAGCCCTCAGTGAGATAAGCATAGAAATGTTTAGGGTAATCTACTCTATTCGCCGAAGGTATTTAATCGATTAGGACTAATTAGCTAACATTTCAATTATTGGTCAGAGGAACAATGTCAATACACAAAATAATGTTGTTGCGGTTGTCATGTTGGCATCATTGGCGCATGAGCAACTAAAGCAAAGGCAAGCAGCTAACACCAAGGTAAATAATATTTATAGAGTCGAGCGCTGAGCTAGTTGGTCACACATCTGTTGGAAGAAGGCAGCAGAACAGGTAACAACACAAAGCATAAGAAGCACACACACACACATAAGGACAACGCTGCACTGACAACTATAGTAACAAGAAACTGCACATCTTCTTCTTCTCCCTCGTTATAATAACGAGGCTCTCCTAGCTATTATAACTGAATTTCTGGTGTCTGAAATTAAAAAAAAAAAATAAACATTATTGCTTGAGCTTGTGAGAACTGCTTTATGTGAACACTCTGGCGCTTTCGTTTCCGGGTTGCCTTTGCCAGCAATTTTTGCAGTTGTAACCACGCAGGACTGCATTGTATACGACCACTTGGACATCGACTCAGACGTGAACACGTCCGCCTTCGTCGCCAAGTACGGAAAATTTGCGCGTGTCTACTCTTTTCTGTGCTTCCATCTGGTGTCGGACCAGGAGGCATCATTTCGCAACATTGGCCGCCTGCTGTCGACGAACGGCGAGTGCCTCGTAACAGCGTGCGTGACTAACCCTGCTCTCGACGCCTGGCTAGACGTGCACAGAATGCCCCAGTGGAAAAAGCTGGTCCCCGTAAGTTTCGCCAAATACGTGCGTGCGCTTTCTCTCCGCTGCTCTTGATCACCACCCTGGTGCAACATCAGCACTGAAAACTAGGGCGCTATTGAATACTTAAAACTCTAGGCTGGAAGGTGCTCATCACTATAGTCGCATACAACTCAGGAACGCAAATACCCCTCAAAGCAGGCCCGACAGCCAGTGAATTTAGTCACTGAATTTTGCGAAGCCTTTTGCAATTTTCTTATTCTGCATGTAACACTCGCGGACCGCAAGTATCAGAAGTCAAGAAGATTCGCATCAATAACGGCCTGGTTCCCCTATAGGAAGAGTGCTCTTATCGAAAATGCTCATGACTTACACTTTTATCCAAGTTCAAGATGAAGACAGAATATTTCTTTTATTTGCAACTGAATATGCACGTTTCTATGTTCAGATTCAGATGCATAATTGCCGGGCAAATAGAGAAAAGATAAAAATCAAAGACATGAAAACAAAACAGCACTCTTGGAAACCGATAAAACGGCCCTTAGTAAGAGAGATAAATTTGACAAGGAAAAGGGTGTGGGCTAATTGGTAATCCTTGGTACAAGATTGTTATTCAAAATAGAAGACGAAACAGACAAGACACCTGTATGTCTGTTTCGTCATCTCTTCGTTTTACGCGGCAGTCTTGCATCTTGAATCCCAAACTAGCCAGCGCTCTCACCCTAATCAGTGTTTAGACGGAAACCTGAGCCGCTTGTTTTACCAATTATTATTTGCTCTCTGTTTCCTGCAGAAGAATGTAGAAGTTGTGCCTGGAACTCTTTGGTCAGGACTCTAGATCAGTGCTCCGCGATTGATTATTGATGTTAACGGTGATCAAAGAGGCATAACAGTAGCCCGTAGATTTTTAGTTAATGTCGATGGAGCGACAGCTCCAAGATAAATGTGCCAACAGATGGGCCGAAAAGTAAACGCGCTATAAGCAAAGGGAGAGCACGAAGCAGTTCCTGAGCTTTCTTGGTCTTCCTGCGTGGTTCTTACGAGCAGGACCCGAGGCATGTGCTCCCTTCGTCTTCGGTCCGCTTGCACTACTCGGGCACTTGGGCGCAAATCGAGGACGAGACGCGACGTTGCGTCGTGAATGCCGGGCTCGAATGCGTCGCCTGCGAAGTGGTGGAGTGCCCGTGGTTCGCACCCGACATCGGACACTTTTGCGGTGAGAGAGACTCTTGTCCGTAAAAAGTGGTGAAGGAGCGTATGCTGGCTTGCTTTTTTTTGTTTGTTTTTTTTTTGTTTTTGGAAGCAGTGCGTCAGAAGCAACTCGAAGAGCATTTTGCTCTAAGCAATCGCTCGCCAACATTTGACACTTGACTTTATTTTCTTAAATATGCGGTCGTTCTAGGAGATAGCCTGCCATTCCGACTGCGCAGCATTGCATTAAAAATAAATGTGCCTTCTTTTACCAAGATAATTTGTAAATGCACCGACCGACTCCGTACAGGTTGTTACCTTTTTGAAATAGTGCACGCTGCACCGTAGCAGTCTATTGTTTTGTATTTCCGCATGTGGTACTTTGATATCAAAGCTGCTATTTATTTAGCAGTATGCTCATGTGCTTTCATAAAATATTTGTGCGACTATGGAATTTATTTTTCAGTAAGGTTATTGGCCTTTTTTGGGCCCACTTTGTGTCGTTTGGGAATGGAACTGCACTATTTACCCGCTGCTCACTGAGATAATTTAATGCTTTTGTACCCTCACGGTAGAAAATAAAATCAAGAGCGAAAAAAAAAATACCGGATTGAGAACGAGCTTCTGTGAATAGCAAGTGAGTTCTTCAACGCTATTTTGTTTGCTCAAAAGTGAGTATCTTTGTCGTCAGACCGTAAAGCTTTTTGGTATTTCCATACGTCATGGAAACATGAGGTGGTACGTGGGAAAGAGTAACTCCTCCATATGGATGCGCAAAGTTCACCTTTCAGGGAGGAAAGTTGCACAAAATTGTTTATAAGCGCCATTGCGCACAAAAATTATAAACAACTAAAGCTAGTAGTCTTTTTGGTCTCATGTAAACGCTAGCGACTAACAAAGTGCATAACTACCCATGATGCATCTAAGAGTTCCATTTTTTTTTTTTTTTTTTTTTTTTTACAGACGAGTGGACTAGACGGAAACCATACGCACGTACAGGTGCGGACACAAGTAAAAAGAGCGCGCTTTTGCGTTCAATTTAAAATCACGTCGTCTGGGCTGAAGTATATGAAAACAATCTTTGTTCAAGAAAAAAGGCACCAGTTTCTACTACCGGTTTGCACATACCACTACTGCCAGCTTCAATTATGCAACGCGTGAAAAACTTTAGAAGGAAATAGCGTGATCTGTTTACTTTTGTCCGTACCGGTACCATCCTTTTCAGAGTTCTCGCTGTTTGCCCCGATTTTAGCGGCCGTGTGTTCTAGCGAAGATTTTCCTTCTGTAAAATTGCTTTATGCGCTCACACCGTGAAAAGTCTACCACAAAATGACAGCACGCTGTAGTTTCTGACACAGATGCTTGTTCGTTCTTGGACTTCCACTGATGCAGCACCTGGTCTGTCGGGCATCTAATTACGAAGAATAAATGCTGCATGGGTAACAGCATGCGCGTGACTGCATGTGCATTTGCGTGGCCGAATGCAGCACGCAAATGTGGATAAAAAAGCTTACTGGGGCACTTAAACTCCGCCTTAAAGGCATGACGGGTCATCGTTAATGGCTCCCTTCAGCGGTTCTTGTTCAGGAATAGTCACTGTTATCTGTCCGCATTACCACGTTACAACGCTTCATTTCTTATGGCATCACTCACTCATCCGCCCCCTTCGTAACTGAGCCAAGCCAACGTACCTACGCGGCCTCGTCGGTATATAGCGTGCGTGCCTGGCTGCCGATCTTTCGATCATGTGTTAGAATGACGATTAAATCGTAGTAAATGACTTTTAAGTAAAATCACTTACATATTATAGTTACATCGCTTGAGACACACGCCGACATGCTTTCCAGCAGAAGTCATTTTTTCAATTATTATCATTCCACACACGTATCCGTGGCACGGGGTTTTCGACGCAAGCGGGCCGACGTTGCGACTACAGCAGGTTTTATGGAACTGTTCACGCCGAGTGCTGCATGCTTCACCGCCTATCAACGCCAAAAATTTTAGTTCACTATGTTCACAGATTTCTCTCCGCAGACCGTGTCCGCAGACCGCGTCCGCAAAATCGTATCCGCAGCAGTTGCGAGTAACTCAGAAGTGGTAAAGGTTAATGTTTTGTGTCAATCGATAGAGGCTAACGTATTGTTGGTGCAGAACAGATAATCAGGTCGATAATTTGATTAGGTAAATAATTACAGGCAAAAACGCAAACTTGTGTCCGCAGCAGTTGCGAGTAACTGAGAAGTCGTAGAGGTTAATGAGCGGTGTCAATCGACAGAGGGTGACGTAATGTGTGCGAGAAAATAATTAGGCTAATAAGTTAATTAGGTAACTATTTAGAGGCAAAAAATGAAACAACAAAGACGAAAATGGTTTCATTAGCGAATGGCTTGGCGCCGCATGTGAATGTATCAATACTAAAACACGTAAATAAATCAGTTAATTAAGGTGACTTCAAAAATGTGACTTCACGTAACAATGTGACGTCACGAGCCAAACAAGGGCATATGAAGGGATTGGCGCGCAATTTCAAAGTACCAAAGACTAAAGTAGTGAATTAAGGCAGTCAATTAGGTTGACATCGAGGATGTGACTTCACGCAATCGGAAGTAGAGCCGAGAAGGGTATAGGAAGCGATCGGCGCGCAATTTGAAAGTATCAAAGAATAAAATGAATTAACAAGAAGTGAATTAATGTGACGTAGAGGATGTGACGTCGCGCAACCGGAAGGAGAGCTGAAAAAGGGTATAGCAAGGAATTGGCGCGCAATTTTAAAGTACCAAAGACTAAAATGAATAAAGAAGAAGTGAATTAATGTGACGTAGAATTTGTGATGTCACGCAACCAGAAGTAGAGCCGAAAAAGGACATAGGAAGAGATTAGCGCGCAATTTGAAAGTACCAAAAACTAAAATGGGTAAATAAGATGTGAAATAAGCAACTAGAACCAACTAGAAGCAACCAGAAGCAACCAACAGCAGCATCCGTGCTTTCGCATTACTCCAATGCAGATTCTGCAGTGCTGTTTAATTTTTTAGTAAACACTGATGTGTCTGTCTGTTTCCGTTTAGCGCTAGCACGCTTACTTATTTGAAGATTGGGAGTTTTGAGGAATTTCAGTGGCCGATGAAATCGGGAGGTATTGGAGTGGATTTCGCCAAAATTGGCCGCTTACTGGCTGCTTGTGAGCATGGATTGCTGCGCTCCTTATTTTATTTTCGTGAATGAGTCGTGATGCTCAGGTTAGGGGTCTGCCCGTTATGATACTGCGCGCCTTTCCTTTCCGACGCAGATATGTACACGAAATGCTTCCTGGTAGACGTCAACGTGCCACCGAAGGACCGGGGTTCCTTCAAGGCAGCTTTCATCGAGCGTCTTCAGCCACGGGTGAAGCAAACGTCCTCTGGCTGGGAGATGCGAGTGTGCATCTACAGAGTACACGCCAGACCACATTCGTCGCCTCCTTCTGTCAGTAATGGCGTGGTTTAGTTAAAAACAACTGATTCCATTCGCATGTTATCAGTGATGATATCACTTTGTTCAATCGGTGATGGTGGCAATTGTCTGTTTTTTGTAAAGGAGTGGTCAGCCTCACAGTTGTCTGTCAGCAATGGCTCCGTCTCAGTAACTTATCGAACTAAACTATCTCTATCACTGAAACTAATTTGAATGTGTTCCGAAATAGCCAAGAGCATTTTATCACTGCTTCTCGCTGAGTTCGTGAGCCTACACGGCACACGGGGAAATGGAATGTTCCTTCCTTGCTCTCATGTTTAATAATGCCATGGAAAAAGTAGAGTGAGTGATTTTGCTTCCAGTGTTGCTGGCAAGACCTACTCGATGGTCCCTCTGTTCTTTGGCATCCCACTGTGCAAAGCAGATGCTAGGAAACTGATAAAATCAATTACTACAAGCGTACAAACATTGCTTGCTGTGCCCCAGCTAAACAGAATAAGCCATGTGTCAGTTGGTATAGCGGCGATATAGTTTTAATATTATTTCTTATGCTGATGCTGTAAGCGCCGGTGCTACCCACTGCATTATGATTCATTAATTTATTTCAAGGGTCACATGGTAAATTTACTATTCCATTGAGAAAAACTCTGCCCTATCCGCATAGCTGAATCGAATGCCTACAGTATGACCATGACACTTACTAAATATATGCTGACATATTAGCAGCAGAGAGAACTTTGTAAATGCGTGAATTACAGCGTTTGCATTTGCGTATCCTAAATTAATTTCAGGGTATTTATCTATGTTACCAGATCTTATCTCTTCCCTCGTCTTTAAAAAGGTAGGCTTCTTGGAGTTGTGCACCTCCTGGTGGCAGTCACCAGCCTTTTTGTTGTCTCTTGGTTTTTTATTCCCTTCAGTCGTTTCCCACGTATTCGCAACTAGAAATATTAATACGACTATTTTAGTATTCTGTTAGGTTGTCGTTCCCGTACTTTTATTTTCTCAGTGTATGTTCAAGCAAAAGTTCTCCAAATTCTGTTCGTGGACATTTCCCTGTTACCCGATTTTTTCTTTTATGCTGCAGTGGCTATCGCGTTCATGCAGTTTGTAGGCAAGTGTGATTATTTATACCTGTTTCTTTCGATATTGCCGTCTTTCTTCTGTGAAACCTAAAGAGGCGTCATTGGGTAAATTAAAGGTCTTTGGCAGTCCGTACTTAATTTGACTAGGGTGCACACGAGCAACTCCTTGACACTGGGATACACGCTTGAGCCTCCACTTATGTGCTTTTCTGTGTGTCTGGTGGGCGGCAGGTGACGCCCAAGTACAATGTGCTAGAATACTAGTAGTGGGCTTCAATGCCGGCTCCGCCTGAGGCTTGTCCTGTCGCCCAAGGGTGGCGCTACGAACATTTTCACCTTAAAGGTTTTGCAGACTTTCATCTACACTATACCGATTCTGAAAGTTATTTCTTCAAACCGCGGAAATCTAAATAGGTCATTACGTTATGTATTGTGACAAAGGTGTGCTACGACTGTGTAAGCATTTAGTGATACTGTATCGTTTCTGTTGTGCGGGTTTTTGTAGCGAGAGCTACACTGGATTACCATTCGAACATTTCGTGGTGGCCGGGAGAGGCCAGTTGTGCGCATGCGCCATTACCTTGTCAATCGTAGAGCGCAGTAGGTGCGGCGTGCACTTCGCGGTCGCCGTCGCCGCAGCCGCGTGCCCGCTCTACCTTCGGAGTCACGCGTGCCGTCACGCGAATGAGCAGTTGTGCGCATGCGCACGCACCCTGGTAAACAGCAAAACCCCACAGACAGGTGGCCCGCACGCTTCGTCACCACCTCGCCGCACGCTGCTTTGTCACCCGAATCGCGCGTCGCATGTGCTGCATTGAGTATAAAAGGCGGAGCATAAATAGGCAGGCCACTGTATCACGTTTCACATAGATACAGAGGAGAGTCCAGCCGTTCCTGGACTTTCCTCTGCATCCGGCGGTATAGGAAAGAGAAGATTAACTATTCCGATCCTGATGTCGCCTGGCACTTGGCTGCACAACAAAGAGAGAATAGCGTAAGAAGGCGAAGAGAGCAGCGGAAACGCCTAACGGAGAGGACGGCTTGTCATTTAGCTCCTGACTCTCACGCCCAGACACACAGTGAGAAACTACTACACCTTGTATGTCAAAGAGACTCCACCAAATAGAAATACTGTAGAGTCAAAACTGAGACCGCTGCATGCTACATCAGATATCATCGGGCAGTCTCCGTCTCTGTCAAGCAATATGAGTAAAAGATGTGTACACCGAATGTCTCTCGTTGCTAAGCATACGGTGACCGCAAAACGTCAGCCAGGGAAACGTACCTCTAACTACCCATATCCTGGCATAACCGAGCTAATCCACTGCTAATTTTTAAATGGAGTTTTACATATTTCCGTGGTTTCGCGTTTGATTTTGCGTTTTACTCGCATAGACCTTTTAAACGACATATGACTTAGCATTCCCATTGCAAGTTCAGTTGCTAATAGCAGTTAACTAATTAACAAATACTATCTAAGACCGACAATTAGTGAAATCCTACTAAACAAACCTCCTAATGACGCATGATTTGATGCTTTAGGTTAATGCTCGGTTTTTATTCACAAATATTTAAATAACTGTAATTAATTATTGGCTATAATTACTCCAGAGCAAATATACTTGGAAATAACCTATTCAAAAATATGCGGCCGTGCTGCAGTGTAAAGACTATTTTTAATTACAATAGGTAATTACCAATAATTAATTTAGACCTGCAATTACTCCAGTGCCATTATACTCTCGAGAACGTGTTCAATATATGGCTACGCTGTACTGTAAGATTTGTTTTTAGTCAGAAATAGCTATTATAATTATTTAACACCTACAATTAGTAAAGTGCAATGAGAGCTTAGGCATAGGCTATCCAACGATATTGCCGCGAAACGTTTAAAACTGTACTTGTTGTTTTTTAACAGCCGCCGGCATGCGGCCTTATCACTGTGATTCTGGCACGCGTATCAATTCTGTATCCCGTGTTTGCTCATACTCGTTGTCGTGATACGATGCGTTATCATTTTCTTTGTCGCGAACGATGCGTCGAGATCTGTCTCGAAGATTCCGATCCCTTGCGTATGTTTCTACAATGTTCCCAGCTGTGCTAGTAGCAGTTTGCGACGTTATTGAGATTGTTCTGAGCAGCCTTTAAATTGAGCGTTGACGAGTGTGATGGGCATTCTTAGTTCGACGATCGACGAGCACGTTTGTTGCTGTCGCCGCCGCCGAGTTGCTTAGTTCTTTTGCGGGCGCAAGTCAGCCCAATAAAGAGTTTCTTCAGTGCAATCACTGACTCTTCATTTGTGTCATCGACCCTGGTCACCACCACTTGACAATATCTACCTAATTGAGTATAGTAACATAAAACATAATCGCAAATATTTATGTAATTGTCATTAATTAAACCTACAATTCATCCAGTGCATTTATAAGTCAGACAATGCAAGACAATGATATAGCATAACGTGTCAATTTTACCACAATTAGGCAGTTAACGGTAATTAATTAACACCTCAATTAGTCACGCGCAATTTTACTCAGTGTAAGTTTTCCAGCAATCACACACGTTGGGCTATTATAGGCGAAATAAGCTACACAACGAGAAGCTATCTAAACAACGCAGACGAAAGGACAAGCAACAGAAGACACAAACACGGTGCTAAATACACGGTCTTAGTGCCGAAGTCGGAGGCTGCTGTAAAGCTTCTCTTGAATGAGAACCCGGCTTCTTGCTCTGGGTTTAGCATATATAAATGTGGTAGATTTATTTTACTCTATTACCCATATTCAACTTCCGCAATGTGCTCATAAACGTATTTCAGAGGACAATGACGAGTGCGTAGTTTAAATTGAGTGTGGTATTAACAGTGAATTTTTTTCTGGAACTTTTATATTTTTTCCAGAGAATATTACATAAGATGGAAAGATAAAAATTTAAACCCGTAATCGGGGTTATGCATTGCTGCCAAAATAACTTCACCTCTTCGCAACGTTTTACTTGGTTATGTCGGCATAAATATAGAGAACGACGTTACAGGAAATGTCATTTGATTTTTCTGATACGTAGATGATTTCTTGGTTTTAGTTAGGTTCATGTATGCTGAATGTGTGTCCCAGTTTCTTGACGTTTTTTAAAGTCATGGTTCGCTATTGAGGTTCACGCATGAGGTCATTCAGAAGAATGCAATTTTTAGATTTGAAGTTGACCTTTTTGTCGAATCATGTGTGCTGAGTATTCTCCTTGGAGCGATACAATTTCTTTTAAACTACTTGTCGTGTCACTAGAAACTTGTGAAATGCGGAATCGTTGCAGGTTGCAATGGCATGGCTGCCAAACGTCATGCGTTCATAAAATGCTCAGCAGTCTTGTTGCCCAAGCCCAAAAATATAGGCAGGCTGGCTTCCATGAATCCGTACCGGTGGCTATTGGGAACAAGATTCTGCGAAATCAAAAATATTAGGACAGACTAAACAAATTGAACAAAAAAATAGGATTGCCGTTATGCCATAATTAACGCTTTATCAAGTTGCTTTAAAGAATGGGAGCCAAGTATGGCGTAAAGGTAGTCTTCTCTACGCATAATGAGCTTAGTTAAATTAGGAGCTGCAATTCAGAGAAAGCAGAAAGCTTCCAAACGGAAGAGCACTTGCAAAACATATGAATAGGTTTATTTGTTGCAAGAAGGGAATTGCATACCAGATTCCATTATCATGTGGCCATACGTACAATTGCCAGCCTCGCCGTTGTATCACCATAGGCTTTCTGAGTATGCTAATTCTTTGGAAAAAAAAAGAGAGAAAAACCTGGCCAAACATTGCAGTGTATAGGAATGCGTACAATGAATTGTTGACACAGAATTGTTTTTTATTTCATAATGATAAGACCAGTAGAGAAGTCGCTGAGGCTTCCCATATATCATTAGAAAATGGAATATATTCGTTACCAAGACGGCGGTAGGAATATGCGCAAAACATGTTACTTTGTTGCACGAAGCTAGGATAGTACGTAAAGCGGATGCAGCACTTGTGAATGTTATTGTCTTTTGCGTAATTTTATCGGAGGTTATTTGTTTTACTGCAGTAACAATGTGCATCTAGTCCCCCTTTTGTGTATATATATATATATATATATATATATATATATATATATATGACTTCAAATCTAATAAACTAGCTGCAAGTTCAAACATCAGCGCCGTGTTTGTCTCTCCTGTTCCTTGTCCTGTCCGTTTTCCTATTTATATTACTTCTCGTTATGTATCACCACCAAATGGCTAATCTATCTTTCTTCTGCAGTTCATAAGCTACACTGCCATTATGGACACACACCGCACACAGCCCGCATGAGCCAAGTAAGGCTACGCTTAACAGTAATTGCATGCCGGACACTGATTTTGCGAAACACAAAGAAAGTATGATGAGTCTGATGGCACTACGGAGACAGTCCACGACATTACAAAAAGTCGCAAAATTTAGTCGATTCTCGTCCACGTGGGCACAGTGTGCACGTTGTCGTAGGCGAATAACAGTGGCGGGAGCTTGCGGATCTTCAGGAGGAAGCAGCACCAGTGGCCCTAGCATCCTGAAGATCCGGCAACATGAGGGGCTTCAAATTGAAGAGTGCGCTGCATAGGGCTGAAAGCACACTGCGCACTATTTCAGCACACCGCAACTCAAGGCTCGTGGTGTTAGCGATGTTAGTAGCATCGCTCGAACGTTGTGGAATCAGCAGCATGCTTGAACGATTCTTGACGAGAAACAAGAGTTCCAGTCCAGGCGAACGTATCTCTCGTCTAGCGAGATGAACCGACAATTACAAGAAATGGGCCGGCGCTGATAATGAAATATTTTAGAAATAATCGTTGTTGTATCGGCATCGGCGCCGTAACGAAGAGAGCAGAGGCTGAATTGAACATGACCGTCGCCAGACTAAGATTGAGACTGGCGTTAATTGAACGATCACAAGTAATTATAACGTCGGAACACGTGACACAAAAAGGCCACATACAAGTTTATAGGATTGGCACAGAAGTATATAGCCGATCCGCCGCTGCAAATAACCGCTGCATTGAGAGAAAAATGCATGACAAGCAAATTAGATTAATTTAGTGAAGTACAAGTAGGATATAAATTTCATTTTATACTGCATATGCAAGTTATATCTATCAAAGAACTGACTGTTATTACATAAATTTGATGAGGACAAACAAAATTTTGTACATCAAGCACACACACACACACACACACACACACACACACACACACACACACACACACACACACACACACACACACACACACACACACACACACACACACACACACACACACACACACACACACACACACACACACACACACACACACACACACACACACACACACACACACACACACACACACACACACACACACACACACACACACACACACACACACACACACACACACACACACACACACACACACACACACACACACACACATCCTGGGCCCCGCTGGGGTGGCGCAGTGGTTAGGGCGCTCGGCTACTGTCCCCAAAGCCGTGGGATTGAATAATGGCCTCGGCGGCCGCCTTTCGGTGCAGGCAAAAAGCTAGGCGCCCGTGTACTGTGCGATGTCAGTGCACGATAAAAAACCCCAGGTGGTCGAAAGTTTCGAAGTCCTCCACTACGGCGTCTCTCATAGACTGGGTCGCTATGGGACGTTAAACCCCAGAAACCAAACCAAACCAAACACACATCCTGGAATTTAAAACAAACGCCTCTAAAACGTGGTCAAAGCACTTAGCAACTCATTTGTCAACGTAATAGCCTACGTTACGCGACTTTGAAACTGATAGGTTCACTCTCCGTTTATACTTAATAAAATGAACATCTTTTCACTGAAACATTTATGCACTTAACCATTTATATTTTTTTATGTTTCGTTCGAAACAGCAGTTACGAATGCAGAGAACTTCACTGAGGTGTCCGCATTTAGAGTAGATGCATTGAATTATTTTGCTGCGGAAACCTACAGATATATAGAGAATTTGAATGAACTGTTGATAGAATCTAAGTAATCACTTAAGTTATTTGAAACCTTCATGTAGTGTTATGGAAAGTGGGTTGCTTATGCATTATATTTTTTCCAACGCACAATACCTGCATAGTCCCGGAAATATGTAAACTTGAAGAGGAATTCTAAAGCATTCTTGAAGAAAGTGCACAAAATTATTACATTCTCAACAAAGGTCCAGAAAAAACTGCATGACGCAACCGCGTTTGACAGGAATGAGCCTGAAGTTCTGAACGGCCTTGCTCTCTTTTGATTGATTACGGAGATCAAGGTCATAGCATTTGATGCATGTTTCTCACTATTTCAGACATTGTTTTAAGATGTATTTAAAATTATATAAGCATATTGGCATCATATAAAAACCCTTTACAAGCCACTACTCCCAAAATTTGCGGGTCCTTTAGCCAGGGAGGTATATTGATGGATATTTTGGGCCTATGCTGTGATTATAAAATGAGCTTGAGTCAAGATGTGGACTGGAGCCCTCGATCAAGGAGGTAAGTGTCGACCTGGTTCCTCGATCGTGAGAATATTAGTAGTCCGCCCATTAACTGACATTGCAGTGGATATACTTGTGCAGAGAAGCTCCTAGGCACTGCTCACTGTAACAAATTTGCTGTAGTTTAGCTTGTGGTTTAACCTGGGGTTACGCGTGAGCAATCTGCGTGGCTACGCTCAGGTTGGGCTTGAAAGTAAGGGCATGGCTTTTCCACATAAGTAGTCTACTGTATAGTTTCAGTTTTATTTATGCCAAAGGGGAATCACTTCACGTATGAACGTCCCTTGCCTCTCGTCGTTGACCATTCTCGTTAGAGTGTAGAAGGCCTCTAGTGGTATGACATTACCTCTACGTCGAACTCCGGAGCACATCGCCGTCACAACGTTGGAACGAACCTTCTGTCCCAGCAACTCGCAGTTGTCGTTCGCCTCAACCAACTACCGAGTATCTGTATTCTTCTTCTTTCTCTTCTTCTTTTTCTTCTTTGGACAGGCAAGGCAACATGGCGAAGCTGTCGCCAATGTAGCTCTCGCTACAAAATCATCACGCAGTGGGTGAGGGTTTAGTTACATCACTGTACACTGAAGAGAGTTGCACACTCTGTAAGACTTGAAAGGGCAGATATTGAAGGTCGGTGCATGGGCAACCGGGCCATAGTAAGAAACCATCGGTAGTTCCCATATTGGATGCTGGAGTTAAAGATGATATACCAATGTAGGAATTTGTTTCCTGTGCGTAGCTACAGGAGTCATAAGGAAGGGGCATCAGGAAGAGGTGAAATTCTTCTGGTTCTTGAATGTTGATTCATGAATCTTGGGAAACATTGATGCACTCCACAGCGTCCTTCTTATAAGCAAAAGGAAATATGTCCCAGTTATTCAGTTTGTTGTAATTTGGAGAAACTTCTGCTCCCTGTGCAATAGATCATAGGCATGCAAACTCGAACATGATAACCTATTTGGTATGATGGAGGCTGGGCAGCACGCCTATTGTCTGTAATTCCTTGATAATTGTCTGCTTCTGTGTCGCCTTTTTTTTTACTGTTTGCTGCTTTCAACTTTTTGGAACAGAGGTGCTACGGATGGAAATCCAATAATATCCAATCGAGTCCTGCTTGATCGACCATGCAGCAGTACTGCAGTAAAAGGGACTTTTCTTGAGTTTGGCTGTAGAATGGATATGCGCGCCGCCTATAAAAGCTATAGCGTTATTCAATCAACTTCGCTTGGAAGTACACTGTGTCGTCGTCTGCACGGTAATACGCTTCTCGGAGTTTTCGACCTTGTAGAGTTATGTCTGTTTGATGCATGAGATTTGCAGCCTTTCTAGCAGTTTTGTCCCTGAAACCACAATAATCATAAGCCAATGCAAATAGAAATAACTACCATCGCGGAACGTATTAGCTGTATCTGTGCGTAACCAATCCATCGAATACGGAACATGCAGCAAAATCTCCAGGTTCCGCATAAAGGAGCTGCTGCTTTATTTTGCTTCCTTTCAGTCGTAAAATTGCTAGGACTGAATAAGGAGAAAGCGAAAAAGCACACTACTCTTCTAGATATGCTCTCCATAATACCTTCCATCACTCCAAACGTGCAAAAAACGCGTCTCTCACTATAAACATGTTAACGCGCGCGCGCGCGCGTGTGTGTGTGTGTGTGTGTGTGTGTGTGTGTGTGTGTGTGTGTGTGTGTGTGTGTGTGTGTGTGTGTGTGTGTGTGTGTGTGTGTGTGTGTGTGTGTGTGTGTGTGTGTGTGTGTGTGTGTGTGTGTGTGTGTGTGTGTGTGTGTGTGTGTGTGTGTGTGTGTGTGTGTGTGTGTGTGTGTGTGTGTGTGTGTGTGCGTGTGTGTGCGCGCGTGCGTGTGCGTGCGTGCGTGCGTGCGTGTGCGTGCGTGCGTGCGTGCGTGCGCGCGCGCGCGCACTTAACCTCAACGCGCATTATTTTCTAGCTGAGGGCACGTCCTGAGAGCGCCAGCCCGAATGGACCTACGTGCGAGTTTTGTTGTATGCAACGCCCTCCCTCAGTGTTACAGCACTCCAAAGGCGCCAGATCGTACTTTGCCATCCAAGAATGATGATCTAAGCGTAGGGCTACATGTACCAGTTTACAGCCGTAGCCAGGAACAGATTCGAGCAACTACGGCATGGGTTGCCACCGTCGTGACGCTCGCCCGTACCGCCATTGCCGTGACTTCTCGCTTACTTTTGGCTAGGACAGCACGCGTCGGGCGACGTGCATTCCCCATTACAACGGCAACTGCAGAACTAACCGAGGCGAAAGTACGTCAGTGACCTCCGAGAGTCAAATACGGGCAATTTCTTGTAAGCAGCTGCATTAAATGCCAATGTTTTCGAAGGCGTGTGAAGCCCTAAGGTGTGGCGCGAACTTCCCGTGAAAGTGTCATAATAACGTTGGCGTAGACAATAGAAACCGTGCAGATATACCAGCAAACCGCGGAGACTGCTAAGGTCTATGACGAAGAGTCCCTCCACTGCAGTCGGACATAGGGCAGAACGTCTCAAAAGAAAAACGCCCGAACAACGGCTCAGCAACATTGATGGAGCGCATGCGTTACCGATAAGGAACTCGGAGGCCTTTAGAAGGTTCCAAGATTGTAGAGCACGGTGCAAACGTTGTTCTAGGTAGGTATCAAACGTGAGAGATCATTTTCGGTTGTTTTAGGAAGGTGGGCGGAGTGGTACATACGGGTTGGGAACAGTGACAGTTGCGACAAGGAAGTGCTCACTGTTCTGGCGGTCAGAGCTCTGTCATACGTCAGCACCAAACCGAGCCACTTCAGTTCGTTGCGGAAACTGGTTCATTCGTGTAAATTTGCCAGAACACGTTGATCCAGCCAAGTTCTCCAATCGGTCTTCGCTGACTTCAGCTACAGCCACGCTTCATGTTTGTCCATGGAAGAATATTCCGCTCATGGGATACTTTGTAGGAAGAGTTAGTTGCACGGGAGCAGCTCGTCTTGCCTTCGCTCTTATGTTGTTCCCCAAGGCACGCATTGGATATTGTACGACAGCTATACCGTTGCATATCCGTGTTCGATGTTAAAGTTCATGCAGGTAACGTTCAGCTCCCAGTCGCCTCCTCCAGCCCAGTCGTGGATTTCGCTCCACCTAGAGCGATAGGTCCCACCACGGGACCTCAGTGGTTGCGACGCTCGACTGCGCTGGACGCAATATCAAAACCCCGGTTTTAGATGGAGGTGTATACTGCGCGAAAAAAATCCCACGTGGTCGGCAATTCCGGCAACCTTCACTCCTGCGTCCCTCATAGCCTGAGTCGGTTTTGAACGTTACATCGCATAAACCAAAACAGACCTTTTAGAACGGGAGCGCTCAACAAAAAAGCCGAGTTTAATGCTGTTCCAGGCATTTGACGTTCATCCAACCGAGTTTAATGCTGTTGGTTATGTCGGCATAAATATAGAGAACGACGTTACAGGAAATGTCATTTGATTTTTCTGATACGTAGATGATTTCTTGGTTTTAGTTAGGTTCATGTATGCTGAATGTGTGTCCCAGTTTCTTGACGTTTTTTAAAGTCATGGTTCGCTATTGAGGTTCACGCATGAGGTCATTCAGAAGAATGCAATTTTTAGATTTGAAGTTGACCTTTTTGTCGAATCATGTGTGCTGAGTATTCTCCTTGGAGCGATACAATTTCTTTTAAACTACTTGTCGTGCTAACATCTGTGTTGACGCATGGCCTTTATCCTTGACGTCGCCCTCTGGCCTTTGGATTTGAGTTTCAGACCCACGTTTCAAGTGGCATTTGGCGGATGACATGATCGAGCACTGAGTTTGTGTCAAATAACGGTACCAGGTAGTGTCCCAAAGTTGGGAGGAGCTGTCAGCTCGGGTGGCTCATGTCAGGTGGGAGGGTGGTATAAAATAAACCTCACACAGCTCTTGGAGGCCAAGTCTTGGATGCTATTTCTGGGCCACGGAGGCTCGTTCTTAAGGCGTCTTTAAAGAGAGGCTTTATTACTATGTCAGCTGCGTGCTTACGACTGGTAGCTGGAAAACGCGGGAGCTTCGTACTGCATGCTAACGTCGCAAGTTCGCGTGATTGCATTGTATAGTGAGGCTGCCGAGCCTCTGCCGAGCCAGGCGTGGGCCAAGTACGAAACACGTCGGCTCGAGAACTTGGCGATATTGCTCAACATCAGCGTCGCCAACTAATGGTGGAATCAGATCAGCCAGCCCACATAGCTCGTCGAGAAAACGAATTGGCAAAGCAAGGACACAGAAATCAAGCCAAGAGAGACAGGGAAACTCCAAAGCAACGAGAAGCACGGCTCGCAACTAACCGGTAACGAAACCGTTAAAGAGGGCGCACAAATCGCACTGCAGAAGGCGTAGCTCAAGACAGCGGCCAAGCATCTTAAGTCGCCAACGAACGCGAAATCTATAGCACAATCGCTAAGAGCTGTAGTTGACCTTCGGTTTCATGAAGTTGAAGCGCTGCTATTTTTTATGACAGATTGGAGCAAGCAAAAACATTTTTTGCATCCTGTGAAGCGGCGTGGCTAAACCAGCAGCGGCTGAAGCTGGATGGTTACTTGTGACCTTACGAGAGAAAGCGGCAGTTTAACTGCCAAGACTGCTAGAAGCAGCCATCATTCAAATGATTAGCGCTTCAAACTGCACAAGCTGAACGAAACAGTGGTCGTTGACGGATCCTTTTACTGCACAAACAAGCATTCTTGCACGCGCTTAGTGGAGCAGCATGGTTCTCGAATTTGGATTTTGCTTTAATATATCACCTTTTTTAATTCTTTGAAGAGGTTGCCAAATAACGGCGTTTCTAAAGCACGAAGAGTCGTCTTGCTTCTGCAGAGTGCACTTTGCCCTAGCGTGTGCGCCAGCCGCCTTTCAGAGAATGATACGAGATATTACAAATGCAGCAGGTATATGTTCTGTGTCGATGACATCTTAGTCATCAGAAGGGTTGGGTGAGGTATATGGGGCTTACTGTCACAAAGCAACTCAGGTAGCGAGAGACGCCATAGCGGAAGGCACCGAATAATTTCGATTAGTCTAGCGGAATAGTGCGCCCATTTCTCCAACGCTACGCACAAGCAGTGAACCCAGTGCGACGTCTTCTTTGCGAAAAACAAGAGTTTATTTGAAGCCAGAGTACCAAGTAATGTTTTTGCAGCCACGGAGCTGTGGTCGTCATGTGAAGTGGCTGCTTTCTTCGGCGTGTCTGCCTCTCCAGATGACCACTGGCACCTCGGTATTATGGTTGGCAACACTGCTACAGCAAATAATTGGCGGAGAATTGCATACAATGACATTTGCTTGCAATATACTAATTTCACAAGAACGCGAGTACTCTACAGAGGAACGATATTGAAGCTAGCATTTTTATTCCACTTGAGCGTTGCATTTATTCTGCAGGACCCAAAATAAAATCAGAGGTAGCTGGTCTTGCCGAAAGGAAATTCGTTGAGGATCCTACAGTTGCCAAGAAAGAAAATAACTGAAGCATCGGGTCAAGTGTCAGTAGCAACGAGCAAAAAAGTGCATCAGTAAAGAGCGAGATGCCAAGAAGTCTACCATCCCCCCAGGAGATTTCTTAAAAATAAAACAATGTGGACTGAACAAGAAATACAAATTTTCTTTGCTCGTGATAGCACAAAAACGAGTTAACAAGATTTCCTTTTTTCTTACTTCTTCAGTATTTGTCAAAGGAGGAATAGAAGAGACACAGGCACTAGATGACAAGTTTGCGGAGCCGCGCACTGTAGCCTCAAGATCACCCAGCTACCCTGATCCATAATTTAATAACACGCGGAACAGGAGGCTCTCATCACCGCCGTAGACGACGCACACCTGGTATATTCAGAGGATACGCAAGGAAGCACTGCATAAAATCGCCTTGCACCGGCTGCACCAACCGAGTGGGCATCCGAGCTGCCCCACCGGCCGGACGTCACTCGGAAGCAGTTATTTACACGAACCCGCGGCTCCAACAAATCCCAATAAATTGGAAGGCTGCAGCGAAGTATACAAAGACTACGAGCTATATTGACGGCAAGAAAGAAGTAGTGCGTGCACGGAAGTGCCTAATTTAATTTATTTTTGTTTTGCTACTGTTGCGCTGTTTCACGAGAACGGAAGTAGATTGCGCATTATATCTATTATCATATCTGCTTACCATTCTCATCACCCAATAAGGGGATAGTTACAGTCCAGCTCCCGTGCGTCTTTTTACTACTGAGCTTTGGCGGCTTCATACATTGGTTTAAAAAATTACTATCGGGAAATAAATAAGAAAGCGGATTTTTCACCCTCGTGCCAGTGTCGTCGTCTTTAACAGTCCACTGGGCACGTTCCCCTCGAACGAAAAGGAAGAACGTGCAACTACCACGATTAGCGAGGAATTGCCTTTGTGCGGACTGAAACAGGCGTGGTTGCAGTCACCTGGCGCAAGATGTATCGTTTCAGCCTGGCTGCTGCTGTTTTCCTAAGCCTCACGCCTTTCATCTTCAAAGGTGAGAGTTTTCACGGGTCGGCAACCCTCCGTCGGCGGCAACCCACAAGTGATAGCACTGAGGTGTATCGTACCCGGCGCTGGAGTTTCCCATGGATTGCTCTGGCATGGAGCTGGCTGGCGGTAGCTGGCAGCTCACATAGCTGCGCACTGATTGGACGTAGGGTTGCCTGAAGTAATGTTTGGAAGGCGTTGCCAACTCGGGCTTCTCTTTTCATATGGCAGGGGGATATCAGAATGAGCATGCCAGGACCCTCGCTCTCACGTTACCCCTGGGCGACGCAAGCTTGGTTAAAGCGGGTTATTATATGCGGGCTGGTGTAGCCTACGCTACTTCGTTGTACCCTGAATGGTGGAGATTAGGTGCCCCCCCCCCCCCCCGCTAATATTGGGCTGCTATAAAAAGCCATCGCATGGGCAACGGGCGAAAAAAATATGGTCCAAAGGCAACGTTGCACGCGTATACACAAGTGGCGTAGCCAGAAATATTTTTAGCAGGACTTTATACGCCATTTGAGGCCTTCACGCTGTTTTTGTGAGATAACATGTTCTGCGTACACACATATTAATCTCCACAGTTCTACCAATAGGAGAGTATAATGCATGTCTGAATAGTTATTCCTCTTTTTCTCGGAGCACGAACCAGAAAATTCCAGGCGCACGATCCCTGCTCAGCCTGCTGCTCTAAGCAGGTCATCAGAGCTTGCCTGCGTAGATAACTACACATGGCGAGGTAGTGTAATGCGGAAGACGCTGTACTCTAATCACGCAGTATTCACAGCGTGGTCAGTAGTGGGTGCTGAATCTGAGGCGTAGGCTTGCACCTAAGACAGCGCAGGAACTAGCTAATTGGCGTTGTTCCTAGGGCAGCCTCGTAGTTTTTTTTAACCTGAGCGCGCGAACGTCGACCGCCGAGTCGGTTAGCGCCGCATGACGGAGCATAGCGCCAAAATGAACGAGAATACGCGCATGCGCGCAAGGAACAGTCCGGGGCTGCTTTCCTCGGCCAGGCTCTTACCGAAACCTGACCCAACCCCACCTTCTTTTTTTGTCGCTTAATTATGCGTTTTTACTGCGCGTTCTGCACCCCAGTGGGAAAAGATTGGGAAAGAAAAGGTGGTATACGCCTTCTTTCCTAGAAGAAAGTGTGAATAGGCGAAATGATCCAATCTGACATTGGTGCTCTCGCGCTTCGCGTTGTGGAGCGCTTTTCATCTGCCTGTTTACAAGTATGAACAGCTATGTACTCATCGTAGTCTTGTCTGTTTTCCGTTTTTGCTCTCAAAGAGAGTAAAAAAAAATTGCACTATTTTCTGCAAGATGGAAGTTTCTAATCAGCTGGACTTGAGGTGACAGATACTGTTTTGTGGTTGTTGTTTTGTTGTTGTTTTTTGCGGCAGGAAAGTACTGCGCTAACCAGAGAAGAAAATTCCGATATCACATTCCATCCAACTCACGAGCATATGCCACTTAACCCCTTATTCATAATTTTACGGCAGCGTTCAGAAAAGAAATAAGGGAAGACATTAAAGGTGTTCAAAAGAAGTGAGGGTAAGGTCGGAAAAGTCATAAAATACCCGCTAGTACTCTCGCGCTGTTCGCCGCTGTGTTTTGTTATGCGGCGCTTATCGACTTAGTGAGTGGTCGACAACCGCGTTGTCTGTTAAATAAGGTGCGAGGTGTACATTTTCAACAACCAGTGAGAAGGGAATTATGCATATATGAGTCGTAAAAAGATTTTTTAAATTTTGACTTATAATAGTTACGAGTGAAAGAGGTCTCTGGTTTGCGTCATGCGCAACCTGCTGGCACCGTGCAAATCCATATATATGCAAGCATAACGAATTGCAGCTATTTCACTGAAAATCTAACTCAATATTCCACCCGGTCCTTCAAGGTAACGCCAGAGTCGTAGCTTGTCTATTCATTTCTCGTTAGCTGCAGTACTCACCTGCGCATCTAGCAATCGCCTACGATTGTTCGTGTTTCCTTATATGGTTCCTCCACCATCTTTTGTTTAACGTCTGGGAAACGCCTCCTTTCCTCCACAGGTGGCGACACGCAGCCGCAGAGAGTTGCAGCAAGCTGGATCAAGGACTACGACGACGAGAAGATCTACACCTACAGCTTCGGCATGTACCACATCGAGCCGAACTCTTTCAAGGTCTTCACCACTTTTTTCCTCGCGTACTTTACTCATGCCCCTGATGTTCATGGAGTGTTGAATGGCCGCCTTTTCATGCCATTTGCATGCGCATTGTACGGCTGCGCTTGAGATGTTTTTCATGTGACAGTGCCTACATATTTGCTCGAACCGTCTTGTTAAGCAGTTCGATGATCACCTCCGTGCAATCAAACCGGGAGACCTGTTCGGATCACGCAAATCCTTGAGCTAGAAGATTTCGCTTTTCCTGCCGAGTAGATCGTCAAAGTTATTTCTTTGGCGTAGCTTCATAAAGTGGTTGCGTCGAAGCGGTAGTGATCCTTTTGGATTCCGACGTTCTGAGCGAGCCTCTTCACTACTCGTGAACCGCGCAGATTGGCAACATGGCGAACGGTGAGGAGACCTACCTGTGCATAGTGGCCCTGGAGTTCCTCAACAACGACGCTCTGCTCCGGAACAAGCGGCTGCGCGAGGTCACCCACATGCCCGGCTACAGCTCCCTGGACAGTGGGCTGTGCCGCGCCTTCTTCCTGGGGCCCAGCCAAGTGCTTCCGGAGCTCACCATCGTCACGGCGTCCGTATTTCGTGTACGTCCGCCGCGTCTTTCCATCGCCCTTAATATTGACGGCAGCCGACGTCTTTGCGTGGTGGTAATCGCTGAAAAGAGCGGAATAGTCGATAAATAACAACCGCAGAAGGGCATTCCTTCGACATTCTCATAAGTGAACGGGCCTTTTATAGTGATCCCTGCTACATAAGCCGGATACACACATGTCTCTCTCTCCAGCTGTGTAGCCTCTACCGTCTACAAAGAAGCGATAGAAACAACTCCATGTTTCTGTACCGTGTTGGCGTAAAGTACGCAGCGTGGCTCTGCGCTGTGCATAAAATACGCCGTATTCATTATTAAGAGGCTTCCATAATAATATTGCAGTGTTTGTCTCGGTGGACTCTTTAAAGTCCAAAATATAAACACTCTAACGAAGGTAACCCCTCATATCTGCGTATAAGGCGTCATATGGCGCTTGTAGGGAATTGTCAATAAACAATACGGCTTAATAGCTGCCAAAGTGTCGTGGGCGCGTGTAGCACAGCTTGAGCAGGAGACAAGTCTGTGTACCATAAACGGAAAGTCTGTGAAGATTAATAGAGACTTTCAACGAAACTGTACTGACAGTAGTGTTTGAGAAGGTGCTGTCATCAACAGTGACACCGTGCACAGCTGGCAAAGCAGAACTCAACCCGAGGCTCATGAAGCGACAGTTAGTTATTAGCTATGTAATGATAATTATAATGATAATGATAATATGCTACCGCAAGATAGTGTAAAAATTCTTTAATTAGTTCTCTAATAGTGGCTACATGTTAAAGCTAGTAGCCTGCTAACTCGGTCTCCAAACAAGAGACTGCAATCACAGAACTAATACAGAGGAAAGGAGTTGCATCCAATGCCCTGCCTCGCTGCGGGCCGCTTAATCGTCACACAAACATGCACATTTAAAGCGTTTGAGCGTTTGAAACCAAGCAGCGGAAGCAATCAAAGCAAAACCTTCCGGGGCGCAAGAAAATTTTAAAAGGAGAGTTGAACTCGCAAGTGGCTTTTAAACATGGAGTTTCTATGCTTTTAAATGACGAGGCCATCGGGCGCCTGTGCTGTGCAACCTACGTCCCTAGGAGAGGCAAACTGGGCATCCACAACTTTTCGAAGTATACAGTGCTTGCTTTTAAAATGTTCCGCTGCACAAGATAGTTGAAAATGACGTATTTCAAGCAGTAGTGGAGGGCTGCGGAGTAATTTCGACCACCTGGGCATCTTTAACGTGCGCTGACATCGCACAGCACACGAACGTCACTTCGATGGAGGCGAAACGAAGTGGCGTCCGTGTGCTGTGCAATGTCAGAGCACGTTAAAGATCCCCAGGTGGTCCAATTACTCCGTAGCCCTCCACTACGGCTTCCCCTTTCTCTTTCCACTTTCACTCCCACCTTCCTCTCTTCCCTTACAGCGCTGTTCAGGTGTCCACAGAGCAAGTGTAACAGATACTGCGCCTTTCCCTTCCTATAAACCAATTATATTTATTATTATTATTATTATTAATTATTATTAAGTAAGAGCTGCGATATATGCATTAGCGGGAATATCTTACAAGGGTTTACTTGTATAGCAGTGACACTGCACTCTTCATGCCGCTATAAGCTGAACCAGATTATGTCGGACACATGTACAATTCTTGGTAGAAATAGGAGTGTTTGTTTCCTTATGCTGTTTGCAATGACGACATACTCTTCCGGCCTGTACGTGTGTATGCTGCTTCAAGTGTTCTACTGCCGCGTATAGTATGTGCGTGCTCTTTGTTCCTCAAATATCCAGTGAACTTTAACGCCAGTCTATGCCCAGCCAATCTGAGACTCGGTGTTCATCACACCCCGCCGGGGTGGCGCAGTGGTTACGGCGCTCGACTACTGTTCCCAAGGATGCGGGATTGAATCCCGGCCTCGGCGGCCGCTTTTCGATGGAGGCGAAAAGCAAGGCGCCCGTGTGCTGTGCGATGTCAGTGCACGTTAAAGAACCCCAGGTGGTCGAAATTTCCAGAGTCTTCCACTACGGTGTCTCTCATAGCCTTAGTTGCTTTGGGACGGTAAACCCCACAAACCAACCAAGCTTTTGGCTCACTTGCCTTTCGTCTTTTCGGGGGGGGGGGGGGGGGGGGGGTAGTGGTTATTGATTGTATATACAAAAGGAAGGAAAATATGTCTGGCAGCCCCGGTATCTGCTATCTGATATCTGGAGCACCTGAACTGGGGCGGCGGAAATAAAGGAATAGCTAGGAAGAGGCAGAGGAATTCAAAGAGGTGAGCGATAGAGAGAAAGAAAAGGGTAGCTAAAAAAAAAGAAATATATACACTATATGGTACAGTATACAGTAGTTTGCTTGAGGCTCACCCGCAAATGTCAGGTCACTGACATTTGGGGGGGGGGGGGCACATCGGGCGGGCCTCTGCAATAGCTCTGCGTACAGGTAACTGTTACTACGGACGCACTTGCACACTGTACAAAACACTGACGACCGTCGTGGGCGATCGGCCGTTATTGTCCGAAATAGCACACGCGGAGCGTTAAGTCACAGCGCTCACTATCTGGCGAGGTGAAATAGGCGGGTTATCAAGCCTGCCTATTCGATATATTCACTCAGGCTCACGTGTGTTCGCTCGCAGACGCGCGCACTGCCCGGCGGCCACATGAGCACAGTCCGGGATTACCTCCTGCGCTCTGTATAAGCCGCCAGCAACTCACGTCGTGGTTCGGCTAGCGCGGCGCAGTGCAGTAGATGTTCGAAAGTTTTACCGCGCCACAGCTGTCACACACGTCACTGGTGGCAAGTCCGTGGCGCATCCGTCCTTCGCCAGGCCACACACATCCAATGCGTGCACGGAGGATCACTGCGCGCTGCAGCCGAGTCAGCGAGCGCCCGCTGACACTGTGAATGCGTTCACCTCTTGTGAGGATTACCTACTTTTTTCTTAGCTTTGATCCATCCAGGACTGTTCTCGTCCCAGTGCATACTGTGTGGGGCATGTAAAGCTGATTTTGAACACATCATGATCAAATGCTCGGAATTCCACCCTCCAGCCACTTGGTAACTCTCCGACCTCGAGCGATGAGAGGCTGCGGTGTCCAGCTCTGACCCGGCCGTTCAAAAGCGGCTGACGGACTGGACTTTGGGTGTCGCTGGGAAGCACCAGCCTCCGGCCACAACACGCAGCCAAGAGCCGACCCGTCATTAGGATGTAATCACTTAAGGCTCCCAACATTGCATAAAGTTTTTCACCACAACCCCTCTTGCGATGCGTGGGTCGGGGTGCTGCGTCCGGAGGTGGTCGTCGATTGCCGCACGTACGTCCTCCAAAGCGAGTTGCTCGTCGCTAGGAGGGAGTTCATGGGCTGCAGTCGAGAGCTCGTCGGCACGTTCGTTGCCCTCTATACCGCAGTGCCCGGGGATCCACAGCCGCACCCCGCCAAGCGCTCCAGCCGCGCGTGAATCTGACAGAGCAGCGGAGTTCCCCGGCCGGTGGTTCGAAAGCGGCTGAGGGCAGCGCGGGAGTCACATAGCACGGCACACCTGAGTGGCGGCGGAGTCAGTTCAAGCAGTAGATCCAGGCCTAGGCGTAGGCCCAGCATCTCCGCCGTGGTGGAAGAACCCAGGAACGGCAGGTGCAGCTGTCTGTGCAGTTGCAGGGCGAGGATGGTAGCCGCCGCTGCTAGCGAGCAACTATCTCTGGCCACGGAGCCATCGGTGTAAACGAGGAGGTGGTGTTGGAGTTCCTCGTAGATGACAGCTCCGGTCAGCTGCTGCACTGCACAGAGCGGTGTGGTGCGTTCCCCGAGATGCCGACAATCTCTCGCTGAACCTCCGTAGCAGCGGGCCAGGGCGAGAAGAGGTCGTAGGGGGGCGTTGCATAGGTAAGCTGCTCGTACTCGAGCAGCGCCGCTCCCATGCGGCGAGTGCCGATATGTCGCAACCGATGTAATAACGAGCCGCCGTCCTCTGCGCGCTGTAGGCGGTCGATGTGAAGCGCCCGCCGCGTGGCCTGAAGTTGTAATGGCCACGCACCTACCTCGGCCAAAGTAGCTACGCATTGAGAGTTCTTATTTGCGCTTTTGCCCCGCCGGGGTGGTGCAGTGGTAAGACGCCCGACTACTGTGCCGGAGTACCAGGATTTGATGCCGACCGTGGCGGCTGCGGCTCGATGGAGGGGAAACGAAGAAAAAAAACTAATTGATTTATAGGAAGGAAAAAGCGCGGTAACTGTCTCACTTGTTTTCTGTGGACACCTCAACCGCGCCGTAAGGGAAGGGAGGAAGGTGGGAGTGAAAGTGGAAAGAGAGAAAGAGGAGCCGTAGTGGAGGGCTACGGAGTAATTTTGACCACCTGGGGATCTTTAACGTGCGCTGACATCGCACAGCACACGGACGCCACTTCGCTTCGCCTCCATCGAAGCGCAGCCGCCGAGGTCGGGTTCGAACCCGGGTACTCCGGCACTGTAGTCGGGCGTCTTACCACTGCACCACCCCGGCGGGGGCATCCGTGTGCTGTGCGATGTCAGCGCACGTTAAGGATCCCCAGGTTGTCGAAATTACTCCGTAACCCTCCACTAGGGCTCCTTTTTATCTCTCCACTTTCACTCCCACCTTCCTCCCTCCCTTATGGCGCGGTTCAGGTGTCACATACAGCGCCTTTCCCTCCTTGTGAACCAATTACTATTATAAAGACGAATGTGTGTCACTTTTCTGTGGACACCTGAATCGCGCCATAACGGAAGGGAAGGTGGAAGTGAAAATAAAAACGAGCAGCCGTTTGTGGAGGGCTCCGGAGAAATCTCGATAACTTTGAGATCTTTAACCTGCACTGATATCACACAGCGCACGGACGCCTCTCCGTTCGCCGCCATCGAAACGAAACGGGGTAGCGTCTGTGTGCTGTGCGATGTCTTGAAGTTAGGCTGCTGGGAAAGAAAATTGTCAGAGGCTTAGCTTGGTTAAGATTGCGAAAGCAATACGCATGGCTACGCCCAGGTTCAGCTAATGTTCAGCTGGTGGTGGTGCTTATGGATATGCTTGTTATGGTTAGACTGTGGTGGTTATACAATGATTCACTCTGGATACGACATGGATACGCTGTTCCTCCGTCTCTGTAGCTTGCTGCTGTCTCTTACGTTCATTGCGACGAGCTTCCCTAGCGGTAGGTGGCATCTTCGTAGCAGATGTTAAACAGCCTGCGGAGGCACCGCCACTACTCGTAGACGGCGCGAGATGGTCGCCCAGCTCTTCGGCGTAACGTCCCAACATCTGTTGCGCTCCTGGCGGACAGCGCGGGAGTTAGGCCACCGGTGGTGGCACCGCCACTGCTCGCAGACGGCGCAAGGTGGTCGCCCAGCTCTTCGGTGTGACGTCACACAGAGGTCACGCGAAAGGTCAATGGTGGCACCGCCACGGTACGGCAAAGGCTTAAGTGCAAGTAGTATTGCTTTCGCAATAAAAAAAGAGCAGTACACCTTTGGGTTGGCACCACGGAATCGTGGTCATCCACACTAAAGTCAAGCTCAGTTGAAGGTCAACCTCTCAGCCACAGCGACCTTGGCTTTACCTAGCGTAGTGAAATTTTCGCTTTAAAATGTGTTAACTGCGTGAACTTCCGGTAGAAGAAAAGTACTGGACACGAAATAGTGCTCCCGACTTCAGAAATTAGCTCCGCCGCGTGTCCAATCATCACGCAATTAACACCTCTACCTCATGAAGTGAGTTTCGCTAAGCTAGTTAAAGCCATATAATGCTCCAGACTCCAGCGATTAGCCTCACCGCGGTGCAGTTAGCAAAGGACAACTCCGGCGATTATGGTAGCGAAAACAGCACTACGGCAGCCAAAGCAAGACCTAGGGTGGCTGCAGCTGCGCTGTGAAGAGTATAGCCACGGTGACCTTGAGGAGCCGCCGCAGCAGCGCCTAGCAGATGGCGTGCGTTGCCTAGCAACGCTAGAGTCACAACGCGACAGCGCGGGCTCGCTCCGCTCGCCGTTGCCAGCAACGCGATCAGAGGGCGCTCTCATCGAGGCACCCTACCTCTCGCTAAAGTCCCCCTCTCGCTAAAGCCCGAGGCTTTATCTCTCACCAGTGCTCGCTTCAAAGAAGGAGGTGACGCCTCTAGCTCGGCTGAGGAGGTGGTGGTAGAAACATTTTATTGTCATTTGGAACAAATATTGGGGCGAAGCCCCCTACATGGCACTTGGGTGCTCCCTTGCTATATGGGAGACACCCTTATAAAGCAAAAGAATGTCCTTGAAGAGCAATCCTCCTCATAGCACTGGAAATGATCTTCCATTGGTCTTGACTTGAGGTGCTCTTCATGAGAGACTCCCCGTAGGACTCTGCTAAGTTCGGTGATGGCGGATGAGGAAAGGTGAGGCATGTGAGAAGGATGTGTAGGAAGTTTCTTGGTTTGCCACAGAGTCTGCATGATGAGGAAAACTGGTCTGGGTGTCGGGGATGTAGTAGTGTAGGGTATGGAGCAGTCCGAGTTTGCAAGCTTCGCCTGTGTACGGTCTGCGCTATGTTGAGAGAGGGGACTGGGGGTGCATATTCTTTTCGTTTGTCCCGGTAGCACAAGAGAATATCGCGGAAGGAGAGCAGGCACTCCTCGGCCTGTAGAGGGGGCTCTATTCCTCTAGCCCGGAAAGTAAGACCTCGGGCTAGGGAATTAACCTCCTCGTTGCCAGGGAGGCCAGCATGTGCTGGCGTTCAAATGAGGGTTATGGAGTGCCGAGGCTGCCAGAAGCGTAATATGCGAGCAGCGGTACGGGTTACACATCCGTTGGCATAATTTAGAATCGCAGATGTGGAGTCACAGATCATTTTTTGTGGCAGATGTAGAGATGAGAAGAAGAAACAACGTGCTGAAGAAACAAAAAGAGCATGCCGCCGTCTCCAAGCTGTGTTGCTTTCGCATTCCATAAGGTGTCAACAGGCTGGGGGCAGGTCAGGAGGGCCTCGCAGGCTGAGGCCAGGTGAGGATACAGGAACTCTTCACGGCCTCAGCTCTATCACATGAGATAACTGATGAACGAAATCACTGAATCTTACAAAATATAGATAGAAAAGTCTACCCTCCCCTCCCCCCCTCGCCCCTAGATCGGTCTCTCACTAACAATGAAGCACGCATCTGGAGGCGATTACAAGCCGGTAACTACATAAGCCCGGTCTGGGATTTCTGGGTTTTGGGCGGAAGAAGATTCAAAATGTAAAAATTGCGGCCCAGAAGGCACAGTAGATCATATAACATTGGAATGGCCGACTCCTCAGGCGCCGGTATTAACATTGACAGTAGAGAGGCCTAGGAGGTTTTGCTGCGGAGCGGAGATCCCACCGCTCAGCGGATGGATCTGACGTTCCCTTTTCGCTTGGGCGCTGCTTTGCTGATTGGTTGAGCACGCACTTTAGATTTTACAATCGAATAAATTCATGTTACTATGCAGAAAACAAGTTCCATGTGGGTTCTTAAAGTGCTTGTAAAGATAGGGGCTATAAACTCAGGTAAATGCGGTGTTGTCAGCAAGCGCGGAGGAGTGTCTGCTTGCTATAATGATGGGAATGGCAGCTTTGCCCTTTGCAGCGAGTCGCCGCTGCCTTCTAACGCGGCAGAGCCAAGAACTAAAAAAATTAACAATAGTCTGCCGGTTCGTTGTCCATTGTCTACGGTCACAAGCAAAAAGGTTACACAGCCGTCGCAAACCGCCGCCGAGGTCGCAGGGTTCCCCGTTTCCACTAGACTTCGACACGCCCCGTTGTGGTCTCCACTCCCGCTGGCTCCTCAAATCCCCAAATGCAAACAGAGTTAATACAAAGCCAATGCGGCTGACAACGTTGGAATCTCGGAGGTCGGCAAAATCGCTGGACAGTCCAATTCATTCATTCATAAACCTTTATTCCAGAGGTTGACCTGAGGTTTAGAGGGAAAGGGGGTGGGTTGGGTGAGGATGAGGGCACCAGACTCCGGCATGAAGTCTAGCAGAGCACTAAGTTTGCGCATGGCGTTGGTATTGGAGGCTGTCCAGTCTTCGTAAGTCTGAATGTGGTGAGCAGATGTGTAGCGTGCGCGGATGCCAACCGTGCCAGGACAGGTCCAGACCAAGTTCTGCAGGTCAACGGTGTCAGCAGGGTAGTTGGGGCAACTGATCTTGGTTCGGCGCCATTGACTCAGGATGTCCGGTGTGTATACGCTGCACCGGCTCGCGCAATTGTGTTAGAACTTGGGCAGGACGAGGGATGCCGGAAAGGTCCTGTCCGCCTCCCCTGTCCTGTCCGCCTACCCGCCGTGTGTGTCCTCCTTGTGCGCTAGCACCATGCCTGAATTCGTTCACCAACTAGCCCAGTTAAGAGCATTGACAGCTGTCATATCGTCGTTCTCAGCAGATGACCTCCTTGCTGGCCCTGTACATGTCCGGGGTAGGTTTCGTCTTAGCTCCTATACGCCATTTCTCCGTCTCCGCCTTTCGCACTCGTTCTCGAACTTTCGCACAAGTAGCGCACGAGCGATCCGCAATGGACGCCGGCGGAACACAAAAACGGCGACGCAGATTTATTGACCGTTAGGTCCACCTCGTTTACACCCCTGTAAAGATGGTTCAGAGGTGGTGGTGGTGGTGGTGACAAACGTTTATTGATTTAAAAATGGTGGAGGTATGCATGATCCGGATCTATGAAGATCCAGCCCTTACAGATGGGCTAGGCTAGCTTTGGGCGGAGAAGCCGGTCCCCATGTACACTTCGCAGCGTCGTTACCATGTTAACGACATTGCCAAAAAGCGCCGCTACAGGTTGAGTTGGACAGGCAACCATGGTTAATAGCTTCCTATACGTCAGCAGAAAGCTTCGTTTCTCATATGTTTCGCCCACCTCGAGCGCTGGGAGAGCCAAATGCGAGAGGGGCTCCCTCTCACACCGGCTCAGACGCGCTATTCTTTTTTCTTGTATTTATAATAACACCGAATAACTCTGGTTTCCACTCTCCGATTTTTGTAATTTTTTTAACTGACGTCGGCGCGGAGCACAGAACCGAGAAGTTGGTTGGAATTAGCGGCCTAACCAATGTCACTATGCTCCTTTAAGGTGTGAGCTGAAACTACAAGACAGTAATTAAAAGATCTGTGCGGTTTGCAAGCAAGCTGTCGGCCGTGCCTGAGTCATGCCAGGCTCTGTCTGCGTGGCGCCACCGTCGCCCTACTCCGTGCCATTAGCACCTCATAGGATCGTACAGGCGGCGCCAAACCGTGCAAGCCGCTCCCAGTAGGGCCATTGCATTGTCGCCGTCGTCTGCTCAAAAGCCCTTGCACGTCAGTGACGTCCTCAAGCACAGTGTAGGCGGTAAAAATTTCCTATCTGGCAGCGCTAGCCGCGGGTCCTGGAGCTCTATTTTAAAATTACTTTGTGGGAAAACTAAAGTGTTCTCAACTGTGCTTTTTGGAACACGGAATGTCGACGTTGAGAACAACGTCTGATGAAAATTCTGTTGATACCTGTGAGCATCGAAAAATCGCCGTAGTTGACCTAAGGTGCCCGACTTCTGTGCCGGAGTACTCAGGTTCACTCCCGACCACCGGTAGCTGCGTTTCGATAGGGGCGAAACGAAGAGGCGTCCGTGTTTTGTGCGATGTCAGTGCAGGTTAAATATCCCCAGGTGGTCTAAATTACTCCGGAGACCCCTACTAAGGCACCCGTTTCTACCTTTCCGCTTTCACTCCAACCTTCCTCCCTCGCCTTCCTCCCTCACCTGCCGAGCCCCTTATGGGGCTCGGCAGGTCACCGCCGCTTGCAGCGGGGGCTAGCCTGCCACAGAATTTTTATGTTGTAGGTCGTCATTGCACCCGCCACCATTTCGGTCGTGGACGACGGCTGTTGTTGCGGCACGCGTCTTTCTCTCCTTCTTACTCTTCTTTCTTTTCTATTTCCTCTTCTGTCTGCACGAGGCAGCGGAGGTGGCTCAGCTACAGAGCCAGTAGCAGGCCCGTGCACTTTCTTTTTCTTCTTCCTACAGCCACAACAACGTGGCTGTAGGAAGAAGGAAAAGAAAATGCAAGGGCATGCTACTGGCTCTGAGCTGAGCCGCCTGATTTATTAATTGATTTATAGGAAGGGAAAGGCGTGGTAACTCTCTCACTTGTTTTCTGTGGACATTAAAAAAACTGATTTATTTATAGGAAGGGGAAGGCGAGGTAACTGTCTCACTTGTTTTTCTGTGGACACCGCAACCGCGCCGTAAGGGAAGGGAGGAAGGTGGGAGTGAAAGTGGAAAGAGAGAAAGAGGAGCCGTAGTGGAGGGCTACGGAGTAATTTCGACCACCTGGGGATCTTTAACGTGTGCTGACATCGCACAGCACACGACGCCTCTTCGTTTCGCCTCCATCGAAACGCAGCCGCCGAGGTCGGGTTCGAACCCTGGTACTCCGGCACAGTAGTCGTTTCTGTGGACATCCCAACCGCGCCGTAAGGGAAGGGAGGAAGGTGGGAGTAAAAATGGAAGGAGAGAAAGAGCAGCCGCGTAGTGTAGGGACAGAAGTTAGAAAGTAGGGAAAAAAAAGAAAAAGAAGAGGGGGAGAAATAGCGCACCGCAACAGCCGTCGTCCACAACCAAAGCGGTGGCGGGTGTAATGACGGTGCCCCGCCGGGGTGGTGCAGTGGTAAGACGCCCGACTACTGTGCCGCAGTTCCCGGGATCGAATCCCGGCCTCGGCGGCTGCGTTTCGATGGAGGCGAAACGAAGTGGCGTCCGTGTGCTGTGCGATGTCAGCGCACGTTAAAGATCCCCAGGTGGTCGAAATTACTCCGTAGCCCTCCACTACGGCTCCTCTTTCTCTCTTTCCACTTTCATTCCCACCTTCCTCCCTTCCCTTCGGCGCGGTTCGGGTGTCCACAGAGCAAGTTTGACAGTTACTGCGCCTTTCCCTTCCTGTGAACCAATTTAACTTTATTTTAATGACGGCCTGCAACAATTAAACATTTCGTGGCAGGCTAGCCCCCGCCGCAAGCGGCGTTGATTGATTGATTTATAGGAAGGGAAAGGCGCGGTAACTGTCTAACTTGTTTTATGTGGACAGCTAAACCGCGCCTTAAGGGAAGGGAGGAAGGTGCGAGTGAAAGTGGAAAGAGAGAAAGAGGAGCCGTAGTGGAGGGCTACGGAGTAATTTCGACCACCTGGGGATCTTTAACGTGCGCTGGGAGAAAACAAGTGAGACAGATACTGCGCCTTTCCCTTCATATAAATCTCTTCTGTCTGCCCGAGGCAGCGGAGGTGGCTCAGCTACAGAGCCAGTAGCAGGGCCATGCATTTTCTTTTCCTCCATCCTACAGTCACAACCAATCTATAAACGTTGGTCACAACAACAACCAGCCCTATCAGGGGAGTACCCGTCCCAGCCCCGTAGGGCCAGACAACGTTACTAGAACGTTGGGACCAGGAACAGCCACCCTTCACCACCGCCCCCTCCTTCCCCTTAAACGCGGTTCAGGTGTCCATAGGACGTGTGACATATATGTGCCTTTCCATTCCTGTGAATGAATTATTATTATTAATTAGCCCCGACGTGGTGGTGCAGTGCTTAAGATAGCCGACTACTGTGCCAGAGTACCCGGGTTTGATCCCGACCACCAAGGCTGCGTTGCGATGGAGGCGAAACGAAGAGGCTCCCGTGGGCTGTGCGATGTGAATGCATTTAGAGATCCCCAGGTTGTCGAAATTGCTGTTTCACTTTACTACGACATCCTTTTCTTTCTTTCCGCCTTCACTCCCACCTTCCTCCCTGCCCTTACCGCGCGGTTCAAATGTCCATGGATCAAGTGTGAGAGATACTGCACCTTTCCTTTCCTGTTATCCAATTATTTATTTAATAGTTATGCTACGAATACTCATTGCGCATCTGGGAAGCTTTTACGCTGATGTAAAAAAAAGAGTGGGCATGGCATAGTAGTCGCTTCCTCTTGCTCACCGCAAGCGATGGCGAAAGTGTGTCAATCTCATGTAATGATAGAATTAAGGCAGCAAGCGCCAAAGAGCTGTACGTTTTGCGGACATAACATGAAGTTAGGGTGACTAATATGAAACCATATACTGGGAGTACGCGGCAAAACTCTGCATTTGTCTTCAAAGCCGCCCTGACCGAAACGTAGTTCAGCTGTTCACAAGCGCCGCTTTATTGCTCTGCCTCCGTTTTCAGCACATCCTCTCCACAGGAGTTTACCAATACTTCTGGGAGCCTCTTCCACAGGACTTCGGTGCAAATCAGCTGGTCAGGTTCGAAAACTTCGAGGAGTACTTCATCTATGATGACCCGGTCATGCAACAGCGCAAGTCCGAGCTGGCAGTGGTTGTGGCACGCGTCCGGTACCAGAACAACGAGTTACCGGCCCTCCAGCTTTACTCGGAGGCGAAGAAGAGGAACGAGACTTTCTTCATCCTGCTGGACGAGCGCGTGGTGCCCGTGCAGCAGAAGAACGCCGAATACGCCACTCAAAGGGGACACTCGGGCGGAGGCTGAAGAACTTCCGCGCGTCCTACATAGTGCTGACCTCGATATCGGGGTCACCTGCAAAACGCATGTGCTGAGTTTGCGACAGTAAAGTTATAAAGCCTCGTTTGTATTCAGCGGGGACTATACCTCTCTTGACAGCCTTTTAGACAATGCAGAGCCGTAAAAAGGTTCCATGTCCACCGCCTTCTTTCAAGAGCGGCTAACCAGTGTCAGGGCACAATTATGAGCAGCCCTATCGAGACACCTTTTGCGGTCAAAAATACAGCTGCTTCATTTTTGTATAATAGCTGATGATCAGCGCGAGGTGGCCTTCGGTCGCGCTTTTGCGTCCTTGCTATTTTATTGAAAATTCAAAGTACACATCCTTCACGGTTACCTTCCGCTTGCTGGGGCTGTCCTTAAGTGCCTTGTTCTCCTTTACTTTCAGCTCGCGGACCTCGATAAAACGTGCAACGCTTACCCACGCGTTTGGCCTTGACCATTGTTCCCGCCGCGAACACAGCTACGCGGATGTAATGACCCGTATACTTCACCTGCGTCCCCAACCGATCGCTTAATCTGACCTCATGTTCTAGTTCCGTTCCTCTAACTGAGCTGCTGCTCGGCGATGCTCCTCCTAGCGACCTGATGCAAGGTTCATCGTACATCGCTTCAAAATCCATTAATTCAAATGTTATATAGCCCGACCGGTCGCTTCTGCAGAGAAATCGCATTTCTAATGTTAGTAAGGTAGAATGTTGGGCCCAACTGCCTCACAAAGAATTTATGCCGGATCCCTTCCTTCACACGTAGAATAAACAAAGGCCAGTGAAGACCCGAAATTCTAATCCATAGCCGTAGCATGCAGCTGCGTCGACCGGGATCATCATTGTCTCGGAGGCACGTGCTAGCCACCTACCCCACCACCACCTTTCCACAAAGTTGTGCTTGCCTAGGCTTTGGGATGGGATATTTTCGGATGGATAAAGTGAGCGTCCTGTAATGCTGGTGCGTATTAACCCCCCCCCCCCCCCAAAAAAAAAAAAAAAAAAATCTTTGCGACGGAGCTGGCTCTCAGAAGCGGATAGTAGCAATAGGATAATAGAATGACGCCTATTTAAAGTATTATCTCTGTGCTGTCTAAGAAACTAGTTCGTTTCAAGCCTTGAAGCCTGAGGACAAAGCTCTGGAGGAAACAGACTTTGTGACGGATATTTTATATGTTTATGCCTGCATTCACCCCACACATACCCTGACGAAATGTACAGAACCATGTCAAAAATACAATAAAATATTTTGTACTTCTGTCGTAAACTTCAGAATTATCTGCACTTCTGTAGTACTTGTCAATGGTATATATCTATACATAGTTTACCTTTTTCTGTAGTATTTTTCTGTAGTCTGTAGAGTTTTGTAGTATTTTGTTTTGTGAGGGCAGAAAATACAGATCTTTCTACAGAAATGTCTGTTGTGACAACACATTAACCGTTAAAACAGCAAACATTCTGTCGTCACAACAAACTATTTTCTGTAAAATAAATTGCAGATCTAGTCAATAACGACCCGAACGGAAATGCACAATATGGGAGGCTTTATTACTCTACCACGAAGCAGAAGAGTAACGCAAAGTCATCGGTCTCGGCTTGACATCGCGGACAAGACCCAAGGGATTCTGGCCGATGGTTAAGGGAATGAATGGGGGTTCAAGGTAAAGCCTTATTCCCAGTCCTTTTCGACGGGTGTGAATAAGATATTTCTCTCTCTTTCTGCAGTTTTTTTACCAACTAATCACTCATTCTCATACCGTCGTAAGCTACCATATTGAATATAAAACCGCCAGACCTAGGTATACAAGGCCCCCTTTAATCAAACCCTTCAAGGATGCCTGCATGGCCTGAAGGAGGCAAGAAGCGGCCTGCCAAGCGCTGGGGAGCGCTGTTCTCTGGCGTTTCAGTGTGTTTCAAGTGTTTACATGATTACAAGTTCTGATACAATGCTGTGGGCAATCAGATGAGCCGCACTGGACGTCTCCGAATCTATTTGAACAACCTGGATATTTAAAGACCTCGACAATAACTGAGTACTGGGACTCTTTCAGCTCTATTCATTGCAAAAGTCTCAGCTCTACCTTAATGTCAAACCTTTGAGTCAAGCTGTAGCAGCGTTAGTATAACACAGTTGCGCAGCCTATGTCGAACATGTCACTGGATTACTTGCAAGTATTAATTAAACATAGTGAACTAATTAACTGCTATTATACATGCCACGTCATTGAGTCCTATATCATTAGATAGCTGATGTCGAGTATGTTCGGTTTGGGCTAATTCTAAGTCATAATTAATTACTGCTAATTATCTAAATGTGAATAAAGATGAAATTCATGCTATACGAAGTATAATTGAACTGGAATAACTGCACGTTATAATTAATCACCGCTAGTTAGTCGTAATTTTTAAATTGAAATGTTTACTATACTTTCCAGTCATGTTGTAGCGTAGCTTATATCAAGTACGGTTGCACTAAACTAATGTCATTGCACTACCCTTCGCTATGTTCACATTACTTCGCTACGTTCATTACTTGGCTATTTACTATTACTTTACTATTAAAGTACAATCCCCAACGCTTTCCTTGGCCTCACCGACTGTTGGCTTCTTTCCTTAATGTATTATAACGAGCGCCCTCATTTCCCCTTCATTTATCTGCTTATAAAGAGATGTGTTATGCAAGAAGACACGATTTCCCTAGTACTATTCATAGCTTCCTTAGAGGAAGTATTCAGAGACCTGGAATCGGAGCAGTTAGGAATAAGGGTAGATGGAGAATACCTCAGCAATCTGCGATTTGCTGATGACATTGCCTTTCTAAGTAACTCTGGGGATGAACTGCAAATAATTATTGATAACCTAGACAGGAAAAGTAGAAACGTAGGCTAAGGCAAAAGACTAAGGTAATGTTCAACAGTCTCGGAAAGGAAGAGCAGTTTACTTAAGGTATCGAAGCACTGGAAGTAGTTGGCGAATATGTCAGTATACTTAGGGCAGGTAGTAACCGCAGACCCGGATCATGAAACGGAAATAACTAGTATAATATGATTGGAATGGAGCGAATTTGGCAAGTACTCGCAGATTATAACTAGCTACTTACCGGTATCGCTCAAGAGGAAAGTATACAACAGTTGCATCTTGCCTGTACTCACCTATGGGGCTGACACGTGGAGGCTAACCAAGAGAGTTCTACTTAAGTTGAGGACAACGCAGAGGGCTATGGAACGAAAAATGGTAGGGGTAACATTAAGAGATAGAAAGCGTGCAGAGTGGGTCAGAGAAATAACTCAAGTTACCGACATTCTAATGAAAATCAAGAAGAAGAAATGGGCATGGGCAGGACATGTAGTGCGAAGAGAGGATAACCGATGGTCGCTTAGGGTAACAAGTTGGATTTCAAGGGAAGGAAAGTGCAGCATGGGGCAGCAGAAAATTAGATTGGCGGATGAGGTTAAGAAGCTCGCAGGGGTCAAGTGGATGCAACTAGCACAGCTGGGACCGGATTAATTAGAGGAGTATGGGAGAGACCTTCACCCTGTAGTGGGTATAGTCAGGCTAATGATGATGATGATGATTGACGTTGTGGAGAACGTCCGATACAAATTTTGTTGATATCTGTGAGCATCAAAAAATCGCCGGAGTCGCTCAGCAGCTGCTCTTGTCTATGCAAACGCGGCCAATGATTCCCTTTTCGTAATCACAGCACGCTTAATACGCATAGCACAATCACTTCGAACCTCTTCCCAACGTTCGTCGTGATAGCATAGACGCATACTCTCCCCTCACCTACACGATATTTTCTTTGTGGGGTTTAACATCTGAAAGCGATATCTCAGAAACGCCTTAGTGGGGGTATCCGGAAATTTCGACCACTAGTGCTCTTTAGCGTGCACTGATATCGCGCAGCAGACGGGCGCCTTTCTTTTCGCCTCAATAGGAAAACGGCTGCCGTGACCAGGATTCGATCCTGCATCGTTAGGCACAGCGATCGAGCGCCCTAGCTACTGTGCCACAATTCCGGGGTGCTAATTTAAGCACTCTGTATTCACACGAACACTAGTTAGCATACTATCGTAGCATACCATGGTAGGTGATTAACCGCACGACGTACATATAGAACCCTCTTTAAGCCCTAGGAAGGTTCCTACGAGTTCTTAGGGTACCGCGTATGGCTCGCAATCAAAGAATCAAGGATTCACATCCCAACTACCTAACTCTTGAATTTTATTATCAGTAGAATTCCTTTTCTTTGTTTATTTTCTTGTCATAATGACGTTTGAATCATGCTGCATATATATTCATCGTCTATTATGTGATGTATTCTGATTACAATTCCACCGCTCTTCCTGTGACGATTCATCTTATTCGACCAATCTGCACTTTCTCAACACGCCGCCGGCGTCCCTGGGTTCTCCGCTGAACTTATCGGGAAGAATGGTGCATGACATGCGTGCCATTTGACCACAGATGTCTTTACCAAGGTGAAGAGAATACCGTCACTAGAATAGGCCATCTGGGCGCCCGAGACCTCGGTAACGCTTCGGTAAGAAGTTAGTTATATTGCATCTTAAGGTGCAAAAGCGACCAAGGCTATGCTGCGCCAAACACAAAGTTAAAACTGATGAGGTATATCTTGATTATTATAGTTTGTTTAAAATGTTAGCGTCTTTAAGGAACTTAAAAATTTGCGCAGAATCAAGAAGTGCTTGTTCACCTAAAAGGAGCATGGGACATGTAATAGGATGTGTTTTTTATAAAATAATGTAAAATATTTTTCCTTACATCTTCTAGTTCTGAACCGCCGTTACGACTGGGTAACCGTGTGTTCATAACCGCACCTTTCGCAGAGCGGTTTGTCTTGTTTTGTCAGTAAGAAATTGTGGGTGAGGGGGGTGTGGCCGATGCGTAAGCGACATAAAATTACTTCTTTAAAACGTTCCTGATGTCTACAAGGTTTCCATTCAGATAAAAAAGGCTTTAGAAAGTGTAATTTGTTGCTTACGTGTTCGTTCCATGTAGCTTGCCATTTACCTCTTAATTTACTGTATACGAGCTTTAAACAATCCATATGTGGCATGCTCACTTATGTAATTTGACTAAATCTGGCTTGTGCAGCACATACATCCGCTTTCTCATTGCCCTCAATTCCAGCAGAACTTTATGTTATGTTTTAGAGCTATGATTTTACCTATGTTATGTATTATGGTTCCTAATAAAGGTTCTTGAGCATTTTTGTGTTGTATGGCTGTAAGTAGGCTTAAGACATCGGTGTAGATTACGCTGCTTTTTTATTTTCTTCTTGGCATATCTCCTCTACAGCGACACATACGGCGTAACGCTCGGCAGTAAAAACCGAGGCGAATTTTGGCAGTCGTACTACTATTTTACTGGTTCCCTGAACTACTGCACTTCCTACGTGCACTTCTGTTTTTGTTGAAAAGACTAATTCGAGTTTCTATAGCGCAGCAGACCCCCACTATTGAAAGAGGGATATGGAGCGGGCTCGCGCACGGGTCTACGTCGGAAACGACCACAAGTGTCCGCCGCGATAAGGACAAGGTCACCTTGAGTGATCAATAACAATGGTCCCCATGAAAGGACAGGGAAAAAAGTAGTAACGTGCGCTGCCATCAGGCGCGCAACGCGGACATACTGGAATGGCACTGAGGTCGAAACACCACAAATAAGCGAAAAGTCGTCTACGATAAGTGAGGAGAGAGGGATCAAGTGCCACCACAATTCGCACGTGCTATTGGAGGTGTAGCACGCATGGTGCTTCCGATACTGAAAGCTGAACGTCGGGACTGGCGGCAGGGACAACGTGGTGTCTTCGGGAAGTGTGTGTGTGTGCGTGCGCGCGCGCGCGCGCGCGCGCGTGTGTGTGTGTGTGTGTGTGTGTGTGTGTGTGTGTGTGTGTGTGTGTGTGTGTGTGTGTGTGTGTGTGTGTGTGTGTGTGTGTGTGTGTGTGTGTGTGTGTGTGTGTGTGTGCGTGCGTGCGTGCGTGCGTGCGCGCGGGGGGGGGGGGGGGGCAGGCAGCGAGGGACGCATCGACGTCGGATAGTTCATTTTCATACACGCCTAAATGGGCAGGGACATAGACAACTCCTAGAAAGGACACTCAAGGCGTGGCTATGAGAGACTATTTTATGATATTTCTGCTGTATGGGCGAATAGATATCTGACGTACTCATGAGCATTACTCCACGCGAAAATTTAGCGATGTTAAAAGCAACTTAAAATCGGAATAAATGTACCAGTTCCGCCATAAGGTTCTTCCGTGCTTTGACCACTTCGCTTCGATGCGCGGCTGCGCTCAATCCAGTGTTGCAGATCGCAGCGCGGTCACGCGGTCCTGCGTACACGCCGAAAATTGTAAGCCTTCGCTATTCTTAAAACCTCTATTTAGGTGTGAAGAAGCTGACAGTGCAAGAATAAACATAGCTGACCAGCAGCAGGAATGCTTATCCTAGTGTTTTGCTTTAACAAAACACAATGTAAGGGCGACTACAAACATGAATTAAGGCTGAGAAGTGTACCGCCGCACCAAGTGGCCTAAAACTTTGTTCTGTTGATACTAACCTTCCTTCGGATACGCCGCTAATCTCAATCCGCATCATAGTTTACCAAGCGAGATGAGGATATGAGGCACTCTCTTGACACTGACCGATATCGAAATAGCCTATTGGTAACTTACACATGCGAGGCATGAGGTTCCACTGTCACATTCGGTACGCACTGAGAGGTTAAATTTACTCCGCTAATGTCAGGCGAGAGAGCCAAACGCGAGGTTCAGTCCGAAGACAGATCGCTGCTTTTTTATCTTGCTGCTCCTTGATTTCTGTAGGTTTGTAGCGGCTAATTTTTCTTTTTATCATTTTTCGCTCCCACCGTGTTGTGTGGTATTCGTGACAGCTAGGCAATTGATAGAAGCAATACTTTTATTAGCAGCATCAAAAGAAAAGCACGTGTTTTCCACGAAAAAAATTCACAGAAAGCTATGCTCGCCGAACATAATTTTGACTGCGTGAAGCTCTTTCATTAAACCCAATTTCAGCGAAACCAGTAATTTCTAGGCAGCTTCAAATGCATACCCAACCTTTACCACGGTGGCCTCTGACTATAATCTGCCGGAATGCTTGTTGCCCTTAGACGCTACACGGACTCTTTTGATATGACCGCTGTACCATGGCATGATCCATGGACCATGATATTTTCCGATGCTACGACAATCGTCTTCAGAGGAAACAAACAGCTGGCTGCCACTGCAAGCGTGTAAGGGGAACGATGTTCTCCTTTTCTCCGTCTCCCGGTGCTGCTGCTTGTTTTCGACGGCGCTCCCACTATTTCTCCTATCGACGATAGAGCTGCGGTTGCGAAGACATCCCTTTCACTTCTCGATGATTGCGCGCCTTGTTTCTCCAGTGTCGGCAACGGACCGCCACAGAGAGTAATGACTTGCTCCCCTTCCTTCCCCTGGCACATGGACACGGTATCAATATCAATGGGAAGTAAAAAAAGGAAAGGAAGCAAAAGAGGGGGCACCTTTGCATCGTGACTCTTCTTCCGTCCGGACTGTTATACGGGTACCATGCATCTCAGAGTGGTGAGCTTTCCGGTGAGCCAACTCTTTTTATTTCGCTTTTAAGCATGGGCTGCGTAATTCAGTACTAGACGGTGGTACTAAAGAAGTGAAACCATACAGGTCAGGAAGAGCAACTACACATCTATTAAATCAATCAATGTTTTCTTTCGCGAACAAAGTACAGATGGTGAAAAAGGGTGCCGGAGAGAAGGCTGCTGCTTAAGCTTGACATAAGAGAGCTGCGTCTGCCCCATTGAGCAGGGACAGGCAATGCTAATGATGGATTAGATTTAACAAGAATCAAAAAGGAAACGTTGAAATAATAAATTAGGAAAGGCTTTACTGATGCACAGGATTGCAAGATAAAATATTCATTGACTCATCAATCACGACTGCATAGAAGAGATGCGGCAAACATTAAACTAGCGCATGGTTGTGAAAATGTAAATGATCAGCGAAGGTACTTTCCAGCTCCAAATAAAAAAAATATACATTGATGACATGCAGAAAAATATTGAATTGACAAATTAGGGCACTTCAGTCTAGAAAACTGGGTTCCGTAATGATCAAAAAGAAAAGGTCACTCAGGCGGCGACCATTCAACATGAGCAAACCGTTACCTCCGTTACCGTTACCGGTCCAAGTATTTGATTAAGTTTGGTAAGGTACACATTGCGCGTTACCGACCATACTCTATGCGTGAAAATGGCATTTGCGATAGGGGTTGGTGTCGATATGGATGAACATTTTGAGTTCTTTTGAGGTTAACAATAGGTATAAACAGGTTCCAGTTTTCCGTGCGTAGCGTTTTTATGCCATCGTATTATTTTTTTCTGTTTACATACATATCTGCAACCTCAAGTAGTTTGAATTACTTGAAACATTCTTGTGCATGCTCTTGAAAATGGACATTTTGTACAACTCTCACAGCCTTTAAGAAAAAAAAAAACAGCCAATTTATTCTGGTTTTGTGCTGGCATGTTGCTTCAGACTAACACAGTAATTAAGATGAGAATAGAAAATATAAGTATATACGAGCTTTTTGTGCTAACAGGAAATGTGTGCCGATTGCTGTTAAGCGTACCGGCTGCTTTTCTGATTTTTGCTCAAGTGGAGGTAATTTCCTCGTTCCAGGACGTTTTCAGAGAAACGTACTCCTAATATTTTCACATGTTTTTCGACCATAATTGTGTAGGGGACTAAACTAATGTTTTTGGTCATTCGAGCAATTTTACATGAAAACCTGTTTGCGCGAAAGGGAACGTATTTTGTTTTCCGATTCATAATTGTTTATCGTTCACAAACCAGCCCTGAAGGCTGTGCCACACAGGGCTTGCTCGCTTTGAAACATCAAATCTTTTCCACCCGCATATGCTGTGCAAGCATCAGCGTAAATAGAGCATTTACAGGCGTTAGTAGTTCTCGCAACGTCATTTGTAATGCCACATTGCTGACACTGTTCAGGGGTCATACCGCGGCAATACCAAATATCTTGGCGTGTGGTCAAGCATCTTCCCCATTCGAATGAGCTCAGTAATTCGGTTTCGTCTCATTATACCGTTGTGCTATTGTGCTTCTCTGCATCCAGATGCGAACTTGAAAGATCAAGGATGCATTTCAGCATAAAAAGCCGCAAGCGCATGGCCCTTCCTGGAACTTGGTTACCATAGGCCCTTCTTTCAAGAAACGTAGCGTCAAGGGAAGTGGGCACATTAAGGGCGAATTCAGCCGTTGCGTCCTCTGCAATTACGATTCAAGTACTAGTTTCTTGACAACGCGATAACAGACCTCGCGGCAACAGTCGAACCTACTGCGGTAAGCAGTCAGCATCCTAATGTTCAGGACACCACACCAGCCATCCCTGCACAGGTCATGAATGGCAAAAGGGGAATATTTTGTCTGCCTAAACTACAGGGGCGACCGACCATCCTTTGTTAACAGTGCAAGCTACCCAAGCTGACGAGAAACATTGTGTCTGTCAGCATGAATACGAAGGCTTCCTACGACTGATGTCAACCCTCTGTATATACGACCGCTGAACTAGGACCATAGCAGCGTTGGAGTGGCACTAGTCTCGTTACGATTTCATCCATGCACCTTAGTGCAATCCCCCACACTCTGAGCGCGCCATCCACGACGAGATCACGAGGTCAAAAGCAGCGCTGACAAGCTTTGCCATCTCGAAGAAGTGTGAAGCAGTTCGTCGTGTGGGCTCAGGGGACGCTGCGCTCTTCTCTCCCCGCAGTACGATCCGCACGCCGTCTTCACACCAACAACCGGAGGTGGTATGCACATCCGGGGACTGCTGGGCGACATCTTGCGGGAACTGTCGCAAGGAATGCAATTCAAGTGAGTGCAGTGCTCCTCCTCGCCGCGGCAAAGTTTGGAATACTACGGCCTTGTATAGTTGTTGATTGCCGGCCAACAAACAGTGCTAGATGTGTGTTTGTGCGTGTGTGTGGAAGCATCACTACATAAACGCGTTGGTAACGTTCCAGACACCTGTTCAGTAGTTACAGGCTCTCGATATTTTTTTCTTGTAGTCATGCATTGCAGAAAAAAATAGATATTACCTATAACTCGATCACCAGGACATGTCAGGACCACAACTGGTTTGGTTTATAGCGTTTAACATTCAAGAGCTACTCAGGCTATGGGAGACGCCGTAGTGGAGGGCTCCGAAAATTCCAACCACCTGGGGTTCTTTAACGTGCACTGACATAGCATAGCACATGGACACCTAGCTCTTCGAGTCCCCCGAAGAGCAGTCACCGCGGCGGGGATTCGATCCCGCGTCCTCGGACTCACTGGTCGAGCGCCCTAACCACTGCACCACCACGGCCGGGCCAAGAAGAGAGGTGTAAGCCCATGAAAACAAGTGACGTAAGTGGCAACTTGGAATATTTGGTACAATGGTTAAGAGAACAGAAGCACAGTGAGCGGTGACTACAGAAGTGACGACAAGCGGGTTCTTGTGCTGTCATCGTTTCTGTAGTCGCCGTTCATTGCGCGGATCGCCTCTTCTGAACATGATGGTTAGGTTTATGGGGGTTGACGTCACAAAGCGACTCAGACTATGCGCCGTAGTGGAGGACTCCGGAAATGTCGACCACCTGGGGTTCTTTAACGTGCACTGACATCGCACAGCACACGGGCGCCTTGCTTTTTGCCTCCATCGAAAAGCAGCCGCCGAGGCCGGTATTCGATCCCGCATCCTTGGGCGCAGTAGCCGAGAGCCCTAACCGCTGCATTACCACGGCGGAGGTTAAGATGAAAACCATTGTCACTAAACTTACCTTTATTACCGAAAGGCACTATCACTCCCCGAGAATAATCTGCCCTGCGCGATAGTCCTTACGTGTCAGAGCCATATCCTTCTGCTACCAGTCGATAAGTCAGTGCTTTTTTTTTTTACACATTGCTACTCAAGCCTACTGCTTGATCGATCCGACAACCGTGTTCTAGGGTACGGTGATTCCGCAACAAAAATTTGTCACAAAACTATTCCTTATCTTGCACACCCTCTGAAAAGTAGTTAAAACTTCACACTAATCAGCTAAAAAATAAATAGCAGTAGTAGTATAAAACTTTATTCTGCAAAATGGGAAGGGGTTTAGGGGTTGGGGTCTTGAGCTGTAGGTGGTGTTCCTAGGTAAAGGATCCTATTGGTTTTTGCTACCTCTTCGGCCCACTCAACCAGCGCTAGCTGAACTTGCGGATCGGAGCTGGACAGAAACCCCTCCCACTGCTCGAATGACGGGTTTCTAACTTTGGTTCAATGCAATAAAAAGCTGCGCTTATAAGACACGGACGAAGGAAAGGTAGGACGCACACAAACGCGTTTGTGTGCGTCCTACCTTTCCTTCGTCCGTGTCTTATTAGCGCAGCTTTTTTTTGCATTGAACTATGAACCAACTAGCCCGACAAATTTTTCTCTAATTTTGGGCTCTATCGGGCACGCCCAAAATCCCCATGTGGAGTGGTAGAGAGTGGCTATCTCCCCGCACCATACGCATTCTGGAGTGTATTGCGTAGGCCAAATATCACTCTATATGTAGCGTCTTGGGTATGAGTTTGTTTGTAGCCGTCTCCAGGTAGTTGCTTGATGTTTTGTGAGTGTCTTGTGGGGAAGCGGGCATTTACGGCGTCCTAACTTCCTAAACATGGTGAGCTCTACGTAGCTGTTCGGAGTAGTGTTGGTTTCCCCCTTGTCGTCGCTTGCTTGGTTTATGTAACCTCGAAGTATTGTGTCGACTTTAAGGTTTCCCTCCACTCCTCCGGGCCCAGGTCTGTTACTATTGTGTAGCTCTTGTTTCTGTTTGCTTCCGTTATGGCTAAAGCTATTGCCACCTCCTCCGCCGTGCCTATATCCCCAGTCCGAATTGATGGCTAAAGCTATTGCCACCTCCTCCACCGTGCCTATATATCCCCAGTCCGAATTGACATGCTGGATATTTCTTTTCCTTTGTTGGTAACGATGGCTACGATCACCGCTTTTCTGTGCCGCTTTTCTGTATGTACGTGAAAGCATCCACGTAGAGGACTTTTGATTTATTTGCCTGGCTTCGGCTATAGAGCTCTTGCCCTAGCCTCTCTCCTCTCTGTGTTGTGCAGGGGGCTCGTGTTATTTTATATAGGGCTGACCAAGAACGTTTTTCTATTCTTTTGTGGTATATGTCAGTCGAATTTTTGATCTCTCTTATTGCGTCCCGGTAGCCAAATCTTGTTAGTAGGTGCCTTCCTACCTTTGATTCTGCTAGCCTGACTTTCTGAAAGAATGTGGCCGCTTCGCTGTGTTTGTTATAGGTGTTGAATACTCCTAGTTCCATGAGATTTTGCGTCGATGCTCTAAGATGGGGGGGGGGGGGGGGGGGGGAGAGGAGTCCTAGCACCGTCTTATATGCTTTCCTAATTTAGGCGTGATATCCTATTGCTTTATTTGGTGGTACAGCAAGCCGTACACTGTAAAAAATGTGTGAAATTAAAGGTATTATTGAAGAAAATTTCTGCCCCGTACATAGAATATCTGTTCTACTTCATTGACAGAAATACGTTCGCGAAAAAAAAAAAAATTTCCAGCCGAAACCTTGATTGGAAGGCAAACAATTCGATATAACTTCGCTTTCTGTTCTGTTTTCTATCGCACCTGATTCTTACTTGAATAGTAGGCAACTGCTGAATAGAAAGCGAAATGGTATGACAACACCGAAGGCGCTGTCCGACAATCGGCTGCGTAACAATTTCGATCCGAAAGAAGGTAACTAACGGCACCACATTCAGGTACGTTGTGGGTTGGCTTCCTGCTACAGTGGCGTCTATTATGCATTTTTGCACTTGCCTCTTTTCGGCAGCTGGACAACGGCTGTTGCGCGGCCATGTTTATAGGTGCCATCGAGCATTGCCAGCGCCTAGAGATATTCGCGAGGTGGTTATCAAGGCTTTCGGCTTAAAGAGGGTGTTCAAAGAAGAAACTGGCGCTTAACCCAATTTTATTATCGTTACAGGCAGAAAAACATGTGAAATAAAATACGAGTAAAAAAAAAGATATATTTGCATCATTGTTTTACCTGCGATAGAAAGAAAACAAAAAAAAAATTAGAAAACGCCGTATATCAGAAAATTTTTGTCCTTTACAAACTTTATCTATCAGTTGTAAACAAAAAAAGTGTAAAATCACAGAAAAATAAAAAAAAAAGACAACATAGAAGAACAGACAATTTCTGGCAGGACAGCTGCCAGAAAATTTATGTATTTTTCAACAAATTTTTTTTTACAGTGGTGTCACCAAGGCAGCGACTATCCTGATTGCGTCGGCCTCCTTTAGCTCGTTTCTTTTATTCGTTATCCTGCGGATCATTCCGCATATTTGGTTCGTTGTTTTGGTTAATGTTTTGGTTAAAATGTTTTGATCGTGTGGTCTCTTTTCTCTTAGTTTTGGAGACACATTCCTAGGACCCGGCGTTTGTCCGTTTCCCTTATTGGTTGACCGAATTCAATTATATATTAGCGTTGTATTTTCAGGTTGAAATCTTCTTAAGTGCATTCGGATAAATTACGACTTCTCCTGTGAGCATTCCATGCCGCTGTTTCTTGCGAAATCCACGATGCATTCTGCCGCCTCTTGCAAGTTTTGTTCTTTCTCTCCGGTGGCCCCTTAAGTGATTCATACCGTGATATCCGCGTATATGGTGCGAACTACATCCCGGATCTGGCCTAGCTTTTCAGCCAGTGAGATCATGGCGATTTTGAATAGTAATGGGGATATGATTCACATTTGCGGCGTTCCCTTGTTTAGTGTCTTTTTCCGTTGAGACCGCATGTTGCCGATACCTATATTCGCAGTTCTGTCCGTGCGGACGGCTTTTACATAATTAAATGTTTTCGCCCTGCAATTAGTTCTTGAAACCCCTCGAGGATAGCCTTGTGACTGATGTCGAAGGCACACGTCGTCAATGGCCAGGAGTATGCTCTCGCTGTAGCTCGGGGTTTGGTCCAAAATGTCTTCTTTTAATTGTAAGAGGACTTCCTGCGTTGACAGCCTTGGCCTAAAGACAAACATGATGTTGGGTAGGTAGTCATTGTCCTCTAAGAAGCTATCTTTCGAAGAGCTTTCCTAAGCACGAGGTTCTGATATTGGTCTTAGGTTGTCCAAAGTAGGTGTTTGGCCTCGCTGAGGTTTCGTGAATATCTCCGCATGTTTCCATGCCTCTGGAACTGTGCCAAGTTCACAGTGCTTAGTTATGAATTTTGTGAGTTCTTTTAGGTTTCCGGATCCGAATTCCCTGATAATCGCGTTGCTGATTTGGTCCTCGCCCGGTGTTTGTTTCTTGTGAATTATCTAGCCGCTGCATAAACCTCTTTGCACGTGATTGGAGCGTCGAGTTAATGTTTTGCTCCCCGGTGTACTCCGTCGCACAAGTAGCGGCGTGGTTCGCTCCTATGTATCGATTCCAGAGTTTTGCAATTAGTTCCTCTTCAGTTCTTTCGAACCCATGCGTGATTCTTTCCAATGTTTTCCGGCGTTCTCTTTTGCAGTTTGTCGGGTTGATGAGGTGTCTCAGTAGGGCCCACGTGTTAGCGTTTCCTAATCTTCCGTTGATTGAGTTACACGTGTGCTTCCAATTATCGCTGAGGAGTTGAGCGGCGTATTTCTAAATTTCCTCATGCAGTTTGCTAGTCCTTATTCTAAGTTTTCTATTTATTTTTGTTGGGACCACCTCTAGGTCAAGCTCCTTCGGCTTCCCATGGGTGTAGTAGGTGTTTATCCACCTCCGAGAACTCCTCCGTGCGCGAAATATATTGTGTGTTGTCTTTGTAGTGGTTGCGTATTGCGTTCGTCCATTCCGCTATATCCTCGATCTGTCCGTCCACAGGTAGGGCGCGGAAGGCATCCCAATTTGTAATTTTCATGTTTTGTTCTGTAGTCTGCTATGTCTAACGTAATTTCGAACAGGTAGTGGTCACTGCCCAAATTCAAGCCTGTATTTGACCAACTGTAATTGTTAACTCCTTTTACAAGGGTTAAGTCTGGAAAGATGTCCTTGGATACGTTGTTTACTGCTCGGGAGGGGTAACTGCAGTCGGTGGCGAGTTCCAGTTCCATCCGATCTATTATTTCTACTATTATGTTGTCTCCTTTCTGAAAGTCATGGTTATAACCGCACGCCCTATGCCGTGTATTGAAGTCTCCCATTCTGATTAGGTGGTTTTTCTTCGTCAGCTCTATGGTACTTTTAACCAGAGGTTCGAAGTCCGCTTTGTGGTCCCTGGTGGGCTTTACACGTTCAGAATAAATGTACTCAGGCCGTCCTTTTTCTTGGAAATAATTTCGACCAGTACGTATTCTATCTGTCCTCTTCTGTTTCATGCCGTATTAGTGTTATGTCTTTGCTGCCAAGTATGGTGACTCCCTTGAATTTTTTGTTAACGATCGAATCGTAGCCCATTACTTTTGGGTGACCATTGGTCTCCTGTAAAGCAATTATATCTGGTTTGTCTGTCACTTTACTGGTGTGTATTTTGAAGACAGCACCCCTGAAGCCAGGCTATTCCATTGCCATATCTTAGTTGTTGCAATTTAGTTGTGACTGTGGCCAACATAACAATTCACTGTCACTTATGTCTTTTACTTGTCGGTACACGTGATTCCTGGGGTAGTCGTCTCTGGCTGAGGGGCATTTGCAACGTCTCCTATTCTCCTCGTCTACACGGGCTACGGCCTGTGCTTGATTATTGAGTTGCTGCATCATTTGATGCCTCTGTTGTTGTATCTTGAGCATCGCGTGATTGAGTAGTGTCTCTACTTGTACATCAGCTGGGTTGTTTGTCGTAGGTGTCGGTTTGGGTGTTGGTAGTGTCGCAGGTGGTGTGTTCTGCGTTTGCCTAGTCTCGTTTGCTTCTTTCTGTTTTCTAAGGCTCGCGTTTTCAAGACTAAATTTCCTATTTTCCTCTTCTGTGGCTGTGAGTTTAGCCTCTAGTTTACAAAGTCTTTGATTTAGTTCCGTCAGTTGCGCGTTAGGAGAAGCGATTTCTGCCCAGCTCACCTGCTTATACTGCAGTTGCTGCTCGCCCTGAGTTAGTTTCTTCCTTCGCGGCTTCGGCGTCGGTTTCTCCGATGTCTGCTGCAGCGGTGGTTGGCTCCGCCTGGTTGAAGTTGATCTCGATCTGGACGTTTCAGCGGAGTTGCTGTCCGATTCGAACCGATTCGGAGCTAAACCATCGCGGCGGCCGCTCCACCTCTACTCCCGTCTGTTTTGTTGTCAATCCTACCTCTCCGAGGTTCCGGAGTCTTCTTTGACTTCTTGCAATCTCTGCCGCCAGTGGGGTGATTTTCTCCACATCACTCGCATCTCATCTCACATGCATGTCCTTCCTCCGGGTTCACCATACTACACTTCACGCGCGCTCTGAGTCCGGGTGTCGGACATACGACAGTTCTATGTCCCAGTTGATGACACAGTCGGCATACTTGCTTGGGTGGTCTGTAGGGGAACGCGTGGTATTCTCCCCTGTAGTAAATGATTATGCTTGGGAGAGTCTGTGTGTGTTTGTAAAAAGCAACGATGGAAAAAAAATACATTTGACTGCTTTGTCAGATCAATACAAATAAGTTAACATCTATGCCAAAGTATTAACAGTGAAATATACACAACCGCTAAAGTGTATTTTTGCTCGAGTCAGAGTACTAAGAGCTACACGAAGGGAACTTAGTGTGGGTCCTGTTCCATGCTGATGATAATGACCTGGCAGAACAATTGATGATATCGTTCTGTTCTCACGCATAGTTAACCAAATTGAAACTCGGTAGCTATATATTCCCGAGGACCTCATTAAATGTGTGCGTTCTTCACTGCGCGTCCTTGAGCCAAACATGACAGTCTATAGACTCAAGGGGCATGTTTTGTCACTTCCACATTTCCCATCTTCTTTTTCCATTTATAAAGTTTTGCCTCGTCTCATCTCCCATGTGTAACATCTCCTCAACTTAAAACTGTAAATCTCTGCTGGAAGTCTAAGCGTCTTCAACTAAAGACTCTGAGAACACTGTGGCTGAGCGAATGACTGCCTACACAGTGAACACCACGGTCCCTAAAAGAGTGCTTCCTATGCTAAATAATTGACTCATCATGTGAACGCAATGTCTCCTTTCAGCGAATAAGTTACGAGCATTTGTGATTAATTTATTGGTGATCCTCCTTACTTCTACTAACGCCCCCCCCCCCCCCCCCCCTCCCCGCTCCTCTCTCTGTGTGCGCAGCTATACGGTGAAGTTCGCCCCCGAGCGGACGCTGGGCATCCGCCTACCCAACGGGTCCTGGAACGGCCTCATCGGATCCCTGCAGAGAGACGTCGGTGTTCACTCGCTCTCCGCGAGTCTTACGTGCTTGCCACAACACTACAGTCCGCCTCTGCGGCAATCTGTACTGTAGCGCCAATGCTTTTATTGATTACTGCGATACTCGATCCTTATTAGACGCGTAGTACGCTCTGAGAGCTAGGAAAAGAGAACTGCAGCGAACAAACCTTTTGTGCCATGTTAGCGAAGTGGTTGGTCAAAAATCATTTGGGTAGGCCAGCTTCTACAATAGGACAGAGACGATCTGGACGAAACGACGAAGACTAATGCAAATTCCGTCTGCATGAGTATGCCGTTAGTGTCTCATATTTCAAGTTGGTCTGGTGAAATATTCCATAACGCAAGGGTCCCGTACCGCAGAAAAGCCGTCATCGCCATCGGCAGCTTGGCCAGCCGTGAGCGAATAATTCTGATCTGTCGACAAGGTCATGGCATCACGGTCAAATGAGCACATGCCGGAGTTTCAAATACCCAAGAAGATTCCCCCTAAACGTTACGCCGGGCGTGGAATGCAACTGATTAGAAGGCATCTAATCTGGATTAAGGGTCACTGCATGTCACAAATGACTGAACGTTATAAATATATCGAGTTCGTTGATGGAAAAGAATTTCAGGTTTCACGCTGAATTACAGCCCACGACCTTTTGGTTGCAAGGAGTATATACAGCAGGGGTTTTGAATTATATATGCATGTCGTGTGGTCTTTCATGTGAAATGGTAGCTTACGACTATGTGCCAGTGTGTATAAGTGTAATTATGGAGAGCCACGTGCACTTCATAAAATCAAGGTGGAGCTTCAGTTTTTCCAATCTTTACTTTTGTACCATTGGCTGCACTGGCGGAGGTTGAGCAGTTTCGCGTGGCTCCTGGAGAGCCGTGCTGCGCAAGCGCGAAGAGCAGTGACGTAGCACGGCACGCAGCTGGCGCGCCGGAGCCGCGCTCCTCGCCGGTCCGCGCATTACATAGGAGTGACGTAGCCGCGGCGGACGCACTGGCGCCAGCGTGTGTCCAGCTGTGCATCTCCGTTGCGTAGTAGCCAAGTCTGACGCTGCGCTGGAGCCGCTTGATAGCACCGCGCATGCGCAGAGATATCAGTGGGGGCGTCTGCCAGTGTGGTATAGCTTGAAGAAGGAAGGCGAAATTGCTGCTCAGCGGCGCAGAAGAGCGGAGAAGCTTAACTCATCGGATCCCGAAGTAGTTTCCTGGCAATTGACGGTTGAGCCTACGAAGAACGAACATAAGAAGGCTAAACGTGCTGGGAAAGCTATAGAATAACCAGCTCAACCTTGGCTAACGCTAAGTATATCCTGGCATAGACGAGCTAAGCCACTGCCATTTTTTTTTCACGAGCATACAGACCGATTCACAATCTCAAGAAAGAAAAAAGAACGACAGAACCTGGAAAACGCTCTTTCAAGCGATGTAGAATGTCGGTATGCGCTGTATGTTGTTAGGTCAAGAGCAATACGCCGCAGCACGTAGTTCCTGATCACGAGAAATTGGATGTCCGTCTTCTGAGTCTATCACATTTCCCAAGAGCGCTCGAGCGATGCGGAGCTGTGTAAACAAAGCGGCAGTGTAGAGGCGGTACTGACTTCCGCTGGTAATACCTGCGCTACAGTGCAGCAGAGCACAGATTAGAGCACAGATTAGAACCTCGCAAATGCCTTATCTAAAACAAGGTAACGGCAATAACACTCCGCTTAATTTGCTTCGAATCACTTGCACCCTGTGCATTTGCATCTACGTGGTGCATTTCGTGCAGTGCGTTGTCATAGCAATGGCGACGCAGTGTGCTGTTAGCGGTATGAGATGGCCAGAGCCCGTCGACGAAAACAGTAGTGAAGAGGCAGTTCTGTTTGCAGAGCAAGATTTACCATTATTCTTGAGGCATATACTTTGAGCTTTTCAATATCCAATAAACCCGATTTCGGCCTATTTCTGCTCACTGAATGGAATTATTTAACAACAACTTAGTCAAGATTCCTATCCGAAAATGCGCCTTTAAGAGGATGCAGGTTTCCAAAGCTGTGAACCTGTATTAAAACTGGCGCACGTGTTATTCTAAAGAGTTCGAGTTACGCCGCTTCTCGTTTAATAACGCACTTTTTATCCATATGTAAGCTAACAATAGCGCCTGATTTTTCATCCTCGCTCATAAAAAAGGAACCTGAAATCAAGACGACTCCATGTATTATATGTTTTGCATAATTCGGCTTGAACTGGGTTAATTTCCTGAAATCTCTTGCCCATGTAACAAACAGTTGTTGCGCTTCTGATTGCATTAACGCTGCTCAGAGCGCTGCTCTGCGTTCTGTGCGTTGCCTTCGCGCATTTCTCCCGCATTAAGCACGTCGACGCTCCTGTAACACCCATCGCCAGAAAGCTGAGGCGAACACGACCTTAAAGCAGCAGTGGCCCTGGGGCCGAATACGAGGTCTAGTTTGTATAAAAGATTCTGATATTTTCAGTTTGAGCGCTATCCACCAGAAATCGAAATTTCCGTACCCCAATTTCATGCGGCAGTCTAACAAGCGCCGGTTCAAACACCACTGCATAGCTAACCCCATGTCTTTAGGCACACCGCCATTGACCTAGTCTCTTACGTTATATTTCTTCTGAATCATTCTCATGATCGCCTATAATATGTGTTCTTCCTGCGTTTCCAAATGCTTGTTGGCAGCAGTGCTGGAGCCGCACTAAAGTCAGATGAACCAACAGGTAGATAGTTCCGCCTACGTATCGCTGCGGAAGCTTTAAATTGTTTACTCGCGCATGAATGCGAGGAGAAGACCAAGGATCCGCTAAGGCCAGAAGAAAGGAATGTTAGCTTAGGCTTGTTGGGTTTTCATTCTGAGGTAAGAGCGCAAAACGTGGACGGGAGCACAAGACGAGAAGACGACACAACGAGCGCAGCCCTCGTTGTGTTGTGCCCTCGTTGTGTCGTCTTCTCGTCTTGTGCACCCGTCCACGCCTTGCGCTCTTACCTCAGAACAACAACAACAACAACAACAAAAAAGAGGTGAGTACTGCGGGGCAGTGAGCAGCGAAGCAGTTTACCGAGCAAGGGAAAGAGAAGTGGCTCAACAATAAACATAAAGCGCGGAAAGCTTAGTGACGCGTAGCACGCGGCACACCTTGAAAATCAGATGCGGGTGTAGGCACGCAAGAGCCGGGGGACCTGACGGATAGTTTTTGAAAATAGTGCAGTTGTCACCAGTAATGAGTTATACTAGAACGCACTACACCATGTTCCTGTATGCTTTTGCTTACATCTACTCTCGACGAGATTAGCTTTTTTTTTTTTTCTTCCCGGTTTCTTCGCCGCTCACTGTGCGAAAGAATGGGTATATATATGAATGTGGAAAAGAGTGAATGAGGGAAGTGATAATTGAGCAAAAGAAATTGTGGGTAGATGACGAAGGGAGTGCATGAACAAGTGGCTGAGTACGTTCTAAAGTTTGAGAGGGAATTCGTTTGCGAACGAGAAAAGCAGTTCGTGATAAGTGTGCGAGTTAATTTCCTTCGAGCAGGATACATTATTAAAACGCTTAGCGTATAGATACACAGGCCGGGGAGAGCAGGATACATCAGAAGCAGTCTCTGTACCTATATGACTATGTGTTATGTGATTGTCGGCTCTAAACTTGTCAAAAATCAGCATCAGACTAGCCCGAAATTTCTACCCACCTCAGGAGGGCGACTTCGCGCTCGGCCTGATGATCCCGACCAACGCCCGCAACAGCATCGCCAACCCCACCACCCAGGTGTACATCGACGAGATCTCTATCCTGGCGGGCCGTACACGCACCGAGAGCACCAACGTCTTCGCCTACGTGCTCACCTTCGACTGGCAGGTAAGAGCGCCTCCATTTTGCCATTTCGCCTTCACACAAGGTCTTATGGCCGTACGATGCGGATATCCCCAAAACAAATGTATTCATTCTTCCCATCGTAAAAGTGTGCTTAATTATTGTTGTACATTTCTTAACAAGGGGCTTACGAATCTCGCTGGATCGCAGCTGTAGCGTGCGCGACACTATTTCTCGAAGCCAGTGCCATAATCTTCCTTACCGGCTCCCATGCTTTTGTCCTCCTCTGCCTTCTGTGGTCAGCACTCTTCATATCGACAACTGCTTGCGCCCATGTTTCCCTATGTCAGCGCACAGGCGGTCTCGTCTGCACAAGAGTGAAAAGCAGGGCATAGGGAAAACACTGTCTAGGCAGGAGGGAAGTGGGAGGGCTAAAGCGATCATGAAGTCCGGAAAACAAAAACAAAGAAAAAAAAGGGCTGGGGCTTAGCTAAGGTTAAGCTTGGATATCTCGAAGCGAAAAACTTGAGTGATGCTTAATTTAGCGTATGGTTTTGCTTTATGACTCAGCCTATGGATATGCTTACGGTTTAGCTTGTGATTATGCTTTATTATTTAGGCTATGGATATGCTAGCGGTTTAACTTATAGATATGCTTACGGTTTAGCTTATGGTTATGCTTTAGACGTTTCAGAGTCGGCTTTGCTGCGCAATCTACCGAGACGTTCTTCTCGTTGTTCGGGTGTCTCGGACGCTCTTTGATCTTTCAGTCTTTCATTTCTTCTCTCCTTTTCAAACAACTCCCGTGGTAGCACTTCTGTATCGGTAGTATGTATCGGCGGCATGTTAAAGACGCTTCGTGTCTACTCTTATTTCAATGTTTATGGCTAGCACGGCGCTATGCTTTCATACCTAAAAACTGTGGATGCTTGGTAGGGAAAGTGGAAAGAGAGAAAGAGTGAAAGGGGAGTCGTAGTGGAGGGCTACGGAGTAATTTCGACCACCTAAGGATCTTTAACGTGTGCTGTACGATGTCGGCACCCGTTAAAGATGCTGCGGTCGAAATTACTCCATAGCCCTCCACTACCGACTCCCCTTTCTCTCCTTGGACTTTCACCCCCCACCTTCCTCCTTTCCCTTACGGCGCGGTGCAGGTGTCCACAGAGCAAGTGTGACAGATACTGCGCCTTTCCCTTCTTGTGACGGAGTCAGCGGCGGCCACCTGCGCCGTGCGTGACTTCACTCGTGATAACAAAAAACGTGCTCGTCGGTCTTCGAACTGAGAATGCTCCTTTCACTCGTCAGCGCTCAATTTAAAAGCGGCGAAGAAACATCTGGACCCTTGAACACTGTAGAAATACAAGCGCGTGGCTGGACTCCACCGAGTTACACCTCGAATCATGTGCCACAATAAAGGAATGATAAAACCGCGTCTCGCGACAACGAGCATCAAACAAACGAAGAATACAGAATTGATGCGCGCGCTAGATTCACAATGATAAGACCGCGTGCCGGCGGTTGTTGAAAATTAACAATTAAAAATTCGAATGGTTCGCGGCAACATTTCAATAAAGCCACCATGCTCTGTCCACCGTGAACCATTCTTCGTTGTTGGTCAAGATTTTAGGGTGACTGGCACAACATAGTAAACTTTAGGTCCGTTCTTCGATAGTTACGTGGGTTTTTGAGAGCTCACCTTATAGCTTGATTAAGAACGCTCATGTGTTTATCCTCTTTGCTTTGTGTCCCATTTATTGCGTTGCAATTCATGATGCCAAGCTGTATCAAACTTACAGCTTATCACGCATTATCAGCAAAATAAGGTTATTAAACGACCTCCGCAATCATTTTAATGATTTGCTTCCGTAGTTCTCTCGACGACGATTAACGTCACTCGCCTCGTTTCCCCTACACCCTTCCTGAATGACCTTCTCTTCTTACAGTATAGTGCCTTTTCATTCCGGAGTAGCGTATTGAAATGGTGTGATTCTCACGATGGCATGCAGGGCGCTTCTCATGGCAACAATTTTACAGACCTCACAGAATGCAACCCGTCAGTCACTGAGGCGGCTGTCTACAGCATTAAAGATTGTTTCATTGGTTTAGATAGTTATCATCGCACTTAGTGAATATTATTATTACCAAAGCATCTGACGGATAGATAGATTCAACTGGAAAGATAATTGTCAATGTACAAATCCGTGCAACAGTCATGATCATGGCGCGACAACCTGCTGCTCTGACAACCTGCCCACTGTTTCTTTGATGGAGACGTCGCTGTTAGCTGCGCGCTACCTGCTAGAAGAAACATTCAAAACAAAACTATTTCTGATTTTGTGCTATTTGGCACTTCCTTTACCTTTTTACTTTCAACTAGTTAAAAACTTCCAAGCATATGAAGCAGCGTAAAAATTTCTTTCTCTTATAAGTTCTACACTGGTTCCCGTGTACTCCGAAGGAGCGCCACAAGTACATTCGAGGGTAGCTTCTTTTGGTCCTGTAGTGCAGGGAAGTGAAGGAGATAGACATTTGTCCCCGTGCCGTGGAGCATACTGTTCGGAATAAGAGTGCGGTGGAGTGAAGGTGAGAGTTGGAGGGACGGAACGCTGAGGTAGCCTGTGTCGGAGAGAAAAGCCCTTCCCCTTCCCTTTCTTGTCTGGCCTTCTCTGTAGAGCCACAGAGAGTTGTCCGCGAGTATAGTATATTCATTATTCTGCCATGCAATCGAGCGTTACGTATTAAAGTATTAGTTTAAGTCACGGCTGACGCTAGTATTGCTGAATGCTTGCCTCATGGGTGTCGTTGATTCTCGTCACACAAGGAAAACGAATGCACCACCACGCGATCTTGAAGCCCTGCCATCGGCGCTTCCCGCAGGTCTGGGTGTGCGTGGTGTTCGCCATGATGACCCTGTCCCTACTCTCTACGGGCATAGACCGCTTTTATGACAAGCAACAGGGCACGGGCTACGGGGAGCGGAGGTGGCGATGCGGGTACATGGCCGAGCGCTTCCTGCTGCACTGCTGGGAGTACTTCGAGAACCTGCTGGGAAAAGGCGAGCACGCATTCTGTTCACAAGCCTCGGATGGCACTTCTTTACTGCGCTATAGGGCACTACTTTTTGACGCTAATGGACGGTGGAGACCTACAGAAACAGCGGCGAAACGACGACAGCACAACGAGAAAGAATACAAGCGCATACTGCAAACCATTAATAAATAAAAAAAAGAAACAAAGAGTCAAACTTCTTTCTTCACATCCAAGCATATGGCCCAACGCACCTGGCAAAACCCCGTCATCACTCTCGTGTAAAGCTCAACAACACCATTTTCACTTCCAAAAATAAAAAATAACAAACGCATTAAAAAAGGAAGTGCCCAACCAACAAAATCATCTCACAGCAGCAAACACACGCAGCAAAAGCAGGATCCCTCACTGAGGCCAGAAAGTCACACACCCCGCCACCTAAATACAAAGCTAAACAAAGGCACCACACCACCCTCGCAACAGTTGACAAAATTGTTTAATGTAATTTTATTTCTGGGAATAGCAAAAGGCATCGCTGACACAATTGCTGCCTTTCTTGTTTTTATTAAACAAGCCTCTAAAAATTCACGCCCCATTTGATCCCCACTCCTGCCCAAGGTCGTAATAATACTAATGACGCACAATCATTTTTACATTGTTGGCAATTGGGAGGTAAATTCGACCCTTTTTTATTCTGTAAACTTTTCTCGCGCTCTCTTTCCTTGTCATTAACGCAGCGCCCAGTCTGGCGTAATTATTCAGCTTTCCACATGTCAGCGGAATTTCCTAAACCACACCAACGCCGCAGGATAAAAAACTTCTGTTGTTGCAAGCGTCAAACTTCGCGGGTTTTAATTTTTCTGCAGTTGTTATCATTCATCTTTCCGTGTTTTTTGTAAGGAACGACAGCAAAGTTCTTGTCTTTTTACAGCACGAGTAACGAGAAGTTTAGGAATTTATTTTTGTAAGAAATATGTCTATGCACGTTGTAAGGTTTAACTTTCGACTGCTGGCTGTAACATGCATCTAGAAAAGAATGCTTTATCGCAAGAACATGGGTTACTGATTATACTATAGCGTCAGAAGCTTTCGCGCTTTCTCCTTTCAGTGACTTATCATAAAGTGTAATATCTGATTACTGAGAAACCACAGCAGCTAGCTCAAAACTCAATGCTATTCTCCAATCTGAATAAAAATATACATATCTTAGACAAACCTAGTATATTTCATCTGCAAGGAAAATATTTGGCTCCCGCTTCAATTCCTATAACAATTGGTGCGTTGTGAAATAAGGCGCGTCACACTTCAGTTACGTGCCTCAATATTTGGAAGCCAAAGCTGTATGTGTCCATAGGCAGCATGTCCATAAATAACACATATTTCGTACCTGCAAGCCTACATATACAATCTCGACACTGATATTGCTGCCATATTATCTGCAAGTTCGGAAACCTCTATTTATTGATTCTTTATTAATACTGCTCCGAGCGCAAACACCAGTTAGCAACTATACCTGCCGAGGAACAATGTGTACGATGGCTCTCTTGCGCAAAAGTCCAGTGACGTTCGTTAGTTGCCACGGGTCAATAATTGAATCAGGCAGATGGAGATGCTTTCCGGGCCTTAGCTTTGTAGTCTTTTGTTTTCCTTTCATTTACCCTTTTGCCGAGTACATGTCAAATGTTGGTTGGTATTTTCTGGTCACTTTGGTTTGTCGCAGATTGTTCTAGTGAGCGCAACGTTCTCTATACGCCCGGCGGCTCGCAGGTTCTTCGTCGTCCCCCGAGCGCCAGGCTGCGCGCGTGTTGAGCGCTTTCTGGTGGCTAGCGGTCACCGTGCTGGTGTTCGCCTTCGCGGGCCAAATGCGGGCCTGCCTCATGGTCAAATCCCAGGAGGCCGTCATTCGAAACGTCCAGGATCTTGCTCGACGATCCTCCGTCAGACCCTACACTCTGGCCGGAAGCATCCTCACTGCCATGCTGAGGGTTAGTCTGCTGCACGCGCCAGTGCGAGACACGAAATCAATGGACGTCATCTGTAAATAACTGCATACACAAGCCGACGTACTATACAATTGGAGGCTTGGTGCGTCTAGTTTGAATGGCTCTCTGCCGCAAAAGCAGCAATGCATGCAGCTCGGCCAGGTTCGGCGTGGCACTAACTCGGGCAGGAGGCTGTTAGAAGATCAAGTCTCTGTGCTTCAGTATCACACAAGGACCTCACCGTAGTGTTAATTTCAGGTTCACGAAGCAAAGAAAAACTTCTATATAGAGCAGTGCATTGCCATCAGCCAGGGTTCTGCAGCGGGCTTTTTTGAAAAGGGCAGTTGTTAATTCTTGCGCAAACGAACTTGCTCAATACCACATCCAGGATATATTACCAGTCAGAGTTGCTTCAACTGCCCTTGCCGTCTGCGCGTTATCGACAACCACAACGGTGTGTTTGTATATGACACAGAAAACCTTCCTGTCAACACCATTTCTTCCTTTCTCTGTCACTTTCTCCACTATTCTGCCTCCAAGCTGTACACACACAGGGATTCATCTCGTTCTGTTCTCCGTTTCATACAAGAGCACATACACTGTCGCCAAAGTAATAAACCGAGAAACGCGAGTGCGGCCCAGGCAAGGAAAATTAACAGAGAAACAACTTTTCAAGTGCGCCAGTATACAAAACACCCTCCAGCATTTCACCAATGTTTGTCCGATCCTTCTCACGAGCATGCCTGGTAGGTGGTGCATTGGAGGTGACATGGCCGGGCACTTATTGGACGGCGTTTTGAGTGATGTCTCAAGATGTCATGGACGAATCGGCAGGAGCTGCCAACTTGGGCAGTACGTTTGCGATGAGTATCAAACCCACCGGGAACCTTTATTTCCTAATCAGGCCCACTACTCCTATAGGCCACGCAGGCCCGTGCGTGGCGCTTGGTTAAAGCGGGGCTTTATATCTACGTCGGCTGGTCTTTGACATAATGTGATAGGATGCTATTATGTACAGGTCGAAATCGATGTGAAAATAGAAGTGCTAGCCCGCCTAATTTGACCGGGCCTAACCCCTAAGCCGAAGGTCTTATCTTTCTCTTCCGGATGCACAACCCGCCAAAGGCATAACTTCACTATAACCCCGTTTTCCTCGCGTAACAACGTTTTCAAACATTGATTCTTCCCCCGCACAATAGTGGAATGGAATCAGCTGGAAAAGAGCACCATTTCTGCACCAACATCAACTATGTTTCAAGTTTAGAATAGCACTTTTTGTTTCATTTGCTACTTTGCTTCTTTACTGTAACCTTCTGTGTAATAATTTTGTTTGTTTTTTCTTGCTTTTTTTTTTTTGGGGGGGGGGGGGTAAAGGCGGCTCGGTACATATTTATTTGTTGTTGACTTGAGCCCAGCTGTGCCTTGTGTATTATTCTGCTTTCTATTGTATAACCAGTGCTTAGTGCATGTTTTATCTGTACAGGGTCGTCCTAAATATGGGCGAACAACGCGAAGCGTGGCCGCGCTCCGCGGAGCGTCAGCGCATCCGGCGCGGCCATGCATCGAAGCAAAGTGGGCATGCGCACAGGGGCCTGGAGACAATGCTTCCTGTCGTCTGCTGCAGCGCGAATGCGCACTCACCTTACACTGTTAGCGTTTTTATCGCTGGGACCGCATAATTAATAAGCAACAAAGAAAAAAGTGGCTTTCTCATTTTTAAAATTGATAGCGTGTCGATTGTCAGACGACGAACATAAAGACTGTGTCATGAAACGAGCTTTGTCAAATCATCCGAGCACCAGTCACTAAAGCAGACCAGCGGCTTAGCTTGATACTCATTTGCAGGAACTTATCAGCGTCACCGATGGATAAGACATTGCCGTGCTCAAGCTAGTATGATTGGCCAATTGATAGTATTCCATAGGACTGAGCAAACACTGCAGTGAGTGAACCGCGATAACGCCATCTCGGCGCGTTTGGGCCCTGGCAGTACACAATTAGGTGCGCTTCTAAGTAAAGAAACACAGTGCGATTCCGTGCTGTAGCAGACGATACGAAGCACCGCCTCCAGACCCATGTGAGCTTGCGCCACTTTGCTTTTATGCGCAGCCGCGCCCTTGGGAACAGTAATCGAGCACCGTAACCACGGCGCCACCCCGGCGGTCCTTAGTCGCGGAGGTTCCAGCCCTCGTTCCTCAGGCCTGCGCGCCAGGAGCGGGGAGTAGGGGGCCTCCTAAATCGGTGGAAATTAAAGTTTTAATCCTCATCATCATCATCATCATGCGCGGCCACGCTTCGCGGTGTTCGCACATATTTAGGACGACCCTGTACATGCCATTGTTTTGTTTCAACCGTGCTTGTACTACCCTGCTAAAATCCCCGTGTAGTGATTGCAGTATTTATAAATAAATAAAAAATAGGGTCTTTTTTTTCATTAAGGTGTATATTTTTTATTTGGTGTTTTCTGAACCTGCGGCAACTAGCCCAATTTACAGTTTGTTTTATCTATCTTACATTATACAAGCTGTGTTCTTGAAACCATTCAACCGCCAGCACTAAAAGACACAAAGACTGGCGTCGGTGTCGCTAGTTGAACGAATGCATATAGTTCAAACTGTGTGCACATGGTGCAGGACTCACGCAACCCGTCGTACCAACGTGTCTTCGAGCGCATCATGCGCTACGGAGGTCAGACGGAGCTACACCGCATCTACGGGCCGGCCATCCTCGAGCAGGTGGTGCGTGGAAAGGGGGTCGTCATTGCAGACCGCGGGTCCTTCACCTATAAGGCAAGCAATGCTTAGAGTGTGCGCACACTTTCTCCTACAAACACTCGTCATTAAAGTATTTATAAGAGCTCCCGCTAGGGCTCCCAGTAACCGAGTGTTGACCTGAATTATCCTCATTCTACCTTTCTTCATTCGTATAGCATTTCAGTTCAGCAAGCATGCAGGTGTATGCTTGCACGTTGTATGCTTTTACTCCACATGCTGGGGTGGTGACATTAGTGTGGCTGTGCAGGTGGCGCGCACGTGCCGCAACTACACGGACGGCGAGTTTTACATCGCAGAGGAGCCGTTGCTAAAGTTCCGCTTCGTCATGTACCTCAGCAAGACCATGCACCCACGCATCCAGAGGGGCATCAACCAGAGGTATAGACCTTTAGGTACCACGCAACGGCCACAACGTTTAGCTATATGCTACCGGTCCATATGTTTTACTTTTTCCTTCAAGACCTAGAATAAGTGAAAAATGTAGTACCAAAACCACTCACACGCGCGAAGCACAGCGTGCAACGCAGCAGGAATGCATAATTACTCACCCAAGCTCACCCTTCATAACATGTAATGAACGCACTCCTTCCAGCGAACCCGTAGAGATACATTAGTGACAGATGTTCGCAATACAGCTTATTGAACAAAATTGACCTTTCAGGCGGGGTACACCCACGGCCTAAGAAGCATGACCAAACATAACAATTGATTTCCACGCTTAAATTTGTGGCTGTCATGTAAAACACCAAACCGGTACCAAAATAATTGCCTATCTCTCCCGGCCTAGGCGCCGCATACCTCATAGGTGCGCTTGAGACTGATGGTAAAAGTTTTCAGCTACTTGCCCCCAAATACCGTGTTTGCAGAAAGGAGCTACCTGTACTTTTCTTAATACGGCACTGATCTAGTGGTTTGAGCATCGATATCGACAGTACGCGGGAAGTGCAGGGTTCCATCAATAGCTCTGTCCGATACCCAGAGGTTTCCAATGGCTGCATGGTACGTTTCGCCTGACTTGCCGGTGATCGACTTCTCTGGAATGAATTGCTTAGAAAACGGATCTCTGTGCAAGCGAAAAATACATTGTGCAATAACGCTTTTTGGCCAAGCTTGCACGCAATGGAATGCGCAGAGAAGCGACCTCTTCCGAACCTGTAAGCTATACGAATGGGAACTATGTCTGCAAGACGCGTAAAGAATGACCTAGGTGGCCGCTTCAAAAAGTTCACAGGCTCTCTATCATGTATACTTTATTTAACAAGTACTTGAGGTTTAGTCAGTTTAGTTACGCTCGCTATATTGTTCAGGCGTATTTTGGAGAATAACGAAGCAGCTTCGCTTTGTTCTGCTGCTGCGCTGAACAAATTTGAAAACAGCCCATTTGCTAGACTGGCGGCCTTTCTCTAAGTATTGCTAACCAGCAATTTTGGATAGAAATTGTCATCACATTTTCAAGATTTCAAAGTCGCCCCCCACCGCAGTATAGCTGCAAAAGGCACTGGCAAACTGTACAGTTTAGGCCTCCCCACAAGTTAAGTTCCGACGTTGGGCTTGTTTGCCGCGCCTGTGCTTCAGGAAAAAGAAAGAGATCTTAGTGTTTTTCTTGCCCTCCGAATACGTAGCGGAGAAGGGAGGCAGAGTCAGAGTATCTACCGAGAAGCGTCCGCGCAGCTTGAGAGCGGGCGGGATACCGAGAATACGGTAGGGGTCAAGGGGTCAACCTCCTGTAGCGTAGACGACGCGCAAAACTCCTTTCTTCCCGGATAAGCTGATCCGTGGGAGCGGCGACAGGGCATTTTAACACGTCGGTATTGTCCTGTATCTGCAGCCCCGCTTCGGAAAGCGCCCTCAATGAGAGTGTGGCCGCTCTGGTAGCCGGCTTGAAGAATGACCCCTCATTCTTCGTCCTTGTTCAGGTGTACCCGTCTGGTTGCGACCGATGACGCCTCAGTAGATGGGCCTCGGACGTTGCCTCTCCGTGAAATGGTGTTTACGGATTAATTATTTGAGACTGGGAAAAGATGCACCCGTGGGGAAGCGGGTGTTTGCCAGCTTTTTGGGAGAAAGGCAGAATCCTCTAATATTTCGGTAGTGGAAAGTGTGTACGCTTGTACAGTGTTATTTGAGATGTCTTGCCTTCTTTCACCTGTCCTTCATTGGCAGTGTTCTACTTTCCCCACTTTGTGATTGGTTATGTTTCCCTTTTCCTAAGGATTTATTGGGTGGCTGTTTGTAAATTTGCTCTCTTGGTTGTTGTTCCCACCGACCCACCGAGGGCGGGGACATAGAGTTTAAAAGAAGTTTTGATGGAACCAAGGGCTGGTTTCGTCAGGTTGTAAATATTTTTCTCTTTGGTTGTATCTTTCTATTTGTTTTATTAATTGGTAATAAATAGTTAACCTTTCCGGAAGTGTCCTCGAGTAATGTGATTTAGCAACATCGAACCTGCAAGACGTCAAGCATCCTACAACCATCATCATCAACATATTTTCCTCTATAAGATCCAGGGGGAAAATCAATTCCTCATTGACGGTTCCCGCCCTCACATTGATTAGTTCCAATGCAGCTAGCGTGTTCGTGGCTTCTGGGCACCTGGAACTATCTGGCGCTCTCAAGGCGACTTGCTCATTGATGGTATCATCATCATCATCATCAGCCGGACTATACCCACTGCATGGTGAAGGCCTCTCCCATATTTCTGCAATTAGCCCAGTCCTGTGCTAGCAGCATCCCTTGACCGCTGCGAACTTTTTAACCTCAACCGCCCACCTAACTTTCTGTCACTCGTTACGCTTTCCTTTCCTTGGAAACCAACTTAATTGTTATCCTAAGCTACCATGGGTTGTCCTCTGGCGACCTCTCACTTACTGGTTCCGAAGCAGCAGGCGTGCTCGCAACTTATATGCAATTAAGGCGGCTGCTATTAACGTTAATAGAAATATTAACGTTGGCTGCTATATACGCAGCTGCTATACCAGGGGGCGCTGAATCGCCTGGCGCAATTTAGAGCCCTCTGATTGGTTTCGAAGCGGCAGGCATGCTCACGCTCCTAGCCACCTGTAACCATCTGGTGCCCTCTCGCTGATTCGTTCCCAAGCAGCAGGCGTGCCCGCAGCTGCTAGAAACCTGGCACAGTCAGGCGCCCACAAAGCAACCTGCGCATTAATGGCATGGGCCCCCTCACTGGTTGGTTCCGACTAGGAAGGTGTGCTCGCAGCTGCTATAGCCACCTGGCACAGTGTGGTGCGCTCTGATTGGTTCCGAAGCGGTAGGCATGCTCGCAGCCGCTAGCCATCTGGGGTCATGATACCCTTTGCACTGACCGCATGGGCCCTCTCATCTTTTGGTTTGGTTTCGACGCTGCTGGCGTGCTCGCGGCTAGTGGCACCTGGCACAATCTGGCGCTCTCTCAATGGTTGGTTCCGAAGCGGCAGGCGTACTCGCAGCTGCTAGCCACCTGGAACAATCAGGCACCTTCTCACTGGTTGGTTCCAAAGCGGCAGACGTACTCGCAACAGTTAGCCACCAACCGCAGTTGGGCGCCCACAAGGCTTCCTTCGCTTTGATGGCATGGGCCCTCTCACTGATTAACTCGGACGTGGTAGAAGTGCTCGCAGCTGCTAGTCATCTGGCACAATCTGTCGCCCACAAGGTGACATGCGCATTGATGGCATGGGCACTCGCTGCGATTGTTTCCGACGAGGCAAGCGCACACGCCGGTGCTGAGCACATAGCGGCTTTAAGGCATGGTCACGAGGTGAGCGCGCGCTCTTTCCTATATGGCCTACACAACCAGGGCAGAGGAGACATATAGATGTTTAGCATATCATTAGCATTACTTAGCATATCATTTCATTACCGGAATACTGAGGGTCCGCTCTCTGCAATGATGACGATAAACTCTTTACTCCCAGAGAAGGGGAACCAGCCGAAAGACTGGTTGCACTGCTTAGAGAAGGTCAGCACGGATCCCTTGGGACTTTGCAGCCTCCAATGCGCGCAAAATGAGCTGGCGCTGTTGGGCGAGCTCGGTGGTACGCAGGAGGGACTCCCACGCATCCACTGTAGCTGTATTGTCTGCGTTGTGTCGTATACATGTGCACACCATGTGAATGAATGTGGCCGGTTGTGAGCAGTGTTTGCAGCTAGGTGCAACTGCAAGTGCTCACGCGCTTGACTGGTTCTGATGCGTGGCAGCTCGTTTTGAGGGCGCCAGATGGCGTTAGCTAGGTTCCCACCAGCTCGGTGGCACTGCCGGTGGGAGGTCTCACGGTACTCCGCTAACTTAAATGGTACACTAATGGGAGCGTTCCTCCTTGATACGCCCTCGGCGGCCGCTAGATAAGCGACGACTCTAATGCCTACTTGCTTCTGCGTCAGTGGGTGTTGCTTGCCTGGTTTAATTCGTGCTGCCGCCCGTACTCTGGTGCGAGTGCTGCACCGAAATGAAACAGCATTCGCTTTAGCTGTACGTTGCCATCGTGTGCGCGACACGTGGTCTTTGTAAATTCAGCACTTCGTTAAATTAACCATCACCAAACGATCGAATCACTCCTGTTCCGTCGAAAGTGGTAACGCTCCAAAGGGGCTAGACGCGGAAGTCGACTTCTAGCCCCAGCGTGCCAGCCCTAGCCATCAAAGCTGTGAACTCCAACCCGCGGTGCGAGAAGTCGCCACTGCGCGGTTTGGGCCAGAGGGACAAACACGAGTTCCGTACTCGAAGCAGGATTTACTCTGCTCAAGTACACGGCAAAACACAGCACTCAAGAAACAACCGCCGTAGCGAGCGAACGTGCCATACTCCACCAAAAGAGGAAGTCCAAGCGAAAATGAGGAACGTTCTGCTCACCACACTCGTGGCTTCGCGCTGCCGGTCCGCAGCAGCTAGTGCGTACCTTGACCGGGCGATCCAGGTGACGGCGGCGATCCCTTCGACAGAAAGTTGGAACCGCATGATTGCGCGATCAGCCGCCGAAAGCCCGATAATCACAGGAAGCACGCTCGTCTCGGACTGCGGAGAGGAGGCCCCTTGGCTCAAAACTCTCTCTGGCAACGTCAGGAGGAAAGAGGGAAGGCCGCGGCAGCGTACTGTGGGAGGCTGGGAAGTAGTAAGGGGTGGCCAGCGTGCCCAATTCTATTACCATCCTCCCTAACAGCGCGCGTAACCTCGAGTGATGATAATGCGTGGCTGTTACAATGGAACAGGGGATTCATGTGTATTCTCACATGCCCCCTCATTATTAAAACCGCCACACGGCTAAGTAGCCGCGTTCACCGAGGAATATACAGAGTGGGGTCGGCTAAACGCAGTTTAACTTTCAAACCCATTTAAAGTGCCAATTAATATATAAAAGTCGCAGACAGCTCACATCCACCGGCGCCGCTGCAGAAGGCTATGGGTGCCGGACAGGAAGGCAGGGCCGCGACCACCATCATGGAGCCGAGGGTGCACGTGCGATGGCCGCCGCAACCGCACGTTCCACTCTTTTAACGACAATCGGCCGGCTCAGCTTGCTGAGGACGGGAGGGCGGCGAGCAGGCCAAATACAAATGCACCCCACCGTCCCATTGCGCAGTTTGCGGCAGGCCTCAGTTGGCGAACAGCGGGCTCTTCGCTTGCCTCTTTTCCCTTCTGTCCCCGAAATATATAGCCGAGGGTGTGCGCAGCAGGGTGTCAAGCTGCTCCCACTGATGCAGCCACGAGCCCCGAGTAGGCCCCCTTGCAGCAGCTTTCCCTGTCGTGGACGCAGGCTGCCGCTCCACGAACTCTGCTCGCTCGCCACGTGGCCGACACGAAACCGTTTTCCCTTGGCGGTGACAGCGGGCTCGGGATCCAGGAAGGCGGCCATTCAGCGAAGGCTTACGCTCTCGATGCCCAATTAACGCTCATAATAGCATCCGCTGGCCCTATCTCGCTAGCCCCTTTTTACTTTTTTTCCTAACCTACCCCCCTTCCCTTCGGTCTTTTCCATAGAGAAAGCGCGTGCTTGCTCTAGCTGGAGGCGAAGTGCACTGAATATATCGACAGTGTCCTGTCCATATTCAGCACAGGAAATTACTCCCTGCGCGTTGGCTAGAGTTATTTCTGCCGTGGACGCAAGCTGTAACAAGGCGCTCGAATATCAATCCCGGCCTCTCGTTGCAGCTGCGCCTAATGGTTGGGGAGAGCGTCCTCCTCGGGCAACTTAATGCGCTTGTATTGCGAAGCGGATTGTGTAAAGCCACCACCTTCTATTGCAGTATAATGTCGCGCGGTCGGCGTGTGCCCGACGCAGCAAACGTGACGTTGTTGCGAACTTATAGAGCAAGTGCTACACGTTCGACAAATTTGCCATGCACATCACCAGGCAGCGAAATGGCACAACTTGAAGCAGTCTTAGGGCCGCTCGCATGCATAGCGATGCACGTATGTGCGACCCAGCTCGTCTCACCGCGCTGCCGACCTCGAAGGACTCATATGCGTATCCTCGTGGGAAAAAAAAGGTTGTGCAAGTGCCATCGGAGTTTAGCAGGCAGGGATTCATCGCGCTCACAGCAATACAAGCTGTGCTCAGGCGCCCAGCTGCACAGGCAGAGATAACAGCGTTCCGTTATGTGCGCCGCAGCGCTCAGCTCCAGATGTTGAACACTTGCAGACAAAACCAGATCTGTCCATGCGCTCTTTTGCTAGGCTCCCCTCTGCACTGATGCAATTCTAATGGGCACTGCTTGCACCCAGGGAAGGTGGGTAGTCATCTCCCCGTATCGCAAATCGGGCATGAGAGAATTAAGCAAACCTCCTAAAATTTGTACATGCGCTTGTCAGATTGAAGCAATCATCAGGAAGAGCATAAAAACAGCCATTGGTCCCGTCTACGAACCGGCTAATGAAGCTGGGGTTCATAATACGCTGGCAGAGGTGACAGAGGTCAACCAAATCTCCCAGTACGAAAGACTGGCAAAGACCCGGATAGGCAGAAGCATATATACTGCTAAAACTAGGTATTCGATACGAAAGCCAAAGGACCAGAATACGGATGTCCCGATGGAAGTCAGGAAGCGAATAAAATACCCCCGCTGCTACGAAACATGCATCCAGGGCAATATATCACCAGGAAAGAAGGAAGAAATTAAAGGGCGGAAACACTGCAGAAGATATATCAAGAGACGTACAGGACGTGGTCTATGTTGTCGCCGGCAAGTATGAAAGAAATCTAAGAATAAGTGGCTCGGTTAGAACGAGCTTAGTACACGGCTGAAGAGGTGGCAATTGCCCTTGCAATAGCAGCTAGGGAGAATAATCCGGCTAATATGGGCACCAGCCCACTCACAGCTACAGGGAAATAAGAAATCTCATAACCTTCCCCGCGGTCTAACCTTACATCCTTACAGGCTAGTCAGCTACAAAGAGGCTACTGAGCACTATCAGCTAAACAGGGTAAATATACCACCGGCAGATAGGATACTAAATAAGATCCAAGAAAACATTTGGTGGTGCTTACAAACAAGGACTTTTCCGAATTAATTTAGTCACCCCAAGCAGATGGTACCCGTAACAATTCTCAGATAAGTGAAAACTATGTCAGGATAAGGCGGATCTGGTACATATGACATGGGTGATATGGACGTGTCCAGAAATAAAAAAAATATAAATGGACAAAAACAGAAGAATTTTGTTGAGCTCACACCGACTCAGCTAGGTGTAATCCGACTGGCCGAACACGTCGCCCGGGTCCAAGGACATCCAGGCCGTCTTGTAGGCGGATAGGTTGAAGTCTATCCTTTATCTGTTGGGGATTAAAGATACCACCACTACCACCGAGGCTGCATCGCAAGTTCCACGTACGGTGTCGCCACCACGCGGCTACTTCAGGAATCGCCCGAAGGGTGGTAGCGGTGGAGGACGCCCTGCTTGCAGAGGCGCCTCCCGCCCAACATCTGTGCTGTTTAGCTGTTTGTCGCATCGCGTACTGCTTTTCGCGTGCCGTTCTGCTTCGAGTGCTTTTTTCTTTTTTTACATAACCAGAGCTTATCGCAACGTCCACGCATGCGTATAAAGCACACAATATCGGTAAACAGGAAATTTGCCGAGTTATTTGTCTTTCGCGCAACATTCAACTGTGCGACCGAAAACGACATTAACCTGCATACATAATTTTCCTATTGGTCATAAGCTCGAGAAAGAGTCTCCGTGTCGGCATGTCGGGTATAGGTATCATGAACATTTAAAGTAGCGTGAGAAAAACGGGCACGAAGAAAAAAGCGCTAGCAGCATGGCTAGAGCTGATCAAGGATTACATCGTAAGGATGAGTTATCAAGGGTAACATCGAAAAACTTTGAACCAAGACTGTGATAGTTTTTTGGTCCAAATTATTTATTGTTGGCACTTTACCATGGAGCAATGACCTTGAGTGACGGAAACTTAACTACCATTGAGCGCAACATTTTTTATCGGCAACCGCTGCTGCAAAGACCGTACATGTATTTGTAAGAAATCAAATTAATATTTCCCGCGTGATGGCTTGTGTGACGCGTTTGCAGTCAGAAACCGCGCGTGCACTAAATTTGGAGTATATATACTGAATTTATGCGACGTGGGGCAACATCCGAAGCCAGTAGTATCCTTTGTGGTACCCACCCTAGCAAAAAAGACCAATAGGGTGCGTTATTGGTTTTATAAGAATCGGTATTGGTTCTGTAGGTATTCTATGTGTTTTATCTGCATTTCTATGAGACTTATTCAGAAACTCATAAATCTTATAGACTGGTACATATTTGTCCTATAGGCAATAGTATTGGTTTCATAGGTTTATCGGTGGGTTGTATAAGAAAAGTATCAGACCAGTGCAGAAGCCCATACATCTTATAGGCTGATACATGCTTGTCTTGTAGACTACTACATATTGGTTCATGTGTCTGATACATCAGTATGCCTTTGTTTATGGGTCTTGCATGCAGGATCAGTACGTTGGAGATTTTAGGTCTATGTCATTGTTTCCTTTTCCATCTCGGACACATCCCCAAAACTCACGCATTCATCCCGTTTATTGAGTGTTGCCGTAACGTACAATATTAGCCGCAATAACAATTGAGAACGCTGCGCGCGGTCTCAACAAACTACGTACGGTTGGAGCCGCAAGACGCGCGACGCTGTTGCTACTGGATCACTGAATGGAGATGGGAAAGCACGCGGATATAGCACGGTTCTGTCGGGGCCCAGCTCAGTCACAATCACCTACATGTGCAGAGCAGGACGGTGAAATGGATTGAGAGGCGCGCGTCCAAGCAACTGCAACGCTGCAACCGCCGCCGAAGCGAGAGGAGTCGACATCGAGCACGCGACGAGTACGGCTCGAGCTGCCGACGCGGTAGCGCGATGCCGGCGGCGCTTCGCTGCGGAGAGGTAGGTTTCCTTTCTCTCACTCCCACTTCCGCGCAAGCGTTCCCGTGCTGGCCTCTCTCATCCTCCTTTCCACCTCTCCTCTGGGCGCGCATGCGCAGCTCCGTAGAGGCATTGGCGCTGGCGCGATCGCTGATCGGGCGGCAGTTCGGTCGGTGCCCTGTGTTTATAAGTTTTCGCCGATTTTCGGGGTGCTTCTCGAGGATATCAACGTTCCAGCGCACGTTCAGCTTTTGATCAGGTGCGTGTGCATCACTTGCAACTTCGGGCTGACGTTTATACTTTGTCAGTGTATGATGTGGCTTTGCGTTGCAGAATGCCGTTGCCTGCACGCCAACAAAGGAATTTAAATCGCGCGGTGTGATATAACGCAGCGTCGAGTTTTAAAGTTGTCGGCACGATTTCTTGAAAGCATTGATGAAACTTTTTAGCGTTAATCTGTTTTCGAATATCGTGCGCACTGTGTTTAAGTGGCAGAACCTGTGGTGAGGCGAAAGGCGGAATGTTGGTTCAGCAGCTACCTCGGCGTTCAGTAATGGCGGCGCCTCTCCTCTCCTAACTGCCTCCGCATGAATACGCGCGCAATCGCGGTTGCCGGTATATGTGTGGACCGATTTTTTGAAGTCATGGTGGTGTCGCGTTCTTGAAATCGCTTATTTTTCAAGCTGTAACGCAATTTTTTATTTCTTTCAGGTGCCTTAGCATTCGAGAGACTACATCATCGGGCCGAAATCCGCAATCTTGGAATCGAGGGCTACCTGGATGCAGTCAATGTTTGGATTATGTGCCAGTATGCGTTGCCGCTGTCATTGTGGATTAAAATGTGTATACATGCACCTGCTGCGTAACTCATCCCTAGAAAATGGAACATAGCTGCCCTCTCCTTTCAGGTGTCCGGAGAGGTAAAACACCCGCAGCTACTCGATGAGACCAATATTCCATAGGGCCTACAAAACCAATAGGAAGCCTACTGGTTTTGTAGGTCTATCAGATTATTGACAGCTATGGGTGTACTAGCATTACAGACCTATCAGTTTATCAGATGCCATAGGACCGATAAAACCATAGCCTATACGACCAGTAAACAATTGACCTATAAAACCAATACTCCAGTAGACCTGTAAAACCAATCGGCTAGGATACCCATAAGACCAATACTCTGGCAGACCTATAAAACCAATATCAATAATCTGATAGGCTATTAGTTTTCTATCGGATTTTTTTGCTAGGGCAGGAAGTCGTAGCTGTTCTCGTTTCAAAGCAGGAAGTACGCCGATTATGAAGCGATCACTGCTAAAAAATACTTTTGTCAGAGCTTGTTTGCAATTTACAATTAATTAAAAATCGATACATATCAATGGTGCTCCAAACGGGATTAGCATGGGCTGAAATGAGCCCTGTAAACCATGAGTCCCACTTCCCAGTGCCTTTCATTTTGCTTGTCTAGGCAGCAACGCGAAATCGAGGGAAAAGCGAGGCCACAGAATACGAGGTCGGCGTACACCTTCATGTTGAAGAGAGTGCCATGAATAAGATACAGAGCCGCAGAATTTCTAAATATTCATCTTGCTATCGACACACGTTTGTCTGCCGTTTTTCTTGCCGCGATTAGAGCCACAGCTGCCGCTTCACGCCCTTAGTAGTCAAATTCTTTGCATATCACACGGGCTACCCCTGCATCGGGTGCTTTTACTGCACTTGATATGCACACGCACTGAATGCTTGTACGGTGGTAACACAACGGAGCCTACAATGAGAGCTTTCTAGCACACACGTACATTTTTTTTTTTTTTTTTAATTTTAAGGCATCATCTGCCAGCGCAGCGCTGCCGCCGACTAGCCGGACCACCATTCGGGCAGCCATATTGGATTTCCAGTAGCGCCCTCTATAGGCCGCTGAACTTGCGGGGCGCGGCAGACAGATAGTAATGTTACTTCTCATACCATCAACGTGCGCGCGCGAAAGTGCATATCCTACAATGTTCGCCGTCCGCCCGCAGGCCATGGTAAAATCAAAACACTACGAGGATGCCCATCACACCAGCGTCCGGCGCGCGTCGCGCTTCTGTAGAGCCACGGCCGCTCAATGGAGGCGCACTTGGGTGCGGCCCGTCGCGTCGCCCAGAAGAGCCGTATTGCGCCTAGTTCTCATCGCCACCGCTGCGGCGCCACCGCTCCGGGACGAGTCCGGACGGAGAGCTGCGCGCAGCGGCCGTGGCTGTGCTTTCGTTTCGGCGTCCGCGTGTTCGGCGCTTGCTCAATTTAGGATTTATGAGCGGCGTTTCACACATTATGTGATGCTACGTGCAAGTTTGCTATTGATAAGGTGATAGCGGCATGTCATCATCACTGGGCTTTTCCAAGTCATTCGTGGTCTTCCGTTTACAACGAGAATCGAGGCAGTCGTGTGCTTCGCTGAGTGGGCACCCATTTAGTTGCGTTTCAACCACTGTAATAACGTATTAGATATTGCGATCTTGAAATCGGGACAAGGTTTGGGGCCATTTATTCAGCGTGCACTTTTCTGGAAACTTACAATTGAGGACGTAGAGTTCAACATTATTGTTCATCCAGTTCCTCCGTTTTCCCTGGAAATAATATTCAAGTGGGTACCACCACCTAAACATACTAGCTAACACAAACTGTTGCAAAAGAAACAACACAAGACAGCCAGTTCATCAACACGCCCGCAAGCTCAGGCAATTTTTTTTTTGTTTGATTATGAAGTCGCGTGATGCACAGAAGGCACGCAAGCTTATTTAACAAGCGAAGAACTTTAATCGAAAAAGGTTTATGCGCAAGCGTGATATTTTCCATTGTCAGATTGATGTTGCCAGTCCAGTTGATCAGCAGTGGTCGCATTAGTTTGGTTAGGTCCTTAGTGTGACTGCGGTTTTCTCTCTCGCAAATCAACTCCGGAAATTGCACAAAATAGGGAAGAAGGGATGAAAGCTTGCTGCTTCTTCTGACCTCCGGGCACTTCACCACCTTGCTAACAAAGGTGCATGGTGATTTTCAGATACCTTAGGCGTCCGTCGCCAAGAATTTTGGTAAGTCGAGGGTTTTGCAGGAATCACAAGGCACAAAGTTAATAAATGGATGGGGACTAATAAAATAAAATTATTGACACTCTAAAGTAAGCACTAGAAGTTATTTAAACTTTGGTAATATATAAATAATGAAAACACGGGCAGGCACTGAAAACAGAATAAATAAAAATGTTTCATGAGATTCTGTAAAACTATTCATACTTTCTCTTCAAATGGACGTGCAAGGTAACCAGCCAAGAATGCAATCGGTGCTAACTCTATATCAGCTGCTGGCTCACACCCCACATGAATGAATCCAAGCTGACTCGAAAACTCTCTCGCAGCAGACGTGACATGGCAGTTGGCAAGGTACAACTTTCATAATAACGAATTCCAAGTTTTATAGCTGCCTATTGTTGATAGGTGCATTTGCAGACCGATGCTTGCAAGATGCCAACCTGCACAAAGCATGGCAAAATGTGTATTTCAGTCGATAAATTTTTTTTTTCGCTAGTGGTACCTTCAGTATTTTCTTCGAGGTGAAAACTCCAGCCCTTGCGTCAACTTTGCCGTTCCCACCTTTGAATTGCCTTAGACTGCTAAAAAGCGATTCTATAGACCCGCTTTCAGAGCCTGCTTTAGGGCGTATCGGAAGCTGAAAATAAGATTCGGTTAAATGCAATGCACTAGTAAGGCACACAGAAGACATTGTTGTAAGATACTTGATGTGATCAAGAAGGTACTTAATTTGCGCCACTGTGGATCTGATTGTCATGATTGTTGCTTCGTACGTTTGCTTGGTTAGCCTTTGCTTTCACGTGCCCCTTGGACCTGAATGTATTCGATATGGCAAAGTCCAACTCTAACCAAGATAGTCGCTCGTCATCTGACAAATAGAGCGGCTTCTCATGGTGTCTCCATGGCTTCACTTATGCGATGTTGGGCAAGGCATACCATTTTGATATCGTCATAAAAGTGATCGTGGCGCAGCTATCTTGAAACACACATGCTTCAGGATAATACGGGGGTTGTCCAGGAGAAAATGAAGTGTAGCTATAACAAGTGGGGAAAATAAAGCTATTGACCTGCGCACATTAATTTTTTCAAGGTTGTTTGGCTCAACATCAGCCCGCGTGAGTAACTTGTAATGTGGGAAGTTCGAGAACACGGAGGGGACAGCTGAAGGAAGCAGGATCTTCAGTTTTATGTTCTTCCTGTAATCGTCATCTGTGGAGTGTAGTGAGTATACCAGTGACTTGTCACTCGGCTCCCACCGGCTTCCTTTTCCATCCTAGCCCTCCCGAGATATGTTTTTCAGCTGTTGCTCGACGTTGTAAATCGCATGGGAACTCATGGTAACCGATCTTTTCTTGCTTTCGTGGAGCACAGCGGCACACAGCAGTGGCCTGGCGTGGTGCTGCATACGATTAGAACGCCGTTATGCTGAGTAGTCAAAACGATAACACGCGCCAACCCAGCCAGCGCGCTCCTTCCGCGTCGTCTGCTTGCCCGTGCCGGCGGCGTCTTGTCCTGGAGTGGTGGCGCCCTCGCGGAGAATGACGGCGGAAACTGTAACTTCTCCCAATACGCGCTTCCCCAGCCATTGAGGCGCGACGCGACGGGCCGCACCAAGTGCGCCTCCATTGAGCGGCCGTGGTAGAGCGGTGGCGTCGTGTGACGTCCTGCGCTCGCAGAAAATTGCCATATCACAATGGCTAGCATCAGCCCTCGAGGAAATAAGAGCAGTTTTACTTTGTTGCCATTGTGCAATCACCATTGGCAATGTTGAAAGTCAGTCCACTCACTGCCATGTGTGTCGGTTATCGGATACACCACTCAATTTGTCACACCTCTGGCCCCACGTTGGGTGCCAATATGGGGTTTACTCTTGTGATAACGCTCCATGGGGGGCAGACACGGAAATCACTTTCGCCCCAGCATGCCAGCCTTAGCAGTCAGAGCTGTCACCTCCAACACGCGGTACGAAAAGTCGCCATTCAGGCGGGTTCATGCGGGTTTGGGCAAAAGGGTACAAACGCGAGTTACGTGTTAGAAGCAGGCTTGTGCCCGATAAATTATACAGAGGCAAAAATAACGTTCAAATACAACCTCCGTAAAGAGCCAACGTCCCGCTCTCGTGCGGGGTAAAGAAAACCCACCAAAAGGAGGAAGCACCCGCGAAAATGAGGTCACCCGCCGAGAGAATCGCGGGAGGCGCGCTCGTCTCGGACTGTGGAGAGGTCGCCAGACTATGTCAGGAGGAAGGAGGGAAGGCCGAGGTGGCGTCGCTGCGGGAGGCCAGTGTGCCCTCCTCTCACCGTCCTCCCTAAGAGGCGTATAACCATGCGTGTTAATTACACATGGCAGTTATAATGAAACAGGGGTTTCATGTGTACCCGCAGAAAGTATGACGAGTATATATCACAGATACTTTGTTGGTCAGATGGGGTATTGATCCAGTCCTTGGAACTGTCTCACTTCATAGCACACTAAAATGTGCTATAAGTTTGGCTAATGCAAGCTTTGCTCGTTTGTGGGGTTTAACATCCCAAAGAAACTCGGGCTATGAGGGACTTTATTGTGCAGGCTTTTAATTTTTCTGACCAAATGGTTTAATGTGGATATCGCACGAGGCACCCCTTGTTTAGTCGCCATTGAAATGTGGCTGCCACAATCACAAACTCGAGGCACCCCTTGTTTAGTCTCCATTGAAATGTGGCTGCTACAATCACAAACTCATATTTTTCATGTCCTGCCTCTTCTATATATCACCCCGTAAGGCAAGTCCAGGATACTTGTTGCAAATAAACTTGTTTTTTACACAGAGGGAGGTCTTAGATATTCTATACAATACGCACACTGCTGTAAAGTTACCCAAGTTTTGCACGGCAAGTATATGCCTCAATGAGAGTTGTGCAACTCGAAAAAAACTGGTCTTGTGATTGACCTGTGTCGATTTATAATGCAGCGAATAAAGTTCCTTTTAGACCAACATACTATTTGCGTTTAGACTTAGAAATGGAAAATGCAGCAGCCTCTCCATTAGTGGGCATATCTCATCTAGAGGTTTCAACTCCTAAAATAAAGTCAGTTACGGCCATTTGATTATGCTATCTACCCTTTCCAACTCCACAAAGTCGTCATGTACTGCCCGCCAAAAACTTGTAACATACCAGCAGTTTCCAAAATACGATACATAATGGGCCTTTTTTTCAGTAGTGCACCAATCTTCCAGCCGCCAGACGAAGTACATTTGACGGAAGGTGTTATTTAGAAATTGTGCAGAAATTCGTTAACAATACTCGGATGGGCTTATTTTCCAAGCAGTAGTTGAGTGCAGGGCCGATGTCATCTAGTCTGGGCGAGGGTCATCTGAGGACGCACCTTGAAACACTACTCCCCTGCACCACCCTTTATTTCATGACAACCGGGTGCAGATGAACCTGGCTGCGTCTTCTCAATCTCGCTTGAGACGAGCTAGGGGAGGTGGGGACAATGCAATGCGTGCATCCAAAGGCCTGGAAGATTATAGCATTGAACGCAAGTATTGCGCACCAGTTCGTTACATCGATGAAGCAAGGGGCGTCGTTTTGCAGAAAAGCACACGAAGGGAACACTCCTTTTTGCGTAGCATCCCAGCGAAAATGACGGCCGAGGGGGCTTCATGTGTGTGCAGTAATGCTATTCAAAAAAGTCCATTGAGGGCAGTTGATGCTTTCCCAGTAGAAAGACCTCTCCTCATTTCAAGATCATGAACTTTCCTGCCGCAGGTCATACTTCCGGAAAGACGGGTCTACTTTTAAAAGAATGTTCAATTTTGTAGTGTGATTGGCAGCAACGTGTGGTGGAAACAGACCCATTAGAAAGGCCGCATGAAGCGCACGCTACCCCATCTCGAGACCGGTCGTGGCATACAGGCTGCAAACAAGCTCCCGGTACTCCTGTAGCAGTAACATGGTAGCGTCTATTGTCGGTAAACTGTCTTTTCACCTTTATAGTAAAGCGATTAGGAAATAGTTTTTTTAGGACGATACACTTCTGCTCTGCTCTCCAGGAGGGAGACTAGCCGAAGGGGAGAGAACAGCACGAAAAGTGATACCGCTGCAGTGTTTATCAAAATGACTAGGCTTTCAGTTATGCAGCTGTATGAATAATGGCTGGCAGGATTAGTGCTTGAAAAGCAGTGCAGCACCAGAAGCCAAACAGCTGCGATCGCATACACAGTAAGCCGGACCCCTAATTTTCTTCGAGAAGCAAAAAACGGATGCCATGAAGTCCACTCATTCTAAAAGCAACAGGACCTTCTTACTGTTTCTTTCAACTTTCTTCCGATTCTTTTTTTTTAGGGTAATGCTAAGTATGCGCTTCCTCCTTAACTATCTCGAGCTCCTGTCGAGAAAATTTCTGGCTGCCTCCCTGGTTACAAAAGTAGAAAGTTCAAAACCAGAAACAAGGCTCGCACTTTATTTCACAGCATTTACAAACATCGATGAGTATACTCGCAGTGTGCAAATGAAAGAGCAATGGTATTTCACGCAGCTGGCACAGTAAACTGTATGAGACGCCACGAGTTCATACACTTAGCGGCAGGGCTTACTGGTCCCAAATAAAAGAAGACTATGAAACACCCTAGCTCAAGTAGAGATATCTGAATGATTATCACCAGCGTGCCTAGTTATGCACACATCAATGACTCACAAAGGGAGAAGTTTCCCAGCAGAACACTGCTAGGCATTGGAGTAATTCAAATGAATCATGATAATAAATTTTGGCAGGATTCTTATCAGGCCCTCCATGCTCTGAATCAATTAAAGGACACAGACACCAAATTTTCGGATGCATGCTTTTGCTTTTGTAATCATGCTTAGAGAATCAGTATGCATAGATTACCATGTATTCACTACAACTAGTAAACAATTGTTAGTAGAATGCCGCTCTCATGCTGTTCTGGTTTTAATAGCCAAATGACAGCTTCAATGTCAATGGTGCATCAAAACGCATCAAAAGCTGAGATATAGTCACTGCTTCACTCTGTACAACACTGAAGTCAGCCTAGTTTAAAATCCAGGGTGAATATGAAAGAACAAGCAGCAATTATACTGCAGTTCAATTAATGCCTCATGTGACATTTATATGGACCATTAACGTTGCGCAGCTCTAGGAATCAAAACAGAAACAGCATGACAGAAAAATATGATTATTAATTATTTGGTGGTCAAATGCAAATACCACATGGTGATCCATGCATAACAATGCTTTTTGCATCACTGCAAAAAAAGAAAAGAAAAAAAAAAAGAAGACATTTTAATAAAATTAGAATTAGGAAGTCATGCTGACATCAACGGCAAGGTTTGTTCAAGCTGAGACAGCCTGAATAAGAAACTACAATACCTGAAATTATTAACATCATATTGAAAGTGCAGTATGTTATCTCAATTATGACAGTGCTTAACTACATTTGATAAACTAGGAAAGCACCGTGATATCAAAGAGGATGTATTGCATCTAGCCTAAAGGAAGATGCTTCTATTTGGCCTTTTTTATTATAAACTCTAAGGACTAACAACATATACATTATATCTGACATATGGATTAAAGCCAACAAAATCTATTCTTGCCATGAGTAGAAAAAGTTGAGACTTGCACACAAAAAAAAACCGCCCACACTTAGGACAATAATCTCACCATGGGTTGGCATTAACCCACCCACAGTCATTAACACATAGCTGCCTAACATTTAAATTGTGTAGCTGCTTACCGCAGTAAATTCAAACAAATCACCACAAAAGTTTCACTCATGAAGCACAAAACAATGCTACAGTTTGTATATGTGAGCAGAAGCTTGAACATGCCAGAAGGTGAAATAAAAACACAGCGGTCTTGAACATTAGAAACGGGCAACGAATTATGGCGAAGAGAAACAGCAGACGGATAAGCATGACTATTACTGGACACCCTCGATTCTAATGCACACCCTGTTTAAACATAAGTTCGAATTCCATATTCACAGAGATTAAACGACTGTAATCTGTGTAGAAGCTGGAAGCATTCTTCATATTTACTTTCATAATTCCTCATCGCTCTCTTTGCACTTCCCAATGCTCATCGCGACACATACACCAGTAACAGTAACGAGTGCACAGTAATGCAAATGCAAGAATCAGTTGGAGAAAAAATACCTCAGCTCACCTTCAAAACCCTTACAAACGAATCCAACCCAGCTGACCAGCGTGGCAAGCGTAATACAGAACTACTAATGGTTTGTAATTTCCAGTGCAATGTGCACTCCGAAGGTTACCGCAAGTAAAGTAATCAATCAGAAACTTTCTATTGCACCATCTACTGCGCAGATTATACGCAGATCAAATTTTCATTAGGGGAACAGATCGATCTGCATATAAATATACAGCCTTTCTTTCCTTTACATGTTATGCCCTACACATCTCAATGATAGCAGGCAGCAGCATTGGGCACATACCAGTCATAGCTTGCCTAACACTGCTTTAGACATCTCAAATATGTTTGCTCCATGTATAGGTAAACCCTTTCCCACTATTTCAGAGCCATTCTTTTGAATACTTTTGAATAAAAGGTCAACTTTACACAGCAATGCTCATGGCTAGGGCTAATGTCCCCAAGATGTTAGCCATGTTAACTGCTAATGCAGAAGTCTAAACCACCATCTGGCTATGATACTTTGGCTATTTAGTAGTGTGGTTACTGTTTGATCTGACGCCAACATACCTGCCACTTTGAGGCTCGATTTTCATGCCAAAATAAGAGTGCATTAGAATCTAATAAATGCCGTAATTGTGCGAAATGCTGGGTATGGTAACTGACACAAATGGTTGTGGGAAAGGTAAGCTCTTTCTGTAGAATGTGCTGTCTTCCTTTTCCTGCCTTCACTGAGCAGCATTAAAAAATGAAGATGTCTAAATGGCTCCTACTGCTGTGAGCAATGGGTTAAAGGACAAACAGGAGGCACTAATGACTGTTTTGACCCTGCTTCAAACATAGGGTGAATGCCCTGCAGAATGACAACTTTTTGATGGTACCCAACTATTCTCAATTCTCTTTTAAGAATAATTAGAAAAGGCACTTAGAAACTCCTTCCAGGTAAGACCACAGCACGAATCTGGTGCTACACTAAGCAGCCACCAGGTTGAGTGTGCAATAACATCACCTCATGTGAGCAAGGCCAAAGCTGCTTGCCTTCATGCTAATTCAGCTAATGCCTCTTTGGACTAATGCAAAACATAACTATGCTGTGTACGAGACATGTCTCAGAGAAAACATTTGAAGGGCAATAGCTTTTCTGACCACCTCCCACTTTGGCACTCCCAGGCTTTCACCCTTAAATGCACAGTCAGTTCCAGTATGCTAAAGAATGGCAGTACTGCAGATATAAATACATTAAATTCCCGTTTTAAAGGTAAGTGTCACTAAAAGGGCACTCATTGATAGTTAGCAATAGCCTGTCATGTGGCAATGTATCCTTAAGCGTTTAATAAACTTGCAATCATTTTTGAAAAAAAAAAAAAAAAAGAAAAAACAAAAAAAAAGGGGAAAAAAAAGTGCATGCAAGCTATGTAACAAAAGAACAGGCAGCTAGTTTAGGCCACTAAGAAGAAACCTAGTCGGATCGTACCAACCACAACGTCAACGCCCTGTGTCCGAAATGATAGGAAACATGTTTTCTGAAATTTGCTTACTATTACTGTCAAGTTTTTTGAACTGAACAGGCTGCCGGCTATCACGCCTACTGCGAGACCAAGAAGTCAGACCCCTTACGCTAAATGTTTGCACAGAGCAAACAGCAGAGAATGATTTTATTTGCGTGTGCATTGGCTCATCAGCAACGAGCAAAATCTCAGATAAAATATCCCTGGCAAATTCTCACAAGGTATGTGGCAACTTGCAGATTTAAAATGTCCAGTCTGCCAATTTGTGCAACAGCATGTGACCTTACATCACTAACAAGGTCAGTGGTGCTTCTCATTGGCCATATCTTATAGCTCTATCAACATAACATTGTGTTCCCTCTCTCCCTTGTGCCACCTGCTAAAGCCAACATGGGCACTCTTTACAAGTCCTGTCCCTGACAGCATTACTATTGTGGAAAAAAACTCACTTGTGGGGACGTAGAGGATAAACAGAAGTTGGCCTGCATCAATAGGGCAACATATTCTAATTACAAAGAGACAGCTCTCACTTAATGGAGGTGGCTCATTGCTTAGGGCATTCGACTGCTGGACCAAAGGATGCCGGATCGAATCCCGTCTGCAGTGATCCCTTTTCTGCCATGTCAGTACATGTTAATGAATCCCAGATGGTTGAGATTTCCAGAGCCCTCCACTAAGGTGACCCTCACAGCCTGCATCGCTTTGGAGCATTAAACCAAACCACACTAATAATAGACATTTTACACGGTAGAAAATACCGAGCAACAAAATAGAAGTCTTGCCATCACTGGCTGACTTCACAAGTAGAATGCGATTACTGGCACCCAAATTCTTCAAGTGGATTCCATGGGCCACTATGATGATGAATGAAAGAATGAATGATGAATGTATGATGCCATTCACTTCACAATGGTGCCAACCTCCCTTCTCTAGTAGGATGTGACGAGTCTGAATGGACAAACAGAGAGGTATATGGACGCAATATTCTCAGCAATAAATGCGTATTTTGCTGCCGGAAAAATGTCAACACAGTCATAAAGAGCCAGAGAATCAATAGAACAACTATATGAAGTTGTTTTGAGAGTTCCTGTAGCACATTAATAACGACAAGGAACTATGTCGTTTCTTATGTCGTAGAATTATAGTAATGCTATATGCAGTGCGACCGAACTGCTCTCTCCACTGAAGCCACATTACAGTACCCAACTGTCTTACATTAAAGAGAAGCTCCCAGAAATTTCGACAACCTGGGGTTCTTTAACGTGCACTGACTGCACACCACACAATTGTGCGCCTTGTTTTTCGCCTCCATTGAAAAGCAGCCTTCGTGTTCGGGGTCGAACCTGTGTCCTCAGGTGCAGTGGTCGAGTTTTTTAGGCACTAAGCCACCATGGCGGGGCGGGAAATCAGGCTGATGTGATCCATCATATTGCAGCCAACGAACGAGTGCCCCAAAACATACAACATTCATTTCATGCGATAGCATGTGTGCCATACAACCACAAAAAATGCACTGGCATGGACACATACACCAAACACACAAATGGTCGGCTCCACATCTCAAAACCAGAAGAAATGCACGGTCACAGTCGTACTTGACTGCTCACAAATAATGAGCTAGAAACATCCAAGTTTTTCACTGTTATAGCTCTGACAATGATTCCTCGCATCTAAAACCAAACCTAGCACCCTTGCATTTCTGTGACAACATAGAGTGATGATGCGTGGCCAAGTTCCCTGTTAGCAGCACCATAATATTTACAATGGCATGGCTGTCGAAGACAAGCAATAATTAGTGCGAGTGATGTCACACAGCACATTACAGCACCCAGCATTTGAGCTTTGATCTGAATATGATACCGGGCTGAGTGGCTCAGCATGTGATGTTGAAATCTGAGACATTAAACAGGAGTGTCAGGCAAGCAAACGCCTGGAGTGCTTGCAAAGAAAAGACTGTGCTTTATGAATGCAGGGTTCCAAGAGCTACCCTATCCTCTAAATTCCAATTTAGGGCTAATTCTGAAAGGTATCGCTACATTCTGCATTCTTACAATAAAAAACCAAAAAGTTCATGGGGTACTCTATAACACAGCATGGCCTGTTTGAATGAAAAACCAGCTTATGCAACCAGTCACAAGAAAAATGAATGACAGAAGTGGACTACTATAACTACAGCGCAAACGACAGGACAGAGATGAAGGAAGGACACCATACAGCGCTGTGTGGTGTCCTTCCTTCATCTCTGTCCTGTCGTTTGCGCTGTAGTTATGGATTATCAAAAACACCAACTCGCCCAACAAATGCTTTTGTCGAAGAAGTAGACTAGTTTCACCAATTTCATTAGCTCTGCAATTCCCTTTCTTGGGGCAAAAGCTGCATGGCATAGCATCCGCTGCTGCCTATCAAATGCCCAAATGCCTTCCAAACCTCAGCAACATAGCTACTGAATAGAAATTGGGCATTTTAGAGCAGCATGCACTGGCTAAACTCAAGGAAATACCTTATTTTTTTGTAACCGAAATTCAACTTTTTCTCAGGTTTTTCGTCGGCGTTTCTTTTATTTATTTTATTTTTATTTATTCAATCCTCAAAGGCCCCATTTAAGGGGTATTACATGAGGGGTGGGCAGGAGTATGGCGGTTACAATAAAAAATGTCTTTCGATGGCAGTCTCTTGAAATGATGAATGTCGGTTAGTGAGGCGATGTGATCGGGAAAGGTCGTTCCAATCCAGGGCAGTGCGGAGGAAAAATGACTTTTGAAATGTCGTCGTATGGGCGCGCTGGGGGTAGACGGCATTGGATTGGAGTGGAGATGACGAGATGACCAATGGGCTGGACGGATGAACACGTTGTTAGGTGGCAAGCTGTGATAAAACTTATGATAAAGAGAAAGGCGAGCTAGTTTCCGGCATAAAGCTAGATTGTGAAGTTCAAGTTTGGATTTTAGTACGGTAACACTGGTGCGATAGGAGTAATCTGAAAGAATGAAACGTGATGCTCGAATTTGAGTAGATTCCAGTAAATTGATCAGATTAGTTTGGTGAGGATCGAATATAGCTTGAGCGTACTCAAGTTTGGGTCTGACAAGCGAAGTGTAAACAATTAGTTTGACAGAAGAGGGAGCTAATGAAATGTTGCGGCGTAAGTAGCCAAGAACGCGACAAGCGGAGTTGGTTATATGAGAAATATGACTGGAACAGGATAGGTCACTGGAGATATGAATTCCTAGATATTTGATAGTGTCAGTTTGAGTTATAGGAAAATCGTAAAGATGATAGGTAGAAGGTAAGTAGTTACGCCGACGGTGTAAAGAGACATGAAACGTTTTATTAACATTTAATTTCATAAGCCAGGTGTCGCACCATTCTTGCACGTTAAGCAGATCATTCTGTAGGATAGCGATGTCAGATTGGTTATTTATGGTGCGGTATATTACACAGTCATCAGCAAACAGCCGTATGTTAGATGTTATGCAATTTGGCAGGTCATTAATATAAATTAGAAAAAGTAAGGGGCCAAGTACAGTACCTTGAGGAACGCCTGACCGGACTTGGGAAAGGGTAGATGAATGGGAGTTGGCGACAACAAACTGGAGACGATTTGTTAGAAAATTATGGATCCAATTCAGTACACAAGGGTCTAAATTAAGGGTAGATAGTTTAAGCAGCAAATGGCGATGTGGGACTTTATCGAAAGTTTTTTCGAAATCTAAAAAAAAAGGAGTCTGTGGGTATGTTAAGGTCGAGGTTCGTGTGAATATCGTGAAGGAAAAGAGCAAGCTGAGATTTACAAGAATAGCCTTGACGGAAGCCGTGTTGATTAGGATGGAAATAGCCAACGGATGAAAGGAATGTTGCAACTTGGGAATAAATAACATGTTCCATAATTTTTTAACAAACACTGGTGAGGGATATTGGTCTGTAGTTGCTGGGTGACGAGCGATTACCTTTCTTGAAGAGAGGAACGACCTTCCCGATCCTCCAGTCCATGGGAATGGTACCAGTGCTTAGCGACTGCTGAAAAATGAGCGATAAAACAAGGCTACTGACATGTTTAGTGTTCTTAAGCACCTTAGCATTAATGCCGTCGGTTCCTGCCGAGGATGAATTCTTTAGTTTATCAATGATATTAGAAATTCCGTTCGGGACAATAGTTAGAGGATACATTTGTGGATGAGCATGTTCTGGTGGCGAAGGGAGGTCGACAGAAGTCTCTTTAGTGAAAACAGCACAAAAAGTGTTATTCAGCATGTCAGCGACTTCATGATCTTGTGCATTGCTGCCGTCACTACGAAGCAAAGAAATGTTGGTTGAGACAGAAGGACTGATTGCCTTCCAAAACCTTTTGAGGTCATTACGCAACATAGATGGCAGAGTGTTATTGAAAAAATTTTGTTTAGAGGAGTGTAATTGTCTTTTATACTCTTTAGCGGCGCAGAAATACTTATCCCATGCAGCGGCATTGCTTGAACGCTTAGCAGATCGGAAAAGTCTTTATTTCTTATTGTTTAAACGTTTCAGTGCCGAGTTGAACCATGGCGACTGCGCGCTCTCTGTTATTGTGATAGTGGGGATGCACTTTGCGATTAGACGGAGCATTTCGTTTTTAAAAAGTTGCCAGTTAACGTCAACATGCCTCTCTTGATAAGTGGCTGCAAAAGTGTCGCAAAAAGATTCTAGCTCAGAATTCATACTTGTATAGTCACCTTTATCATATAGTGTTAGGTTTTTCTTAGTTTTTTTGTTCCTGACCAAGCTGCAGTGGAGCGAGCCATTGATTACAGCGTGATCATTAGGGGAGGGAAGAAAAGTAAGCGAAGAACAGATATCGGCATGTGTTGTTAAAATTAGGTCAAGAATATTAGACGAGTGCTGTGTAATACGAGTGGGCTCATTGACGAGCTGCGTTAGACCGAAAGCCATGCACGTGTTCACGAATTCACTTTCACTGTTGCCCTTTGACATGGTAGAAGCGGCATTGATCCAGTTTATGGAAGGATAATTAAAATCACCAAAAATAACGATGGGGGTATTATGATACATAGTCGTTAACGTTTGCAGTGAGTCATGAAATAAAGATATAAAGGAGTCGTCATTAGATGGAGGACGGTAACAAACACTAATTAGCAGGCGCGGAAAGGTAGCATTACAACAAATCCAAACCATTTCTGGGGGGGTAGGAATACTGACCGGTGTGCAGCGCAATGATGGGTTAGCTGCGATAAGAACACCGCCGCCACGTGTATTTCCAGATCTATCTTTGCGAAAAATGTCGAAATGAGGGAATGAAGGCAAAATCTCGAGGTCAGTTATTGATGAATTAAGCCATGTCTCTGTAAGAAGCAGCAAATCACAAGAAGAAGAAGATATGAGGCTGCAAATTTCATCACGTTTTGGTATTAATACTGCGGATATTAGTGTAAAAAAATTTATTGCGGAATGACTAACATTGGGAAATTTGCGTTGTACTTGCACTTCGCGCTATGATTTTTCAACCACTTTTTGTGCGATATGATCATAAATGAATGTCATGCTGTTCGCGATCAGTTTGTCTTGTCGTAGTTTAATTTTATAGTCGTGTTCTTTTGCAAAAACTGATACAGCTTTTTCCGTGCAAGACGTGTTTCAGGTGAGAAGTCTTCACTGACACTGTAATTCGTTCCCTTAAAATTTTTGCACAAAGAAAATACCTGATCTTTGTCCTTGTAATGGACAAACTTGACAATGATCGGCCTGCGTTTGCCATTTGAGTAAGTACCCAATCTGTGAGCACGTTCAATATCACATGACTGCAAGTCAACGTCAAGAAACTGATGACAGTGGTCAATGATTAGCTTCTCGCTTTCTGACCAAGATTCATTTGGGCTATCCGTCAAACCGTAAAATACTAGACTGTTGCGGCGGGACCTATTTTCAGCATCTACAATGCGGGCGGACAGGGCAGATACCTGGGCCACGCACTCATTTGTTGCCGACTGCATATCGCTCAACTCTGACTTCAAGGACGGTAGAGACATGAACTCTGTTTGAATTTTCTCTAGTCTGATTTTCAGGTCTTCGAAGGTTTTATCATGGTCACATAGTTTTGCATTAATGGTTTTAAGCTCGCCAAGTATCTCTGACTGCCCGCTCTGCAGATCTTGTAATACTTTGACCAGTTCAGGAGAAAAAGAGTCGCTTGAGTGAAAAGGCCCTGGGTTCGTCTCGACGTCTCCCGCAAGCAAGAGCAAGTTCATAATCACTCGAGCACTGTCAGAAACAATTTTGCGCAAACAGCGTGGGCTCGGCAGCACAACAATACCTCTAAAACTTGTTTTTTTTTTTTTTAGCAAGGAAGTTGCCACACATTTATTATTAAAAATGATGCACCACCATCTTCTGCCATGACTAGTACCTACGTTTGAAAGGAAAATCAATGCGTAAAAGGAAGAAAAAATTTAGTGCTTTTACTTGTTATCTTAAGGTTAAAAACAACGCGACCTGATCGCAACCAAAGTGAATACAACAGTGACACTTAAAGCGACCTTCTAGGAAGTTTCGATTTCAGCATTACGTTTGTTTATGCGTCAATGCTGTTCTTGCCCAACACTGCATTGCCTGAAGAATGGTGCAGCTATGGCGCAAAATTAAATTTGCCATGGGTGCAAAAAAAAAAAAAAGGATCTGGAAATGGCCAGCGTGCAGCTGCAGGAATACTCCAGGTGATGAACCCCAATAGGAAGGACACACTGTGACAAGAAGAGATGTGGCCTGAATTTGAGAATTGTTCATGCATGGCAGCTGCTGCAAGCATGTATTTTTGTTGCCATCTCTGGTTAAAAGATCCTCAGAGTATTTTTGTAGTGTTTAGTGGACGCACAGGTGTACCTCGTGCATGGGCACAATTTCAATGCGATATTTTTTTATTTTTTTTTTCAGGAAAATGCTGCTTGCCCGGAAGTCCCGTTTATGCGTAGGTTCAGCTCAGACACCAGAAAACGTGGTGTACATTTGCACACAATGAGCCTTTCAGAAACTGGAGTCTGGAGAGCAGTAGTACCTTGCCGTCACAGATAAAGCAGGTGCTATCAGTGATGACATGAGTATCTTGTGGAGTGAATCTATCAGTTAGGTAACAAAGTGAGTGGGCTGTGAGGTTTATGAACAGCAACAACCTAAACTCGGGATGTTGTACAGCCACATGCCAGAGGTTACATGAAGTCCACAGAGGAAAGCGGTGCGAGTTCTCATACGGCATTGGAGACCACAGAACAAAGCATTCGTTCATCCCTGGCCAAATTGGAAACGCAGACTATGTACGACTTGTATGGCTAGGAAGGAGATCATCCCTAAGGAGTAATTACTCATTAGCATCTGCACAAGTGGATGCTAATAAGTAATCACTCACTTAGTGCAAAATCTGCTCCACCCTACAGGTAACCCCTAAACATTGGAGAAGCGATGGAAGTGACACTGATGAATGAGCATTCTCCCCTGAAAGTTACCATGCTAATGAATAAGGACTGGAAAGGTTGTCCTCAAGTGGCATTTATGTATATACTAATGCAGGAACCTGTCTGACCCGAACATGTTATGCAAAAAGTTGAAAGGGAGCATGATAGGATATTCACGGTGCCTCTCTAATGTGAACCACCTGTAGAGGTGGCCTTCGCAAGTATTAAGTCCGACATGAAAGCTCTGCATGGACCCCACATTATGAGGAAGACAACTCACCGTGTACTCTTAGCTGCCGTTGGCCCACTGAAAATAAAGCGGACAATCATTTTGATGGGCCCTTAAATTGGGCCCACCTAACTGACACGTGGGGTGGGGCACTGGTGCGAAAAGTTTGTGAATTTCTTTTCTTGCACATAGTACGAGTTGAGTGGAGCAGGGAGAGGAGGGGCATCACTTTTGATTGCCAATATCTTCAGTGCTAGTGAAGTTAGCTTAAAATCTACTGCACTGTGGACATCAGTGATAAAGCAGACGTAAATCGCGTGCATTTTCTAGCCTTAGTAAACCTATTTTCGTGGTTCCTTTAAGACTCTTCCCACTACCACGTTGGTCAATAAAGTGGTGGTGCGCAGTGCATGCACCCTCTTCATCATTCCAGGCAGGACAATTCGACAGTCTTTAACAAATGGCACCAAGCAGCTCCTTCAACTACACTGGCGCAATATACAGTGAGAGACTGCAGCTTAACACCTCCAAAGCATCAAGAGAATGGGAGGTGATGAACTCTGCTTCACTCATTGACTGGCTTGCTTGCAGGGTTTAATTCCTCAAAACAGGCCGTTGGTTGTAAGGGATCTGACAGCAGAGGGCTCTGGTAGTGGCCAAAAAAAAATTGCCGACGGCTGTATTCACAGTCCTGATGAGTGACGATGAGCTACGAGAGATGGCCCATAAGAAACCTGACTACCTGCGAAGCTCCTTTAGCCAGCTAGGAGTGCTGGGGTTGGGAGTCAGTCAATAACTAGATCGACTTGTAGTAGATAGCAATCTACAATACCAAATATGCAATGTTTTGGAGTATGCCATGTAAGAAGGTGTGACTATCCAGAGTGACGTAGCTGCCACTACAGTGATGTGACCTTTCTGTCAAGGAAATGAAACTGCAGCAAAATTCTATTAAGCCTAGGTGCTCAGGTGCAACTCACGGGAGGTAAGCAAGGGGAACGAGCAAAGCCAAATGCACCTTGTTCCCCATCTCTGCCCCGTGGATGGCGTCATAATCGAAGCCGCGGTAGGCGCCGCATCTGTGCCATTTTCTATGCGATTGCGCTCTGTTTGCAGGCCACATCGATGACAACGAAGAGCATACCATTATAGCCACTGCCTCAAATCGCAATGATGAACAAATAACCAAACTAGCGCATCTAAATGACTCTGTTTAACTAAAATAGCACATATGTACACATAATTAAAATAATGACAAATGTTCATTCTTTCAAGAGAAGCAGTGAACATATTTGGTGCAGGCTATTCTTGAGAAAATGTAGGTATGAAAGAGCAGCAGAATCACATTCGTGAGGATACAGCTGCATAAAAATATTACAGATGATATGCATAAGCTACTGATGAGTTTTGTGACCTAGACTATAACAGATGACAAAGAACAAAATAGAAAAGGGCTCAACACGAGCTAGTAGCAACATGAAGTGCCTCTACCCCAGCTTGACTCTTACGACTGCCCTTCAATGCCCATCAATATGTGTCTAAAATTTTACCCAGTGACCAGCGTTAGCAATGGAGTCCCTCATGAATGCTTCACATATATGAGGGCAACTTCATGACAATAGCAGCAATGAGCGAGGCTTGCGAGGCATAATAACCAGGGGCGCTCATGTGCATTCCTTTTCCCTTGCACAGGCTGGTGTGGTTGCGCGAGATGGGCATCATGGACCTCTGGATCGCCCAGATGCTGGGCAACTGGGACCACTGCCGCCGTGATGGCAACCGTGTGACGCTGTCCTTCGAGGACACCTACGCCATCTTTGTCATGTGGGCCCTGCTGGTGGCTGCCTCCCTGCTGGCCTTTGGCTGCGAGAAGCTCCACCACGCTTGCACCAGGCACAAGATCCGCATGCGCCGTGCTGCACCGTAACACCAGTCGGGAATCAGGATGCACAACCATACCGGCAGCGTGAGCTCTCAATAGATGCCAAGTATAGTGGGCTACAAAGGCTGCAGTCATTCTTGCAGGGGATACACACTTAATATGAAGTTAGGCTAGATGAATAAATTAGATTATATGAACGAGAGACACCAAACACAGCTCTTTGTTACTGCAAAATAGCACGGACGTGAAGTGCCCATACCAGTTGCTTGTAATAACCTTTGCATTAGCAGTAGTAAACTCTAGTTAATTTGACATCCAGGTGAAATTTAGATGGTACACAGGCTATGCTTCTACCATGTCAAACCATTTAGGAGTCCGTGGAAGCCCCTGCCATTTCGCAGCACTTCTGTTTTAACACTCCTGACAATGTGTTTGTAATAAAGCATCTGATGGAACAGCGATAAAATGCTGTTCCTGCCTAGTTTTAGGTTCAAAAGCAGCAAAATGTAGCCGAGGTTTTCCCCAAATAAATTTTGTACGATGCAAAAGGATTTAGCAGCCTTGCACAAATCAATCCTTGCATAATTTGGAGGTTTTACTGGATCTTTGAATGTAAAATTAACAGTTTTACTTAACGACTACTTCATGCCGAGAATGCGAGTGGCCGAGTCTTCTGAATTGCTTAGAATAAGACAAACTGTTGCCACACAATAAAACGAGACATTTCAAGTCTCAAGTTGAATTTCTTTTCTTGTGTGTTTTAATGCAAGAAACAACAAAAACTGTGAAGATGATAAAAACAAATTACGGTTGCATCTTAACAGGAAACTGGTCTAATCCTGGTACATCACAAAACCAATTTTTTAAACACCAATAAGTCAGACCTTTTGTTCTTTAATGAATAATGTGAATATTTAGATGGTTTCACATGGACCCAGAATAAAAAGATATCCACTTTAAAAGTGCCTGTCTTTTAGTTAAGAACAACTTCAGCGACGACTGCAAATCACAGCGACTCCATCAACTGTTCCCCCCTGAACATCTACACTGCACCCTTGAGGCTTGAAAAAAAAAAGAGGAAAAATTAGCGGGGTTCAACGCTGCTGAACCAAATGTAGAGCAAAAGCTGTGGCGGTGGGCGGTCGAGCATTCCATCGAAAACAACCAGCGTTTCACTGAGGCAAATCCACTTTTATGACGTGAGCCTGCGATGCCGACAGACGCTTTTCTGCTCCACTCGGTAAGCTCTCCGTGGCAGCACGCACATGCGCAGTGCAGAAACTACCTTCCTCCTCTCTATGCCAAGCGCGTGCATCTGCTGGGATGCTGCTACCCTCCTTCTTGTCCTCTGTCACGAGCGCAGCCGGAGGTGGAATACGTGGTGCACCTGCGGCGAAAACCGGTCTTGGCGTATGGGCACTGCTGCTCTTTTTCAGGCACCGCGAAATGTGCGAAGGGTGGCGTAGGGTAGCTTTGGCTACAAAATTAAAAAAAAGTGCGTCCATAAAAAAAGAAAAAAGCTTCACTGCGCACTTGCACGAAGCTGTGGTGAAGCTTTCTTGCAAGAAATTTGCCTTGTGGGGAAGCACTCTCGCAAGTGCACAACAATAGCAGGGAGGGCACTGTTGAATCTGACCGCACGTAATGCAGACATTCTACATGGTAAAATCTCTGCATCATGCAAGTCAGATACTATGCACTGTCCCTGACCGATAAAAAGGAACGCAGCCATGCAGCGCATCTTTTAGTGACTCGAGCAGTCTTTTTCAATTTGCACATCGTTAAGCTGCATGAGTGTACGGTGGCATGACACAGCCACATATTGCCGTGGATGCACCATGCGTGCCATGTTTCCTGAAGTAGGCGGATGTGTGGTGCACCTGTTCTCAAAGCTGGCAGCAGCCACACTGCAGAGGGAGCTAAATAAGATAGAAAGAAACATAAAAAAAAAAGGGCCTACAAAATAAGCCTGGTTATGCAAGCTATGCCTGCTTACGTTGTGTTGCTAAGCTAGGTTAGGATCAAACGGATAACCTATTTTACAGAGTGGCAGCTCAATTAATCACGGTCAAAGATAGTTTGCTGTGGTTTAGCTCTCATATGGCTGTCTGTAAATAAACAAGAAAACGCAATCAAAACACTGGTCCCAGCCCGCGACTCATCTATGGCTGTCTGTGAATCTCAAGGACACAACAGCCGGGCCGAGCAGACACGAAGATGTTGAGGGTGTTTTGAAATGAAGGTCCCTGGAGGCGAGGCAGATGGGCAGCAGGGGAGGGAAAGGGCAAGGCTTGGGACTGGAAAGCTTGTGGCATTGTGACAGGCAATGCTGTATATTTGTGGAGATATGACACAGTACGAATGAAGTTTGCCAGGTGTGTGAAGAAGTGAAGCAGCAGCCGAAGTAGCAGTGAGCACCACCGGCTCCATGCACCAAATGTGCGAAGAAGAAACAAGCGAGCACCGCTGTCTTCTCACACCGCACCGCACCTGAGATCGTTTCGCGAGAGCAGTAAAGTCCCTGTCTTTTCCCCGCTCTTCTCTTTTTCTTGGATTGGCATCATTTCGCTTGGCCTGTGAATCCCAGTGAAAACTAAAGCAGACCAGTTTCATACCCACTTAGTGTGAGAGTCCCAGTATCAGTCCTCACCGCAATGAAAAATGAATCGCGAATCACGGTGCTCCCTGCCAGAAGGAAAGCAAAAGAAAGAAAAAAGAGACTGATAGCAGGAGGCAGAACAATAAAATTAAACTGGCACTTTCAAGTGGGATGACACAACCTTGCTTATACCTTCAATGTTCCGTTTACTTAATGCACACTGAGCAAGTACAGCTCTCTTTGTAATTATCTTCTTCTCAAATAAAGGTCATTTTATTCACCTCTCCCAAGTAACAGACATCTGGGTGCTCCTTACATGCTCACATACCCTTTTCAAGGGCGCCTTTGATAATGCAAGCAAATTATCATGGTTCCTTGCATCCCAATGTGGTGGTCTTCTCTTCATAGCTGCATTCTACAATGAAACTTAATTTTTTATTCAAGCTAAGTGCATTTGCTCTTGAACATACTAAATGAAGTTTGCATTTAGTTTTGGATTTCATATTTGTTTGCAAAAATTCCGAGAGCACTGTGAAATCTACACTGCAGAAATGCGAAAGCCTAAGCATTGCTGGTGCACATGATGCATCATGTTTGCTCTCATTATCATTACCAACTAAATGCAGCATCATTATCACAGCTAGTGTCATCATTTTCATTATCACTAATTGCAATGTCATTGTCATTGCTACTATCACCCTCACGGTAGACAAGAAGAATTATAACGTGTTCCATGATCCTGGGCTGGGGACCCAAAGCATAGTGGTTCGATTTCTGGTGGAGACAGGATTTATTTATTTATTTTTGACTATCTTCCTTCTGGTAGACTGCCCGATGATATTGCCAGGTGATGACATCATTACCCCGTATCTCGCGAAGAAATATGACACTTCTTGTATGTATGAGCCAGAGTATGAGCCATTAAATACTTTTGCCTTAAAAAACAGTAAAAGCTTGTTAATTCGACTCCCGTTAATTTGGAAAATCGGATAATTGGACCTTCGCGCCTGGTCTCCAGAATTATGTATAGGAGTCTATGGGACGAAACTCTCGTTAATTCGGACGGATTTGACCGCACAACGAATAATTCGGACAACTTCGGGCAGCTACAGAGGCTCGAAAAACGAAAATAAGACGAACGCGGCGCAATAGCGATACCCAAAAGCAGCATCGCCATGGACATCAATTAATCAACTTGGCTCGACTTGTGGCTGGATGGGCGCTTTTTCTTGTTTTTTCACAAGTCGACGTTACTGGCCATTTTGTCGTTTTGCTACTGTCGGTGCGCTACGCTGTTGTATTGAAGACTGCTCGCTTTAGTGCGGCTCACTGCTGCTCTGTTGTGCGCTGGTATCACCGCACTCACCCTCGATGGCAACACCGGCGAAACGGCCGAAGAGCTACGAGGCCAAGGACTTGGCTACCAAAGTGGAAATTTTGCGGGCCCTTAAGAACGGGCTCTCCCGACAAGAAGCAATGAAAAAATATGACGTTAAAAGGAGTACTTTAAGTACATATGTAAAAAATGAAGAACAGATTCTTCAGGCGTTCGAAAGCGAGAAGTACCAAGTTAAAAAAGTTAAATTGGTTCACAGGAAGGGAAAGGCACAGTAACTGTCACACTTGCTCTGTGGACACCCGACCGCGCCGTAAGGGAAGGGAGGAAGGTGGGAATGAAAGTGGAAAGAGAGAAAGAGGAGCCGTAGTGGAGGGCTACGGAGTAATTTCGACCACCTGGGGATCTTTAACGTGCGCTGACATCGCACAGCACACGGACGCCACTTCGTTTCGCCTCCATCGAAACGCAGCCGCCGCGGTCGGGTTCGAACCCGGGAACTCCGGCACAGTAGTCGGGCGTCTTACCACTGCACCACCCCGGCGGGGCGAAGTACCAAGCATCAAGAAAGCGTCTGCGAACAGCAGCTCATCCGGAGTTGGAAGAAGCCTTGCTTCGGTGAGTGGTCAACTCGCGTGATGCAAACCTCCCATTGAGTGGACCCCTCATCATGGCGCAGGCCGAGAGGTTTGCACTGATGATGCATATCGATGGATTCAAAGCGCCAGAAGGGTGGTGTGCGCGCTTTAGAGACAGACATGGTCTCGTTTTCAAGACTGTGTGCGGCGAAAGAGGTGCCGTCAACGAAGATGTTGCCAACAACTGGAAGAACGCTCAGCTGCTGGAATATATCGCAGCATATGATCCAAATAACATTTTTAATGCTGATAAAAAAGCACTTTTCTTTAAGGCATTGCCTGACAAGACTGTGACAATGAAAGGAGATCCCTGCATCGGAGGAAAAAGGAGTAAAGAACAAGTCATCGTTCTTTTAGCCGCAAACATGACAGGGACAGAGTGCTTGCCGCTTTTCGTCATTGGAAAGGCACAAAAGCCACGGTGCTTTAAGAATGTGCCTGCTCTTCCGGTGGAGTACCGGGCTAATAAAAAGGCCTGGATGACATCGGAAATTTTTCGCGGCTGGATACAAAAGTTAGACCGACAGTTTTTCGTGAAGAACCGCAAGGTGTTAATTGTCCTTGACAACTGTAGTGCACATAACAGTGCCACCGGACTGAACAACATTGTAGTTGTTTTTTTGCCGCCCAAGACTACATCGGCCCTCCAACCGATGGACCAAGGTATAATTCAGTATGTGAAGACTAAATACCGCAGGCACGTGCTGGAACGCATGCAATGAAGTCGGTAAGCAGTACGACGTGGATCTTCTGAGCGCGGTCATCATTCTTGCCTACGTTTGGAAGAACACGCCTGCACATGTCATCGCTAACTGTTTTCGACACAGTGGCTTCGTTTTGCCCGAGCCCTGCAATGACACAGTGGCAGAAGTGTCGCCAGACGACAATGCAGATGACTGCCCGGATTTCGGAGGTGTGCTGCCGGATGCGGTGACACTCGCAAATTACATCAGCATTGATGACAGCGTTGCTACAGCCGGCTTTCTAACTGAGGAAGAAATTGTCCGGGACGTACTGCATGGCGAAGATTCGGAGGAGGAAGAGGGGCTACGAGAGGAGCAGCCTCGGCCCTCTCGCACTGTGAAGGAAGCAGCAGAGGCCCTCGTTGTGTTAGAGGAATTTTGTTGGGGCACTGCAGATGGCATGCGCGCTGCTGAGCACCTGGAAGGACTGAGGAAAATAGTATCCGCGCGGGTTTCTGCGGGAAAGCAGACAAGCATCCGTGATTACTTTAAGTAATAAAGGTATGTTGAGATAAAATCGTGCATGTTTTTTTTTTTGTTCTCTCGATAATTCGGACATATCTTACGGTCCCTAGAAGTCCGAATTAACGAGCTTTTACTGTATTTATATATGGAATTCTTATCAAAGCAAGGCAAATACTCAGCCCCATCTCATGCCACTGGTGCTCTTAGGGTATGCATGTATGTACACAACACATCACCAAGCAGAAAGAATGCTCTTTTTCAAGCCAGTCAATGAGAAGGATTCAGAAAGCTGAAAGAGGTTAGCTCGGTAGAGCGACTGCCCTGGAAAGGCGGTGGTAGCAGGTTAGATGCCCAGAGCAGGACGAATTTTTCTTTAACTACGAAGCTTCTGAGAAAGCTGTACAGCTTTTCTTTGTAGCCATATGGCTGCGCTAGGGTGGATGTCAATGAGTAATTACTCCCTTATTACGTCCACTTCATTGTAATCAATTTACACTCTGGTTGGGACCGCATAACAAGCATGAGCCAAATGAAAGCCTGTTCTTTCCGTAGCCAAGGAAATCTGGAATGTGGTTTGATCAAGGTCACTGAATTCCTCTTTCTCTCTCCCAGTGCACACCAAGCACATGAAGCCGTTCATGGCCCAGCGCCAAGTCCACAGGTTGTGGAGGGGTAGCCTCTCTCTTCAGCTTACGCTTGATGTTGCATGACTGCCACAACCAGAGGCATGCTCCTCTGTAACATTCACTCCAAATACAACTTTCCAGCTACATCTTTCCTTGAACACAATCTTCTGACTCGGCAGGCGAGCTCCCTGTATTCTGGTGTCTGCACTGGCTCACAGCACCTGAAGCTATATCTTCCTTTAGACCCACTGGTGGTACGCTCAATATTGGCGGCACAACAACCTGTCCCCTCAAGGGTGTAGTTCTGTGAACATGGAGGAAGGAAACAACTTAGGAGAGACCCTTGCCCTAATGCATTGGAGAAGGTGTGGCAGAAGTAACGTCAAAATTTAGGGTTAGCGAAGTCGGGCCATTAGTAACGGATCGCTGCTGCTATGAAAACTCGAGCCACTAGCAACAGCGTTGCTAAGGGCCCTAGGTACGTGAGCGTTGCAGAGATAGAAAATGTGGAGGGTAAAAGAGGAGGAGAGACATTGCAGCGTCCGATGATGGCGTCGGCTTCAAAAAAGTGACGTCAGGGCCTCTCCTAAGTTGTTTCCTTCCTCCATGTGTGAACAATCTGCACACAGTTGCCAGCACTGGGGCTGAGGCTGAAATTGCTGGGCTGCAGCAGGGTGCACCAAAATTTTCAAGGGTGCAGGGCCCGCTTATTCTTTTTTGGGGGGGGGGCATGCAGTACAGTATTTACGATATACCCAAAATTCAACATCTCTGCAGGGAGTAGCAGAGATGTCACTCTGTCCTCTAAGAAGAAGAACCCTGGTACTAGTTTTATAGGCACCTTGAGTGCCTTTGAAGCATGCTTCAATGCTTTCGATGCACATTGCATATGCTGGTGGTTATTATTACTCCAGTATGTGGTAATAATCCGGTGTCTGACTGGTCAGTGAATATACGTTTCACTGGAATTTGCCTCCTTTTAAGCTAGCACAGAACAGCAAAAGAGTACTGTATTTACTCGAATCTAACGCGCCCTCGATTGTAACGCGCACCCGTTTTTCGTGACCCCCACCCCCGAAAAAAAAAAAAAGCTCCGATTGTAACGCGCACCCGTTCTTCGCAAAAAAGAGTACCGCGCACCTAACGCTTTCATACAGCAATACAACTTTGTCTCGTTTGGAAAAGCAAAGATTTAATCTCGGTGCACTAAAAAACACACACACAAAAGGAAACGGCTTATTTTGCCAAGATTGTCACTATGCCGGCACAAGGTTCACTCGTCGTCGCTGTCAGACAACTCCTTGTCACTGCTGACAGACCAAAGCATCTCATCCTCGGTGCCGTCCATGGCATTCGATATGCCACATTTTTTAAAGGCCTTGATGACCATGGCAGACGGTATCGTGCACCACGCATCTTTCGCCCATCCAGTGAACTCTTGCAGCGAGGCACGCTTCATTCTGTTGCTGGGAGTGAATTCATGGCAGCCACTCACAAGCCATTCGGTGTAGAGCGCCCGAATCCTATCTTTCACTGGCTTGTTCAAGCAAACATCGAGCGGATGTCATGCCACCTGGTATCACGACAAGGTCGGTGTTGCACGCAGCGAGCTTGTCCTTGATGCGTTGGTCGAGATGGCACTTGAAAGCGTCGAGCACAAGCATCGCACGCAGGCCCAAACTGCCGCCGGGTCTCTTGCGCCAGACGTTATCGATCCAGTCGGCGACCAAGTCCGTTGTCATCCAACCTTTTTCATTGGCGCGCACAATCACGCCACTCGGAAACACGATTCCTTTCGGGAGCGTCTTGCGCCTGAATATGAGATACGGGGGCAGCTTGTGTCCATCCGCGGTGCAACAAAGCATTGCGGTGATGCGTGTTTTTTCGTGGCCGGAAGACAACACGCGCACTTGCTTCGCCCCCTTCTTTTCAACGGTTGTGGTGGCAGGCATGTCAAAGTACAGCGGTGTCTGATCGGCATTTCCAATCTGGCCGAGGTGGTAGCCGTACTTGCGGCGCAAACTTAGAACGAACCGCTGAAAACTGTGCAGCTTTTCTTCGTACTCTTCAGGCAACTTCTGGCATATCCCTGTCCGCCTTCGAAGAGAAAAGCCTTTTCTCTTCATAAAATTAGACAGCCAGCACCTGCTCGCTTTAAAGTCGCTCCGCGTTAGCCCTGTTTGTAGGGCTAGCTGCATCGCCCGGACTTTGAGCAGGTCCGTCGTCACTGGCCGCTGCGCCGCTCGCTGCTCTAGAACATATTCTGTGAGCCGCTCTTCTATTTCGGTGAACCGGCCCTGCTTCGGTCCACTGAAACCTTTTCGTGTAGCCTTGCTGCCGAAAATCTTTTCCTTCTGCTTGCGCCAGTCCCGCACGCATGTTTCCGGAACTCCGAATGCGCGTGATGCGGCCTGATTTCTGTCTGTCTCTGCACACACGATGACTTTCCGTTTAAATGCGGCATCATGATGAACTCGACGAATCTTCGGCACGTCCATACTGGTCGGTCAATCGCAGAAAACGGGTAGGCTAACCAAAGCACATGTACCAGAGCACACGAAGGACGCTACTGCAGCTAGGCATAGACAGCTAGACCAGCTAGTAGGCTCGAAGTGCATACCAGGCGGCCATTTTGAAATGCCGATGGCGATATGATATCGGAGATTTAGGGTCGTACTCGATTCTAGCGCGCACCCAATTTTTGGACACGATATATCGGAAAAAAGGTGCGCGTTAGATTCGAGTCGGAAAAAAGGTGCGCGTTAGATTCGAGTAAATACGGTATGTCATGATATAGCTCTGATACTGCACTGAGCTGTGGAGAACAAGTAAGCCAGACTGTTCAAATCGTATGTTCCAACCATTACAATATGCTAGCTTTCCCTCTCTCCCATGTATTTTGTGATGGTGAACATCCTCAATGCAAACAGCAAGCTCATCCTCACCTGCAGACTAGGATGCAGAGTGTTCAGATGATGCACGCATTGTCTGGGCGGCTGGATTTCTGCCTGCTCCTCTGCAAGGAAATGGAGAGTACAAAACATTAGCGGCTCTACAGGCACAAGGTGCCACACTGAGCACTAAGAACAAAACCATGATGGCAAAATTTATCTTCTACACCCAGATACAACATGAACTGTGGCTTATTTGGATTAACTGTGGCATCACGAAAAATGGTCGACGTCATTCGCTGCATGTTCTCCTATATGCCGCTATTCTAGAGTTGGACCCAATTACTAAAGTTCCACAAGTGCTTTCAATTAATACCAGCTTTTCCTGCTACATTACCCCACTGTTACGTTCCTTACTGCTGAGTTTTCCTGGCTGTTATGTCACGCTGCATGTCGTTTTCATCCGGTCCCAGCATAGCTTCCATAGAATACAATATATATTGGGAACCCCCATTATGCTGTAGCTGTAAAAACGTTCCCGCATGATATGTCGCAACCTGGCTCCCTGAATCGGCCCGAGGAACGCATGCCAGCTGCCATACTGGGTTTTGGGCCAGGCCTGGTTACGAAACTGGCGGCAAGAAGCTGCACGCGAGTTGGACAGGCTGGCACTACATGGCCATACCATATGCCTCGTGAACGTCGAACCCACATTCTCTCTGCTACCATCGAACCAGTCGAACCGTCAAACTTGTAATGTCTTTGTTGTGCTTCAATGGCACCGCGCAAGTGGCAAATGCTTCCCTTTGATAAAAAGCTAGCCATACTCAACGCATTCGATGGGCAGCCAGCACGGAAAAGTAATACTGTGAAAGACCTTAGTTTGCCACTCTCTACGCTTAACCGCATCATCCCGAAGTGTGTTGAAATAGAGGAGAATGCCATGCTCTTTAACCTAAAAGCTAAGCAGGCTCGTGGCACCAAGTATGCAAACCTCGACGAGGCTCTTTTCGCCTGGTTTAATCAAGCTCGCGCCACCAGTGTCAACTGTGACGGGAGAATTCTGCGCGAGAAGGCAATGGACATAGCCGACAGCTATTGGGTATCACCGACTTTGTGGCATTGAATGGCTGGATCGACCATTTTCGAAAGAGGCACGAAATTGCTTATAAAGCAGTAAGCAGAGAAGTAGCAAGTGTCAACTCAGAAATAGTAAATGATTAGAAGGCCACACTATACGATACATTTGAGGAGTACAGTGAAACCTCGATATAACGAACAGTTAAAAAATCGGAAAATAGTTCGCTCTATCCATAATTCGTAATATAAAATTTCGTAGAAAATACATGCAAGAGCAGCAAAATTCAATCAGAGAAGGCACAGCAACTCGGAGGGTGCCTACTTGGGTCACGTTCATTTATTTACGTGCAAAGAACTGCGTTATCGTGGCCTGCTTTTTTGTGTTGATCGCGTTCACGCCCTGTTCCATAGTTTGCAAACACTTAACAAGGGCAAACCCACTGCTCTCAATAGCACTGCAGTGGCGGCGCAGTAAATCCAATGCAGCAAGTGCTTCTTGTGAAGTCGGAATGTCCTCATCGTCTGCAGGGTCAGCCTGAGCTTCGTCTGCGGAATGTTCAGAAACTTCTACAGCGATTTCGGCGTCCGCCAGTACAGCCGTGGTCGCCACGATGTCGTCACTGCCTACAAAGTCCTCTACAGTCATTGTTGCGGGCACGTCACCAACAAAACGCGAAAAATCGTTCCAGGCTCATCGAGCTCGTGGAGCTCTGCTTCTGCTTCGTCGGGATCGTCCGCATCGTCATTTGATGCATGGGCCTCTGCTGGAACAAAACCTGCGTGCCGAAAGCAGTTGGCAATCGTTTCGCCTTACAAGCTGTCCCATGCCGCGATCAAGTCCTGCTTCAGGAGAAGAGTGCCAATCAGTCACCTCTTGTAAACTGCCTTGAAGGCCCTGATTTTATCTTGAGCTTGGTCTTTAACGTCAGTGCTGCTCTTTTTTTCACGTTCACCGCCATCACAGCACTACGAACACCCGCACACCACACTCAACACGACGACAACCGCAGCCTCTGCCGAACGCTACGACGGCCACGCCGCTGCTAACACTAAAACCAAAAAACCCGAAAGACGCAAAAAACAAAAAGGCAAAAGCAACATTCGATCGCGCCGCTGCCGCCGCCGCTGAAGCGGCGCTGTCAGCGATTGTGAGATGCAAACGATTTCTCATGGCCTCCGAAATCACCTGATCTCGGAGGCCATAGATTTTTTTGCTTGTCAACTCCCAATGCCGTCGTGGCATCTGTGGCGCTGTCAGCGCCTGCGAGGTAGTCCTGAACGTTTGCTGCGCCGCACAACACACATGTAGTGCAACGAAGCCTGCCTTCTGCGTCGCAAAGTTCGTAATATCCGTTTTATGCCGAACCGCGTTCGCTATGGGAAGTTAAAAATACATGTGTTTGACAAAAATATTTAGAAAGAGTTCGATATATTCAATAATTCATTATATGCCTGTTCGTTATATCGAGGTTTGACTTTATGAGCCCAGTGACATTTATAACGCTGACGAAACGGGCCTTTTCTTTCAGGTGAAGCCATTGAAGTGATTAAGCATGAAGGGCGAAGAATGCCAAGGAAAAAAATGCAGCAAAGACAAATTGATGGAGCTCCTTTGTAGTAACATGAATGGCTCGGACAAGCTTAACTGAAAGAGTCCACGGTGCTTGAAAAACACTCGCTCGCTGCCATGTAAGTACAGAAGCAACAGTCGTGCATTGATGACATGTTCTTTGTTCGAAGAATTTCTCCAGTACTTTGATAACGAGATGGGCTCCCAGTGCAGATATGTTCTCCTTTTTCTGGACAATTGTGCTGCCCGACCGAGAGACCTACTTGTGTTCTTCCCACCTAACACTACAACATTTGCAGCTGTGGGATACCAGCATCATAAAGACCCTAAAGCATGTCTACAGGGAATGCATTGTGAAGCGCTGTCTGATGCATATTGATTGCGGACTGCAACCCGCAACCATTTCAATACTTGACGCTACACACTACGTCGCTTCAGCATGGACTGCAGTGAACGCTCCAACTTCACAGCACTGCTTCACTTTGTGTGGCTTCCGCATAGATGGGGAAATGGAAACAGCCATGGAGGTTGAAGAGTCAGAAGTAGCACCTTGTGATCAAGAGCTAGCTGAAGCTATGATTGTGCTGGGTGCCACGGGAGTCACATATGATGACTACCTCACTGTGGATGCTGCCGACGTGACATCAGAGTGCCAGAGCATTGCCAAGATCGTTGCAAATTCAGTCACGAGTGAAGCCGCTGACTGCGATTATGAGGAGCACGAGTTGCTTGATCCGGGAAGATGACAGAACCAAGCTTTGGAGAAGCCGTCGTGGCTCTGGACTTCCTAGGTACGTCCCACCTCAAAGCGAAGCCGACACCAATGCGGCCCTCCAGACTATTGAGAAACGCGCGGTGCTTTCCAGTGAGCTAAGAAATGGCAATCCACTATTCTCGATATTTTTAAGGAAGTTCTTTCATTTTTAAGCTCAATAAATAGTTTCAAGTGACAGCTGCACTGTTTTCATTCATTTTCGGAACTTTCCTCACTGTTGCGCTTTACCAGCTGTTACGTCTTTTTTTCCCGGTCTGGCGAAAAACGTATGAATGGGGTTCCACTGAAAGCCATTTTTATTTCACTACAGTTCCAGCATCAGGCCCATAAGACCATGCTGCATTTATGTAGCTAAATGGTTTGCACCTGGTCCATTTTATTCTGTTCCAAACATCCCAAATGGCATTCCATATTCACTATGGCCGTTCCTGACACACGTATCAGATGCTGTCAGAAGGCAAAAAAATTATTCTATGATAAGTTGATCAAGCTACACCTTGTGCTCTTAGATTGAAGGAAATTACTGCCTCAATTACTTTCCCAATTGTTTTTATAAACACAACAGCATTTATAACCGAATCATGGAGCTTGCAGTATGATGAATCCAAATGAGGAGGACTCAGCTCTAAATGACCCATCAAGAATACACTGTCCAGGGCAGCAGCCCAGAGCCTGCACTCTATTTTCAGACGTCAAAAGAAAATGCGAAAGACAAGTGAGTTGCAACTCATTTCTGCGGATTTACATGTAAGCTGCTTCCAGTGAATAATCTAAGCAGACCTGATTCCGATTAGAGCTTATCTTGAAAATTTACTCAACGGACTGATTTCAATGCATGTCACCGACCCACAAGAAGAAACACACAAGTAAAATAAAGCAAGAATACCTTATATGCAAACAAAACTGATGAAGAAATGAAATCTGCACATTTGTTCATACAAATGCAACTTTCCAACCCTTGCCATGTCTTGTGCAAGCGAGTTGTGGGGCACGCTCACCAGGGCATTGCAGAAGGCCACAGCCGTCACCACCACAAGGACCCCGAACGCAAGGTAGGTGACGCCCTCTACCCAGCTGCGTTCAGCACGCCAGGCACGCAGCTCGTGCATGTACAGGAACCGGTTACGGTACTCGCGCGGTAGCTCAAACTGCGACGGCATCGGAAAGAGGCCCTCGTAGAAGTCACGCACCACCAACCGCACCTGCAACAGGGAGGGGGAAAAGTCACTTCATGCTGCTCTTCTTTTAGCAATACTCCACCGTGCAAGCAGTGGTTGGTGCAACATCTATCGTATACTGTAATGCAACATACTGCAATACTTGGAGTCTTATTTATATTTTACACGACTTTCATCGCTCCCACGACCCTGGCCTTATGGCATATTAATGCAAGCTGAGCAATGCATTCTTTTGAGCACAAATTAAGTATATAAATCCTGCAGTGCTGCATTTTAAGTACAGAACAGAGAACCCTCATGATCAGACTTTCAGGCTAGCACATGAAACCATTACCTGATCTTCCACTGTATGATCACACAATGACCACATTGACACAATAATGCACCACTACATAGGCTTTCAAAATCCATATTACTATTTTTTTCTTTCCTTGTCTCATTAAAGCACTCCCGTTTCATTTTTGCAGAGAACCCGGTGTCAGGACACACTTTGGCGCCGATAGAGTGCAAGGTCCTGCCACTGTTAGGTAGGAGCAGTAAGAGTTGCCATGGACATGGCCCCAGGATTGCAGCCACTCAAAAATTTCAATAGTGCCATGTGGTATCTGGTATGATCATGCTGATATTCTCTTCAGACTCTACCTAAATTAAAGCTAGTATATACCTCTGCCATTTAAGAGGCAGTGCCTGTAGAAGGTAATCACCGCAGAAAGCAAGCATGGCTGAGACTAGAATGCACTTGCATTGAGTGACAGTGTGCTACTCAGCCGGCCTCATTAGGCCTAACAAGGTCTACATTGAACCCTAACATTTTCGAACTAGCCACTAACTGATCGAAAAAAACAAAACCTTATTACTAGTTATCAACACCACAACAACTCATTTCCACCAAAATAAATGGAGAATTGACACACACTTACCCATGCTTGAAAATGGCGTGCTTTCTAGTGCACATTCATCCAACTATATTTCAAACTGCGCCTTGCCATTCGTGTTCACAAGCTATCTGCCAATGTTTGGTGTGCGTCTCTTCCGTATGATAAAACAGCATTTCCAAAAATGGTGCCACGCTTTGAAGCAAGGACCCTCACTTCGTAGTGGATTTGTCACAAGGAAACTATGCTGCTCACGCAGCGCTGAACTGCAATTACAAAACTGAACTATCATCTACCGCCACCAATCGTTTGGGCCCCTGCAAACTCAACACCCCCCCCCCCCCCCCCCCCAAATGTGACAGGCAAGCATTTGCCTAACAACGTTGACCTTGACGTTGCTCCATTAGCTGACGCATGCCACATGTAAAAGCACTACACATACAGCAAAAGCTGCTTAATTCCCTGGCTGGGCAATGTATTACGGCACTCTGATTGAAATGGCCCACTTCGGTGCAGATTGCCTATAGCTACTGCGTTTTTCAGCATGTTTATAGGCTATCATTTGGATACTGAACTCTTCTCTCTCTTGTCTATAACAAAACATATGAGCTATATAAGCTCCTACGTCTCAGGAGAAATATCAGTTTGCTGTCAAAAATGGTTCCCATACTAGCGATAACCAGGTGCCGTCACTTCGCTGAAGTTAGCGTTGCATATCTACATCCCCTAATGCTCACGTGAAATGTAACATCAAACGTAGAATGAAAGAGAATAAAGCATGACATGACATTTAATGCAAATTAAATGCTGCCATGTGTCTGAAATGTTTTCATTTAACAAAGTAATCCAGTTTGCTTAAATAAAAACTTTATGATTAGTCTGCAGAACTGCATCTCGCTGGATGCTATTTGTGGCTTTAGCATTCTATGCTCAGACGCGGTGTTTCTGGGCTGTTGGTCCAACTGTCTTCGCAGGTAAAGGTATACCAGACCATGCTGCTATAGGTAAACCTCTCTGGCTTATTTATTGTCTATGTATTAGCTGGAATTTGAAATGACCCTAGTATGGCATGGCATCTACCAATAAGTGCCCCAGAAGCACCTTTAATTCCCGCTGGCAAATGTCGTAGTATGAAATTGGGTGTACATAAATTTCCATTTTGTAAGTGAAGCTTTTAATATGTTATCTCTATGAGGGCTCACCAGAACTCCCCCCCGGCCCCTCATTTCCCAATTCATAAATTTTAGGTTGCAACAAAAATAACAAATATGGAATCAGGGTTACACAGTCCTTCTAGCATATAAAAAAGAACAGCAGAAAACACACAAGGTACAGCAACTGCCGTGCTTTCTACAGTGACGATTTGGCAGCCCACACTGCAGGCTTCTATAAAATTCAAACCGACATAAATTTGTATATTTTATTACTCGAGAAATACACTACACTAACCTCTTTAAGGTTAACTCCATGGATTTATTGAGGTTCACATATTCTCTTAAACCTTTTTCTGTAGGCTTTTCCCCCTCGTCCTAATTGTTGCCACCATGTTTGCAACCATAAGGCAATTAATTTTTGCAATGAACGATCTGCAAGTTTGCAATTTCTGCAGCCTCAGTTCAGGCGATTTCGAGATTTCCACAGGAAACACTGCATTTGCGACACCACAAGCATTAATTCAACCAAAGTAATTGCTCACTGATTACATGAACAACAAACTATGGGGCTGTTATGAAGGTTTATGAAGCTTTCAATCTCACTCACTGTTTTAGCCATTCAATGTGTGAACAAGTTTCCTAGCAATAGTGCCTACGACGACACTGCTCCCTCAACCAAGGTATCCTCCCTCACCAAGAAATGAGTTTTGGTTTTCTGTTTCTGGGGACAAGTGACCGAAGGAATTTCTTATGATAGTTTATGATAATAGTTAAACTCTGAATAATAGTAAAAAAGAAAAACAAAGCCTTTAATGTTCTAGTCGTACTGCACCTGGTGATAACTATGGGCACATACAGAAAGTCCTCACGAGTCGAGGTGTTCCCTTTTCTTTTCTTTTTTTTTTTTTTTTGCATGCTGATGACTGGACAGAAAAGCATTTTATAAGCTATCATGTCGACACATACGAAACTTGGAGTAGATAACTGTAACACAGAGTTGCAGTCGAGCAGAACGTCACTATCAAGCATTTCCGACTCGCCGCCAGCAAACCGTGCAAAACTAATGCAATTATCTCCCCCTCCAGTGAACTTCTTCTGGAGCGCAGCTCTACTTCAGTAAGGTAGAGTAAAGCCTCGTTTCTCCGGATCTCGTTAACTCGGAAATTCGATTAACTCGGACTCGCTGCGCAGTCCTCGAAAGACTGTGTATAGTTCAATGGAGGCAGACGCTCATTATATCGGAGGCATTTACCCGCACATCGGTTAACTCTGAGAACTCCAAGGATGAGGGCTACCGACTTTCCTGCGTTAGTGTGCGATACAGCATGGATGTGCATCCACAGCGGGCGGGCAATGGGAAACCTACGCGAGGCGAGTCAGTCTGCGCGCTGCTCGGCAAAAACGAAAAACAACGGCAAAACAAAAAAATAAATAAAAAGCTGAAGGACACGAAATTAGGTGATGATGATAGCGGATCATGTGAGCAGTGGCTATGTGGCGCTGGTGAACGCGCGCTTCGTCAGAGCGGTGAG